>NC_092740.1:43889385-45092242 GCF_047496795.1 Chiloscyllium punctatum | reverse complement strand
ATTGTCTGGATCTGGAGTCACATGGAGGCTAGACTAGGCAAGGATGGTAGATTTCCTTCTGTTGAGGATATTGGGCTGACAGTAGGCTAGATGATTTTCCTTGAATTCAAATTTCACCATTTGCTGCGGTCCCAGAATATTAGCCTGGACTCTGACCTTTAGTTACATTACCATTATGCTCCTGACTCCTCTAGTGATTAGGGACCTGCTGTTCAGCATCATGCTATACCACTCTTAACAGAAAATAAGAGGTATGGTGCATTGCATAAACATAACATCAGAAATGAGTAGAGAGCTTTATCAGTTATTGAGGCAATTGGAAACCTGACAGTTCTGTCTTCGTATCCTAAACTGTCACATGCTGCTCCAGCATAAATTAGAAACTATACAAAAATTACAAAAAAGACATCTAGCAAATAGCTTCTATTAATCAAAAACATAAATGTTCAAGTTTATTTGACACACAGATAATACTGCTTCCTCTTGTGGGTTTCTGGGGAAAATTAATATTTAATGGCTTATCTTCATATTTTCAGGAACGTTGTTGATCCAAGGTTTACATCTGTTCTAGTAAATGTTGCAGAGATTATTGTTGGTAAGTTTTTTTTTCTTTGTTATTTGTACCTCACGTTTTAACGTTTGAAATTAACATATTGACCCTTGGTGACATCGACAGATCATAGAATGCAGGCCATTCGGCTCATCAAGTCTACACTGACCCTTTGAAGACCATCCCACCCGTACCCATATCCCATGGCTTAAACAAGTTCACCTATACATTCCTGGGCAATGTAGCATGGCCAATCCACCTAACCTGCACATCTTTGGACTGTAGGAGGAAACCAGCGCACCTGGAGGAATCTCATTCAGACAGTCCCCCAAGGTTGGAATTGAACCTGGGCCCCTGGCACTGAGAGACAGCAGTGATAACTACTGAGCTGTCATGACAGATTTCCTGTGTATGCTGAGGACACCCATCTGTATCTTTTATCATTTTTTCTATGCTGCCTCTTAATTGTCATGCTGTTTGTCCAAATCTAGTTTTGAATGAGCAAAAAATGTACTTTCAGTTAAATATCTGCGAGGCTGAAACCTTTGGTTTTAATCTCTGCCACTAATTCCAACTCCCCTCTGGCTATTGACAAAAGACTGTTCCTACGTGATGTCCTATTAACTTTGATCTGAGCTTCTCACTGACATTCTGTACATCACCAAATCTGCATGCCTCCATTTCTTGCCTTGCATGCCCCAGTTCATTCATGCTTTTGTTTCCTTTGGATTCAGTTTTGTTCTGGCTAGCTTTCCATCTTTTGAGAATTTTGCTGAATCAAATCTCTGAGTCTTAGCTCACACCAAGTGCAGTTCAACCAATTCCAATGCACAAAATCTCTCATCCTTGCTTTTAAATTCCTTCTGTAGCTCTGTAACCATCTTCACCAATGCAATTTTATTTGTTCTGTTGTGATGTTTTTGTCACTGATGAGACCAGTATTTGTTGTCTGTTTCTAATTGCTCTTGAATGTGTGACTTGCTTGAGCCAGTTTAGAGTCAACTGCATTGATATAGGTCGGGAGTCATGAAAAGACCAGACCAGTTAAAAATGGCAGATTTCCATTCTTAAAGGACATTAGACCAACCTAGTGGGTTTTTATGACAATCGATGGTTTTACGGAAATCTGAAACAAACATGAAAAATGCTGCAGAAATTCATAAAATTTTGGCAACAACTTTGGAGAGAGAAAAACAAGGTTAACATTTAGAGTCTGATATGACTCTTTAGTGTTAATATGTTCTGAAGAAATATTAATGCAGTTTCACTCTCTGAAGATAATGCCAAACCTTTTAAGCTTCCCTAGGATTTTTTGTTTTGTGGTTGTTATTACTGGGACTAGCTTGTGATTGTTTTTTATTTATTTAATTTAAGTTCTAATAGGGAATTTAAATCCATGTCTCCAGCGTATTTGTCCCCACATTCTGGATTACTGATTCATTGACACATTACTATTCTTCCATCTGCCTAAATCCTAAAATTCACTCGTCCATATCTTGACTCTTGTTTTCAGTTTTCATTGCCTCAATGGTGGTGGTTTTGCCTTCAGCTACCTATACCGTTAACTATCTAACTCTCTTTCTTTCTGTAATTCTCTCCACCTCATTCCCTCTCTTTTAAGAAACTTCTCAAAATCTACTCCTGTTACACAGCTTCATATATTGCGCACTTCAAATGCCTTGAAACATTTTACTGTGTTATATTTTCATAAATGCTTGTTGGAATTTCTCTAACACTGTGTGTTCTATTCTTTTTGGGAGGGTGCAGGGCAACGTCCGTATATTCCCACTGTTATTGATCTGACCACTAGAAGATATTTAGTGCCAGTTTGGAGTAATGTTTTGCTCCCTGCCAATAGAAGGCCCTTGGATCATCTTTATTCCCTATCCCTGAAGAATCAGCATGATGGGAACTTGCTATGTCGTTGAGAATAATCCCACTTTATAGCAAGTGTTGAAGCATTTTCATTTTGTTTTTAAAGAGAAAAGCTAATTCTAGTGAATGTGTACATTAGTCATCTATCAGTCAATATATTTCCACTTTGCAATTCTATCACAATAATAGCATGTATGCACTCCATTTTGACTAATCATAGTCTGTTGCATCAGTTAAGATTTATAGTTTGATTTTTATACATAATAGACAAAATGTGTAGTAGACAATGTATCTTTGAGTCTGTTTGTTGCAGTTCCATATTTTGCTGCTGCCTTTCCTGTCCCATTCTCTTGAATAAAGTACATTTGACTGTATTGGTGAAACCGTGCTTGGGCCTCAGCAAGACAAGAAGTTTTGATTGTTAGAGTATTTGATGAAAAACATGCAAGTATGCTATTCAATACATGTAAATATAAAATCAGTAAGATCATGGAAAGCAGATTAATTACAGAAGGCCGAAGAGAAATCAGCCTCTTAGAATATAGTAGGCAAGGCGTCACCTAACTGAATTCCTAATTCCCCAACTTCAACAGAGACCTGGGAGCAGATCAGTTGCAGTTAGTGTGTGGGAGACTGGGTATTGGAGAATACAGAAGAATAAACTTTTCTAAGTGGTTTGCAACTGCACAAAAAAGCAAGAGTTGAAATCAAGAGAGCATAAATTAATTTTACTGTGAAAAGGTTGATAAAGAAATGTCCTATTCACTTTAATTTATGTTTGCCTTGTCAGATATTTATAGTTCTGTGATTGGTGAGTCACCACTGGTTGATAACCAGTTCCTGAAGCTTCAAGACCTCCTAGAGAAAGAGATTGATTATCAGGAAGAACTCCTTGAAGTCCTCGGAATGATGGACACAATATTTGCAACAATGACAACTAAAAAGAATGCTGTTGTTTGTGGAAATCAAAACTATGCCTTAATTGCTGGACCTGAGGAAGAACCAATGGTAGTTGCTTGAAATCGAAGCTCTTCACTAACATGATAAACTGGATTAGGCACATTTGCACATAAATCTGTATAATCCCCAGGCTAGTGAAGGTAAATTTTGCAAATGTGAATGGAACATTTACCTACGCATTTGCTATTCTGTTATAACCAGAAAAAAATTTGGGGTGATATAGTGTGTGTGGCTGGATACATAAACTTCTTATTAGCTGAATTTCTTTAGGGGAATTAATACTGTGATATTGTACATGTTGAGGAAGTAAAGATTTTTTTTCTCATTTCTGCCATCAAAACCTCGCCACTCTTATTAATAGACATACAAAGAAAGAAATGCAGATTAAAAACTAGAGATATTAGTATTCTGCACAAATTGATCTTTTAATTCAGAGATTTGAATTTTGTATCAAGGAAACTAAATATTGATCATGGTGGAAAAGTAAAGCTTTTGACTTCAGTGTGCTTCATTTTCGCAGTACAGCATTCCTGTCTAATGGCCTCCCTCTGGAAGACCAAATCCATTTTGTATGTTATTTATATTGACCTTTTCACAAGAAGGAGGAATATTTTATAAAATCAACTTTTTATGACCAGAGTAGGAAGTTAATAATGTTTGTTATACGGTGAATGTTATAAGTTTATTCATGTATTGTCCACGTGGAAGCATATTTGTATATCAGTGTTGGACCGTAAAGGTCAAGAAAATCACAGGATATCACAAGATAGCCAGTGTTAATAAGGTGTTAGGAAAACTATAATTGGCTTCACCCTCCGTGATCAAGCAATAGGAAAATGTGGCATTGTTGTTACTGGTATTTGCTATCCATTAACTGCAGTTGAAGTGAATATCTGGTGAAGCAATTAAACATTCCTATTATCTCATTTGTTGGTACCTACTGCATGAGTCCATATTTAGATGAGTCAGTCATTAAAGAAAATGATGAAATCAGCCCTCACACTATAAGTTCTATTTTGCAAAATAGAAGTGAGAAAAATGAAATGAAATTTGGGAAGGATGAAAATGAACATTAGCTATTGAAAATAGCAAACTTGGTGACTCAGTTAGAAAAGTGGATTCACATAGTAGAGTGATAATTTGACAATTGATCTTGCATATAATTTTATCTTGAATTTTTCTGTTATGGTATGAAAAAGTTGTTCCAATATTTTTCACCTTCTGAAAATGTCCTATGTGACAAGGAGAATTAGAAGCAAGGATACTAAGTGTCTGAAAGTAGTCATTACAATCAGAATGTTAATTAGTTAAATATTAAACCACTAAAGGTTGTTCTTTAAGTATTAAGGAAGTAACTGTCATTGAGAGAGTGCAATCGGATGGTAAAGGCTTTGTGTGCTGTCTTTGTTGTTGAAATCAAACTGCCCAGTGCAGACATTTCGATTTCAGTTTAGTGTTAACAAGTTTTAAAAAAAAATCAGGAGCATTGGCAATTGGGCATGTGAACTATGGCTTACAAAACTGAAGCTCTGATTCAGAAAGGGCTCTTTTAATGCATATTTTTTCAGTTTTCTATGGCAAGACATGCAATGATTACATCTTTGTTTCTGGCACCTCTTTTCATGGTTAGATGGTGCAAAGGTGTTTGTTTGATTTGTTATCTTGGTTACACAGCATGTCATAGGAAAATGAGTAGGCCATTCCGCCTGACGAGCCCGCTATACCATTTATTGTGATCATGGCTGATTGAGCATTCTATGGCAATAATATATTGCCTGAGATAAGGAGATTAAAACTCACAGTATGTCAGGTGTACTTGAACCAATTTCCCATAAGATTTGAAGCAATTTTTTACTTGAATCCTTTTGAATCCCCTCCGTTCATCTTCCTAATAGCTTGCTGGACCTGTGAACTATAATAGAGCCTAGTAATGAGAGGTAGAAACACTGAATCATTGCCATTCTGCTCTTTGAAATACAATTATGGTGAAATAGAGACTGCAAACTGATATTTTAAAAAAATTGTTAGAATGTTGTGGGATACTTCAGTGTGAGTTTCAAATGAGTTCAGATCATACTGTACAAAGTGCATAAGGGTAATAGAATGAGGAATACACTGTTACAACTGTAGAGAAGGTACACAAACAGCAAGGACATTAAATTTGAATTTTGAGAGGTCCATTCAGAAGTTGTTCTTGAATCTGTTGGTACGTGTGTTTAAGCTTTTGTATTTTCTGCCTGATGGAAGAGATTATAACTGGGTTGGGAGTGGTCTTTGATTATGTTGGCTGCCTTTCTGACTTAGCAAGAAGTATAGGTGGAGTCAATGGATGGAAGGTTGGCTTGCATGATGGACTGGGCTGTGTGAAGACCAGTTAAGATCTCAATTGGTAAAAATGCATCATCTTTCATTGTAAGTAACTTTATTATTCATCCCCAGAGCTTCCAAATTTAGCTTCTGTATGGTTTCTGAGTCTACTGCTTTTGTACCTTTTATATATTTTACTATGCTTTCTGAAAACACTCTGCATTTTGAAATATCTTTTTATAGCTGTGTGCATTTGATTTTTAAATCACTGACTTTTATAATGATCTTCTTTAAATTTCAAAATTCAGATCTTAGATGCAGGAA
This sequence comes from Chiloscyllium punctatum, assembly GCF_047496795.1. Taxonomy (NCBI): domain Eukaryota; kingdom Metazoa; phylum Chordata; class Chondrichthyes; order Orectolobiformes; family Hemiscylliidae; genus Chiloscyllium; species Chiloscyllium punctatum. Next base: position 45,086,226 of record NC_092740.1, on the reverse strand, counting down.
TTCATGCCTCACTCTGCTGTATTACCATTGATGCTTTACTGTTGCCATAGTGTCTGTTTCAAAATTGATCTGTGATTCAGCTGTATCCACAAATATTATGTCACCGGAACATGACTTATCTATTCTACAGTTTTATAGTTCAACAATCTATTTCCTTGTTTACTGCTCTGCATTGTTGGGTATCTTAAATGAGATGAATAAGTCTCCCAGATATCTTTCTATTTCATTTTTCATTATTTCAATGTATTCAAGGAAAAATAAATGCAGAACAAAATTTAGCCCATAGAGTCTGCCCTACCATTCAATAAATCATGGCTAATTGAACACTTAAATGCATTCACTCTATCCCTGTAATCCTGTATGCCACTCATAATCAGGAATTATCATTCTCTAAACATACTCAAAGACTGAGCTTCTACATCCCTCTAATGTAAAGAAATTACCACCTTCTGAGTAAAAGGAAATCTCTTCATCTTGAGTCTAAGTAGTACCTTCCTTAATTTTACATTGTGCTTCTGGCTGTAGACTCCCCACAGGGGAACCATCTTGCCTGTATTTTTTAGGTTTCAACGAGGCCAACTCGTTTTTTTGAAATGTGACACAATACAGGCCCAGTTTGACCAATCTCTGACAGACCTGCCATCCTGGAAATACGTCCTGGTCAATTTTAGCTACACTCTGTCAAATGCAATAATTTTCTTGAAATAAGGATAACAAAATTGCACACATTGCTTCAGATGTGTCTTAACCACACTCCTGCATGACTGATGATGTAATACATTGGTACTTATCAGGTGAAACTCCCTGCGGACAGGGGTATGGGTGTTCTTTGTCTTACAAGTACTGAAATGTTACTACGCACTGTCATTGTTAGAGGCCCAGAGAAGCAAGCAGTGAGCTTGAATTACCAGCTACCTGCCCTTGAGTTTCATCTTCAGAATTATTGCTGTCTAGTTTCTCTTTGGGAGAATAGGAAATTGCATATCAGTGAGGTGGGATTAGACACTGATGGCATGCAAATACATGAAGGTATGCAGCAAACTGCTCATTAGGAAGAATCTCATCTGGCCATTCAAAGCGTGGTTGCATAATTGGACGTGATTCAGGGACTGGGAAAATCCAATATTGCCTTTGATCTCCATTCCCAAGTTGTCTCCTCTAATCATTGAATTCATCCTTCTCCTTGGCGAGTGTCTGAAACTAAACCAAACTCCTTTCAACATTGCAATCATACTCGATCCCGAGATTAGCTTAAGACTGCATGTTTGCCTTGCTAACCCAGTGAAGTCTTGCCTACAAAACATCACCAAACATCATTCATTCCCCAGCACATCAGCTGCTGAACCCGAATTCAATTTTCCTGTTATCTCTAGGCTTGATTATTCTAAGCTTGTTTGTGTTGGCCTCCCACATTTTATCCTCTGTAAACCTGAGGTCACCTCAATCTCAGATCATGGATTAACATCAACCCTTGACTTACATTTCTTTGTAGCTCAGTGTCTAAATCTAATTTATAATGCTACTGTGAACCTTGAGATGTCTATTATATTGATGTTACTGTATAAATATAAAATGTTTACCACAGAGTAAATTGCCCAAGGAAAATATTATGACTAAATAAGCTTGTATATTCACTGTTAAACTATTTACATTGGTATTCTATGTGAGCATCAGTATTGTTGGATTAGTAATATCTCTTTTCAAATATAATAAGCATATATTTTGTTTTATAAGAACAGAGTGAAGAAAAAGAAACAGGTTTATGCAGTTGGCCCAATTGGGTCTATTCTGCTGTTGATTTAAGATAATTGTTAACTACCCACCTGAGTTCCACATTTCCACACTATCCCCATAATCCATTAATTCCTGGTGTATCTGAAACCTTTTTTTGAGTGGAGACATTTATCTCTAAATGGCCTGCCACATAATATAACACTCTGAACTCTAGGTCTAGTACTAGCCTTTTAAAATTTGTATGCAAGTGTGTAAATGAAAGGGTTAACTTTGCAGTCTATAATAAATTATGTTAGACCTTTATAATAAAAATGTATGTTTGCGAAGTCATTATAAGTTGTGAAGGTGTGATAAAATCATCCATTTCTATAATTTCTTTTGTATTGAGCAGGACAACAACCTCTGACTGGTAACATTTATGGTACAAACAGTTCCAAAACTTACTAGATAGCAGTATTCAGTTCTTCCCAGTAATGGAGAAAGGGTTTATTGCAAAGTTTTCGAAAAGTCACTCAGGATAGTCAGGAATCTTTGAAGAGAAGTTGAAAGATTTATAGGAGGTTTGTAGACAGATCGCAGAAGAAGATGACTAAGAGGAATAGAAACTTCATGTTAGACTGTATTGCTGTTGTCTGTACTGCTAAAGGCAGCTGAACTGTGTGGGCTTTGCACAATGAGGACTCTGGAACGTTTAAAGTACAGAGGAACCTCGATTATGCGAATATCTGATTATCTGGCAAGATCGCAAGGTCCCGATGCTTGGCTAAACTATGTTATCCGGAATTCGATTAATCAAACAAAATACTCTCCACCTGTGTCCTTTGGATAGTTGATGTTCCTCTGTAGTTGAATAGTTCTGTTTTGTGAGGATTTGAGGAAGCCATGGGAGCTTACAGTGCATTAATTGTTTAGTACAGATAAGCAAAGGGCAGGAAGACATTTTTTTTTAAGTTTACCTTGTTTAAATTTTTTTCATGGACACTGTCAGCTATTAACATAGTTACTATTGTTCACAGAATAAGTTGATTGCTCCCAAAAGTTTCCAGTGATTGCTAAGGCATAAGCAAACACATCACCTAACTAAATGAGACTCTCCTTGCAATGTATGAACATTCAAGGTCAAGCCAACACAAGGACCCATAGGCAAGATGTCTACTGCAACCAGTTCTGGATAAAGGAGACAATTGAGACCTATTATTGCTCAACTTTGTGCAATTGTCACCACAGTTATCCGCCACTAAATACAATCAATCTTGGCTGGGACATCAAAACAACTCCTATGTGTGCAAGATCTTCTCTTATTGGTCCCTCATTGTCCCGCACCACTAATCCCCCATGGCCTCAGTGCTGTCTCCTCACACATTCAGATCACATTAACACATTTTCCTCAAATGCATCAGCCCTAAAGTCTCTTATTTGTTCACCACGACCCTCCACTTTATGTCCTTGCAGGGGAAGACTTCCCACAGGAGGGTTGGGTGACACTGCTCAAATGGGGATGTGCTGAAAATCTTAGCCCCCTCCAATCAAAGGATTTTTGGCTTGTTGGTAAAAGACTGATGTGAAAAATTCAATGTCCCGACACCTGAGTAAGTAACACTTGCCTTCCCACTACCGTGGTGACATTAACTACGCATCAAACACCAATACTAACCAGTGGCTGCAACACATTCCGCCTCTGAGATACCACAGATGAATCCATCCTCCCATAGGCCATCATGTTCTTAAAAGATTAAACCAGGGGAAGTTGAGGATCTATGTGGGGAAGCATTGTAGGGACTGTTGTCTGCACTGCCCCTAACCACCTCAGCAGTACAGATGCTGGCACCTTGCTCGGTTCTGTGAGCACACCTACTACATTTCTCTCACTACAGTTCCATACATGGGTGTTGGAGGGCTGCCGGAGACTAGGCACCTGCTGAGCCCCAAGCAGATGATGACCCTATGGCCTCAGGTAAGATGGACCTCATCCAGATTCACAGGGCTGAGTAGCAGTGTGAGGCAGGCATTCAGGACTCACTGGCTGTTATGTTTCAAGAAGGACCGGGAGCCGAAACATTAAACAGAGGAAGCTTTATTATGGAGATGTTTATTCCACAGGCAGCATGGTTCGACTTGGCTGTTTCCCACCCAAAATGGCGGCTGATGTCATCATTACAACATATGATTGGACTCTTAATGTGACAGTCCACTATACTTACACAAATACATAAAATCCCTCCCCTTTGCATGACAGATTACAATGGAAATATTTTTACAATACTTGCAGGAATCAACAGGCATGTGCACCTCAGGCATCTGTTTATTTTTCTCATTGGCTTTAACCTCTGGTGTTTGAGGTGTGTTAGGAACATTATTGGCATTCATTTTTTCTTGAGAAAGTTTAATATTCAGAGGTTTGCAATGACATTATGATGTTCTCCAGTTCGGTATTGTCAGTTACTATTCTGTCCTCCGATCTCTATTTGGCCTTATTTGTTGATCTGCAATTAATGTTGCTTCTGACACATTCAGTCACCCACAGTTGATCTGCATATCTTCAGAACAGCAACATATTTTGTCTGTATGGTGTAGGAGACCCGTCCAGTCTGTACTCCAATGTTGAATGGTCCCCTTTCTCGCCAGTGGTGTAATTCCTCGTCAAAACTCCCTGAACTTGTTGAAAAATGTGACATTTGGTTTTATTGTCTTATTGGAACTTGTGATCTTCTTGTTTCCTGGCAAAAATGCCTTTTGTCACAGGAGGTTTCACCAAATCAAATGCTGTGCACCAGTGGACGTTTTACCGTTACCAGTGTCGTGGGTTGTGTTCTAGTAGGTTAACAAAAATTGGCTAGGTCCTTTGGATAATGATCCTTGTTCTTGAGTTACATTTAAGGAATGTTTCATAGAAACAGGAGTAGGCCATTTAACCCCTCGAGCCTGTTCCACCATTCAGTGACATTTTGACTGATCTGTGGCCTAATTGCACATACCTAGCTTTGGCCTTTGCTAAACAAAATGTATCTTTCTCACTTTAAAATTAACAACTGATCCACTGTGGAAGAGCAATCAAAACATCTACCACCTTTTGTGTGCAGAAGTTCTTCTTGACTTCTCTCCTGAACAGTCTGGCCCTAATTCTAAGGCTATACCCTACTTCTAGAATCCCCAAACAATGTAAATAGTTCATCATTGCATACGCTTTCTTTTCTTGCTACATTATCTGAAAAAATGATTGAATGATAAGGAGCTGATGGGATCTGTTAAATTCTACTCTGCTTTAAATAATCTGTAAGCTATGGACCATTATCACTAACAAATTGGTCTTGATCACCATTCCACAAAGATCCACCCCAATTTTCAAAGGTTTTCTCTAAAGATGCCATATTTATTACGGCAACTTCAGGCCATTTAGTAAGTACATCACTTTGAAAAAATATTTGCTCTTCAAAAAGGTCCAGTGTAGTCAGTTTAGATTCTTTGCCATAGCCTTGCTGGCCACTGTCATTAGTGTAATGGCGCTAATAGAGGTAGGTTGCACAAGTTACATACATTCTTGCCTTCTCAGTTTTGAAGTTATGCCCTCACTACCAACATAGACCATAAGACATAGGAGTGGAAGTAAGGCCATTCGGCCCATCGAGTCAACTCTGCCATTCAATCATGGCTGATGGGCATTTCAACTCCACTTACCCGCATTCTCCCCGTAGCCCTTAATTCTTCGAGACAACAAGAATCTATCAATCTCTGCCTTGAAGACATTTAGCGTACCAGCCTCCACTGCACTCCAAGGCAATGAATTTCACAGGCCCACCACTCTCTGGCTAAAGAAATGTCTCCGCATTTCTGTTCTGAATTGACCCCCTCTAATTTTAAGGCTGTGTCCACGGGTCCTAGTCTCCTCACCTAACGGGAACAATTTCCTAGCATCCACCCTTTCCAAGCCATGTATTATCTTGTACGTCTCTATTAAGTCTCCCCTTAATGTTCTAAACTCCAATGAGTACAATCCCAGGATCCTCAGCCGTTCCTCATATGTTAGACCAACCATTCCAGGGATCATCCATGTGAATATCCGCTGGACACGCTCCAGTGTTAGTATGTCCTTCCTGAGGTGTGGGGACCAAAACTGGACACAGTACTCCAAATGGGGCCTAACCAGAGCTTTATAAAGTCTCAGTAGCACAACGGTGCTTTTATATTCCAACCCTCTTGAGATAAGTGACAACATTGCATTCGCTTTCTTAATCACGGACTCAACCTGCATGTTGACCTTTAGAGAATCCTCGACTAGCACTCCCAGATCCCTTTGTACTTTGGCTTTACGAATTTTCTCACCTTCTGGTTATCACCTTCATTCTGACAATGCCGCAGTGACCTTTGTGCAGCTTCCTTATCTGTGGTGGAATGATGACCCTCATTCCCAGAGGAGCTATCTTGCTTGTATGGTTATTTCAAGCTTCCATGTGATACAGGCTTCAGTTCTAGGTTGGACCTGTCATCTTACCAGAGAATGCTGTGTTCATTACCTTTGATTGTGGTTAATCAGTAAGATGGCAGTGGAGTAGGGCTTCTCAGCCCGGGCCTCGTCTGCTCTATCCACTTTTCTTCTCATTTCTTTTTGTTTTTTTCCTTTTTTATTTTACTTACCTCTTGTTAAATAAACTCAGTTATGGTGACAGAAGTGACATGAGGCAAGTGAGCCCAGCACAGATTTGAGTGGGTCTAGGGTGGACTTGCGGTGACGTTGGTGAGTTTGGGTTCCTGGCAGCTTTTACGTCGGCAAGGTGGTCCTCACGCTGACTCATGGTTGCTGTGGCTGAGGTGAATTTGGGTTCCCAGTGGTGTTTGCATCCAATGAAGATTCATGGAGGCGGTCGTGAATGAGAGTTTGAGCCCAGTCCAAAATCCGGTAGTAGTAGGTAGTTGGATTGATAACATTGGATCAAAATGGGTTAGGACTTCTGACTTTAAAGCCTTTTTTGCTTGTGTAAAGGTTGTTTCACATTGATCTTCTCATTTCCAATTCTTGTTTTACAATAATAAATTATGCAACAGCTTGAGAATGACTGATTGCAATATTTGGGCCCAACCTGCCATTGTAATCTAGCGTGTCCAAAGCTGATAGCTGGTTTATATTTTTGGGGGTTGGTTCCTCAATTATGACTTAGTTTTGAAGGTGACTTGTGCAGTACCTTATCATCAATGACATGGCCTAAATATTTAAAAGATTTAAAAGATTCACATTTATCACTTTGAGGCCATAATTTTCAAGTTTTGCAATGTAGCATCTGAATTGTGGAGGTTTTTTTTGCCTCTCCTCATGACTGAAATATCATTGAAGTAACTTTGGACATCTGATCCACCCAAAATCTGATCCATGGCTAATTGGAATAAAGGAGATACAGATGTGATTCAAAATGGAAGTCTCTTGTACTTGAGTGTCAATTATGTGTTACAGTCGTCAAGTATTTCTGTGACTGAGGATCTAAATTCATATGTAGATTGGCGTGACTAAGGTCAATTTTACGGAAAAGCTGACCTCCAGATAGTTCAGCAAATAGGTAATCAGTTAAAGGCAAAGGATACTGCTAAGTACATAGTACTGGATTAATAATGATGTTAAAGTCACTAAATGCACACCAATTCATCTTCCTTCATCACTGGTATGATAGATATGGCCCAATCACTAACATGTACAGGTTCAAGGGCCCCTGTCTTGACTAACTTCTCTAATTCTGCCTTGATCTTTGGCTTAATTGCATGAGGCACTGATCTATCCTTACAACATTTTGCTTGATGCTCATCGTTGATTTTCAATTTGTCAGTGATGAATTCCATGCTTCCCAGGTCCCCTTTGAAAACAATGGCATGTTTCTTTCGAATTTGTGATAGATCAGTCTCAGAATCAGACAAGTAATTTACTTTAGCCCAGTTGAGTTTTATTTTCTCCAACCAGATTATTTATAATCAAGCTGTAAAATTGAATGTGTAACAACAAACCTTTAGCATGACTGAACATTCACATTGATACAATCCTTTAAGACATCACTTCACCTACATATGTTCTTAGTACACTTTTGTACTTCGACTCAGCAGTCACATTGCAGTGTACTGTTACATACTTTCAGATATCAATAAAACTGCTGCTCTCATGTTCACCTCCATTCTTACACCGTCATTGCCTTACTAAATGATATTAGTTGGTATCACCAGCAGTGGGTGTATGGTTAATAACAGCTCATTTTTGGACTGAAATTCTGGGCTTTTCTTGTGCTTATTTTTGCACCAAGTAGATTTTTTTCCTACTATTCAGTTTCTATACATTTGCTGAATGTTGTTCAAGTTTCTTCCTCAAACATGCCTTTTTTTTTTTGTTGCAATTTCTGCACAAACCTTCTTCATGCCAATAATGTGTTGCTCTGTTTCTTCACACTGATTGCACTGGTGCTAGTCTCTTAGTTGTCATTGTGTGAACTCTCATGCTCGAGCTTTTCTGTGGTGCTTCCTTGGCTGTTAATGCCATCGAGAAGGTTATTTCTTTAAATCTAGGTTCTTTTCTGTAAATAATTTCTTCTGAATTGCTTCACATCTGAAACTACATACCAGTCTATCTCTGATAGCATCATTATGTTGTTTCAGAATTCTGCTAATTTCTTTAAAATTGCTGAGAACTGGGGCATACCATGAACTTCTCGACAATCACCATTGGTTTTCATTATTTCTTAAGACTTGGAACATGGCTTCTTTGGCTGTACCAGACTCCTCATGAGGTTAAAAGAATCCCCCCTCCCCCATAATATACATGAATGACTGTTACAGCTCCAATTGTGTTAGCTTGAACAAAACAACAGTTTCTGTGTCAGAGTTTCAGGTCTCTGCATTTTCAACATGCAGTATTACGGTGCCAAACATTTCTGCATGTTTTTAAATGGGAAGGGCCTGTGCGCAAGTATTGCTTTTTTGGCAGGAAAAAAAACAAAAACTTATCATCTAAGTGGTGAAAGGATGTTGCAGAACTCTGAGGTAGCGAGAGATCTGGGTGTCCTACTGCATGAATCACAGAAGGTTTGTATGCAGGTACAGCAAGTAATCAGAAAAGCTAAAAGGAATGTTATGTTTTATTGTGAAGCGAAGTGAATTCAAGAGGTGTGCTTCAGCTTTACAGGACATGAGTAAGACCAAATTTGGAGTACTGCATGTAGTGCTGATAGCCATACTACAGGGGGATATTAATGCTTTAGACGTTGTTCAGAGAAAGTTTATTCACAATCCACTCATTCCAGATGTTATATTTTATGAAAGGCAAAGCTTGTGTTTAGAAAATAGGTGAAATAATTGAAACATACAAGATCCTGAGGGACTTGACCAGATGGATGTTAATAGGATGTTTCTTTATAGAATTTACAATATAGAAAGAACCATTCAATCCTTTGTCTGTACCAGGTCCTAAAAAAGCTAGACTGATTCTCCTGGCCTCTTTCCATAGCCTCTAAGTTTATCACTTTCAAATATTATGCCCAGGTCTCTTTTGAAACCTCCTCTGGAATCTGCTTCCACCACACCCCAAGGCAGCAAATCCCAAATCCTAATAACTCCCTGAATAACGAAGATTCTCCTCACCTCACTCCAAGCTTTCTTGTTGTCAATGTTGAACTTGTGACCCCTTTTACTAAAATACCACCTAGTGAAAACAGAATATCCTTTACCTTGTGGGAAAATGTAGAACATGGGTTCATAGTTTAAAAATAAAAGGCCACCAATTTAAGACCGAGATGAGAAACATTTTTATTTCTCTCACGAGATTGAGAGTCTTTGGAATTTCCTTCCTCGGAAGGCAGTGGATACAGAATCTTTAAATATTTTTAAGGCAGAGGTAGATTGATTGCTGATTACCCAGGACATGAAAGATTATCATGGGTATGGAGAAGTGTAGAGTTGAGGTTAAAGTCAAATCGGCCATGATCCTATTGAATGGTGGAGCAGGCTTGAAGTGCCAAGTGGCTAACTTTTATTCCTTACTTGTATGTTGTACGTAGATTGTTGATAATCATATCTGATTTAAACAGTTTGTTTGCTATACTCTGTTATGGCCACAGTTTATTTTGAAAACACTTTCATGATTACAGTTTATTACACAACCAGTGGTATATAAATAGTTATAACATTTCGTAAGCTGTTGTGTTTCACTGTACATATGGTTGTCTCTGTTATGACTGTATATACACTTTTTGTAATGCCCTGCATTACAAGGTCATTAATGAAGCGTAGTGATTGAAGATCTGCAGTTATCCAAATTTATCAAGTAGGACCAAAGGTAGCAATGTCTACATGGTATCGGCTCCCTCTAACACCTTGATTCCCCCCCCCCCCCCCCCCCCCCACACACACACACACACACACACACACACACACACACACACACACACACACACACACACACACACACACACACACACACACACACACACACACACACACACACACACACACACACACACACACACACACATCCTCCTCATTGCTGGTGTTTGGCTGGTTGTGTGTGCAGGAGTGTATATCTCAGGGAGCTCACCGCATTGACAGTTACAGTGAGGTGCGACTGAGACAGTCAATGCTGCAGGTGGTAGTTACCATGCAGTCGTGTTTGGACCACGTATCATCTGTTGGAGGGCAATATTTTTCCTCTGAGAAGACTCGGTGAATGGATGGAGATGCCGGCCCTCCCTCACAAGTCAGCTCGCTTACTGCACCCATTATGAGAGAATTTACAGTCATTCTCCTCCACATAGTGTGCAATTGATGTGCTTTATGATTCATATGACAGCGAGTGGTCCTCTCAGTAGCTTCCAGCCTCAGCGCTAATTTGCTACTTAGAAAGACAAGGCCTGATATTAGGGCCTATGTATCCAGTTTGTTGGCCTCACAGGCTCACACTTCCCTTGGTCATCACTGAAGCCGTTAAAACTGCCTACTTGTCCCCACCTTCCACAAGCACTCCTCTCTTCCCCTGTCTATGGACAGTGACAATGGAATGCTTGTGGCCCATCCCCTGGAATGACCTGATCTGCCAACATGGGCCCTCACTTACTCAGTCACCCCAAGGACTTTAAGACCTGTTGCATGACTTGCTGCAGATGTTTTGTGTGAACACCGAAGCCACATAGTACTAGAGTGATGTGGCATGCTGATGTAAGACATGATGCACACATTCTTGACTGAGGGTTGCTATACAGAATGGTGACCTGCCTGGTTGTCTGACTGTGCTGATTGTAAATGCAATACAAGACTTTGCAGTGAAAGGGCATGCATGGTGAGGGCATGGCAGTAGGCACCTGGTGAATGTGTGTGGAAAGCAAGAAAATTAGACAGCCTGGTAAAATCTGTGTCATGGTTTCCTTGCTGTGTGTGGTACCTCTACTTAGAACAGCTGTAAACTGTTGATTACCATTGTGTCCTCCTACACCAGTGGGCATACTGCTAGGATATTGGAGGATTGCAGAGTGGTGACCAGACTCCTGCAAGTGTAGTGCCGGTGTCCATAGTAGAAGGGTCTCTGAAGTTTGTGGATCATGCCCGACTCTCCAGTGGACAACGTGGATCTCCTAGAGCAAGCGCAGAGTTAATTCCACCAAAACCCATTCTAGTTTCTATGTTGAGGTTTCCCAATGGCCGATTTGCAAGGCAAGTTTGGTAAGATTGTAAACTGTGTTTTTAACAAGCAATAAAGAGGGAATTGGGAACTTAGCATTCCCTGGTGAGAATCTTGCTATGTCCTTGAGCAAAGGAAGCAAGTTGAAGTGAAACAATCTTGATTTCTGAGATAATCATCTTGCCTGAGTTGACCATTCATCTCTCTGTACCAGGTTCTGAACAATGTGACTTGTACATGAATATGCAAAAAGTTCCATAAGGTGGCAATGTAACAACATAAATTCAAGTGTTACTTATCTGGTACATTTATAGACCTGTGACGTGGAACTACACATGATTTATAGTGTGCTGTATAATGCAACATTGCTGCCCATTCTGCAGATTTGTAAGCCACTCTCAAACTCTTCAATTCTCTACATAAAGAAACTCAGCCTGTTCTTGAATGTTGCCAAAACTAAAATTATATCAATTCATCTGGTCAACTACATGTAAAGGAAGTGAAACATGTTGGACGAAAGACTTTGGAACATTTTGAGCACTTTTGCCATTGTTATGTTGGCTCCCTAATATGTCCACCATTTGAGAGGGGATCCAACACTGGATCAGCTGCCTCACTTGGCTTTCTATAAACTTAAAGGAATCGAGTGTTTGACTCGTGGAGGTCCGTATAGTCAACAAAAGTACTAGTGTACAGAACAATTAGAGAGCTTGATGGCATGGTGTAAAGACATAAATCTCTCCCTCGATGTCAGCAACATGAAGGAGCTGGTTTTCAATTTCAGCAAGTGGGGGGAAGACATACCTCTGCTTGTATAAATGGTGCTGAGGTGGAGATGGTTGTGGGCTTCACGTTCCTTGGATAAATATCAACAACAATCTATCCTGGTCTATCCATGTCGATGCTACAGTCAAGAAAATACCTCTACTTCCTCATATGGCGAAGGAAATTTTGTTTTCCACAATGACTTACCAGTTTTTAGAGATGTACCATAGAAAGCATTATCTGGATTCATCGCAGCTTGGTACGGCAACTGCTGTGCCCAAGACCACAAGAAATTAGAGTTGTGAATACAGCCCAGTCCATCACACAAATCGGCCTGCCTTCGACTGACTGTGTCTACACTTCCTCCTGCTTTGGGAAAGTAGCCAATATAATATGATACCACTCCCACCCTAGTTATACTCCATTCCACCTGTTTCGTCAGGTAAAAGATACAAGTTTGAAAATACATAACAATGGATTTAAGAACATCCTCTCCCCTGCTGTTATCAGTGGATGGACCTTTCATATAGACAAATAGATCCTTCTCTGTAACAGTAACACCATACCCTCTATTCTGTTCTATTACTCTGATGAGTTTGTGTGTGTGTGGTATGATTTGTCTGGTTAGCATGCAAAGCAATACTTTCCACTTTCTCACTACATATGATAATAAATCAAATCAAATTGTTGACACCATGTTTCTGTATACAGCAGGGTCCCAGGTTCGATTCCAGCCTCAGGCAACTGTCTGGAGTTTGCACATTCTCCCAGTGTCTGCATGGGTTTCCTTCGGGTGCTCCGGTTTCCTCCCACGGTCCAAAGATGTGCAGGTCAGGTGAATTGGCCAAGCTAAAATTGCCCATAGTGTTAGGTGCATTAGTCAGAGGGAAATGGGACTGGGTGGGTACGCTTCAGATTTGTTGGGCCAAATGGCTTGTTTCCACACTGTAGGGAATCTACTCTAATGGAAAGACTGCAACACCAGAATTTATTCAATATGTTGAAAGCCAGATTGAAAAGCATTTGAATAAAACTCCTGCAAAATCAACTTTGGACTAGCAAGTGTGTCCAGATGGCCAAAAGTTGTCATCTCTCAACAGGTCCTATTCTTTTAACTCCCAAATGGTCAATGTTTCAAGAGAGGATGTGTATATAACATGCTCCAAAGATACTCTGCAACTGTTTGAAGCACAGCAACATTGACCTTAATGAGGAGGAGCTTGTTACCAATTATTCAAAATGATGACAAGTTGTCTATCAAACTGCATCATGCTTTACTGATGAGGCAGAGTAATGGCGGAAAGGGAAAGAAAAAGGATGCTAGTCCTGTAAGCCAGATCCAACATGAGTTGGAACATACCCAAACATATGTGTGTTGAGAATCGTCCTGTTCAGTCACAAGAAAACCATGTCAGGATCTTGTGACTCTGATTAAAAGTCATTCTTGAATGGTGGGAAAATCTATTACCTTTGACTATCAATTTTTGCAAAAATATTGCTCCTATCTGTAATGTTATTTTCTAATAATGCTTTGTTGATTTAATGTTCTCTGCTATCAATGACAACTTGCTCCTGCTCCTTTGTCAGTGATCTGTGTAAGATGTCCAAAAGTTGCTTAGAAACTAAAGTCTTCATCTTCATTGGCCTAGAAGCGTGCAATTGAGATTGAGACTATTAAAGTGTATTTTTAAAAATTGTTTTCCATGTATATCTCCTCACTCTGTAGTTGTCTGAAGTCAATCCCACAACATTTTCAATGTTATATAAAATGGAAAAGTAACTGCACATATTAGGTTGAAATCATTCAATTAGTTCAGTTAGGTATTCATCTATTCTATGTCTCACAGTCAAATAGTTGGTCTCTTGCACCCTAAGCTATAATGGGACCTAGCAAAACTTGAGTCAATAGGAATCAGACTAAGACGCTCTGTTAGTTGGAGTCACACCTGGCATAAAGGAAGATGTTTGTTGGAAGTTTGTCATCGGAGCTCCATCTCTATAGGAGTTCTTTACCATGGTATCCTTGGCCCAGCCATCTTTGACTATTTCATGAATGAGCTTCTCTCCATCATAAGATTAGCAATGGGTGCTCGTTGCTGCCAATTGCACAATGTTTAGTATCATTCATGACTCATCGAATGCTGAAGTAGTTTATGTCCAAATGCAGCAAGTCCTGGACTACATGTAGGTTTGAGTCAGCAAGTGGCAAGTTACACTCATGCCAAACAACTATCAAGGAATGAGCTTCTCCAAAAAGAGGAACATCTCACCATCGTCCCTTGACATTCAATGACATTAACTTTATGGAAATCCCCACGATTATCATTCCAGGCATGCCTATTGACCAAAACCTTAACTGGACTCACGATATAAATACAGTAGTTACAACAATAGGTAAAAAATAGGGACCTTGCAGTTGGTAATGCACCTCTTGTCTCCATAAAATTCTGTACATTATCTACAAGGCACAAATCAGGAGTGCAATAGAAAACTGACTTAACTGGGTTAAGCTCTGGCTTAAGTGCAGCTCCAACAATATTCAAGAAGCTTGACACCATCCAGGACAAAGCAGCCCATTTTGTTGGTAATGCATCCACAAAAACTCACTCTCTCCACGATTGATGCACAGTAGCAACAGCACATTCCATCTGCAAGATGCGCTGCATAAATTTGTTAAAAGTCTAGTTCTGTTGTGTTCCAAGAAGGATCAAGAGATTGAAGTGTTAAACAGCAGGAGCTTTATGAAGGAGATGTTTACTCTTATGGCAGCAAGGTTGGACAGAAGCTGTTTCCTGCCCAAAATTGCAAGTGATATCATCATTGCATCATGTGACTGGACTCTTAAAGTGAGAGTCCACCATGCTTACACGTAAACACAATACCTTCCAATTCCACAGCCACGGCCATCTAGGAAAATAAAGGCAGTAGAGACATGGGACCACTATCACCTGCAAGTTTCCCTCCAAGCCACATAGCATCCTGATTTGGAAATATATTGATAATACTTCAGTTTTGTTGGGTCAAAATCCTGGAATTCCCTCCTTAACAGTATTGTGAGTGTACCTACTTGAAAGGACTGTAGTGCTTCAAGAAGGCAGCTCAGCCAGCACCTTCTCAAAGGCAACTAGGAATGAGCAATAAAATCTGGCCCAGCCAATAAAGCTAAAGTACCAGGAATTAATGAAGAAATTAACATTACATATTTTACCAATACTGTGGCATTAGTGTTAAGTATAACCAAACAGATAGTTCCCACTTACAATTAGATTGGTATGTGCCAAGAATTTGATTGAGTACAAAATAGTTATATTTTAAACACTCAGACACTAACAAAGAAATTTCATGGGGGTTCTACTAATTATCTGCTGGACTATTGCAAAAGATCCTTAGGAACCCCAGAAAAACAGAATATAGAAAAACTGAATCCCAAGTGTCCTTTGTGGGTCTCTTGGAATAAGGAAGTACTTTAAAATGTTTACAAGTTGCACTTTACCATCTGTGGGGCACTGTAATTTTGCATCTTGATCAAATCCAGCCTCTGCGCTTAGACAAGTGGAGCCATTATATAAACATAGCCAGAGAGATATTGCTCCTACCAGAGGAGCCACATCTGTTAACTTTGTCTCTAATTATACCCTTTACCCTAAGTACAACCATATTCAGAATTGTATCAGCCAAGACATACGCAAAATAAAGGACATGATTATAACAGAGTTTTCACATGGATCAACTGTCTGTACCTTTGTACTGTTACTGCATAGGAACTGTTGAGATGGCATAATAAATCAGAAGACAATGAAGCAAACTGAGCATGATCTTCGAAATCAAGACATGGTTTGATAGGGTAGACATGGAGATGTTGTTTCTAGGTGTGGGCAAGTACATGTCTGGAATCCATAAATATAAGATAATCACCAGTAACTGTGATAAAGGTCTTAGGAGAAATACCTTTACATGGAGTGTTAAAAACCTGGAACTTGCTGCCACAGAGTGACAAACATTAGTATGGATGCATTTAAGAGAAAGCTCATTCAACATGTAAGCGAGGGGGCAATTTGAGAGACATGTTGACAGGTGGAGATGAAGTAGGAGCAGACTTGTGTGATGCATAAACAATAGCCTGGATTTGTGGGACTGACTGTCTTTATTCTGTACCAAAATATTGCATGTAATTTGATGTAAATTAATAACTTGGCAATGGACAAACTAAAATGTTTCCCAATTGAGAATGTGAAACTGCTTTCATATGTAATGGTGAGGATACCGAATGCATTAAAGTCATAAAGCTTAAATTTATTCCCAGCTGGAATCCTCATCTTTCCAGCACAAATGTCGGGGGTGAACCCACACACTTTTGCAGTTTGTTTGCAGCAATTTAATGGTCAGCAAACTTTTAATTTGGTCAAGCCAGGTTTTCCGCTCTCATTTTAAAATCTGATATTATATGGAGAAAACGATGTTTAAAACAGGGCAAACACCTAAAATAGCTGCAGCGTTTACCTGACCACAAATTGAGGCAAATTCAGAAAACCAGTGTGATATAAACAAGACTATCTGAATAGAATTATTATTTTATCAAAAGAGATGCAACAAGTCAACTGAATCAGTCAATTTACACCTTTCCTATAAAAGATATATACTAAACATGAAAAATGTCAAGTATTTAGCTTTGACAAATAACGGTGCTGGACTTAGAAATGCACAAAAGAACCCAACTTCCAGATCTGATTTTGATTAGAAGAAGAGAGAAAGAAATCTGGATTGGTAACAGCTAGGATTGCATGGGCAGAATTTATCCAGAGCCTGAGTAACTTGGGCTATGATGAGAAATCGCACTGGAAGTCAGGTGAGGCTTTTATTGATATTGAAAGCAGCAACTGTCACATTTTCCAACCAACTTCAGGGTGTCAAGATGAGATTCTCATTAGTGAGTGCTGAGAGGCCTATTAATGAACTTATTGCTTGTTATCTCCCTCATTATTAAGGGCAACATTAGCGCAGCACCAGGGACCTAGGTTTGATTCTAATGTTCGGCAATTGTCTGTGTGGATTTTATACGTTCTTTCTATATCTGTGTAGGTTTTCTCCAGGTGCTCTGGTTTCCTCCCACAATCCAAAGATGTGCAGGTTAGGTGGATTAGCCATGCTAAATTTCCCTTTAGTGTCCAGAGATATGCAGGTTAGGTGGATGAGCAATGGGAAATGTGGAGCCATGTGTGTGTGGGTGCGGTGAGATTGGTCTGAGTGGGATGCACTTCCAAGAGTTGGTACAGATGCAATGCGCTCTATCTGCATTGTGAGGGATTTTATGATTCAATGATTATTACTTAATAACACAACACATTCCTGCACTACCTTACTCCACTTTGCACTGGCAATCTTCATTGAAATGCTGCTGCATGGTACTTTGTGCACAGGTTCAAGCACAAAAAGTATGGATTATACCAGCTGCATCTCAGGGCTGTATGTTTGATCCTTTAGTGCACAGTCAGCAAGCACTTACCTGGATGGTCAACATTGCCAAGCCTTACCTTTGAGTACTTAACCTGCTCACCTGCACTGTAAAGGTTCACAGTACTTATGTATTGCATTGCAGAAATAAATCCAGGCAGCTTGTCAGGCTGGTTAGCTGTCAGTGGGGTGGAAATATTGATGAATGACACAGTGCTACCTCAACCTCATATATGCACCATATGCAAGCTGCATATGTGGCAAACACACTGCGTTTGTTGCAAGCAAACAGCCATATCACAAAGTCTAAGAGGAGTAGTCCTCCGTTAAGTCCACAGAGACACCTTTCAGGAGGTCCCGGCACAATACATTAAGGGCAGCCTTCAGTTTCAGTTCAGGGGCTTGGACATTGTCACTCAGCTGGCTGGTGTGGTCAGGGTCAAGGGGTCTCTACTTCTACAATCTTGGGAGTGTGCCGCAATCAGCCGCAGTACAACCAATCTGGGGAGTCATAGGAAGACAGTCGGGGAGCTATACAGATACCATACAGAGATCTTGTCATTGTTTATACCATTCAGCTAAGTCACTCAAGGGGATGGACCATATTCCTGGGGACCATCCACTAAATGTCAAGGGTGTTACCAGAGGCTACTGCTGTAGGAAGAAGATTGGGTATATTATTGTGGGGATTGGATTCAGAATGCTGGAAGGCAGAGATGATTATAGTAGTGAAGGAGCAACTGAATATTGGGAGGAGACAATAAAGTAAGGGAGGATAAGGGCTCATGGTGGGCTTAAGGGAAAGTTGAGAGTATGAATTCTCCTGAGGATGTAGTACAGAGTGGGTCCTTTGCAATTCTGAGAGAGTGTGGCCCTCAGCTGGGGCAGGGCTGACTGGAGAGAGGTTAGGTGCCGGCGCATTGCTGCAAGCGTGGAGCGGAGGATCCTGAAGGAGAACCGTTGCTGGTGTTTTTGAATCTGTAGTCTGTACTGTTTGTCCTGTTCGGGTCCGAACTCTGCTGGTTTAAAGGTGGTCTGGAGTCCCTGTGGGATGAGTTGGTTACGGAGGCAGGCACTGAGGAAGCAAATGTGGCTGTGGTACCGAGTTTGTTTCACAACATGGTTGAAGAGCTTCAGAGCAGAGGAAATGACCTGGGAGTTGCAGTGGGAGAGGGACTCCCTGAGATTCTTGTAGAGAGAGGAGGAAAACTTCTTCAAGGCAGGCATCCTTGCAAGAGGATTCGCAGTAGGGTTAAAATCAACAAGGTAAAAACAATGACTGCAGATGCTGAAAATCAAATACTGGATTAGTGGTGCTGGAAGAGCACAGCAGTTCAGGCAGCATCCAGCGAGCAGCGAAATCAACGTTTCGGGCAAAAGCCCTTCGCCCGAAACGTTGATTTCGCTGCTCGCTGGATGCTGCCTGAACTGCTGTGCTCTTCCAGCACCACTAATCCAGTATTTGATTTTCAGCATCTGCAGTCATTGTTTTTACCTTAAGGGAAAGTTGTTGATGGTAAGTAGCATCCTGGCATCCATAGGTTGTGGCGAGGAGAAACAGCATGTTGACTTGATATGCTTTGGCTGGGGTGGTCAAGTGGCCAGCTGAAGTTGCAGATAATTAAGTTGGGTGAGGACTTTGGGAAATGAAGAACCGATGGCTTTGGGGAGGTGAGAGAATACCAGGAAGGAATACTCAAGGAGTTGTGGGTTTACTAGATTAGATATGGAACCTGAGACTTCCTGTTCAAGGAGCAATCATTCTTGCCATCCATTGTTCAACAAGTGAATATTGGAAATGGAAATGGCTGCAACTACACCCAGAATGGGTGGGTTAAATTCTGTGAGGAATGAGTGCTTCATGTTTGAGTGATGTGAGGCCCTTCAAAGGGCAACACCCCATTAAACTGACATCCATCCACTGAAGCTGAAATACACCTGGGAGCACTACACTCCTTGTGAGCCATACGTATTAGCCTACAATGTGTAGTCCAAACCCTTGCCTACAAATACTCCTGGCCATATCATGCAAGATAATGATGAAATATTATTAAGTGCCTGTAATTGATGGAGATTATATGCCAAAGTAGGTGCAACTTATCCATCATCTGCACATGTTGCACGAGCTGCTGACATCACATCTTATGCAGTGCTAAGAAGCATGAGCTCTGTACCTTCAATGACTAGACAGACACTCGTGCACACAGATGATGGGCAAATTAAAAGGTATTAACTAATGTGATATCATATTATATCATAACAGTGATGTGTCACTCATGCCATCTTTTTGCCTTCAGAAAGTCTATTTTCATTCTCTCTCCTGAGGTCTCAGTGCAGCCCCAAGTCGTACAGCTGAGGTGGAGGCAATCTGCCATATAGTGGAACGTATTGGCCTTGGAGATCTTGTCAGGTGTGTCAGCATTTTTTCCAAAAAGTCTCAGACTTAGTGTGTCCTGCCCAGAAATCAGTACATCCTGCTCAGCTTGACCGTGCACCACGTTGAGGGGCAGACAGGAGGGTCACCCTCCTATAGAGTGTCCTGTGACGAGTTTTCTGGACATCGTGTTTGTGGTTCTTTCTCTGGTTGGTGCTTCCTGGCACCATATGTCTCCTCGTGAGGAAGAACTTAATGAGGTCTAGGTCCCTCAGCCCTTTCACCTTGCCTTTAGTGCTGAGTTTCAGTGGCTAGAATGATGAAGGATAGGTCTGTGTGCGCCTATCCTTCATCAAAGAGTTCCAGATCTGGCTTTGAATGGTTGCTGCCAACCCATCCAGGGAGGCAGTGAGACACTTGCATTCCTGAGGCAAGAGGCTCCCATCTGCATTGCCATAGTCCTAATCCTGCTGTGTTTGCTCATGCAGGTCGCTGAAGACTATAATTACTGATACCATGGGGTCTCTCCTTCCTGGTATTGATCTGGTGCCTGATCTCCAGTTGTCTTTCTTGGCCAGTATGGAGATGTAGCAGTGAAGTGCTCACTAGTTAGTGCTCTAGATTCTAATCTGGCAAACACATCCACTGAGGTGTCAAAATCTGCACTGGTTGGGTTAGCTGATGGGGGTGCAGGAAGTAGTTTTGCAAGTACATCTATGCTGTCTCCCTCAGAAATAGAGCAGTGTGGGTCTTGTGGGGCAGGTATCTTGACAGTGGACATGTGCTGCTGGTGCCTACAGAATACAAAAGAGACAATGTCGTGACCAAGAGGTAGATGGTATGGCAAGTTAATATTAAGTGCGCAGTGGTGCCAATGGGAAAGTGGAATAACAATGTACAATGCTTCTTCCTTAGTTGTTTGGACATGGAAGGTTTTACATCTCCACAGGAACAGACCCAGTCCCAGTGTCCACCAACCGGAGCCAAGGTTCTCTCATTGTAGGGGCTGAGGAGATAAGTATCTGTCACCCTAGTAATATCCTGGCCCTTTGAGCCTTGTTATGGAGTGAGAGAAAAGGAGGGTTTGAGTGTGATGATAAAGGTGGAAGCCAGTTAGAGTGGGTGCAGGTGGGGGAAAAGTTAGTATAAGGTTTTGAGTGAGTGAGCATAAAGTACAGAGGCCATTAAGGGTTAGTAGTGTGAGGGAAGTTTGAGGTGGTAAGACTGAGTGGGGTAAGATATTGCATGCTTTAGTAAGAATGGGAGAGCAAGAGCCTTAAAGGTGGGTGCAGTAGCAGAGATAGAATAAGTCCGAGGCAGCAGAGAGCTGTTGCTGGCACTTACACAGGCAGAACAGAGAGATCATTTCATATCTTCCTACACTGCAGGCTATTTCTCCAGACTGCACTGACCTGGGTGATGACCTCTGACCAGACTGGCCAGACTAGCAGCATAGCCTTCACTGGTAGTCCGGGGAGAAACCGGACTCCACAACATACCATCTACCAGGATCTCCAAGTCCACGTCAGCAAAGCAGCCTGCCAATTTCCCCTTCTCAGCCGAACATTGGGTGAATGTCTGCAATGGCTGAAAGTCTGAACAGGGCAGATCTAGACCGTCAGCACTTGTCTGGGTGCAAAAACATCTTTTGTAGATGGTGCCAGTGCCAGGGATCTCAACATATTGTAGGAAATTGCAACAATGGCAAGTACTTCTGATTATGGCAAGTGGGAGAATGAAGCTAGCATCAACAAAGAACAAAGAGAACAAAGAAAATTACAGCACAGGAACAGGCCCTTCGGCCCTCCAAGCCTCTGCCTATCCAGATCCTGTATCTAAACCTGTCGCCTGTTCTCTAAGGATCTGTATCGCTCTGCTCCTTGCCCATTCATGTATCTGTCTAGATACATCTTACATGACACTATCATGCCCACCTGTACCACCTCTGCTAGCAACACATTCCAGGCACCTATCACCCTCTGCATAAAGAACTTTCCACTCATAACTCCCTTAAACTTTTCCACTCTCACATTGAATTCATGACCCCTAGTAATTGAATCCCCAACTCTGGGAAAAAGCTTCTTGCTATCCACCCTGTCTATACCTCTCCTGATTTTGTAGACTTCAAGTAAGTCCCCCTGTCTTTCTAATGAAAATAATCCTATTCTACTCAACCTCTCTTCATAGCTAGCACCCTCCATACCAGGCAACATTCTGGTGAACCTCCTCTTCACCCTCTCCATGGCACATGCTTTTGGGAATATGGTGACCAGTTCCAAATGTGGCCGAACCAAAGTCTTATATAACTGTAACATGACCTGTCAACTCTTGTACTCAATATCCCGTCTGATGAAGGAAAGCATGCAGTATGTCTTCTTGACCACTCAATCAACTGCGTTGTCACCTTCAGGGTACAATGGACCTGAACACCCAGATCTCTCTGGACATCAATTTTCTCCATGACTTTTCCATTTACCATATAGTTCACTCTTGAATTGGATCTTCCAAAATGCATCACCTCACATTTGCCCAGATTGAACTCCATCTGCCATTTCTGCACCCGACTCTCCAATCTATCTATATTCTGCTGTATTCTCTGACAGTCCCCTTCACTATCTGCTACTCCACCAATCTTAGTGTCATCTGCAAACTTACTAATCAGACTACCCATACCTTTGTCCAGATCATTTATGTATATCACAAACAACAGTGGTCCTAGCACTGATCCCTGTGGAACACCACTTGTCACAGTTCTCCATTTTGAGAGACTCTGACTACTACTCTCTGTCTCCTGTTGCCCAGCCAGTTCTCTATCCATCTAGCTAGTACACCCTGGACCCCATGTGACTTCACTTTGTCTATCAGCCTACCGTGGGGAACCTTATCAAATGCCTTAATGAAGTCCATGTATATGATATTTATAGCCCCTCCCTCACTACCTCAAAAAATTCTATTAAGTTGGTAAGACTTGACCTTCCTTGCACAAAACCATGCTGCCCATTACTGATAAGCCTATTTTCTTCCAAATGGGAATAGATCCTATCTCTCAGTATCTTCTCCAGCAGCTTCCCTACCACTGACATCAGGCTCACCTGTCTATAATTACTGGATTATTCCTGCTTCCCTTTTTAAACAAGGGGACAACATTAGCAATTCTCCAGTTCTCCGGGACATCACCCGTGTTCAAGGATACTGGAAAGATATCTGTTAAGGCCCCAGCTATTTCCTCTTTTGCTTCCCTCAGTAACCTGGGATACTCCAGGCCTGGGGACTTGTCCACCTTAATGCCTTTTTAGAATGCACCCTCCTTCCTTATGACCTAGAGCAATCAAGCATCTATCCCTAACCTCAACATCTGGGGGTGGCACGGTGGCTCTCAGCACCAAGGACCTGGGTTCAATTCCAGCCTTGGGTGACTGTCTGTGTGGAGTTTGCACATTCTCCCCGTGTCTGCGTGGGCTTCCTCCAGGTGGTCCAGTTTCCTCCCACAGTCCAAAGATGTGTAGGTCAGGTGAATTGGCCATGCTAAACTGCTCATAGTGTTAGCTGCATTAATCAGAGGGTGGGTGGGTTTGTCTTCTGAGGGTCGGTGTGGACTTGTTGGGGCAAAAGGCCTATTTCCACACTGCAGGGAATCTAATCTAATCTGTCATGTCCGTCTCCTCAGTGACTACTGATGCGAAGTACTTGTTAAGAATCTTACCCATTTTCTCTGACTCCACGTATAACTTTCCTCCTTTGTCCTTGAGTGGGCCAACCCTTTCTCTAGTTACGCTCTTGCTTCTTATATATGAATAAAAGGCTGTGGGATTTTCCTTAACCCTGTTTGCTAAAGGTATTTCATGACTCCTTTTAGCCCTCTTAATTCCTCATTTCAGATTGATCCTACTTCCCCGATATTCTTCCAAAGCTTCATCTGTTTTCAGTCACTTAGACCTTAGCTTTGCTTCCTTTTTCCTCTTCATTAGTCTCAGAATTTCACCCGTCATCCGTGGTTCCCTAATCTTGCCATTTCTGTCCCTCATTTTTATAGGGACATGTCTGACATGCACCCTAATCAACCTCTCTTTAAAAGCCTCCCACATATCAAATGTGGATTTACCTTCAAACCACATTCCCCAGCTCCTGCCAAATTTTGGTATAGTTGGCCTCCCAATTTAGCACTCATCCTTTAGGACCACTCTTGTCTTTGTCCATGAATATAACTTACAGAATTGTTATCACTATTCCCAAAGTAATCCCCTACAGAAACTTCAAAAAGCTGGCCAGGCTCATTCCACAACACCAGGTCCAGTATGGCCCCTTCCCGAGTTGGACTATTTAAATACTGCTCTGGAAAACCATCCTGGATGCTCCTTACAAATTCTGCTCCATCTCGACCTCTAACACTAAGTGAATCCCAGTCAATGTTAGGAAAATTAAAATCTCCTATCACTACCATCCTGTTACTTCTATATCTTTTCATAATCTGTTTACATATTTGTACCTCTATCTCATGCTTGCTGTTGGGAGGCCTGTAGTACAGCACCCTTGCTATTTATGAACTTTGCTCATATTGCCTCACTGCCTCACCTCACATTTATCTAAATTAAACTCTACCTGCCTGAATTTGGCCCATTGGCCAATCTGATCAAGACCCTATTGTACTCCAAGGTAACCTTTTTTGTTGTTTACTACACCTCCAATTTTGGTGTCATCTGCAAACTTACTAATCAAACCTCCTACGTTCACATCCAAATGTGAAGAGATCAACTCATTTTACTAGAATGGAATGGACTGGACCCCTAACACATTCAATCAACTTGTAAGATCAGTATTGATTAAGAAGCATTCTAGTCAGGATCACTTTAAGAAAATTCATATTAATTTCATTATATTTTTATATCTCCATAGCACTTGCAATATCTCCAACACTGGGATGTGAACAAGTTACTTCTCGATAGACCGCTATTACTGTTCTTCTGTAATTGGCTACAATGTGAGAGAACAGCTCAGTATAAATCCTTCTCATCTTCCCATCTTGCTTCCGCTCAGTGATGAATTGTGCATCATAGAAAGATAAATATAGCAAAGGAAAACATTATCAATTGTTTAAATAGGAGTTTGTCCAATCACCACAGATAATAAATGAAATAAAAATTAAATTGCAACTATCTTTAGGATGATAACAACCTTTACTTAGCCCATAATAGCAGTTAAACTCATTTCATAGATCAAGGGAAATCAGTGCGTCCAGTCGAATAGCACTTAATCTTTGTCAGCATCCTCTCTGAGTCTTTTAATTACATTTTAAGTGTTTATCTCAGTGTAGCTACAGGAAACTAACTTGGGTCAGCCTTCCAAACTGAAAACTAGCAAAGGCAAATAATCCATTTACAACTTCAAGTTCAGCTATAGTTCAGGAAACAGCTCCATAACTGACTGTAAAGTGAGCACATAGTTAGTGCATAGATTCAACTTGTTGACCTCTCCATTATAAAATGTAGCTCTCAGCTCAATTTATGATATTCTGCTAAAGTGAGATTTCATCAAAAAGAAGGCTTTGATTTAAATGAACGGCAATCATGAAAATTACATTTTAAAATCTAATTAATCAAATTTAGGCCAATGAACACTCTAAAATATTATTGTTTTTCAGTTGTGACAATCTATATACAATGTACAGTGCAAACTTAAAATGTTTTTACTTGCATCACTGAAAGTGGGTGGAGATAACGTTCATTTTCATTTCTCTGTTGGTTAGTCTATTTGCCTGTAAGTCTCAAAAACCAGTAGATTTCAAAGAAACTTGGTGCATTGATAGGCTAGGGCCCAAGGAAGGCCCGTTTAGCGTTTAATGAAGATATGGACCAGGACCAAGATCCTGGATATTTTTTAAAGGGTTGTTAATTTTGGAAGATAGAGAGAATTGAATTTTTTGTAGAATTTTGTAGTTCTTCCTATTTATAAGTTATTGATTTTTTTTAGAATGTTGTGGAATGTCTCTATTGCTGTGGTTGAAATGTTCATATTTGTCAAATTTTGACCAGAGTTTTCAAAGCAGATAGTTGGATATGGATAGCCTAAAGCCTCCTTAGTGAGATGGAAACTCTTCTAAAATAGAATTATTTTTCAGATTTGTGGTTAAAGAGCAGCATTGAAGCAGAGAATAGCCTCAAGGAAGAGCTAGGTAATTGTAATCATGTTGAGTTAAAACAGCTTGGCAGAAGCATGAACGTCCTTAGCTTGGTGCTCTCTGCATTTGTTTGAAAATGTATTCACTAAGCCATGCTATTTCATGTAACACTTGTTTTGAAATTGCCTATACATGAAGCACAAATACATTTGATATATAAAAATAATTTGGAAGAGGATAATTTGAAATTATAGCCTACACAATATGAAGAAAGAAGGTGTCTTGTGAAATGAGTTCCAACAGCAAGGCTGACAAATCAGGAGGAGAATGTATGAAATAAGGAGTGGCTACTGGGTCTATCAAGTCTGTTCCTTCTGTAGGTGATCTGAGGTTTGCCCAATTAAGAGAAATATCAGCCACAAGTATAATGTCCAAAAGGAAAACCAA
This sequence comes from Chiloscyllium punctatum, assembly GCF_047496795.1. NCBI lineage: Eukaryota > Metazoa > Chordata > Chondrichthyes > Orectolobiformes > Hemiscylliidae > Chiloscyllium > Chiloscyllium punctatum. Next base: position 45,059,706 of record NC_092740.1, on the reverse strand, counting down.
AGTTTTGAATTTACCTTAACCTTAAAAAGGAAATACTCCCAAATATTAATACAATTTTACTTGCAGTTTAGATTTCCAATTCTGACTGGATGCTTTCCTTGGAGCCTAGACGACCCATTTATGATCACAGCACAGCAGGGGATATTTCTTACATTATTTCCTACATCTATGCCCACGCTGTACTGAGAAATCTCGGATCAATTGTATATCAGCATTGGGCTCATGTTCCTTTTTCTCAATAGTATGTTTTAGGGTAATTTCAATAAAATGAACTCTTCATGTGATTTCCACACAAGCCATTCTTGGACCATATGCAAGAATATCAGTTAATGTGTGAATTTATGCTGTAGTCCCACATATGAATAATATGATTGAAACTTAAGTTAATTTTACATAGAGCCTTTACAACTGACAGAGAGAGGCATCTTGCACACCATATATGTATGGATTGATTTTAATCAATCCCAGAGCCAAAAGTATATTGTAGTTTACTAAAGTTCCACTAGCATCAAAAAGTAAAATTATTTTGTAAAGCTTCATGATTCCATTGTATTTAAGCTTGCTTTGTTTCAGAAGAAAGTTGCACTATTGCTTACACATTGCACTATTTTACAGATGTAAAAGAAATAACTTTAAAAATGGTGCCAGTTACCTGTGCTTTGATGTGTTAACATATATATTTTTTAAAATTACCAATTAATATCTGACAAACAGCAGTCTACTCTCCAGTTTATATTAACTTCAGGTTTAAAGTGACACTTATCTGACACCTCAAAAAATATGTAACTGCTCTGTGTTGGAGGGTCATTAAGAAACAGGTATTATTTTATTTCTTACAGCTTGTGTTCTTGGAAGTCATGATATGTCAAATGCCAGGCACCAAATACCAAAGGTAAAAATGTCACTTTTTGATAGGGAATGAATCAAGAGAACTGGTTAAAAATTAATTGTCATTTGGGGACTCGGCAAGATGGTGGTGATTCTGTAGAACTGATGTGGACAGCTCTGCCTAAATTCCAGCTGAGCACCGTCCTCATGACCTGTCCTACCTGCCAATCTCCCTTCCCACATATCCGCTCCATCCTCCCCTCTGACCTATCACCTCCATTCCCAACCCCATTCACCTATTGTACCCTTTGCTACCTTCTCCCCAGCCCCACCAACCCCATTTATCTCTCCACCCTGGAGGCTTCCTGCCTCTATTTCCGATGAAGGGCTTTTGCCCGGAACATCAATTTTCCTGCTCCATGGATGCTGCCTAACCTGCTGTGTTTTTCCAGCACCACTCTGTTCTAAACTCTGGTTTCCAGCATCTGCAGTCCTCACTTTTGCCGAGCTCTGCCTAACAGCCAAGGCATACCGGTGTTTTTTGCCATCCCTGGCCAACTTATGTGGTGGAATTATTAGTTTAAAACCTTACAGAGCATATATTTGTTAATATTTGGAAATGGGAAGGATGCCAAAGGGAAAAGGAGCAAGCAAACAGCAGCAGGGAGGACACTCCCCTGCAGCACCTACTACACCAGAGACAGCAGCAGCATCAGGCTCTCCTGAACTCCCCGGGGACCTGACAGACTCACAGGAATTGGCTGCCGCGATGGAGAGACTTACCTTGAAAGTTGCGGCTGCGATTGAGGAGATCCGTGGGGAGATTCGTGCCCAGGTCCAACCTATCACATCCATGCTGCAGAAGCATGAGCAGGAGATCCAGGGCCTTGGGGAGAGGCTAGAGGAAGTAGAGGGTCGAACTAAGGCCTTGGAAGCTGCGATTAAGTCTTCATCCAGTTGAATCCAGGTGCTGGAGCGAGAGGTGCGGGTCTTGCGAGACCATATCGGCGACCTTGAAAATCGAAGTCGGAGGGTAAGTCTCCGAATTGTCGGGCTCTCTGAAGCTGAGGAAGGTGAGTAGCCAGTCAGCTTCTTTGAAAGCTGGCTGCTAAAGTTTTTGGGCCTTCAATCGAGTCCAGCAGGCTGCAGATTGAAAGGGCGGATCGGGTTACAGTGCACAGGTCAGGGCTAGTGCAGCGCCCCCACCTGGTCCTAGTGCACTTCCACTCATAAAGGACAAACAAAAAGCAATAGAAGCTTTTACATTACTCGGAAATGATCCGCAGGCACTGCTGTACAAAGGGTCAAAAATTATGTTTTTCCAGGATTTCTGTGCAGCTGTAATTCGAAAGAGGAAGTCCTTCAATGAAGTTAAAAAGAGGATGAGTAACCTGGGCATCCAGTACTCCATGAGAAACCCCACAGTGCTTCATTTCAGCCACGAGGTCTCAGTTTATACATTGACTTAGCGGATAAAGCTAAAAACTTTGTAGACACTTTAAAATGGATGGATTGGTCTGAAGAATACGGTTAATGTTTGTTCTCTGTTCCCTCTTTCCCCATATTTTCCCTTCCTTTTTTTAAATTCCTTTCTTTCTCCCTAATAATTTCTTTTTTGGAAAGGGGGGACAAAGCCTTGGAATAAGTTGTTCATTTTTTACTAACTGGATTTTCTGATGGGAAATTTTGTGGATGTTCATAGTTTTCTCCCTTTTTTTCATTTGTTCTGTTTCTCTTTTAGGGGTGACATGAAGCCAGGGATGGGTGGAGTGCTCATCCTGACTTTGTCTCTTTTCTGCTGACTTAAGGATCACCTTTTTTTTTCTGGCCTAAGGCTGGGGCACAGTCCAGGTTTGAAGGAGCTGTGATGGAGGGGATGGGTAGCATGAGTGCCCCCTATGGGCAGGGGGAAGAGTCTTCCATTCAAGGTTTTATAGTTGGTTTTCTTTGTAGTTTTTTGGTAGTAATAGTTGCTTATAGTTATGATAGAGTAGTTTTTTATATATAGTTCTTCGACTCTATGAGTCTTTATTTACTTGTGCTCGGTGCTTTGTAAGCAGGGTTCTCCCTCTGAGGGTTTCAAGGGTCTCTGAAAGGGAACATGGCTAAGTATCTTATTAAATGGTGCACCTGGATCATTCAGGGAAGTCATTCACCTGTTAAAAGGGAGAAAGTGTTTTCTATCTTTAAGAGGGAAAGGGTTGATATTGCTTTGTTGCAGGAAACCCATCTTGATGATGGGGAGCACCTGAAATTACAACAGGGGGTTATGACCGGGTATTCTTTTCATCCTTTACTACTATAAGCAGGGGAGTGGCGGTACTTATACAGAAAAATCTTCCGTTCACATTATTAGAGCAGGTGAAAGATGAGCAGGGACAATTTGTGATACTTAAAGCCCTGATACATGGGGGGGAATATGGCATTTTAAATGTCTACTGTCCTCCGGTGCATCCCCTCAAATGTTTGATTTGTGCTTTCTCTAACATGAGTGCTTTTGGAACACAGCACATTATTATAGGGGGGGATCTTAATTGTCTTTGGATCCGACAGTGGACAGGATGCCTTGTGGGCCCCCAACTATTTCTTCGCAGGCCAAGCAGGTGGTTGACTTATGCGAGGAGTTGGGGCTGGTGGATATTTGAAGATGTCTTCACTCTACTGGCAGGGACTTCACCTTTTTTTCAAACCTACATAAATGTCACACGAGGATTGGCCTATTTCTGGCTCCCTCGGCCCTTCTGGATTCGGTTATTGGTTGTAAAAGTGGGAATATAGCTATCTCTGATCGTGGCGGTATATTTGGAGGTTAAGGCCAGGATTGAAGGGCTAGCTTTGCGGCACTGGCGTTTGGACCCTTTTAAATTTGTGGCATACTTTTTGAAGGAGTTTCAGCAATTCTTGACTATCAACTCAGGCACGGCTAGTAGTCCGTCTATGCTATGGGAGACTGCTAAGGCCTTTGCTAGGGGATTAGCTCTTTCCTATTCGGCTAGCCGGAAACGACAGAAGGAGGAACAGCAGCGTCTACTTGAGACGCGGTTGAAAGCCGCCGAGGCGGCACATTTTGTGCGGCCTTCGGTGACTAAGCTATAGCAGATCATGGCCCTCCGGGCTGCCTTGAATTCAATACTGACACAAGGCTCAAAGAAAAAACTTGCTGTTGCTAGACAAAGGCTGTTCGAATATGGGGATAGGCCAGGGAAGTATTTAGCGTACCTGACTAGGAAAAAGCATGCTCCCCAATCCATTACTGCAATCAGAGACAGCTCCAGGGTCCTTACGTACGATGCTAAAAAGATTAATGAGGCTTTTTGGAGCTTTTATTCTGAATTATATCAGTCTGAAGGTTGCGAGGACAGGAGGACTAAAATGGAGACCTTTTTTAAGAACCTGGACCTCCCAGAAGTAACCTTGGAACAGACCTCTCTCCTTAATGCCCCCTTGACAGTTCAGGAAATACAGGAGGCAGCTAGGCAACTTCAAAGTGGGAAAGCACCTGGCCCTGATGGTCTCCCGGGTGAGTTTTATAAGGCGTTTATAGGGATTCTGTCAGGGCCGATGTTAGAGATGTACAATCACTCCTATATGCATGAATGCCTATCACCATCTTTGAGAGAAGCTAATATTTCCTTAATTCTTAAGAAGGGGAAGGTTCCTGAGGATTGTGCCTCATCCAGGCCCATCTTTCTATTAAATTCAGATTTCAAGATTCTGTCCAAGATCCTGGCGCTGGGATTGGAAAGGTGTTGCCCCATATTGTTAAAGAGGACCAGACAGGCTTTATAAGGGGTCGCAGGTCCTCTAATAATATTAGAAAGTTGCTGAATATGGTCCAAGTTTGTCAGAAATGATCAATTCAGGGGTTGGTGATTTCCTTAGATGCAGTGAAAGCATTTGACCAGGTGGAATCGCAGTATCTTTTTTATGTCTTAGAACAGTTTGGGTTGGGTGGAGTCTTTGCTAGGTGGGTGGAGGTTTTGTATCGCCACCCTTTGACAGCGGTCATCACCAATGGGATGAAGTCTGGGAATTTTAGGATTGGTAGGGGTAGTTGGTAAGGCTGCCCCCTCTCACCGTTGTTGTTCACGTTGGTAATAGAGCCGCTGGCAGAGGCTATTTGTCAGAACGTCCACAAAACTGCTCCGAAAGTGGGATCGAGGGCACACAAGATTACACTGTATGCGGATGATGTCCTTCTGTTTTTATCAAACCCGATGATCTCCGTACCCCATTTGATACAATGTGTCAATACATTTGGGGCTATTTCAGGATATAAGATGAACTTTGCAAAATCGGAGGCTATGCCTTTGGGGAACCTTAAGGATATGCCAGAAGTTGAAGGTGGCCCTAAGTTCCCTTTAAAGTGTTCACGGGCAGGGTTCCGATACCTAGGCATTTTTATTACCCCCGAGTTTGATCTGTTATTTTGGACTAACTTTGCTCACTTGCTCGACAATATTAGGCGAGATCTCGAGAGATGGGAGGCTCTTCCAATTTCATGGTTGGGCCGAATATCTCTCATTAACATGAATGTTCTTCCTCATTTGCTTTATCCCATGCGTATGCTCCCTATAATGTTTCCCAGGTCAACGCTGCAGAAACTTATGGGATGGTTTGGTTCCTTTGTCTGGCATCATGGGCGGCCCCTCATCAAACTTACTAAATTGAAGTTGTCTCAAGGAGGGGGAGGAGTTGATTTCCCAGACATCAGGAGGTATCAACTTAGTTCCCTACTGTCCTTTGTCTGTGATTGGGTAGGTAACGATCCAAACTCAACATGGCTGGATGTTGAGGCCTCCCAGGCAAAGCGCCCTCTTATTAACCTGTTGTTCATGGATAAGATGAGGACAGTTACGGACCACTGCCGGAACCCCATTGTTATTAGTACAATCAAGGCAGTGAGGATTAGTTACCCAAGACTTCGCCACTTATGCCTATAGTTGGCATGCCAGGGTTCTGAACCGGGATGATAGACTCAGGGTTCAAACTATGGGCAGCGAGAGGAGTTTCTAGTTTGGGAAACATGTTTGAGGGGGAAGTTATGATGTCTTTTGAGCAACTGAGCCGCAAATACGGGTTGCCCAGTGGAGATCTTTTCCATTTTTTTCGGTTAGGGATTTCATCCAGAAGAAGACTACGCTTCTCCCTAAGCCCTTTAAGCCCATTACAGAGAGGTTGTTGCTACGTTCCACAAGCACCCTTTCGGTTAGTGCCCTCAATCGCCTGCTGGGTGGCAGGGCCTGGCAGGATATTAACCGGTTATGTCAGGTCTGGGAGCAAGAGCTAGGAGTGGAGGTCTCTTCTAAAATATGGGAGAATGCTTGAAAGATCTCAGTTTGTAATAGGACATGTGTTATGCAGTTAAAAGTTCTGCACAGGGGTCATCTGGCACCAGACCATCTGGCAAAGTTTAAAAAAGGGGCCTCTTCTGTGTGCCCCAAATGTAAAATAAGTGTAGGTACTCTTGCCCATTGCTTCTGGACATGCCACAGTCTCTGTGTTTATTGGACTGCTGTGGCGGGAGAGATAGGAAAGGTATTGAAGACTGAAGTCAAAGAAGACCTGATATCTCTCCTCTTAAGTCTACTAAATTTACCATCTTTGGACGGGCATGGGAAGAAATTATTTAATATTCTTGTATACTATGCACAGAAGAATATTCTGATGAATTGGGTGTCTGAGAACCTGCCGGGCTTGCTGGGATTGCAGAATTTAATTATGGAGCACATTCCCTTGGACATTTTTATAAACATGGTAGACCACAAAACAGACCATTTTTATAAGACATGGCATCTCTACTTGAGTTATTTGGATATAGATTTGTCAGTTATCTTAACTAAGGTGTTTGTTTAACCTGGGTGATTAGGTTTGTCGAGTCCTGGGCCCTGGAGGGGGTCTCCTGAGTTAATACAGGTATATATACAATGCTCCCGTTCCTTTGTTTGGGAGCTTTGCGCTGAGCGTGGCTGTTCTGTATTTTGTGGGGTTTTTTGGGTTTTTTTGCTTTTCTTTCTTTTTGATATATTAGTTATTTACTTATTTATTGGTGTTGCTTTGCACATAGGGTTTGTTTTGTATTATAAGGTAGGTTATTAGTTAGTAGACAATAGTTGTATTGTAATTTGTGTTTATTTTCTTTTTATTATACTGATAATTATTTTATTGATAGTATTTTTCAATAATTTTATGTATTTGTAAAGTTAAAAAAATTTGCAAATAAATATATTTACAAAAAAAAAGAATTAATTGTTATTTAACTGCTCTTATGTTGGCATCATTTAAATTTGGATTGTGGTAATCCCAGATCTATGAATTTATTTTCAGTGTGCGGGTTCCTACATCTGGTTCCAATATCTTAGTGGGAAGCTTGTAAACCAGCTTTTTATACTGCTTTGGCAGATTTAGCAGCATAAACAAGTAATGATCCCAAATCAAAACATAAAGTAAATAGCATTCATGTAAATTAAGGTATATGCTCTGACGGTACAAGCAAAAGATCTAGAGGTGACATTGGTTTCTATCAAGTACTGTAGAATCACAAAATCATAGAATTACAGAAACATGCAGTGCAGAACAGGCCCTTTGTCCCATCATACTTTTACCTCCAAAGTATATTACTAGCTACACTAGTCCCACTTTCCCACAGTAAGCCCATAGCCTCGAATGTTCTGACACTTCAAGTTCTCATCCAAGTACTTTTTAAAATGTTGTGAGGTTTCTGGCCTTAACTATGCTCCCAGCCAGTGCATTCCAAGCAACACAGCTACAATGACTTAAATAAAAGCAAAATAATTTGAATGCTAGAAATCTAAAATAAAAACTCTGTAGACCTGACAGCATCTGTGGAGAGAGAAACAGAATTAATATTTTGACTTCAGTATGACTGCTTTAGAAATGAAATTCTGAAGAATAGTGAAATTGGACTCAAAACTTTATCTCTGTTCATCCTCTGGGTGAAAAAGACTTTCCTCAAATCCGATCAAAGCCTCTAGCCTTTCACTTTAAATGTATGCTGTCTTGTTATTGATCCTTCAACTAAAAGGAACAGCTTTCTATTCACCCTGTCCATGCCCCTCATAGTCTTATACATCTCTATAAGATTAACCCTAATTCTAAACCCCTCAATCTTCTCTGCTCCAAAAAAAACCAAGTTTATCCAGCCTCTCTTCACAACTGAAATGCTCCATTCCAAGCACCATCCTGGCGAACTTCCATTGTCCCCGCTCCAGTGCAACCACATCTTTCCTCCAGGAAAATCACAGCCGGACTTATATACTTAATGGTAAAGTCCTGGGAAGTGTTGCCAAACAAAGAGACCTTGGGGTGCAGGTTCAAATTTCCTTGAAAGTGGAGTTGCAAGTAGACAGGATACTGAAGAATGTGTTTGGTATGCTTACCTCTATTACTCAGTATGTTGAGTATAGGAGTTGGGGTGTCATGTTTCAGCTGTACAGGACTTTAGTGAGGTGACTTTTGGAATACTGCATTCAATCCTGGTCTCTCTGCCTTAGAAATGATGTTCTGCAAATTGAAAGAGTTCAGAAAAGATTTGCAAGCATGATGCCGAGGCTGGAGGGTTTCTGCAATAGGGAGCGGATGAATAGCTTGGGCAATTTTCACTGAAGCATAGGAGGCTGAATGGTAACATTATAGAGGTTTATACAGTCATGAGGAATATGGACAGGATGAATAGCCAAGGTCTTTATACCAGAGAAGGGGAGTCCAAAACTAGAGGGTATAGATTTAAGGTTAGAGTGGAAATGTTTAAAAGGAACCCAAGGGGCAACTTTTTCATGCAGAGAGTGGTGTGTGTATGGAATGAACTGCCACAGAAGTGGTGGAGGCTGGTACAATTACAACATTTAAAAGGCATCTGGATGGATACATGAATAGGAAGGGTTTAGAGGCCAAATGCTGGCAACTGGGTCTAAATCTATCTAGGACATTTGGCCAGCATGGACGAGTTGGACTGAAGAGTCTGTTTCTGTGATGTTCACCTTTATGACTCTATAGTGTGGTGACCAGAACTCCACAAAGTACTTCAGCTGTGGCCTAACTAAAGTTTTCTCTAGCTCCAACATAATCTCCATGCTCTTATAATCTATGCCATGACTGAATGCCTTCAATCATCCCCTATGCCTTTTTAGCTACCCTAAGCTTGTCCTGCTAACTTCATGCATCTGTGGACAAGCACCTCAAGATCCCTTTGTTCCTCTGAGCTTCTTAGTGTCGAGACATTCATTTGTTAATTATTCAAATGAGTTATAATTTCAAAGTTCTGCAAACATGTTGGTTATTTACTGTGACTAGTGATAGGATCACTGTAACTATAATAAAAACACAAAATGTTGGAGAACCTCAGCAGGTCTGGCAGTAACTTTGGAGAGAGAGCAGAGATAAAGTTTGAGTGCAAATGACTATTCTTCAGAACTTTTGTTCTAAAACAGTGTTGTGTCAAATGCAAAGTGTTAACTCTGTTTTTCTTTCCACTTTACTGTCAGATCAACTGTGTTTACCAGCAATTTCTATTTTTTTAAAGATTTCCAACAATCACATAATTTTGCTTTTATTTGAGTCACTGTATCTATGTTGTTTAGATTGACTGTTAAAATTATGGTCATTTATCATTTGAACCATTGATGTAAACAGAAACTATTACAACAATTTTAAACAAATATTTAGATAAATAAATAATTCTTCTTAGTATTATGATGAAACCCATGGACAAACAGTTATCAGTTGTATTGAGGCAACATTGAACATCTGCTTACAGGGAACCATGCTTCAAGAGAAGAAACATTCAAAGACTTAATTGAAAATTAAAAACTGTTGTTTTAATAATAATTTAATTGGAGCACACCATCTTTACTTTGATGGGGCTGCTGCTTCAAACATAGGTGGTTTCATCAATTTGCAAATAGATTTCCTGCCCAAATACAGTTAGACCTCATCTTCCAGTTTGAATCTATCTTCCAATAATGTTACAGCAGAAGAGATATTAGTTGCAGCCGTCACTAAACATGACACTGAAAATTCGTAGATGTATTAGGAGGTGGATTCCTGCTATTGCGTTATAAATGAAGTCATTTTCCCTTTAACACCACGCTATATGCAGTCAAAATTGCATTTACATTTAGAAACAGAATTCAATTCAAAACATTATAAATGAAAATTGAGCTTCCTGGAATATCAACAAATTAAATGGTCTCTCACAAATCAGGAAAGTCCCACATTTGATTTTGTGCTGAGTTAGTTAACCAGAGCCAGGGTAAAGTCAGCAGATTCATCTAACTTCAGTGCCTTTGGATTAGGCGGCCAAAAGTTGGCCCAAGTTCCTGTATTTGCTTGCTTTGCAGTGAACTCTGCTTGAAGTGCAAATGTGTAGATGTCAGCTGAGTAGGATCAATGTTAGCTGTGATATGCCCACAGTTGAATAGGCTGCAAAGTTTTACACACTAATAAGGGTCATCTCAAGGACATACCTGAGTGAAATTGGTATTCCTTACAAAAAGGTCATTGGTTTTAAGAGAGGAAAGGAAGGGAAAAACTGGCAGATAAAAGAAAAGAAATTTCAATGTACATTTTAAAAGAATGTCTACAAAAAATCTTACTGATAACTAAAACTAATACTGTTCTGAGCAATAAGTTAGAACGAAAACAAAATATTGGAAACAATACATATATTCAAACATTGTGATGTGCACATATTAAGATTCAATAATACAGCTTTAACTATACAAAATTATATTGGCAAAAGCAAGAATTGACTGAAGAAAGTCGATACATGAACACAGAAATTAGTAAAATAAAGAAGAAAGTGACGAATGTGTTGGCCCGCAGAGGTACTGGCAATGGTGCAGCTTATTGGCTCAAATTTCAAACAACTTTACATAAACTTAGACTTATCTCTCTTGTTAGTGGATTTGCAGCGAGAAACCTGTACAAGTGCCAATAAGTCTGAGCAGGCAGTATTAGGCGATTGGGACAGTCTGTTTCATGTTATTTTCTTGATTGTGTTTTTGAGTTGTTTATTCATAATACATTGCCAATCTAGTTTTGGTAATGAATCTATGCTTAAATGATTGAAACAGCATATGTGTGTTTGTTTTTAATGAAACAATGACAGGTTATTGTTATTGTCGAATGTGGGAGCATCACTTGTTATAAAGCTTTTAAACAGTTGTTCATGTTCATTTTAAATAAACAGTGAAAAAGCAACAACAAAAATTCTGTTTTTGTGTCTGGCACTAAACAGGATCTGCTCACCTTTCAACTAACAACAGTTCTACAATCAATGAATGATGACTTCACCTAACTCACATCATTGTAAGTGGGTGAAAATTACGTTCTGTATGGCTTGTTGCACCCAAAACTGCAGTGCTCTAAAGTGGTGAAAATTATGTTCCTCCTGCTCAATGTTCTTATCCTCCTCCTCCTCGAAACACTACTGCTGCTCTTTCTGCTCTACACTGTGACCACTTACCCTCTTTACCTGCTCCAGTGTGTACTGCACAGCATCCTTGGATTATGTAGCACACTCTAGCTGGGTTGTACTGCAAGCATCAGAAACAGATCTTCAATCGAACTATCATCTGCTACCTGCTGGTCAGCTCATTGTATTAACTCCACTTTAGTCAAGGGTTTGCATGACACAGTCATCAGTTATGGTTGCAGAGGATAGCCCTGGCCTTCCAGCAACCATCCTTGTAAGGCGTCTGGCTCTTGAAATAAAGTAGCCACAAGAGATTTGTTAAGGATATAGACATCATGGCAATTTCCAGGGTACCTGGTGCAGGCTTCTAAGATGTAACATTGATGATCATAGTTGAATTGTACATTGGCTGAATGAAATGCTTTTCTATTGATGAGGTCAGCTGTATTCTTGATATTGTGCTCTCTGTGTGATATGTGTAGGGTCCATAGTACTCTGCACTTAGGGGATGCAAGTTATGTTGCCAAAGCATACCGCCTGGGCTGGAACATTGATCTCACTGGGGGAAATGGAAGGAAGGTGGTGTGATATTGCACAAATTGCAAGAAAAAGCATTTGAGATTTGAGGATTGAGATATCTCACAAAGGTCCATAGTGGATCCTTGGAAGCAGCCAGTTTCATTAAAAAATTAGAGCAACTGTGACCTTGGTGGCCAATAGCAAAGGGTGGACACCCTCCTCTTTCAATCGCTAGTCTTAGTCTAGTGGATGATGCAGTACTACCAAGGTCTCCCAGGGTATCCTCACTCTGTGGTGGCATTGCACCTTGCATGAAGTGATATAGAGAATAAGAACTCTAGGCTTTCTGTTAGAACATAGAACAGTGCAGCACAGGAACAGGTCCTTCATCCATCATATCTGTGCCCACTATAATGCCATTCTAAACTAATTCCATCTGCCTGCACATGGACCGTAGCCCTCATATGTCTGTCTAAATGTCTCCAAAACATTTCTATCATCTCTGTTTCTACCATTTCAGCTGGCAATGCATTCCAGGCACCTACCAGCCTTCATGTAAAAAAATTACCTTGCACGTCTCCTCTCACTTTAAACCTATGCCCCCAGCAGTTGATGGTATCTGGATGGGTATATGAATAGGAGGGGTTTGGAGGGATATGAGCCAGGTGCTGGCAGGTGGGATTAGATTGGGTTGGCTATTTGGTCAGCATGGACGAGTTGGACCGAAGGGTCTGTTTTGGTGCTGTACATCTCTATGACTCTATGACCAAGATTGCATAGTACTGTACATCAACATGTCCTCCGCCTTGGCTGATCACTGCTATCAATCATAACAAGCTGTCTGGCTTTATGTCTGTGCTAAAAGGCAAGGCAACGCATTCACATTGTGAGGTTGTAAATTCTGAATGATGTGGCAATACACAACAATGATGTGGAGGTGTTGGACTGGGGTGGACAAAGTTAAAAGTCACACAACGCCAAGTGATAGTCCAACAAGTTTATTTGAAATCACAAGCTTTTGGAGCACTGCTCACCACCTGATGAAGGAGCAATGCTCCAGAAGCTTGTAATTTCAAATAAATCTGTTGGAGTATAACCTGGCGTTGTGTCACTTCTGACTTAATGTACAACAAGGCAAGGCAAGGTGGAGATTCTGTGAACATCCAAGTAGGCATAAAGTGAGTGAACATTATGAAAATAAGCTAAGAACCCTAAGATGCATCCTTTTCAATTTATGAGATAGGTGCCAGTCCTTAAGTACATAGTCATCTGACAGCAGCATTGCAATGCAAGGTGTCAGTGAGCTCCAGAGTGCAGCATCAAATTAGTGAACTTTAATGTAAGTGAATCCAAGATGTGCCATGACGATGTGGTGAGGCCAGTGCATATCTGATGCCAATCCTCTACAAAAAATTATGTTTTTTAGAAAATTAAAAATCACACAAAACCAGGGTATAGTCCAACAGGGTTATTTGGAAGCACCAGTTTTCAGAGCGCTGCTCCTTCATCAGGTGGTTGTGCAATATAAGATTGTAAGACATAGAATTTATAGCAAAAGTTTACAGTGTGATGTAACTGAAATTATATATTGAAAAAGACCTGGATTGTTTGTTAAGTCTCTCATCTTTTAGAATGAACATGTTGTTTCAGTTCTTTCATATGTAAATTTCAGAACAGTTTTAAAGTTATATTTTCAAGTGGAGTTGAACAATTAGTGTCATGTTGGCCCAGATAATGTGTTGAAGGTGTGAGGTGCCCTGTGGGGAGACTGTCAGTGCCGTGATGTTCAGACTGATTCTAATCTAAAAATGGATTTACAGAATCTTACATGGGTTCATTTTGAGAAAAATAAAATATAATTCTGCAAGTACAAATTCACCCCACAAACTTATATGTGTGTGTGTGTATGTGGGGGTGGGATTATGAGTGTCTGTGAGAGAGTGTGAATGTGTGTGTGAGTGTGAGTGTAAAGGGATATAAGTCTGTGAGAGAGTGTGTGAGTGCGTGTGCGTGTGTCAGTGTGGGAGTGTTTGTGTGAGCATATGAGAGAGAGCTTGTGTATGAGAGAGGGTCTGCGTGAGTATATGTGTCTGTAGGACTGTGTGTGTGTCTGAAGGAGTTTGCATGTGTAGTGCAGTGGGATCACCTGCAGTGTGACATGAACCCAAGGTCCTGGTTGAGGCCATCCCCATGGGTACTGAACTTGCCTATCAGCCTCTGCTCAGCCACTTTGCATTGTTGACTGTCCCGAAGTCCTTCTTGGAGGACGGTCACCTGACGTCTGAGTTTGAATATCCTGCACCGCTGAAGTGTTCTCTGACTGGGAGGGAACACTCCTGTCTGTTGATTGTTGTGTTGATTGTGTGTTGATTGTTGTTTTTTAGAAAGACTACCAGGCAGTGTCATTGTAAATGACACAATTTAGCATTACACCAAGTGGCATGAAATAGACAATCAAACCCCTGGGAGCATGAATGACCTCAATTCCTATTGATTCACATTATCCCAAAACTTTTCAAATATTTCTAAGGGTGTATATAACATTTCAATTACCTGTTTTGGAAACAATGACTGACACAGACTTAAACAAATTGAATCTCTTTGGAATATACAAATGAGCAAAGGATTTTGTGTGTCCCTTAGCAAGAAAAACTACAGAATAATGGCAGAAATATGCAGGTGCGGTGATGGCTCATGTCCCCCACCCTGGAAGAAAAGTAGCAGTGAGTTGACTGACAAATAAACAAGCCTGTCTCAGAAACATAATGCACTGACAGTGGGCTGAGATAATGGAATTTCTGGTGAATACATGTTCTTATTCCTAGACTTCTCAGCAGCTGCTCTTCAAAGATTCCTTATAAGTTCTACAAATGGGCACCAATGAAGGACCTAGCTTGTGGCATGTCAAGTAGTTTTTAATTTCTAAATGTAAATATACATAGACACAAAAGGTGATTCCTCAAGCATCCCACGCAACATTTAATTGGAGATCAGTGTTTGTAAAACCTTTCCTCTTTTTCGTCTTTTTCAAATGATTTGGTCATGAAAGTCGGGAGGTCTTAGTAATAGAAACTTCCTATTTCAGTGTTAACGTTAGGCACATAACATTCACCTCTTTAGAATTGGCTGGATTGAATTCAGGTCCCAGTGTTGAAAGACTGATGCCAAGACCACTGTGCCACCTAAATACGCTGTTTCTGTTTTCTTTCTGCAATGGCACCTTTCAGTTCAAAGCTTGATCCCAGATCTTTCAAACCCTTCTGTTGCACAGATCAAAGTCCCGAATTATGAAGCTGAGGCGATGGTACACAACCTAACGTTGTGTTAGGCCTTTCACAACTTTGAAGGAAAGGAAGAATGACCCAATGCTCCTTAGCTCCTTTCAATGTGAAGAGAGAGATGCGGATGTACCAAAGTTGGCAATTATCATACCCCAAGGGACCAATAAAAATAAACAGTTGTAACTGAAAATCCTCATAAATTGTACCATTGATATCCTCTCTTCAACCATGCAAAAGCACAGATGAATCTTTGGAAAGTATTTGAAAAACATTTTCTATTATTTATATTTATCCATTGCCCATCACTAGTTGCTCTTGAGAGGTGATGAACTGCCTTCTTGACCCACTGTGGTCCATTTGGCTTTTGTGGAGAGAGTTTCGGGATTTTGACCCAGATGACAGTGAAGGGAATGGCTATTTATTTCAAAGTTAGGATGATGAATGAGTTGGAGGATTTGATTGCTGTTTATAGGTGATGGAATGACTGGAGCTCTGAAGGTTCTTCAAATTTATTTGGCAGCAATTTTATCTAATTGCAGAAAATTCACACAGAGATCAGAATGCTGTTGCTTGTTTAGTTGTGAGTAGTTTGACATTTTCTTTGCTTTGTATTTGTGCTGTTCAGGGTGTAGGTTTGCTCGCTGAGCTGTAGGTTTGATATCCAGACGTTTTATTACCTGGCTAGGTAACATCATCAGTGGTGACCTCCAAGTGAAGCGAAGCTGTTGTCTCCTGCTTTCTATTTATATTTTTCTCCTGGATGCTCCTTTGTGCTGTTCAAAATAGATAGTAATCTTTCATTGACAGGCTTGTTGCCTTTTCATCAAATCTTGGAAAAGTTACTTGTTTAGTGACATAATTTGCTAGATCACTTCAGAGGGCCGATAAAAGTCACAAATAGGCAAGAGTGGGCAATGCTGGCAGGTTCCCTTTCTTCAAGGATATAACTGAGCAGGTTGGACTTTTACCACAATCTAATAGTCTTATGGTAATTTTCCCTAATGCAAGCCTTTTTTTCCATTAAAGCTGAATTCAAATCCTCATGGTGTCATGGTAGGTTTTGGCCTCACGTCCTCTGGAATATTACAGCAGGCTGTTGGAGTATTGGGTAATAGTGTAGCACTCTCTCTGTACTAGACTCAAATGTCAGCCTTGATCATCATCTTGAATGATACCTAGCTCTTGGTTCTGAATACTTAATATAATATATGGGATGGGGCATCGCTGGCTGTGTCAGCATCCATTGTCTATCCCTATTTGCCTAATGAGATGGTAATAGTGATTTGAATTCTTAAACTACTGTAGTGACAGTGAAAAAGTGGCTGTTTATTTCCAAATAAGGATGGTGAATGGCTTGGATTGAAATCTGCAACGTGTAACATTTCCATGTGTCTGCTGCTCTTGCCTTTCTAACTGGCAATTTGTGTGAGTTTGGAAGATGCTATCTAATGAACATTGGTGAAATCCTGCAGTCTTTCTCGTACATGGTGTACACTGGTGCACCTGTGTGTTGGTGGTGGAAGGACTGAATATTTGTGAAGTTGTGCTAATCAAGTGGGCTGCTTTGTCCTAGATGGTGTCAAGCCGCTTGAGTGTTATTGGAGTGGCACTAATCCACACAAGTGGGAATTATTCCATCACCCTTCTGACTTGTGCCTCGTAGATTCTCCAGGCTTTGGAGAATCAAGAGGTGAGTTACTCATTGCAGGATTCCTAGCACTGATGTGATTTGAAGCACAGAATTTCACTGTGCCTTGCTACATGTGACAATAAATTCAATTCAATTAAATATACAATCGTGGATCATAGAGATGTACAGCACGGAAACAGACCTTTCAGTCCATCTGGTCCATGTCGATCAGATATCCTAAATTAATCTAGTTCCATTTGCCAGCACTTTTCCCATATCCCTCCAAACTCTTCCCGTTCATATACCTACTCAGATGCCTTTTAAATGCTGTTA
The DNA here is from genome assembly GCF_047496795.1 of Chiloscyllium punctatum. Taxonomy (NCBI): domain Eukaryota; kingdom Metazoa; phylum Chordata; class Chondrichthyes; order Orectolobiformes; family Hemiscylliidae; genus Chiloscyllium; species Chiloscyllium punctatum. The sequence goes on along the minus strand of NC_092740.1, from coordinate 45,042,680 downwards.
TTGTCCCAGCCTCCACCACTTCCTCTGACAGCTCATTCCATACATACACCACCCTCTGATGAACTAGGTCCCCCTAGGTCTCTTTTAAACCTTTCTTCTCTCACCCTAAATCTATGCCGTCTAATTCTGGACTACCTCAACCCAGGGAAAAGACTTTGTCTATTTACCCTATCGATGCCCCTCATGACTTTATAAACCTCTATAAGGTCACCCCTCTGCCTCTGATGGTCCAGGGAAAACAGCCCGAGCCTATTCAACCTCTCCCCATCGTTCAAACCCTCCAACCCTGGCAACATCTTGGTAAATATTTTCTGAACCCTTTCAAGTTTCACAACATCCTTCCCAAAGGAAGGAGACCAGAATTGCATACAATAGTCCAAAAGTCCTGTACAGTCAACATGACGTTTGTCTAGTCCCGTTCAAAGTCTGGTCAGTGTTAATCCTGGAGAGGTTGATAGAGGAGAATTCAGCATTGGTACGCAATTGAATGTCAAAATGTGATGGTTAGACTCTCTCTTGATGTTCAGTGCCTAGCGTTTGTGTGGCATGAATATTACTTGCAACTTGGCAGCTAAACCTGAATTTTGTCCAGGTCTTTGACTGCTGCATTATTGGAAGAGTCAAATTAGATGGTAGTGAAGATTGTGCACTCATCAATTAACACCCCCTATTGCCCTTACAAAGGTGTCAAGGTCAGTGACGGGGGAGCTGAAGATGGTTGGGCCTAGGACATTACCAGGAGGAATGCCTGCAGAGGTGATCTGGATCTGTGAAGACTGACCTCCAATAATGTATCAACTATGACACCTTTTATGCCAACTATGACTCCAACCAGAGAGTTTACCCTTGATTCACTCTTGGTCAAATGCTCTTTGTCCATATTTGAACCAAGGTAGGAAAGTGACCCTGATGGAACCCAAACTGAGAGTTAGGTAATTGCTAAGCAAGTTCTGCTTGATGGCACTGTTGATGACCCCCACCCCACTCACTTTGCTGATGAGTGAGACAAGATTAATGGGGCAGTAATTGGTCAATGTGAGTTGGTTTTGTTTTATGTATACAGGACTCCTGGGCAGTTTTCCACATTGTCGGGAAGATGCCAGAGTTGCAGCGGTGCTGGAACAGGCTGGCTAGGGGCAGTGTTTTGGCGAACAAGGAAGAAGCAAGGATGACTGCTTTAACAGAAATTCATGTGGGGCTTTTGATTATTGTTCCATTTGGCTGACATGCGGAAGTTGGGAGTGATCTCCCCCACATGGAAGAATAAATACAGTCGGTATATAAGACCATCATCTCCTGAAAATTCCCCTCCAACTTGCACAGCCAGCTGGACTTGGGTACATATCCCTCTTCTTTCATTGATGTTGGATTGATATGGAACTCCCTTCGCCAACACCATTGTGAATATACCTACATTTGATATCCTGTGGTTCAAGGAGATGTCTCACCATCATCTTCCCAAGGATCAGTATGGAATAGTCAACAAATGCTGTTTTCGCCAGTGATAGTCACAACCCACGACACTATTGAACAAAGGAATGAATTACATTGTTTAATTCCTGGGTAGTATGTGTAAAATGAACCTGACCTGAATGATTCTTGTTTTGGACAGATCAATGGGCCAACCAGTGTATCCAACGGGTGACCAATCAGATGCCTGGAAAATCTGCGACCGTGGTACCAGTGTTGACCAATGGGGGAACAGTCAATGGTGGAGGTGCAGCCAATCACGTGGATGGTGCCCGCGGGCAGCAGCCAATGATGAAGAGGGAGGTGCCCAGTGGGCGGGCTGATGAGGTGGTGTGGAGAGCTCGCGGTCCGGGACTGTGTGTCCGCTTGCTCACTCAGTGCCACTACCCAGTACCTCCACTATCTCAACATCTCTTGCCCGCCCTTTTCAATGACACGTTGCCTCAGTTAAACCCCTCTCTCCACTCCCCCCCCCTCCAAAAAAAAGTTTGCTTTTGTTTCCACACCCCCATCATCTCTTTGTACCTGAGGCACTTTGATCAGGTGCATCCAAGTGTGGCGGCGAGCTGTCACCGAGCGTCTGTTAAAAACAAGGAGTTGCAAGGAAAACTCCCTGACAACGGAGCCTGTGGCGTTTGGCTGAAGCCAGCGGCGTTTGCTCACTTGTCTTTTGTTAAACGTTCACTAATAGTCGCTGACGTGTGCAGCCTGCGCGGCTCCAAGTGGTGTGCACCTTCCGAGAGATGCCCAGATCTAAGTAGAGGAAATACGGATTTCGATCTGAAACTCTCCTGATTTAAACCATCTGAGAGCCGAGGTCCCGAGTTCTCCCGGAGTGCAGTCCGAATCGTTAGACTTTGGGAGAGAGGAGACTTTTGTTAAAAATCAGGTATGTGACCAGGAACTCTGCAGTTCTTTATTTCGGCTCAGTAAGGGCTTCGCGTGTGAAATCTGGGATCAGAGCAAAACAGCTTTTATCTCAGGGACCCGAGCTCAGCGTGGCAACACTAATTATGTTCAAACAAGAAGTTTGATAGGAAAAGCGGTCCTTTTTTTTAAAAAAACTAAAGATCAAAGATAATTGAACATAAAAGGTTTTTGCGACAATGTACTTGCAGTGCTCCTGGATTTCTTGATTTGATAGTGAGTCTCCCCCTTCCCTCCCCTAAAAAGCACAGATTGCTGGAAGACACAGCATTACTAATAGTGGCAGGTCAGCATCACTTTGAAGGAGGCGGTTGGTCAGCATTAGGGATTTTGTTAATAATTTTTCATTTTCAGAATTATTGTGTAAAATTAGTACAAACTCTCTTCGGTCCGTCCACATCGAGTCTATGAAAACTCAATATTTCCACTTGTTTTTCTTTTACCCTCTTTCAATGCATCCTGCATAATAAGTTGTGATGGCAATTGAACTTGGCATTAAGTTCCGTGCCAGCAGTCCTGTCACACGTGATGCAGAGAACAACCACTCTCATTTCTGGAATTCAGTATTTCCAGCGCTGTCGTTTTTTGTTTATTTCAGATTTCTGGCACTCGCAATATTTTGCTTTTGTTCTGTAGCTCAGCTCTTGAGTCCAGGATTGGACCAAGGCTATAATGAGGTCTGGGGACAATTGACCCTGGCAGACTCCAAACAGCATTATCAAGAAGGTAATGGGTGCTGCCTAATTGCAAGAGCTGGTGACTCATTGCATTGTTTTGATGACAAGAAGTAGACTGATGGAGCAGCAATCGCCTAGACTGGATTTGTTCTTGCATATCTGGACAATCTCCCGCATTGTCTGCTGGGTACCAGAACTGGAGCGTACTGGAACAATGTAAACAAATGGTCAACAAGTTCTGATACCTTCAGAACTAGCCAGTTTGTTATTGACTTTTGCCTTGTCCCATGAAGTCAGCCACTTCTTAATGTCATGTGGACGGAATTAAATTTGCTTCTTATCCAACTCTTTTTTTGCTCATTCTCCATAAACTTTATTGTCCTGCTTTTCTTCAGGGAGTGATCAAATTTATATTTAAAATGACTTATTCACTCTTTCTACCACAGTTGGTCTTGGGAAACTTTGACTAGTCTGAGTAAGCAAATTTCCTTTTTAAAAATAATTACGTAAATGGTGCCCTCATTATCTTGGCAATCAGCTGAAACAATCTATCACTATTAAATTCGCAAAGAGCTAATTTTGCAACTTAATTGGTACATTAAACAAGAAGATGCTGTTAAACTACAATGTTTAAAAAAACGTAGAGGCCAAGTGTTTATTGTAGTGGGTTGCAATGCAGACTTGATAATGATGAAATCCATGTTCCATCATGTTATGCTTGATGGGATTTTTAAAAGTATTTAAAGTAGTAACATCTTAAAGGCTTTTAAGAATGCTTGAGTGAAATTCAGATGGTTTCTCCCAGCACCCCAGACCCACTACATAAGTATTGTCAGACTTGTCTTTTAACTTTGTCCCGTATCATCTCTGTTGTGACTTTGTTTTGTACCAGCATTATTGTTCTTTTTCTCCTGTTGTGCGTGACTCTAGAATTTTCTCACTAAACCTATCTTCCTTGCTTCCCTACTTTTTATAATACACTCCTTAAAACCTCTTGTAATTTGCTCTAATAGCCCTTTATGTGGCTTTGCATCATATTTTACCATGTCCCTGTAAAGAGCTTTAGAACATTTTAATCTATTATTGATGCTAAATGCATACAAGTTTATGCTAACTCTCCAGTTTGATCTCCTGAGACTGTTGCATCAGATTTATTACCTGTGTTTTTCCCCCCTTTGGCACTACCATGCGGAGTTCTATCCTATTCCTTGTCTTGTGGCAATGGCTTTGTTCTCTCAGGTTTCTTTTTGTTTTGTTACACTTGTTGATGGCATAGAGCCAAAACTCTTTTGTTAGCACTTGTCTGGTAAGTCACTGTGAAAGTTGCTTTATTTATTCCACCTGTCCAACTTTTGTGTGTACTTTCTTGTGGGACATGGATGTCACTGGCTGTGCCAATATTTATTACCTATCCCTGATTGACTTTGAGAAGGTGGTGGTGAGATGCTTTTTTGAACCACAGTAGTTCATATGCTGTAGGTAGACTCACAATGCCAATTTGGAATGCCAATGCCAATCTCACTCACAATTTGGAATTTCAGGATTTTAATCCAGCAATCATGAAGGAATTGTGGTATATTTCTAAGTCAAGATGGTGAGTGGCTTGGAACTTGCAGGTGGTGGTGTCCCCATGTTTTGCGGCCCTTGTCATCCTAAGATGATAGTGGTTGTGGGTTTGGAAGGTACAGTCTAAGGATCTTTGGTGAACTTCTGCAGTGCATATTGTAGGCAGCACACACTGTTGCTACTGAGTATCAGTGATGGAGGGAGTGGATGCTGTGGATGTGATGCCATCAACCGGATGGCTTTGCCTGATGGTGTCAAGTAACTTGAAAGTGTTTGAAGTTGCATTCATTCAGGTGTAAGTCCATCACACTCCTGACTTGTGCCTAGTAGATGGTGGACAGGCTTTGTGGAGTCAGGAGATGAGATTTCTGGCCTTTGATCTACTCTTACTTTAAATGGTAAGGGTAGTTCAGTTTCTATTAAATGGTAGCCTCCAGGAAGTTGATAGTGTGGATTCAGTCCTGGTAACACCACTGAGTGTCAAAGGGCAGTGATTACATTGCCTCTTATTGGAGATGGTCATTGCTTGGCATTTGTGTAGTGCAAATATTACTTGCCACTTTTCAGCCCATGCCTAGATATTGTCTAAGTTTTGCTGCATTTGGAGATGGAATGCTTTACTATCTGAGGAGCCATGAATAGCACTGAACATTGTGCAGTCATCTGCAAACTTTATTTTGGAGGGAAGGTCATATGGAGGGAAGCAGCTGAAGATGGTTATGCCTCGGACACTACATTTAGGAACTTCCACAAAGATGCAATGGAGCTGAGATGACTGACTCCAGTAGCTGCAACCATTTTCCTACATACCAGGTATGAATTCAACTATTAAAAATTTTTCCTTTGAGTCCCATTGACTCTTGTTTGGACAAGGCTGCTAGATTGTCATACTTGGTTAAATGCAGCCCGAATGTCAAGAGCATCACTCTAACCTCACCTTTAAAATTCAGCTCTTTTAGCCATGTTCGAACGAAGACTGAAATGAGGTCAAGAGCTGAATGGCCCTGACAAAGCCAAAACAAAGTGTCAGTGAGTAGGCTTTTTCTCGTACTGTTGATGACAGTTATGATCAAGAAGAGACTAAAGGGCAGTAATTGGCTGTGTTGGGGTTTGCCCTGCTTTTTGTAGATAGGACATAACTGGGCAATTTTACATATTGTCAGTTAGATGCAAGTGTTGTAGTTGCACTGGAACAGCTTGGCTAAGGGAGTGAAACTTATGGAGCACGAGTCCTTTGTACTATTGCTAGAATGTTGCCAGGGCCCATAGGCTTTGCAGTATCCAGTGCCTCCAACAGTTTGTTGATATCATGTGGAGTGAATTGAATTGGCTGATGACTGCCATCTTGGCATACTGGAGACCTCCGAAGAAGGCCAAGATGGATCATCCATTTGGTATTTCTGGCTAAAGATTGTTACAAATGCTTCAGCCTTTTCATAGAATCCCAACAGTGTGGAAACAGGTCTTTTAGCCCAATGAGTCCACACTGACCCTCCAAAGAATAACCACCCAGATCCATTCCCCTGCCCTCTTATTCTACATTTACCCTGACTAATGCACCTAACCTACACATCCCTGACCACTATGGGCAATTCACCTAACCTGCACATCTTTGGATTGTGGGAGGAAACTGAAACACCCGCAGAAACTCATGCAGACTCAGGGAGAATGTGCAAACTCCATAGAGACAGACACCGAGACTGGAATTGAACCCAGATCCCTGACGCTGTGAGGCAGCAATGCTAACCATTGAGCCACCATGTCATTTTCATTTGCATTGACATGCTGAGCTCCCTCATCATTAAAGGTGAGGATATTTATGGAGCCTCCTTCTCCATTGAATTGTTTAATTGTTCACCACCATTTACTATTGGATGTGGCAGAACTGTAGAGTTTAGATTTGATTCATTGGTTGTCTGATCACCTAGCACTGTAAATCACATGCTGCTTATGCTGTTTGGCATAATTGAGTCCTGTTTTCTAGCTTCATCACTTTTGACACATCTAGTGCTACTACTGCCATGTCTCCTGCAATCTCCATTGCACCAGGGTCGATTCACTGGCTTTGTAGAAAGGGGGATATGCCAGGCCTTGAGGTTCCAGATTATGTTGGAGTATGATTTTGCTGCTGCTTATGGCCCACAGTGTCTCATGATGTTAAATCTTGAGTTGCTGGATCTGTTTGAAGACTGTCCCATTAGTGCCAAATGAAATGATGTAAGGCATTATCATTGTGAAGATGGGACTCTATGGTGGACATTGTCATGGACAAATACACCTATGGCAGGCAGATTAGGAGGATGAGATCAAGTGTGTTTTCCCTCTGTTGCTACCCTCACCACCTGCTACAAAACCTACAAGCAGCTATACTTGAGGACCCAACCAACTCAATCAGTAGTGCTTCTGCCAAGCCACTCTTGGTGATGGATATTGAAATTTATCACTCAGAGTACATTCTGTAGCGTTGCCACACTCAGTGCTTCCTTCAAGTGTTGCTCAACATAGAGAAGCAATGATTCATCGGCTGAGGGAGGACATTAATCAGCCAGTCCACCATCTCCAAGCCACACGTCATTACTGTGATGAATACTCCCTGCTTGCCTGGATGAGTGCCAGGTTGTCTGCTCCAACTACACTCATGAAGCTTGACACCATCCAGGACAAATTGGCCAACTTGATTGGCACTATATCTACAAGCATCCACTTCCTGCACCACCGATGTCTGGGAGCAGCAGTGTGTGCCATTTACACGATGCACTGCAGAAATTCAATTCCTTCCAAACCCACAACCACTCCCACTCAGAATGACAGGGCAGTAGATACATGGGAACATCATTACCTGAACCCCTCTTTTTCTGAGTCAAAATACTGGACAATTTGGGTCAAATTACAGCTCGTGGACTGCAGCAGTTTAAGAAGGAAGTTTGCTATCACCTTTCATGGGCAGCTAGGGACGAGAAATAGATGTTGATCAGCCACTTCCAAAGACTGGAATTAAAATAAGAGCAGGAGGTTTCCTTGCCTGTTTTAGATCTGATGTCACGTGATTTCATGGAGTCAATGTTAAGGACTCCCAGGGTAACTCCCTCCCGACTGTGCTGCCATCTCTGCCGGTGGAACAGGACATACCCAGGTACTGTAGTAGTGGTGTCTGGGACATTGTAAGGGATGACTTTTGCTTGACTAGTCAGTGAGACAGCTAGAACATAGAACATAGAACATAGAACAATACAGCACAGAACAGGCCCTTCGGCCACGATGTTGTGCCGAACATTTGTCCTAGCTTAAGCACCTATCCATGTACCTATCCAATTGCCGCTTAAAGGTCACCAATGATTCTGACTCTGCCACTTCCACAGGCAGCGCATTCCATGCCCCCACCACTCTCTGGGTAAAGAACCTACCCCTGACATCCCCCCTATACCTTCCACCCTTCACCTTAAATTTATGTCCCCTTGTAACACTCTGTTGTACTCGGGGAAAAAAAGTCTCTGACTGTCTACTCTATCTTTTCCCCTGATCATCTTATAAACCTCTATCAAGTCATCCCTCATCCTTCGCCTTTCCAATGAGAAAAGCCCTAGCACTCAACCTATCCTCGTACGACCTATTCTCCATTCCAGGCAACATCCTGGTAAATCTCCTCTGCACCCTCTCCAAAGCTTCCACATCTTTCCTAAAGTGAAGCAACCAGAACTGCACACAGTACTCCAAATGTGGTCTTACCAAGGTCCTGTACAGCTGCAACATCACGTCACGACTCTTGAATTCAGTCCCTCTGCTAATGAACGCTAATACACCATCTTACAAGCTTCTTGTAAGGCCTTCTTACAAGCTCTATCCACCTGAGTGGCAACTTTCAAAGATCTATGAACATAGACCCCAAGATCCCTCTGCTCCTCCACCTTACTAAGAACCCTACCGTTAACCCTGTATTCTGCATTCTTATTTGTCCTTCCAAAATGGACAACCTCACACTTGACAGGGTTGAACTCCATCTGCCACTCCTCAGCCCAGCTCTGCATCATATCTAAGTCCCTCTGCAGCCGACAACAGCCCTCCTCACTATCCACAACTCCACCAATCTTCGTATCGTTTGCAAATTTACTGACCCACCCTTCGACTCCCTCTTCCAAGTCATTAATAAAAACTACATACAGCAGAGGACTCAGAACTGATCCCTGTAGAACTCCACTTGTAACTGGGCTCCAGGCTGAATATTTACCATCTAACACCACTCTCTGACTTCGACCGTTAGCCAGTTCTCTACCCAATTGGCCAAATCTCCCTCTATCCCATGCCTCCTGACTTTCCGCATAAGCCTACCATGGGGAACCTTATCAAATGCCTTACTAAAATCCATGTACACTACATCCACTGCTGTACCCTCATCCACATGCTTGGTCACCTCCTCAAAGAATTCAATAAGACTTGAAAGGCAAGACCTACCCCTCACAAATCCGTGATGGCTGTTCCTAATCAAGCAGTGTCTTTCCAGATACTCATAAATCCTATCCCTCAGTACCCTTTCCATTACTTTGCCTACCACCGAAGTAAGACTAACTGGCCTGTAATTCCCGGGGTTATCCCTCTTCCCTTTTTTGAACAGGGGCACAACATTCGCTACTGTCCAGTTCCCTGGTACCACCCCCGTTGACAGTGAAGACGAAAAGATCATTGCCAACGGCTCTGCAATTTCTTCTCTTGCTTCCCACATAATCCTAGGATATATCCCGTCAGGCACGGAGGACTTGTCTATCCTCAAGTTTTTCAAAATGCCCAACATATCTTCCTTCCTAACAAGTATCTCCTCTAGCTTACCAGTCCATTTCATGCTCTCCCCTTCAACAATACGGTCCCTCAATTTTGGCTCCAGCTCCTAGAAGACAACTTGCATTGTCAATAGAGCTCTTTTTGCCCATGTCACGTCCAGTGCCTTGGTTGATCACAGGTGGTTTGTCTGGTTTTATTTAATTTTTAAAGACTATTTATCAATTTGTTACTACTGAATGTCTTTTTAGTCCATTTCGGATGACAGTAAACAGTCAACCAAATTGTTGTGTGTCTTGAGTCACATGTAGGCCTGACTAAGTAAGGATGGAAGATTTCCTTCCCTGAAGGACATTAGTGAACCAGATGGATTTTGCCAACAATCAACAGTGGTTTGGGCATAGTCATCATTAGACTCTTAATTCCAGATTTTTAAATTGAATAATAATTATTATAGTTAATAATCTAATTATATTGAGTGGTGTGGTCAAACCCAGGTTCCTGGAATATTACTTGGGTTTTTGGATGAATAGGTAAAAAAACAACCAAGCCCTTGCCTCCCTTGGAAAATTATCTGGGTCTCTGGATTATTATTCCAGTAACAGTACCATCTGCCACACATCCATCTCTGCTTTCCCATGATGAGTTTTAATCCGCAGTATATTTGAAATCAGAATGAGGAATACTTGCATAATTGTGTTCCATCGCTTACAGTGTAGTGCACAGCAGAGAAGCATCATTGAAATGCGAGACCACACCACAAAAATCCTGGCATCACTTTGGTGTAAACGTGCTACAATTGGACTTAATTTCAGGATTAATTAACAGGAACATTTCAAATGTAGCACGATTTGAAAGGTAAAGGATTGATTAAACACAGGGACAAAATAAAGCTTAAAGGTTAAATATTGTATTGGCAAAATTAATTCTTAATGTTCAACTTTCTAACAATGTGATCGTTCTTGATCCTAATGTCGTTACGAACAGGGAAAGATTGTTAGTATATATGACTAGTTGCAGTGTAGTACCAGTAGAGTTAGAACAATATTTTTCTATAATAAATCATTTTCAAATCTTCTTAAAAGATGCAGATAGAATCAGAGAATGGATTCAAGAGATCCAGGTCACTGGTTTTGTCTGAAACCATGTGATTGTATAACAACTCTGCATCAAGCTAAGACAACAAGATAAGAGATGAGAAAGGTGCAGATAATTGAAATGATTTACATGCGATAATGAGTGAGGTGGATGGTGGTATACAGGTCTTGAAAACATAGTGAGAAATATGGGTGTTTTTGGTTGCAGTTGTGTTCCCAGAATACTTGCCTTTCATGTTTTTACATTCTGAGTCATGTTACTTTTTAAAAATTCCATATTAAGATCCCAGAATAATATTCTGCTATTCAGGATGAATTTTACATTTTACAGACTCAATTTCTTCTTTATGGATTTTATGTAGATTATCAATTTCAAAGAGCAGGTATTTCCTTCAAGCTGCTGTGTAACACTAAAAAAAACACTGTTGTCTGGTATTTTTGATTGTTTATGAATCTTCTATCATTGAAAATGTGCAGATGCTTAAAACTGTAAAAAGGATTCATCACTGAGAAAGTTAAATGTGTTGCTCAGATAATTTTTCAACAGGGAAATAGAGGGATAATGCATGGCAATACATGAGGCAAATTAAAACAAGGACGAACTCAAAGGATTGCTAACACATTGCTAAACTGCAAACTTGAAGGTGTAGGCAGATTTTTATGTCAGAATTACACTCTAAAATTCTCATGATTTCACTACTTTCATAGTTCATCGGAAATCACAGTCAAAATGCAGCACGAAAGAATGGACTGTACATGCAGTTGTTCATTAGTGCTGGAATTACTTGATTTGCTCTTTGGATTTATTCAGTAAGTGTAGGTAACTTGTTATGATTTTGTTGTAGCTATCTACTGGCATCAAGCAATGGTGATTAGCTTGGTGCAGAGTTGTTATACAATCACATGGTTTCAGACAAAACCAATGACCTAGATCTCTTGAATCTAGTGTGTTACTGCCCCCTGTCTCCCCTTATAAATTACAGTGTGTAATTTATCTTTATTATTCATTGGGAGTTATAAGTTCTATTGATTTTTTCTGCCATTTAGAGCTTCAGTAAGTTTGACTGAGGTTAGTTACATGGCGGGAGTAGGTTGTGTTTATGTAAACTAATTAATTTAACTGACATGGGTTAGGAAAAATCAAGGATTTATACTTAACTTTCTGGCTAGTTTCACTCTCATACAAATTGTTAAGCAGTTCCTAGAGAATGTTTTAACTTGTGGAATGTTTGTCTGCCTAGTCCTTTGTCTCATGAAAGTATTTAGAGTCATAGAGATGTACAGCATGGAAACAGACCCTTCGGTCCAATCCGTCCATGCCGACCAGATATCCTAACCCAATCTAGTCCCACCTGCCAGCACTTGGCCCATATCCCTCCAAACCCTTCCTATTCATATACCCATCCAAATGCCTCTTAAATGTTGCAAAGCACCAGCCTCCACCATATCCTCTGGCAGCTCATTCCATACCGTACCACATTATGCATGAAAAAGTTGCCCCTTAGGTCTCTTTTATATCTTTTCCCTCTCATCCTAAACCTATGCCCTCTAGTTCTGGACTCCACGACCCCAGGGAAAAGACTTTGTCTATTTATTCTATCCATGCCCCTCATAATTTTGTTAACCTCTATAAGGTCTCCCCTCAGCCTCTGATGCTCTGGGGAAAATGGCCCCAACCTGTTCAGCCTCTCCCTGTAGCTCAGATCCTCCAACCCTGGCAACATCCTTGTAAATCTTTTCTGAACCCTTTCAAGTTTCACAACATCATTCCAAGGAGACCAGAATTGCACGCAATATTCCAACAGTGGCCTAACCAATGTCCTGAACAGTCGCAACATGACCTCCCAACTCCTGTACTCAATACTCTGACCAATAAAGGAAAGCATACCAAACGCCTTCTTCACTATCCTATCTACCTGCAACTCCACTTTCAAGAAGCAATGAACCTGCACTCCAAGGTCTCTTTGTTCAGCAACACTCCCTAGGACCTTACCATTAAGTGTATAAGTCCTGCTAAGATTTGCTTTCCCAAAATGCAGCACCTCGCATTTATCTGAATTAAACTCCATCTGCCACTTCTCAGCCCATTGGCCCATCTGGTCCAGATCCTGTAGTAACCTGAGGTAACCCTCTTCGCTGTCCGCTACACCTCCAATTTTGGTGTCATCTGCAAACTTACTAACTTTACCTCTTACGCTCACATCCAAATAATTTATGTAAATGACAAAAAGTAGAGGGCCCAGGACCGATCCTTGTGGCACTCCACTGGTCACAGGCCTCCAGTCTGAAAAACAACCCTCCACCACCACCTTTGAGCCAGTTCTGTATCCAAATGGCTAGTTCTCCCTGTATTCCATGAGATCTAACCTTGCTAATCAGTCTACCATGGGGAACCTTGTCGAACGCCTTACTGAAGTCCATATAGATCACAACCACCACTCTGCCCTCATCAATCCTCTTTGTTACTTCTTCAAAAAACTAAATCATGTTTGTGAGACATGATTTCCCATGCACAAAGCCAATGTTGACTATCCCGAATCAGTCCTTGCCTTTCCAAATACATGTACATCCTGTCCCTCAGGATTCCTTCCAACAACTTGCCCAACACCGAGGTCAGGCTCACTGGCCTATAGTTCCCTGGCTTGTCTTTACCACCCTTGTTAAACAGTGGCACCACGTTTGCCAACCTCCGGTCATCTGGCACCTCACCTGTGACTATCGATGATACAAATATCTCAGCAAGAGGCCCAGCAATTACTTCTCTAGCTTCCCACAGAGTTCTTGAGTACACCTGATCAGGTCCTGGGGATTTATCCACCTTTAACCGTTTCAAGACATCCAGCACTTCCTCCTCTATAATCTGGACATTTTGCAAGATATCACCATCTGTTTCCCTACAGTCTATATCTTCTATATCCTTTTCCACAGTAAATATTGATGCAAAATATTCATTTAGTACCTCCTCCATTTTCTGTGGCTCCACACAAAGGCCACCTTGCTGATCTTTGAGGGGCCCTATTCTCTCCCTAGTTACCCTTTTGTCCTTAATATATTTGTAAGAGCCCTTTGGATTCTCCTTATTTCCATTTGCCAAAGCTATCTCATGTCCCCTTTTTGCCCTCCTGATTTCCCTCTTAAGTATACTCCTACTTTCTTGATACTCTTCTAAGGGTTCACTCGATCTATCCTGTCTATACCTGACATATATTTCCTTCTTTTTCTTAACCAAACCCTCAATTTCTTTAGTCATCCGGCATTCCCTATACCTACCAGCCTTCCCTTTCACCCTGACAGGAATATACTTTCTCTGGATTCTTGTTATCTCATTTCTGAAGTTTTCCCATTTTCCAGCCATCCCTTTACCTGTGAACATCTTCCTCCAATCAGCTTTTGAAAGTTCTTGCCTAATAACGTCAAAATTGGCCTTTCTCCAATTTAGAATTTCAACTTTTAGATCTGGTCTATCCTTTTCCATCACTATTTTAAAACGAATAGAATTATGGTCGCTGGCCCCAAAATGCTCCCCCACTGACACCTCAGTCAGCTGCCCTGCCTTATTTCCCAAGACTAGGTCAAGTTTTGCACCTTCTCTAGTAGGTACATCTACATACTGAATCAGAAAATTGTCTTGTACACACTTAAGAAATTCCTCTCCATCTAAACCTTTAACACTATGGCAGTCCCAGTCGATGTTTGGAAAGTTTAAAATCCCCTACCATAACTACCCTATTCTTCTTACAGATAGCTGAGATCTCCTTACAAGTTTATTTCTCAATTTCCCTCTGACTATTAGGGGGTCTATAATACAATCCCAATAAGGTGATCATCCCTTTCTTATTTCTCAGTTCCACCCAAATAACTTCCCTGGATGTACTTCTGGGAATATCCTCCCTCACCACAGCTGTAATGCTATTCCTTATCAAAAATTCAAAAATGCCACTCCCCCTTCTCTCTTGCCTCCCTTTCTATCCTTCCTGTAGCACTTGTATCCTGGAACATTAAGCTGCCAGTCCTGCCCATCTCTGAGCCATGTTTCCATCATTGCCAGGATATCCCAGTCCTATGTTCCTAATCATGCCCTGAGTTCATCTGCCTTCCTTGTTTGGCCCCTAGCATTGAAATAAATGCAGTTTAATTTATTAGTCCTACCTGGTCCCTCCCTGCCCTGACTGTTTGACTCACTTCTGTTCTCAGCTGTATGTGTCTCAGATCGATCTCTTTTCTCACTATCTCCCTGGGTCCCACACCACCACCTTACTAGTTTAAATCCTCCCGAGCAGTTCTAGCAAATTTCATTGCCAGTATATTTCTCCCCTTCCAATTTAGGTGCAATCCGTCCTTCTTGTACAGGTCACTTCTACCCCAAAACAGATTTCAATGATCCAAAAATGTGAATCCTTCTCCCATACATCAGCTCCTCAGCCATGTATTCATCTGCTCTATCCTCCTATTCCTGCCCTCACTAGCACGTAGCACTGGGAGTAATCCAGATATTACTACCCTTGAGAACCTCCTTTTTAAATTTGTAAAACAGTTTTGTATATAACTATTATTGAAGCATCCACCATACGTTTCATTATGGATGTATAAATAGCTCTGTCCCCAGTTTAAGTTTTTTTAACAGTTTAAGGGCAGGATATATGAGGAACAATGGAGGAATTGACATGTTGTTTTCATTAGCTTGTCTGTTGGAACATCTTTGGAAATGATGTAACAAGACACGGTCTATTTTATCATTTAAATCCTTTGGCTATTGTCTACTACACATCCTCAAAAAACACTTCTTCCCAAACGTACTAACATAAATAAATCCCATCATCTGTCACAAATTTAGAAATAATACTTGCCAACACAATTATAAGTCTAAGTCCCTAAGTGAAAGGTGAATCTGTTTCTGGTTGAAGTGAATATCACCTCATCATACAAGATACACTGTTTGCTATAATACAAATAAAGGCCAGTATTATCTCCTCGATGAGTTTCGATAATGTCCTTGGATAATCAACGATTGGAAAACCTTTCCATCATATTTCCCATGAATTGGCAGAATCTTTCATCTCAGGTCCATGCAGATTTTTAGTCCATTTCTTCTGCTTCTCCCAGAAGGTTATGGGGATCACTATTGTTTGAGAATAGACGTCCTTGCCCCTGGGTTAGGTGAACCAGTAGGTCAGTTCTTGTCCATCATTTTTGTATATTCACAGTCTTAAATTTGCACTGGCAAGCACCATTTCTCAGCTATTGATAGATAATGGGATTAATTTAGGTTAGTACATTTGGAGAAAAGTGTTATTGTTTTTTGTGGATGTGCAGTGGACAATAGCCAATGAAATTAATTGATCAAGTACTCTCTCTCTATTACATGATTTCTAAATAATTTCAAACAAATACGTTAAATTTTACTTATGAAAGCAAGATGTCAACTCCTCTATTTCTTTTCATATATCCTACTATGTAAAAAATAATTAAAAATAGGGAAAAGCTAAATAGTTTTGGGGAATTATACATAATGGGGAATTATGGTGAATGCTTTAATATTACTAATATGAATCAGATTTATATATTTTCAAATACTGATTGAGACTGAATTATATTTCTAAATTGGACTTTATGTCTGTTTGACAACAATGTTGTTTACATTTTATAATAAATCAATAGTTACCACAAGGGGAGGGGCTTCTTTCTAATTCAAGTCACAAAATAGTTCATCCGTTAAACATGTATACAAATTCAGTCTTGGCAGACAACTAATGGGGCTTCTCAATTTTTAATTCCATGGTGGAGTGGGTGCTAATTTTATGGAGCCTGCAAGACTGGGAAAAACAATATGTGCGTGGTATTGTAACTAGGTGCAACACGAAGTCTTGATTTTCCTAATGTGGGTTGAGATCCAAAAATAACATTAATAGCATGTCTGTGGTATGCTGAGAATTGTTGTTGAAGGTCAGACATCTTCAGCTGCTTCATCAATGACCTTCACTTCATCAAAAGGTCAGAAGTAGGGACGTTCGCTGATAATTGCACAACGTTCAGAACCATTTGTGTCTCAGATGCTGATTAGCCTATATCCAAGTATAGCAAGAACTGGACAATATTCAGAAAAACAGATGCTAGAATTCAGAAACAAAACAGAAATTGCTGGAAAAACTGAGCATGTAGCTCCTGTGGAGAGAAAGCAGAATTTTGGGTCCAGTGACCCTTCTTTAGAACTTAATACGAATAATCTAACGTTAATAAAATACTGTATAATGGACAATGTTCAGATTTTGGTTGAGAAGTGGTAAGTAACATTCATGCACACAAGAGCCAGGTAATGACCATCTCCAGGGATGGGGATTCTAACCATCACCCCTTGTCATTCAATGTCATTATCATTGCTGGATTTCCGTAGTATCAATATCCTGAGGATTACCATTGACTAGAAACTTAGCTGGATGAGCCATATACATACTGTGGATATAATAGCAGGTCAGACGCTGGCAATTCTGCAGCGAGTAAATCATTCATGACCTCAAAAAGTCTATCCACTGTCTCCAAGGGGCATGGCAGGAGTGTAATGGCATACCTTCACTTGCTTAGATGAATGCAGTTCCAACATCACTCAAGAAATTTGACAATGTCCAAGATACAGCAATCCACTTAATTGTTTTTGAATGAGATGTAATTCAGTCCCTCCATCACTAGCATGCAGAACAGCTGTGTGTACCATGTATTAGATACTCTGCAGGATTTTACAGAGACTCTTTAGACCACACCTTCCAAACCATGACTGCTACTATCTAGTGTAAGGGCAGCAGGTGGTTGGAAGCTTGTAATTTCCCCTCAAAGTCATTTACCATCCGGACTTGGCAATGTTTCACCATTCTTTCAGGATTGCTGGATTGAAATTCTGGATCTCTGTCTAATGCATTATGGGTCTACATTCTCCTGTGGTAGGTTCAGTCTTCGATTTATGCATACAAATGTATTACTCGTTTGCATAAATTATTTTTAATGTACCTCTTACCATCAATATAAAGTGAACAGACCCTATTTGTTTAGAATTGGAGCTCATCAGTTGGAATTATGCAATTGTGTGTAATGTCAGCTATTTTATTTGCCTAATTATATGGCCCAGCGTCCATAGACATAGGAGCACAAATAAGCCATTCGGCTCATCAAGACTGCTGTTACATTCAACGAGATCATGGCTGATCTAACAGTCCTCAACCCCTGCATTTTCTGCATAGCTCTAGATTTTGTTAATGATCAGAAGGCTTGAATTTAAATAATGACCTAGTCTTGTCAGCTCTCAATGGTAAAGAATTCTACAGATTCACCATCCTGTGAGAGGAAAAACATCCTCCTCATCTATGTCTTAAATGAATAACTCTTTATTCTGAAGTTATGCCTTCTCATCCTAGAGTCTCCCACAAAGGGGAACAACCGCCCTGTGTCTACTCTGCAAGCTCTTGAAGAATCTTACATGTTTCAATAGTGTCACCTCTCATTCTTCTAAAATTCAATAAGTACAGACCCAATCTACTCAATCTTTCCTCTTAAGAAAATTCCTTCATTATTAGGATTAATCTGGTGAACCTTCTGTGGACTGCCTCTAAATCAAGTCTACCTGTCCTTATGCGACAGGACAAGGAATGTTCACAGTATTCCAAGTATGGTTTAACTAGTGACTCGCATAGTTTTAGTAAGACCTCCCTTTCCATTTGAAATAAAGATCAATATTCCAATTGTGTTCCTTATTACCTGCTGAACTTGTTTGCTAGCTTTTTGTGATTCATGCACTAGAATTCCCAAATTCATCTGTGCTGCTGTGTGTTTATTGTCAGGTACCTTTATCAGAAAAAGTGAAAGAAGTTTCTGCGTTTGTAACTACAAATGGACATTATCAATTCAAAATAATGCCCTTTGAAATGAAGAAACTCTAGCTACATTCCAAAGACTTATGAACAGAGTTGTGGGAGGATTAAGTAATTGTGTCATCTATCTTGACAATTTAGTGACCTTTATCCATTCATGGAAAACTCAAGTGGTAGAGTTGGCAAAGCTGTTTGAAAGATGACAGAAGGCACAGTGGTTAGCACTACCTCCTCACAGCACCAGAGACCCGGGTTCAATTCCTGCCTCAGGCAACTGTCTGTGTGGAGTTTGCACATTCTCCCTGTGTCTGCGTGGATTTCCTCCGGGTGCACTGGTTTCCTCCCACAGTCCAAAAATGTGCGGGTTAGGTGAATTGACCATGCTAAATTGCCAGTAGTGTTAGGTGTAGGAGAATGGGTCTGGGTGGGTTGCTCTTCGGAGGGTCGGTGTGGCCTTGTTGGGCTGAAGGGCCTGTTTCCACGCTGTAAGTAATCTAATCTAAAAGGCGAAACTGGTTATAAATCTAGCAAAGACTGAATTCATGAAGGCAGAGGTGACGTTCTTGGAACATAACATCGGACATTGAAGGATGACCCCAAGGAATGTGAAGCCGAAAGTCATTGAGAAATTTTCACGATTATTCTTGAACAAAGAGGTGTTTTGATTTGTGGGACTGAGTGGATTCTGCTGGAAGTTTGTACCAAACTTCTGCAGTGTGGTGGCATCACTAACGGATTTGCTAAAGGAGAACATGAAATTTCGGTGGACAGAATGGTGCCAGGAAGCATTTGAAAATCTAAAAGCCATAATGAACATTACATCAGCTTTATAAACATCAAACTTCATTTTAGAGTCACTTGTGATTTTGGTAATAGTCTATTCTCTTCAGTCATTCAAGTTAATCTACATTGTAAATAATTGTTCTGCCTCACTGTAACAGCTCCAACATAGTCTGTAATTTGCACAGTTGCAAACATGTGCAGCTGGACTGATGTTCTGTGCATGACAATTAGCATGCTAATGCGGATTTCATCATTGATTTCCGGTATTAGAAGTCACTGCCATGCGCAAACCTCAGAAGTCTATGCAAAAGAAAAGAGTTTAAGAGGGAAAGCTATTTCTATCTCAGTACTAATGCCAGTGCCCCATGAACTGAAATCCATTCCTCCCACAAAAATACTTAAATCATGCAGTAAATTTATTTGCTTTATTTATGCTATGCCAATTTACTCATTGCTCAGGTACCACCACTCTGTTTTTCTCCAGCCTCGAAGAGATGTCCTTAACCATGGCATCAGCCAGCCTTTGGGATTCGTGCTCATATCTGCAGCAAACAGTATCCCTCCCACTGATCATACTCCCCTTACTATTACAACATTCCTATTTCCAATACCCCCTCCAACCATCACCACTTGAATACGACCCTGTGCCATAGTTCATCATTAGGCCATTCATCCTTCCTGCGCTTACCATTTTCATCTACACAGGTAGCCTGAGCCTTATTAATATTGAACAAATTGAAGTGGAGTTGACCTTTTGGGCATAATCCCTTCATTAGGAATGTGGAGGGGGAAGTGGGCTGAAAGATAAATTGGAGCTGGGGCTGGGGTGAGTAGGTAGGTGTGAAAGCGATAGGTAGATGCAGGTGGGGGGATTAACTCTGATAGATAGGTGGGAAGGAAGACTGACAGGTAGGACAGGTCAACAGGGTGGTATGACACGGAGGGTTGGATTTGGGATGAGGGGTGAATGGAGATTTGGAAACTCATGAAATCGATGTTGGTGACGTGTGTTTGAAGGTTTCCTAGGTGGGAGATGAGGTGTTCTTCCTTCGGTTGGTGGATAGCTTTGATTTGGCGGTGGAGGAGGCCCAGGACTTGTATGTCCTTGAGGGAGGGGAGGGAGAATTGAAGTGTTGATCACAGGATGGTGGGGTTGTTTTGTGCGTGTGTCCCACAGATGTTCCCTGAAATGCTCCGTGAGTTGACATTCTGTTTCCTCGATGTAGAGGAGACCACCTCATGAGCAATGAACGCAGCAAATGAGGCGTTTGGATGTGCAAGAGAGTCTCTGCTGGATGTGAAATGATCCTTTGGGCCTTGGATGGAGGTGATGGCAGAGATATGGGTGCAGATCTTACACTTTGTGTGGCAGCAAGGCAAGGTGCTGGGGTGTGGAGGGTGGATTAGTGGGGTGGCATGGACCTAACCAGGGAGTCGCGGAGGGAATGGTCTTGGCAAAAATGGTGGAGGATGATGCATTGTATCCGGAGGTTAGTAGGTTAGAAGGTGAGCACCGGGGGTTCTATTCTTGTTGGAGTTGGATGGGTGGGGTTTGAGGATGGAGGTGTGGGAAGTGGAGGAGAAATGCTGTAGGGCATTGTTAATCACGTGGGAGGGCTAATTACAGTTCTTGAAATAAGAGGACATCTGGGATATCCTGGAATGGAATTGCTCCTCTTGGAAGCAAATACGGCAGAGGAATTGGGACTGAAGGGATCATACTTTTACAGGAGGGGTGGCGTGGGCGGATGTGCAGTCCAGGTAACTGTGGGCATTGGTGAGTTTGAAATAGGTGTCCATGTTGAATTGGTCGCTGGACATGGAGATGGAGATGGAGAGGTCCAGGAAGGGGAGGGTGGTGTCAGAGGTGTTCCGTCTGAACTTGAGTCAGAGTGGAAGGTGTTGGTAAAGTTGATGAACTATTCAACCTCCTCGTGGGAGCACAAGGTGGCACTAATACAGTCATCTATGTAGTGAAGGAAAAGGTGGGGAATAGTGCCGTTGTAACTGTGGAAGATGGACTGTTCCACGTACACTACAAAGGGGCTACCCTTCTGGTCTGATGGAAGTGGGAGGATTTGAAGGAGAGGTTTTTGAGGGTGAGGACCAGTTCCGCCAATTGAATGAGTGTGTCAGTGGAGGGGCACTGGTTAGGTCAGTGGGAGAGGACAAAACAGAAGGCTTGTAGGCTTGTGCCAGGGGGGATAGATGTTTATACGGACTCCATGTCCATGGTGAAGATGAGGTGTTGGGGGCTGGGGGATCGAAAGTCATGGAGGAGGTGGTATGCTGATGGGAGGTGAGGTTGTGGTCAAGGGTCCAGTAGGAGGAGATGTCAGCAAGTTGGCAAATGGTGCCAACTGGAGGAAGAATGCCTCATCTTCCACTGTGGGATCCTTCAACTACATGGCATCAAGATCGACTTCACTAGTTTCCAAATCTCCCCTCCCCCCCCATCCCAGATCCAGCCCCCCAACTCAGCAATGCCCTCTTGACCTGTCCCACCTGTCCATCTTCTTTCCTACCTATCCACTACAGCCTCCCTACCCACCTATCACAACTACTCCCCCAACTGTATCTAACTTCATCTTCCCTCCTA
The DNA here is from genome assembly GCF_047496795.1 of Chiloscyllium punctatum. Classification (NCBI taxonomy): domain Eukaryota; kingdom Metazoa; phylum Chordata; class Chondrichthyes; order Orectolobiformes; family Hemiscylliidae; genus Chiloscyllium; species Chiloscyllium punctatum. The sequence goes on along the minus strand of NC_092740.1, from coordinate 45,020,935 downwards.
CCTCCCACCCCCATCCACCTATTTACCTCTCATCCCCCTTCCTCCTCCACATTCCTGATGAGGGCTTATGCCCAAAATGTTGACCCTCCTGCTTCTCGATGCTGCCTGACCTGCTGTGCTTTTCCAGCGCCACCCTTTTTGAGTCTGACTTCTTTAGCGTCTGCAGTTCTTACTTTCTCTCAACAATTTGAAGAGAGCAGGAGAACAGCAATTTGCTTGGAGGCTTGGGACAAGCTGAATGAGTTAACAGTGAAAGTGGGTTGAGAAGTGAGGTCATGAAGTGGAATAAGGATACAGAGCACAGGGTTTGGAGAGCATGCAGGAGTGAAACTGGAAGGACCTGGCATCTGGGATATGATGATGCGATGATGGTGGGAATGTTCTAAAAATGGTGTTACTACTGTCAAATTTTGTGTCCTTTGCAGGATATTGGCTGGCTGTGTCCTTACAGGGCTTTGAGTTCATCTACAGACTTTCATTTATCCTGACTGGACCATATATTTTGTAATGAAGGAAGGGCCAGCTGAGCTTATATGTTCAGCCATGTTCCACAGAACAACACTGGACACAAATATCAATACTCAATAAAGAGTGAACCACATTACTTCCATCACAATAAATGAAAGGCTCCTCATTCTCTTGTAACCATCACGAGGGGTACAGGTACATTTAGCTCTTGACTAAGCTAGCCTCAATATGTATCAATGACTCTTATATGAATAAAGTGAAATCAACGTGAAATGTTGACAGGGAAATTTAATTTTTATAGCATACATTCCACCTTGTGCTGTCCAGTCTTATGTGAATGGCAGGGGAGTTGTGGCAATGGTGAAGAGCCTCTCCATTTGACTTGAAGGCTGTTTGATAGCCCCACTGTAACTTATGCCTGGCTTCACCACTGAAAAGCAACATGGGTATCTGTTTACACTGACAGGAATGGCACCTGATTGGTAAAATCCTCCTTACTCCCAATAATTAATAAAGACTGACCAAAAATACTTCTAAAACTTTTTATGATGCAATAGAATTTGCAAGCTCTATTTAAAAACAAAATCAAAATATAATTTGTATCATGTTTCATATGGTTTGGTACTTTTTAAAAAAAGAAATGTCAAATACTTCCATCAAAATTATTAATGCTGAAGGTTGCAGTTTGGTTTTAACCCTTGACAAGGAGTTGTCTTGGTGAAATAGCTATTAAAGTAATTCCAACAGCAGAATCTTGCTTAGGTTTGCATAATAATATAGAGGACTGTTTTTGTTAGATTTGTGTTCTAATATGGGGAATTCATATTTGCATGTGAAATGAGCAGTGAGCAAATCTTTAACATAATATTTTGATCATCAGTGTAAGGCCATTTTTTAAAGTAAGACTTTTCTGATTGTCATCCAGAATGTCATGGTGTTCTCTTAAGATAATATGAGCTTTAGTCATTTAATTAGAGATAAAAAATATGGGCAACTTCTACCTGTGACCTAATGCAAAAAATACTTTAACATTGACTAGAGTTGAATTGTGGGCTTGCAACATGATATAAAGTTGCTCAGATGGAATTATTCCTTTGATGGTGTTGAAGAATTTAATGCTGCAGTACTAATTCATATTAAAATGTGTGGGGAAACAAAATTTAAGATGTAACACTTGTCATTTGGTAGTAGCACTCTCTTATATAGCGTAAATGTCATTTTCCCTTCAACTGGCACTGTTGTGAATTATCTTGCTTTTGGTGGGATGAAAATCTTCAATAAAACGTATTTTTAAAGCATTGTTACATTGAAAATTTTCAGCAATCTGACAGTTTGAAAACTATGGCAGCAGTGTCCTGGACAATGTTTAGCTTGCAATTCCAGTCACCAACTTCGGCATAAATCAAGTTTGACCATAGCACAAGAAGTACTGCATATTCCTTTAAAAAAGGATGATTTTTCACATCAACCTTCCAAGCTCTTGTGTGTTTTTGTATGTGGAATCTGTAATTTATGGCATAGTGCCCTTGTAATATTGCAAAGTCTTAAGTCTGAAGTAAGCAGTTATTTTTAGTTAAAAACTAATTTCAAGGAAATTTTAAGTTTGGGTTGCCACGTTCCCCTGAATAAAGTTGTCATGGCCCCTTACATTCTGGTGTAAGTGGCATGAAGAAAGTTGCAATATTACTTCATTGATGGTTGGCTCAAATCCCTGTTTTGTATCTGCACCAAGTTTTAAGAAAAACACTTTGGAATTGGGCTTGTGAGACTTCAAAATTTAGTAGCAGTATTTTGATGTGCTGGAAAAGGATCTGGACATAAAACCATTTTATACTGTCACCCTTCCAGCATCACGGATATTTTCTACACTTTATTTTACAAGTCACAAATAGCAAAACAAACTTTAATATGAACTCCGAATCCTTCTGCTCTGGACCCAGCAATTGTCTTCAGGCAGAATGTCCATTGTATGGGACTTAAAGCCAGCATATTTTACAGCAAGCAGACCAATCAGAAAAGCAAAGAAAATAAATTTTAAAAGTGTTCTTACAAACTGTCCTTAATTAGATGGCTGCTCTGCAAGCTGTTGTATATGAATCTGGAGGACTTAAAAGTGAAGAGAACCAGAAATGCCTTTCACTATCATCATATTACATGAACTTGTGGGTAGAACACCTTTGGATCTTGAAGTGAGACCTAAACTTGTTCTCCTTAAAGTCTCTGCAACAATATCTATCATATCAATGTAACCTGTAACATGTTTGTAACATGCAGTAAACAGTATCTTCTTAAAGGTGAGAGACTCTTTTAGTTAGATTGTCATCCTGTACCACACTAGACCAAGTAGACCCTATAGTTCCCTTTTCTGACAGCAGCAACTTTTATCACGATCAGCAGCACATACAGCGTAATGAGCTGACATGTAACAGAGGCAACCTATGGTAAAATTGCTGAACAGCTCCCACTGCCAGCAATTGTGGGCTTATAAACTGCTTTTCATCCAGGCATCAGTATGTAATCATCCAGAGGAAAATTCAAGCCTTTTTTTTAAGTAGCTTTCTAAATGAGGCAGCCTTAAGTCATGCTGTACTAGTTAATTATTATTGCATATAATAGATCAATAATCAGACATTGTTTCACATACATCCCTGTGGTAATGGTTATGATAAAACAGAGTATAATACAGTCATAGTCCAGACATGCACATTCCATCGCATGTATGTAAACAAAACAAACAACTAGGAAAGGGAAAAGTGTAATTATCCATAGCTTGTCTAATGACATGCCATAGCATGTCTGGCAAATTTCCTGTGTTTAATCAGAATCTTATACCTTTTCGGCTATGTTGGTCAGGATTTGGATGAAAATAAATGTCTCAATCACAACTTTGTTTTACGAATACTATAAGACCAAAAGAGAGAGGAGCATAATTAGGCCAATTGGCCCATCTAGTGTGCTCTGCCATGGCTGACATGTTTCTCAACCCCATTCTCCTGCCTTCTCCCCGTAATCCTTGATCCCCTTACCTATCAAGGACCTATCTATGTCTGTCTTAAATACAGTCAATGACTTGGCCTCTGCAGCCCTCTGTGGCAATGAGTTCCACAAATTAACTACCCTCTGGCTGAAGAAATTCCTCTTCACCTCAGTTCTAAAGGGCCGCCATTTCACTCTGAGGCTGTGCCCTCAAGGCCTAGACTGTCTTAGTTGAAACGTCTTCTCCACATTAAGTGTGTCCAGTCATCTCGATATTTTGTAAGTTTTAATTAGATCCTGTCTCCACCAAATACAGACCCAGACTCCTTAACCATTCCTCATAAGACAAACCCTTCATTTTCAGTATCATTATTGTGAGCATCCTCTGGACCCCTCCAATGCCAGCACATCCTTCCTTAGATACGGGTCCAATCTGCTCACAATATCCCAAATGTGGTCTGACCAGTCTTATGCTGTCTGAGCAGTATATCTCTGCTGTTGTATTCCCGCCCTGTTGAAATGAATACTAACATTACATTTGCCTTCCCAACTGCCAACTGAACCTACATGTTACTCTGTAGGGAGTCCTGAACAAGGGTTCCCAAATCCTTCGTGCTTCAGATTTCCGAAACCTCTCCCTGCTGAGAAATTAGTCTGTATCTCTCGTCTTCTTACCAAAGTGCATAACCTCATGCTTTCCTACACTGTATTCCATCTGCCAATTCTTTGCCCACTTTTGTCATCTGTCCAAGTCGTGATGCAGTCTCCCTGCTACCTCAACCCCTCTAATCCTTCCATCTATTGTTGTGTCATCTGCAAACTTCGCAACGATGCCCTCAGTTCCTTTGTCCAGATCATTAATGTATTGTGTGAATCGTTGTGGTTCCAACACTACCCTCTCTGGAACTCCACTGGTTACTGACGGTCATCCTGAAAAAGATTCCTTTATCCCTACTCTCTGCCTTCTGCCAATCATCTATCTTTGTCAGTACCTTGCCCCTAAAACCTTGAGCTTTTACCTTATTGTACAGCCTCCTGTGCGGCACCTTATCAAAGGCTTTCTGGAAATCCAAGTAGATCATATCCACTGGCTGTTCTTCATCCAACTTGCTCACTAGCTGCTCAAAGAATTCTGACAGGTTTGTCAAGTATGACCATCCCTTATGAAGCCATGCTGACTCAGCTTTCCCTTTTTACTATCCACTCCAAGTGCTCTGCAGTCTCATTTTAATAATGGACTCTAAAATATTATCGATGACCGAGGTCAGGCTAACTGCCTATAGTTTGCTGTCTTCTGCCTCCCTCCCTTCTGTAATAGGGATGTTACATTAGCCATTTTCCAGTCCTCTGGGACGCTCCCTGACTCACTGATAATTAAAAGGTGAGTCTAATGCCTGTACAAGCTCTTCAGCCATCTGCTTCAGAAGTGTAGTCCATTTGTTCATGTGATTTATCTACCTTCAGACCTTTCAACTTCCCATGCACCTTGTCCTTAGTGATTGCCATGCACCTACCTCTGCTCCCTGACTCACTTGAAGATCTGGTATGCTGCTGGTGTCTTCACTATGAAAACTGATGTAAGGTACATAGAATCATAGAATCCCTACTGTGTAGAAGCCAGCCATTTGGCACATTGAGTCCACACTGACCCTCCGAAGAGCATTTCCACCCCCCACCTCTCCCGATGGACCCTGCTACTCTATCCCTGTAATACTGTATTTTCCATGGCTAATCCACCTAGGGTGCACTTCCCTGGACACTATGGGCAATTTCAAATGGAAATCCACTAAATCTACACATCTTTGGACTGTGGGAGGAAACCAGAGCACGTTGCAGAAACCCACATAGACATGGGGAGAATGTGCAAACTCCACAGTGACAGATGCCCAAGAGTGGAATCGAACCTGGATCCCTGGTGCTGGGAGGCATCTGTGCTGACCAGTGAGCCATTGTACCTATTCAATTCCTCTGTTATTTGTTTGTTCCCCATTACTACTTCTCTAGCCTTATTTTCCATATAAACATTGCACAATCTTCTTTTATATTACTAACTAGCTTACTCTAAAACTTTATCCTCTCTCTCCCTTATTGCATGTTTAGTTATTTTCTGCTGGTTTTTAAGGCTTCCCAACCTCTGACTTCAAACTAATCTTCACCAATTTTATGCCTTTTCCTTTTATGCTGTCTCTGACTTCCTTAGTTAACCATGGTCGCCTCATCTTCCCCTTAGAATATTTCTTATTTCTTGGGATGAATTTCTGCTTTGCTTCCCAGAAACTGCTGCCATTGCTGCTCCACCATCTTTCCTACTAGGCTTCCCTTTCTAATCAACTCTAGCCAGCTACTCCCTTGTGTCTTTGTAGTTACCTTTACTCAATTGTAATACTGTTGCATCTGATAGCAGCTTCTCCCTCTCAAACTGCATGGTAAATTCTGTACCCAGGGGTTCCTTCACCTTAAACTCCCTGATCAAGTCTGCCTCATTACACATCACCCAGTCCTGAATTGCCTGTTCACCAGTGAATTCTACCACCAGCTGCTCCAAAAAACTATCTAGTAGATATTCACAAATTATTTTTCTTGCGATCTGCTACCAACCTGATTTGTCCAGTCATCTTGCATATAGAAGTGCCCCGTAATTGTGCCTTTCTTACATGCCTTTTATATCTTCTGATTTATTTTCTTCACCACATTCCTGACTACTGCTAGGAGGCTTGTACATAACTCCTATCAGGGTCTTTTTTTCCCTTTGTGGATCCTCAACTCTACACACACAGTTTCTCCTTCTTCTGACGTTTTACCATCTCTTGCTATAGATTTAATTTCATTTCTTACTTACAAGGCAACCCCACCCATCTTTCTGCCCTTTCAATAAGACTGCATCCTTGGATATTTAATTGTCAGCCCTCACCCCTTTGCAGTCATATCTCTGTGATACCCGCAACATTGTACCTGCAAATGTCATCCTGTGCTACAAGCTCATTTATCTTGTTTTGTCTACTGTTTGTATTTAAGTACAAAACCCTCAGTCCTGCGTTGACCATTTCCCCTTTTCATAGTTGCCCCATTATCTGCTATGCTGAAGTTAGATTCCTGACCCTTTTCATACTCTCTGTGTTATTACTTGTTCTAGAAACTTTAATAACCTCTCCTGGGCCTTCCCCTCCCCTTAACCTTTTCCATAATTTTCCATGTAACTGACCCTGGTCTCCCCTCCACCTTCCAATCCCTTACCCCAATCAACTATTTGGTTTAAAGCCCTGTCCACAGCCCATGTTATGCAATTCACCAGGATTCTGATGGAGCCTGTCTCGTCAGAACAGCTCCATCCTTTGCCAGTATTAGTGCCATATCCCCTGAACTTGAACCTGTTTCTCACACCAGTCTTTGAGCCACACATTTACCTCCTTAATGTTGTTAACCCTGTGCCAATTTGCTCGTGGCTCTGGTAGTAAACCAGAGATTATTACCTTTTGGTTCTGCTTTTGTAATTTAGCCCATAATACGTACCATAATGAAAGGAAATATATAAGCAGTGTACCTTTGAAATACCATGAAATATGGCTATTCTCAGAGATCTATTAGGAATGGGCAACAGATTTGGCAACAGCATGTTGTTAGTGAAGCAATGAACAGCATGTCAGTGACATAAATGAATAAAAAGTAATGTGGGTATGGGTAGGCTGTTGTTACATTGGTATTGAGTTCAATGACTGTGTGCCTAAATTATGGGTTTTTTGTGTAATATGTTATATGTAAGTGTGTATTAAGTTTCATCTTCCCTTCTTTGAACCACTCAGATACTTTGTTTAGCTCAGCTTATAGTTTCTGGGGTATCGCTTTGAATTCTCCAGCCCTCCTGGCATAATCTAGAAATTTCATTAATTTTCATTGACTTTCAAAATCTGAGTCATTTCTGCAACATTTTTCATACAGAGTGCTTGGGTTTCCAGCTATATTATTATCTCCCACTATGACTGTGCTCCTCAACTGTACGAGGCTTTTTATCATTGGCAATTGTTCTTCTCTCAGTTCCGATCCCCACCAAGTTTCTCTTTTGGCCCATTGTAAAGTTTTAATCCTCTTTAAATCTGGTTTCCCCTTTTACTTTCCCTCTTTAAGGTCTAAGAGGTTATTTAATCTCTTTGTTTTATATTTAAATTTGGGATCAAGTTAATGCTTGCTTGTTTCTATTCTTGAGTATGTAGTTATTCTCCATACCCAACATAATTCAATTAAAGATGTTCCATTTGATTTTGGCTGTAAAGACTTTAATCCCAACAAGTTACAGGAAGGTGCAAGACAGGCAAAGGGAGCCACCTATTTTGTTACTTGTATGACGTAGAAATTACAATGCAGCAAAGTCTATCCAGCTCAACCAGTTTGCATTGGTGTTTATACATCACATAAGCAGTAGCTGAAATCCTGCATAACTGCCTGCCCCGTATTCTTTTATTTCTTTCACTTATCTATTAAATCTTGACATGGTCTCTGCTTCACTAACTTCCCTAGTACATTCTATGGCCTCTTGACCCTCTTTTTTAAAAAGACACCTCAGAAATTTACTCTGAGAGTCTGTCTTAAATCTTTTAAATTTTGTTTTGTATCACTCATATGTCCTCTCATTCATGACAGTTCCAAATCGTGTCTAGGCCCAGGTGCCTGCATCGGTGGCTGAGCGTTCCAAGCACCTTCATGGAGATGAGACTTTAGACTTTAAAATCTGGACATTTTCTTACCTTTTCGCTCTTTCTTTTTATTTTTCTGGTTTTTTTAATTCTTATTTTGTAACCAAGATGATGCCCGAGAAAAGCGACTTTGTACACTTCTCACTACAATCATGTAATTCCTATACTTGAGTACATGTAACAATAAAATCTAATTCTAATTCTAAATTCTGTCTGTTTTACCCAATCATTTTTCTGAAAATTTATCCAATAAATCAATAATCTCAATTCTTTTGGACACAGTTCCTATTACCTCATCTTTTTTATTTGTATTTCCTCATATTGAGTGGCATCTTAATAAATTTGTATTGTAACCTCTTTAATGTGTCAACGTCCAAGAACACAACAGACCTATAATTGTAGTCCTAAGAAGGTTTTGTATATAAGGTCTTCATTACATCTTAACTTCTTTATTTTGAATTTGTTACTATAAGAATATTTGAACATTGCAGGAAACTTACAAATAACTTTTGTCAAAAAAAAAGCTATAACATCAGGCAAGAAACTTTGATACAGGTCAAAGTTAGCCCAGAAATATCACCGTGAGTAAGAACCTGATTTACCTTCAGAATGTAATCATATTGGACAAATGTTTATTTTATGAAATTGCTTTTAAATACACCATAAGATCAGCCTCAGCAATTGTAACTGAATGTTTAATATGCAATGCAAAATATTCATTGCATTTTTTTGGGGGTATTGTGAGTTCATAATTGCCTTTTTGATTATATTCTTACAATTTACTCTCATTATGCATATATCTTCACAGTTTATTCTTTGACTTTTCTGTCCTTCGTGCTGAAATGAAAGCTAGTCATTGTGATCTCTGAAGAAGGGGGAGATGACAATTTTTATTTTGCAAGAGGAACTCAATCTCATTGACTAAAAACACAAAAACAAGACAACTTACAAAGTAAATCTAAAGCCTTCTCAATTTAGTCAGGTAGTCAAAGGTAAATGAGACATGGTTCCTTGAATCAAATCAGCATGAATGACCTAGAGAGAGTAAATCAACTAGTGGAAGGGTTTCACTTACTTCAACAGAGAGAAGGGTAAACATAGTAGACCTTGAAAGAGGTTGGAAAGAAAATTAAACTTAGATAGAGCCTTTCATGACCTCAAACAGTCCAGAGTGTATTTTTGTTTGTTTTTATTTATTTAGTTCCAATTAATTACAATGATATGTAGGAATGTAGGAAATGTGGCAGATAATCTGCACTTGTCCTTCTCATTTGCAGTTAAATATATGACCAGATCATCTGTTTTATAAGTAATTGTTGTGTGACAAATATTGTCGAACACACTGAGGTGAAATCACCAAGTTCTTTTCTTACTAGAGTAGTGGGATCTTTGATGTTCATCTGAATGATGGACATTCATTTCAAGATGGCAAAAATACAAGTGCAGAGATATATTCCTGAGGTTGTATAAGGCTCTCGTCAGACCACATTTAGAATGTTGTGAGCAGTTTTGGGTCCCGTATCTAAGGAAGGATGTTTTGGTGTTGAAGGGGTCCAAAGGAGGCTTATTAGAAAGATCCCAGGGTTGAAGGACTTGTCATATGAGGAGCGGTTGATAACTCAGGGTCTGTACTCGATGGAATTTAGAAGGATGAGAGAGAATCTGATTGAAATTTTCAGAAGACCAAAATCCAGGATAGAATGGATGTGGAAAAGATATTCCCATTGGTATGAGAGACATAGATCCAAGAACACAGCCTCAGAATGAAGGGGTGAACCTTTAGAACTGAAATGCAGAGGTATTTCTTCATTTAGAGGATGGTATATGTGTAGAACTCATTGTTGCATATGGCTGTGGAGGCCACGTCACTGACTACTTTAAGACAGATAGATAGGTTCTTGTTAGAAAAGGAATGAAGAGTGATGGGAGAAGGCAGGACAATGGGTTGAGAAACATATTAGTCATGATTGAATGGTGGTACAGACTTGATGGGCTGAAATTGCATGGTTCTCTATCTTATGGTCTTATGTAACTTCTATTTAATATATTGGGTGCAGATGTCACCATCAGCACTCTCCCTCAATAACATACTGAAATGCCAACCTGGATATGTGGCAGAATAATTGAAATGAAACTTGAATCCACAACATTGTGATTTGGTGGTGAGAATAACACTGATACGAGATTGGACAAGTGAAAAATATTACAGTGCAGAACAGGAGCTGAAAAGTAATTACTCCAATGCAGCCACCAATACTGCAGATAAAAGTGTGGATTTTACGTCTGTGGCTAAAAAGAGACATACTGAGAAAACAAGCAAGTCACTGCAGGCTTTGAGAGTGATGAATGTCTCATATTTCTTCACATGCTGGGAGTCTTGTGAATAAAATGGGATTGGATGTAGGTTTGCTCACTGTGCTGGAAGGTTCATTTTCAGATGTTTCGTCACCATACTAGGTAACATCTTTAGTGAGCCTCCTGCTTTCTATTTATGTGTTTGGGTTTCTTTGGGTTGATTATGTCATTTCCTATTCTTTTTCCTAAAGAAATCCAAACATATAAATAGAAAACAGGAATCATTAGCAGTGCTTCGTCTGGAGGCTCACTGAAGATGTTATCTAGTATGGTGATGAAACGTCTGAAAATGAACCTTCTAGCTCAGTGAGCAAACCTACATCCAGAACCTCAACCTGAGCTACAAATCTTCTCAAAACTTGTTAATAAAATGGGACACCTGGAGATTCTTGCTATACATGAAGGTGTGAAATGTTGGGTATCACTGAAATCCTGTTGATCAATGATATGAGTTGAGTTGGATAAACATGATACCAATAAGGTCAGACACAGACAGATAAACTGTCAAGGAATGCAAACTTTATGTGAAAAAACCTTAATTATGACAGACAGCTGGGGTGTAATTAATTCATTTTTTAGTGTGATCTGTTCTTGTCAATGGTTAAAAACATGATAAAATATGGAGAGGGACAGGCAGTTTGTCCACGGTGGGAAGCAGTGTAAAGTCAAGGGGCCAAAAATGTCATTGTGCAGAATACCCTGGATCTTGGTCTTCTGAAAATTTCAATCAGATTCCCTCAATTCCTTCTAAATTCAGTCGAGTGCAGACCCTGAGTTATCAACACCATGCCTCAAGCATGTGCCAGCGGTCACATGGCAAGCACATTAGCCACGTACTAAAGTCAAAGGAGAGCAGTTCATAGTTGAGAGAAGGGGAACTACAGTCTGTTTGCGGGGGGTATCATCACTGTCAGTCAAAGACCTTGTCCTATTCCAGTTCAGAGTGTTGGCTACGTATTGTCAGGCACATGGCCCCACCAAAGATCAAGGGTAGACAGGCAGTAATTAGAAGGAATAAAAACAGAAAATGCTGGAGAAACCCAGGAGGGCTGGCAGCATCTGGGGAGAGAAACAGAGTTGATGTTTTGAGCCCAATATGACTCTTCTTCACAACAGTGGTAATTAGCTGTGTTGGATTTGTCTTGTTTTTTGTGGTCAGAACATATGTGGGCAATTTTCCACATTTTTGAGTAAATGCAGCTGGACTGTTGTAGCTGGACTGAAACATCTTGGCTAAGAGCATGACTGGTTTTGGAATACAAGTCTTCAGTACTGTGTCACCATTCTGTGTTTACAACATTAGGCTACTTCTTAATTCCAGATGTTTATTGATTTCCATTTTCACCATATTTCATGGTGGAATTGGAACAGATACTCCCAGAACATAAGCCTGGGTTTTGGATCACAGGACACATGACATTACCTTTGCAATTCATGCCTCTCCATTACCTTGAATATTCACTCACTTATCAACAATGTACTATGGCAGCATTTGTGTACCATTTTCTAAAATGCGCACAGTAAACACAAGGTCATTAGACGAGTCTTCAATTCTAGATTTGTTAATTTATTTCAAATGTCAATATCTGCCCTAGTGTGACTCAAACCCATGTTGCCAGATTAACCTGGGCCTCTGGATTGCATGTTCGTCGATATTACCATTACACTGCTGCTTCACTCATGAAATGGAAAAACTATGAATTAGGATTAACCGTGAGTAAATAAAAGTAACTGTGGTAGCCTATAAACCAACCTTTATGGAAAAGGAATTGAATTGAAGATAGAACATAGAACATTACAGCGCGGTACAGGTCCTTCGGCCCTCGAAGTTTCGCTGACCTCTTATAGTGAAGATCTTGCAATCAAATAACTCCTCCTGAACAGGTACAGTTGCTTATTATGAGTGATTAATTTTAACAAAGTATGGCAAAACTTCTAAAGAATTCAGTGGGAGTGAATGATTGATCCTGGACGCCATTGGACTGTTACTTGCGACAAGTGATCAGGAGGCCCTGGCACACAGGGCAGAATTGCATCTAATTTTTTTTTAGATTAGATTCCCTACAGTGTGGAAACAGCTTTTCGGCCCAACAAGTCCACACCGACCCTCCGAAGAGCAACCCACCCAGACCTATTCCTCTACATTTACCTCTGACTAACGCACCTAACGCTATGGTCAATTTAGCATGGCCAATTAACCTGCACATCTTTGGATTGTGGGAGGAAACCAGAGGAAACCCACGCAGACATGAGGAGAATGTGCAAACTCCACTCAGACAGGCGGGAAATCGAACCCAGGATTCTGGTGCTGTGAGGCAACAGTGCTAACCACTGAGCCACCGTGCCGCCCATGTTAATTAACTACTACTTCAAAATAGATGAATAATTTAGCTACAGTGAACATAAGGTTGGGTTTGAGGTTTGGTTAATGGTGAAAAATGAACATAATAGAAGAACTCACTTATAGAAAGGTGTTTTAGAGATGACCCTGTGTCATCCTGTGTCTTGTTTGTCGGGATAAGTTTGTGAAGTGGTCCTTATGTTGGGGAAGAAGTAAAGGAAGAAGAGTAACAGCTTGAAAAGATTGATGTGGCATTAAAATAGACAATTAAAATTTTTAAAATATTAAAAACCTCAAGTCACGAGCTGATCTGAAATAAATATAAGTATAAGATTAAAAGAGAAAGGCAAGAGAGCTAAGACAGAAAATGTAAGGAATATAAAAAGAAATGTTTTGTATTTTACAAATACTGATCTGGATTTAACGCTACCCCACTGATGGGTTTGAAGGTTGTAGGGATTTTGTTAAATTCACTTGATGGCTTGCACACTACGTCACACCTGGCCTTATCTTCACGACAGTTACACCAGTGGCCTGGATAGTGATAGGTGCCATACCCAACATGTGGGCCAATTACTCTTTCCCAATGGGATTTTGACTGGTAGCAGAAGAGGCCCCTGCCAAATGACCAGCTCAAAGTGTTGCCAAGCTGCTGGCCTGTGACTGGGGCTTCCTGATTCAGATGGACATCCCATCTGCAGCCCATTAACAGCTTGGCAATTGAATGACTGCATGGCAGCCAGTGTTCTCCTTGGCAGGCTCCCCATATAACCAATGTCATAGCTGGAGGCAGGGACAATTTGATAACATGTATAAATCAGCCATTGCTTCTGCAAGTAGTTTAGAAAGGAAGAATGCAGGAGCTTTCAAAATGTAGAACTGGCAAGAGCTACTCAAGTGATTACACATAGACTTTGTAATAGACTAGAAAAAAATATTTTTCTTTCCTGTGTTCATGGTGGACAATGTGGCTGAGATGGAAATTAAGTTTCTGAGGAACACAGAAGTACTCAAAGTAATATTGTCCATCAGAAGGAACTCAAATCTTCAAAGGTGACGATTAATTTGTGTAAGTTGGTCGTAGCAGACACCGTGACTGAGACTTTGTGTAGAAATCAGGACTGTTTGAGTTTTGCAAATATGTAAAATCCAGCCTGAGACATTGGATCATGAACCTGATGCTAATGCACTGGTTTCCCATTATCTAGTAGTTGGCAGCTGCCAACATCAGACTTGTTAACAACCAGTTGACCGAGTATTATTCTGTGAATGCAATAATACTAAAGACAGGAACATAGGTGAGAACAGGCAGAATGCTTTTTCATCAATTCTGGCACATTGGCCAAGCTAGTTTCTCACTTTGTTCCTCCACCCTATGATCTCAAAAACCTAATGCCCCACCTTCTCCCCTCCCTTCCATGGATTCCCAAATTTACTCCAGCGAAAGTTTCCAGGTCTGCCTGAGTCCGGATCCATGCCCCTTAACAATTCCACTACTGAGTTGTGGTACTGCGTGGACTGAGAGAGTTGATGGCCATAAAATACATTTCCAGTGCATGTAGAGATATCATATGACTACGATGATATTATTGGCTAAGTGCAGGTTGCACTGAGTTTTTTTTACGATTTCTCACTGTGAATCCTAGCAAGTTTCCTCGCTCTATGTTACAAAATGCACCTCATTACTACTTATCTTGCTCTTATAGCATCACTCATATCTGACTCTTTTCCCATTTGTCACACGCCATTCCTGGAGCAATTTGCTACTCAGAAGATATCTGCTGATGCACCAGCATCTCTCAGGCTTGCTCTGTCTTTAAAAGCTCACTGTGAAGGCAGATAAGCACTGTAGCACTGTTAGTCCAAAGCTACCCTGCGTGGTTCGTGACATTTGCATCTGGCTCTGTAGGTAGTCACCTGGAGGTCCTGGTGGATGTGGTTAAGCCCAGGTGGAATGTCCTCTTCCCCCAGGAGCAGTAGTAGAGTTGATGGCATGGGATTATGCTGTCCTGGTCTATGGCTGCCACCTGGGTCAGTGCAGTCTCAGCCGTCTGGAGGAATGTACAGCACTATAGGAAGAAGGTCAGTGAATCTTCTCCATTCTGCCAATGAAAGTGTCACAATCTTCTCTCTGATACCTCACACTCTTGACTGGACTCACCTCTGACTAAGGCTCATGTTCTACTACTGTCACTGTTGAACGAAGCATCTTCTGCACTTACTCTCACCCATCCCAACCTCAACTACTAATCCAGCATGCCCTTTGCACTGCTGCCTGACCTGCTCAGGCCATTCCCCACCTGCATAACATTAACGGCTGTACCCCACCCTTTCACCTCCTGTAATCTCCACCTCTCTCTTTATTCTAGGGAAAGAAAAACCTCACAATAGGGCAGAAAGACTCAGTTGGGTGGTCGGCTACTAGGCATTCAGTTCCTCACCCCTTACAAAGAGAGCATCCTGACTGTGATTGCCCTGAGTAACTGACTGACCACGACTGCTAACAGAAGCTGCCTTTGCCTTATTATTATGGCATCTCTTGAGTGAAGCTATCGCCCTTGGCTTGACTGAGGCCTGTTGATAGCAATAACAAGCTTCCTAGCTTTGTATCTGAGTTAAATGGCACAACAAAACATAAGAAATATGAACCTAGTATCTCTGATTGACATGGCAATATATAAAAAAGCAAGAAAAATCAATGCAAGACAAGGATATCTTTGAGCATTTAGATAGACTCAGAGTCAGTAAGCGCTTTGACAGCAAGTGTGTGTGTCCCTGAGTGCACAGTGTTCTTGCAGCAAATTTACAATGATAGTTGCTGTTGCGGTGCAATGTGCAGCAGTGAAGTGCAGGAAAGTCCTGTACTGTAACTGGATCAAATGTGCCACAAGGGTTTATTGAGGCTGCCAATGTCTGTTGGTTCCGTGTGTCCAGTGTCTATGGAGCGTGTCCTGAGATATTGGTTGTACTCTCTCGGATCTCTACATTGAGAATTCTTGATGTCTAACTTATTTGGAGTGTTTCATAAGATAGAAAGCTAAATATTAATGGGGGTAAGTGGACCATTAATAATGCATTTAAGAAGCAGGAATCCCTTTAATTGACAACTTACTGCTGCTTAGTGAGAAACTTGTCTCAACGCTCAGCAGAAATGTAAAAGGTGAAATGCTCCAACATTGAGACAGGCTTCACTGAACTACTGCCAGAAATGTTGCCATTGCCCACATAGTGTTTTAGCATTTAAAAATATCGTGGTTTAAGTGTTTACTAGATATGGAGATAAATATTTATCCTTTTTTCTCAGGAACTGAAAATTGAATAGATCACATCTATGCTTTCATAAATTTTTTTCTTGTGATTTTTCTTTTCCATTTACGCATGAGTTCAACTTGGCAGCGTGACCTGAGATGTGGTCTGCAAAGCATTTCTGGAATCATCTGCCTACATGATCCTTTTACATCTGTGGGTTCTACCTTAATGTGAATACTAGTATAGCATGTGGTTCAAATTAAACCATTGGAGAGATGTACATTTCCAATTTATAACTAAACTCTCAAAAGTTCTTTATGCCACATCACTCTTTGTTTATCTTTTGATGGAGTAATACAATAACACTGACATACTTTATATCAAATATTAACAAGGAATATAAGTTAATTAATATTTTTGTAAGGCTCAAAAGCAAACTTTATGGAGTATGCATGTTTTAAGTGTAATATTTAGTCTTGAGAACAGATCTTTACTTCTGCCTTTTAGGTAGTGATAGTTTGAAAACTTTGTGAGCAGGTCTAATTTCTGTACTTGTCAGAAAGTTTTTGTCAGAGTCTTGTCGAACCTGCTTTGATTGGGTCTGTTGCAGCAGGATTGATTTTGGGATGTTATAAAACAATATGTATTTTGGTCTTTCTTAGAAAAACGTAGTTGCTGATGAGAGCAATAGAACCTGAAGTAGAAATTTATTTAGTGATAGATACATATTTGTCTAAGATGACGGCTTGAAGCACATTGAGAAAAGTAGTATATTTTAGGAACTTTCTTACAACTGTAAAGATACTTGCGCTACATTCTGATGATTTGTCATTTTGCGTGACTTCTTGTGGTACAGCAGGAGTACAGTTCATAAGTATTGTTTTCCCATTCTTAATTAAAAATGGGCAAATCTAGATGTTAACAGAAGATGGTCAAGTTTGTCAAAGCGTTTCAGAATGATTGTCAGATTAGCAAGAAGAATTATGTATTTGAATATGTTTTAAAAAAAAACGAGATGGTGAAGTCACTTGGCTAGTGATCCAGAACGCCAGGCTAATGTTCCGAGGTAAGGGATTCATATCCCGTCATGGCAAATAGAGATATTTGAATTCAATAAAAATCTGCATCCTTCAGATAGTCACATTTGTAGCAAATATTTGTAGCTCAAGCAACTTTGGATCCAAGTTGAGAATCTGGAGTATGAGCTGCAGAGATTGTGTTGGATCAGGGAAAGAAGAAATGTTTCCTGACCACTTTGCTCCAGGAGTAATGCCTTTAGATTAGGAAATTAAAATTCAGACTGTGATCAAGGACAAGAACGTGTGATTGTGGGTGAGGCAGGTAAGGGAATTCAAAGGTTGGCCCTTACAATTGTCCCTGCAATTGTCCAATTCTTGTGAAGTTCATGGAAGCTGTCTAGAGGTGAATGAGGACTCAGGGAGGGAATGCACAGCAATGTGGTGCAGAGAGTTATTTTAGTGGGAGAAGAAAATACAAGTGTAGTAGGGGTAGGGGACAAATATTGCTGTGACTATGAGTCATGAAGGCTATGTTGTCTGCCTGATGCCAGGGTTATGGACATCTCCTCGGTGCTGGAGAGAAACCTGGAGACTAAAGTGAGGGATCCAATGTTCCCACCCTCATTGGTACTATTAAACCTGATAGGACTGCAAAAGAAGCTCTGCTGAAAGAGTTTGAAGAGTTAGGAGCAAAAATAAAAAGCAGAACCTCCTCAGGTAATAATCTCAGGATGACTACTTGAGCCATTGTCAAGTACTTAAATGTGTGACTTAGTGTGAGAGTTGTACAATGTAGGAACAGGCCCTTCGGCCAACACTGTCTCTGCGACCAACAAATACAAAATTATACTAATCCCATTTAGCTGTACGTGGTGCATAGCTGACTATGCCCTGGCATTTTAAATACTCATGTAAATGCTTCTTAACTGTTATGAAAGTACTTACCTCTACCATCCTCTCGGGCAGCACATATTCCCCACAGTCCCACTCTCAACCCCAATAAGCCTCCTCTGTTCCAAGGAAGACAAACCCAACCTATCCAGTTGCACCTCATAACTGAGACTTTTCATCCCAGGCAACATCCAGGGGAATCTCCTCTGCACCCTCTCCAGTGCAATCACATTCCTCTGAACAGAACTGCACACAGTATTCCACCTGGGTGGAATGGGTTTCAGTTTATGCCGTCCTGGGCTAGAGGAGAGCTGCTGCGATTGGAGGGGCTTCACGTGAACAGTGTTCTGATCAGTGTCACGGTGAATCAAATAACTAAGGCTGGAGAGAGGACTTTAAACAAATTAGAGATGGGGCCTGTGGAGGAGTATGTGGTGGGGAAATGTTGGCTTGGAAAGCAAATGAATAAGGATGTATTGCCGGACTATTTTGATAACGATCCACAGAGTGGGACAGGAAGGGACAGAGGATACAAACGTAAGAGAACAGCAAAAATATGGCCAAAGGGGGATAAATGGTAAAAGTTCTTTACTTAAAAGTGTATGTATTAAGAACAAAATAAATGATTTAATGTGCATGCATAGAAGTTAATGGATGTGATTGTATAGCCATTACAGAGAAATGGTTACCAGGAAATCAAATTTGGGAAGTAAATATTGTGACTTTTCAAAAGGACAGACAGAAAGTGAAGTGTGTTGGGATAGCTTTGTTAGTACAAAATGGAATCAGTGTGATGAAAATAAATGATCTTGGATCAGATGTACAATCCAAAAAAGTGAAGATAAGAAATAACAAGGGTAAATTATACTGGTGGATGTAGTCTATAGATGGCATGATGCAGGAGAGAGAATAAATCATGCTCTAATGAGGGCATGTATACTATTCATGGGTGGCTTTCATCTTCATGCAGATTGAGAAAATCAAATTGGTAAAGGTAGCCATGATGAAGGATTTGTAGAATGTATTTGGGACAATTTGCTGGAATAATTGTCCCAAATAATTAGGTCCAATCAGGGATCTGGTAATGAGGCAGGTTTAATAAGTAATTTCAGAATAAGAAATGCCCTAGGGAACAATGACCATAACATTAAAGAAATTAGCTTCCAGATTGAGAGCATGAAATTTAGGTTAGAAACAACTGTACTAAACTGAAATGAGTGCTGAATTGGTAAGAATGGGCTGGGAAAAGAGTTCAGCAGAAAAGATGGAGTACATAACAATAGCAGATGATTAGATTAAATAGTTCATGCCTTACAGCAAAAAAATATCCTAGCAAGGAAGAGCAGTTCTAGGAAGGGGATCACTGCTGAAGGGCTCATGCCCAAAACATCAACTCTCCTGCTCCTCGGATGCTGCCTGACCTACTATGCTTTTTTAGCACCTCACCTTTCGACTGATCTCTATCATCTATAGTCCTCACATTTTTCTAGGAAGGGAATAACCAACCATGGTTAACCAAAGAACTTTATGGACTGTATCATATTGAAAGAAAAAAGCATTACAATGTGACAAATTAATAGTAGGCCAAAGGATTGGAAAAGTTTTAAAAACTAACAAAAGATGACCAACAAAAAGTTAAGGAGAACAGAATAAACTGAGGGCAAACTAGCAAGTTTTTAAAAAATGGACAGTAAATACTTCTTTAAACACATACAAAGAGAAAGAGAGGCCAAAATGAACATGGGATCCTCAGAGGACGAGGCTAGGGAAATAATAATGAAGATCCAAGAAATGGCAAAAGAGATGAATAAATACTTTGCATCAGCCTTCATGATAGATGGTATTAATTATATTTAAAAATGAAGTGATTAAGGGGCCTAAGGGATGGGGCGAAGGAAATAAGCACAATAACTATCACTAGGGAAACTAAGGAGTTGAAGGTTAATATGTTCCCTCGACCTGATGGGTTATGCCCTAGGTTTTTAAAAGTAGTCATTACAGAGATGGTGGCTCCATTGGTGGTAAGCTTCCAAGGATCCTTAGATTCAGAGAATGTCCTATCCAGTATAGCACGCTTGATGAAAAAAGGTGGGAAAAATAACAGAGGTAACTTAGTTTAATATTTGTCACTGGAAAAATACTTGAATTTGTTATAAAGGATGTAAGAACAGAACATTTAGAAATACATAATAAAGTCAAACAGAGTTCACATGACTTTCTGAGGGGGTAATCATGCCGGGAAAAAATGATGGCAAAACTTAGCGAAGGTAATAAGCAGGATAGAAAATGGGGAACCAGTCAATGCAATATGTTTCCAAAAAGCATTGAATGCCTCATGTAAGACTTTTAAATAAAGTTTTGGGTGATAGTATATTAGTACAGATTGAGAATTGACTAACTAATAAAGGCAGAGAATTAGGATATAGCTGGCATTTTCAGAAAGGCAACTTGCAACTAGTGGAGTGCCACAGGGATCAATGCCGGGGCCAAAATTATTTACATTACAAATTAATGTCATAGATGATGGAAAAGAATGTACCGCCAAGCTTATGGATGACACAAAAATATGTCGCAAATAAAGTGGTTAGGATGATACAATGAGTCTAGAGACGGATACAGATAGGTTAGGTGAGTAGCTAATAACTTGGCAGATGTAATATGATGTGGGAAAATGTGTGGTTATGCACTTTGGTAGCAATGATAGAAGAGCTACATGTTACATAAATAGGGAAAGACTGCAGAAAGCTGCAGCCTGGAGGAATTAGGAGGTGTTTGTGCATTATTCATAAACAGATAGCATGCAATTTTAGCAGATAATAGGGAAAGTAAATGAACCGTTGGCCTTTGTTTTGAAGTGAATAGTGCACAGCAATCCAGGTGAAGGGTCTTGTTTGAACTGCACAAGGTGTCAGTGACATCACATCTGGGTTACTGTGACCAGTTTTGGTCCCTTTGAAATGCCGACATTCAAGGGAATCTCAAGAAACCTCGCTTGGTTGATGACACCTCTGAAGGGATTTTATTATGAGGAGAGCTTGGGCTTGTACTCATGGAATTTAAAGAATGATTGACACATACAAGATTCTTAGGGGCAGAAACAGAAATTGCTGGAGAAGCACAGGACATGTGGCAGCGACATGAGGTCCAGTAACCCTTCTTTGGAACTGGATCTGAAATGTTGACACTGTTTCTCTCTTCACAGATGTGACCTAACCTGTTGAATTATCCCAGCAATTTCTGATGATTTTTGTTTCTGATTTTCACAGTTATTTAGTTTTTAAGATTTTCTGGGGCTTGATAAGGTGGATATGACGGGATTGTTTCTGCTTTCTGGGACAGTCAAGAACCAGAAGGCATAATCTGAAAAATAATAATTTAAGACAGATGGTGAGGATATTTCCACAGAGGACTGTAGGGCTGGGTCATTGAGTGTATTCAAGGCTGAGATAGAATTTTAATCAGATTGTGAATTCACATTTATCGTGATAAGGTAGGGAGATGGAGCTGCAGATTATTGACTGAACCATGATCTCATTGAGTGGCAGAGCAGACTCAATGAGCCTCCTACTTCTCCTATGTCTTAAGGACTTGTTTTCTTAAGGAAATCCAACTTCCTTACCTGGTCTGGCCTACAAGTTATTTTCAGACCCACAGCAATGTTGTTAACTCTTTAATGCCTGCTAGACAGTTAGGGGTAGGCAATTATTGTTGGCTTAGCCAATGACCCTCATCTCCCATGAATTAATTGAAAGGAAGCTAGAAACCAATCGATATATAAAATGTAATGAAGAAATATGGGCATGTTTATCCAAACTAGGCCTTAAAGACTCTGCCCTAAATAAAATCCTGTCTATATTCAAACTTTTAATTCCCTGAAGAAAGATCTAGCTCTTGATTAATCTTATTGACAGTAGCCTAACTTTTGTCTAGTTAGGTAGCCTTTTCATCTTCTTACTAGAGTTACTGTAAATATTTTGTCTCCAGAGTCTTCAGAGTTACCAGGTTCAGCCAAAGTTAAGGCATGAATTGGTAGTTCAAGTACACCAGAATGAAATGCAACTTATTGATAATATATTGAGATATATGGTTTCAGAGAGAGCTTTTTAAATGCTTTTCTTTTGTTACATTTCATAAATTTGTAAAACATGCAGAATCACTGCACTGGATTAAAGATGGAATGTTCTCAAAACCTGAAGTCTCTTAAGAGTTTACTGTTACCAAGCATTGGCTCGAGGCATGAAAAGAAAAATGGTTAGGGAATAGGATTCTTCCACTACAATATGATCACATTCTTGACAAGATTGAGAGGGGCTCAGAGCTACCTGATAACTCCCAAATATTCTTCCACCTTGCTCCCTGTAAGAAACGAGCATACATTTAAATCTAATGCTTACCCATGAGAGTAAGATTGATGAGAAATTGTCTAAATTCCTAAAGTGATAATAAGAAAAACATAAAAGGATGAAAGTGGTAGATTATATACATCATGACCCCAGTCTGCTGAAGACTTCAAATGAACCATTGGTCACCTATCAGTGTTTTAGTTTATTAACCATGGGAAAATAGCTTAATGGTTCAAACTGCTAACGTTTGTTTATAAGGCATTTAGATTAGAAAGTTCTAAATTTGAGACCTGGTCTGTGTTGTGTTAGCTCAGCCAAGTCAGGGTGGCAGCAGAGTTGCTACAGTTAATCTTCACATCTCTGGGCAAGGGGAAGTGTGGGTGGGTGGGGAAGAAATCAGCCAGGATTTGTGTTCCTGTTCATGATCTGATGTTTGAATTTAGAAAGTCCTGATAGTTATTGGTCAAGAACAGAATTGAACTGTGTTGTTTTGCTGCATCCCTTACTGCAGGAGCCGAGTATCTAGTCAGCAGACATCATGTATGAAGGATACCACCAAAGATTATCTGGCAGTCTAGAAATCATACAATAGCTGCAGTCATTTTGTTTTAGAGAGATGAAGGAGAAGTTAGCAAAGCACCTCCCCCCATCCCAGCAAATCTCAAAAAATAAAAATGGTCAAAACGTGCTGTTAGGTACAGTGGTGTAATGAGGTAAAAGCCTGTCAGTTCACCTTTGGGATCTTAATTTGAAATCTAGTTCAAACAGCTGAAGAAGTATTCATCTGACAGCAGTTAATAATTCTATGTGAAGTCAGGTTGAGTACTTACAGTATATTGTGGAATGTGAACTCCTAGCACAGAAATTTCCTTATTTGGTATTAGTTAATCATAAAGACCATAAGAGTAGTTGTATGGGATGTTTTCCTGATGCTGGACATTGTGTTGCTTGCCAATTGCTGTTGAAAATGCTCTCTCTGTATTCTTTCATTAAGTTTGCTGATTGGAATTGCGTGAGGAACCTAAATAGTTGACATTTAATATATTGGAGAAGTTTTGCTTGTTTTCTTTAGAGAGATGATTAGACAGTGAAGTTCAACATCATGAAGGGTCTAAATCATATAGGTGTAGAAAAGAAACTGCACCCATTGGGTGGCACGGTAGCACAGTGGTTAGCACTGCTGCCTCACAGCACCAGGAGACCTGGGTTCAATTCCTGCCTTAGGCAACTGTTTGTGTGGAGTTTGCCCATTCTCCCTGTGTCTGCGTGGGTTTCCTCCCACAGTCCAAAAATGTGCAGATTAGGTGAATTGGCCATGCTAAATTGCCCATAGTGTTAGGTGAAGGGGTAAATGTAAGGGTATGGGTGTGGGTGGCAGGTTGGTGTGGACTTGTTGGGCCAAAGGGCCTGTTTCCACACTGGAAGTAATCTAATCTAATTGTCAGGAGAGTTGAGAACTGGAGAGCACAAAGTTAAAATGATAGACAAAAGCACTAACAATGACATAAAGGAATCTTGTTTTCATGCAGTGAGTGCTTAGGATCTTAAATGCCCTGCCTGAGAGTGTGGCGGAGACAGATTCAATTGTCATTTTTGAAAGTGAATTGAATACCTGAGGTAGGAACATTTGTAGGGCTACAGGGCAAAGACGTTGATAAAGGATAGAACTATAGAAAGGCACAGAAAGATACCATTAAGCGCATTATGTCAGCATGGTTGAATAAACTAGCCAGACAATTTAGTCCCATCTCCAGCACCTGGTTTGTATCCTTACAGCACTTCAGGTGCAGATCCATGTGCTTTTTAAATGAGTTCGGGTTTTTGCCTTAACAGGGCAATGAATTCCAGACACCTGATGCCGTCGGGGTGAAAAAGCTGCAATGTGCCTTTTGATCCTTCTAGCAGTCACCTTAAATCTGCCACTCCTGTTGATTGCCCCTTACACTAGCAGAAACAGATCTTTCCTGCCGACTTTATCCCAGTCCATCATTAACTTGTACACCTCAATTCAGACATCCTTCAGTCCTAAGGAATATAGGCCGAGCCTATTCAATCTTTCTTCATGCCTGCAATATATTTTTACATCGCCTCTGTACTTTCTCTTGAGCACTAAGTCTTTCTTGTATTGTACATAACTGTACAAAAAACTCTAGCTGTGGCATAACCAATGTCGTGTAACAGTTCCACCATTGCATCCCTGCCCTGTACTTGAATTTCAAACCTCATCCAATGAGCATTCCATTTGCTTTCTTCACCATCTTATCCATTTTGTCTTGCCAACTTTATGTGGGCATACATTCCAAAGCAGAGCCCAGAATAGGAGGGGTATTTCAGGGCCTGGGACTTGCTATCCTCAGATTGGCACAGGGACGTCATGCTCCGGTCAGGGTCTAGCTGCGGCTGGAGCCCAGGCCAGGAGCAAGATCGGAACTGAGGCTCCTGTCCCTGCACAAAGATCTCTTATTTCCTCTGCCCCTCTCTGTACCCTCCAATTTTGTGCATATTCTTGTTGGCATCGCTTTACAATTCTCCAGATTTGAATTTCATTGGCACTTTCCTGCCAGTTCAACCAAACCATTGCTATCATCTTGCAGTCGACAGCCTTCCTCTTCACGATCGACCAGCCAGCTAATTTTTGTTTCCTGCAAATTTCCTAATCGTACCTCTCACATTTAAGTATAAATTATTAATATATAAAACAAATATCAAGAGAACCCAGACTGAGCCCTTTGGAATACAGCTCTAAACCACTTTTCAGATTATATGGCAGTAAACATAGGACTTGTTGGGGAAGAATAGTTGAATATTGATTTCATAGCAATGAGATGATGACCAGATAATCTGTTTCGATGATGTTGACTGAAAGTAAAATATTGCCATGGAATTAGAAGAACTCCCCCAGTTTTCTTCCATGTTGTGTGATGGATTCTTTTACTAAGTGTTAGAAGGGATACAATTTTGTATTTTACTCAAAGGATGACCTCTGAGACAACATACTCTCTCAGTAATACACTGGACTGTCAGCCTATGGTATGTTCTCAAGATTGTGGAGTGGGATTTGAGCCCATAACCTTTTGACTCTGAAGTGAATATGCTGTCACATGTAGGAATAAGAGATGTGTTCAAAGCTGTGAGTATAATGTTGAAACAACATGAGAAACATCTTCTTAGAACTGGCAGCTTTCTTTGCAAAATTAACTAATGTTTTTCAAAAGTCATTTGTTGTATGATGGGAAATGCTTGAACTTGCCATTCATATCCATTAGTATAAATTAAGACAAAATCACTTAGAGATAAGACATGAATATCACAATTGTTAGAGTTATTGCATAAACTTGCAATCGTTTCTGTCTTTATAATTTCTTCCACTGTATGAAAGTGTGGTTCTGTTAGGGTGTGAACTGTACTATGATATGAACACAAAGAGAAAAGAATACATTTCATGGTCTCCAGACTAAAATAAATTCAGACATGTTGCAGAAGGCTTTATATAAATATAGACTTCTGAGAACATCAGCAGGAATGAGATAAACATTATTACACATACTCACCGTTGCGTAA
Source organism: Chiloscyllium punctatum (assembly GCF_047496795.1). Classification (NCBI taxonomy): domain Eukaryota; kingdom Metazoa; phylum Chordata; class Chondrichthyes; order Orectolobiformes; family Hemiscylliidae; genus Chiloscyllium; species Chiloscyllium punctatum. The sequence goes on along the minus strand of NC_092740.1, from coordinate 44,995,044 downwards.
TACTTGATTTGGATGGAACTGAGAAATAAGAAAGGGATGATCATCTTATTGTGATTGAATTATAGACCCCCTAATAGTCAGAGGGGAATTGAGAAACAAACTTGTAAGGAGATCTCAGCTATCTGTAAGAATAATAGGGTAGTTATGGTAGGGGATTTTAACTTTCCAAACATCGACTGGGACTGCCATAGTGTTAAAGGTTTAGATGGAGAGGAATTTCTTAAGCATGTACAAGACAGTTTTCTGATTCAGTATGTGGATATACCTACGAGAGAAGGTGCAAAACTTGACCTAGTCTTGGGAAATAAGGTAGGGCAGGTGACTGAAGTGTCAGTGGGGGAGCATTTTGGGGCCAGCGACCATAATTCTATTCGTTTTAAAATAGTGATGGAAAAGGATAGACCAGATCTAAAAGTTGAAATTCTAAATTGGAGAAAGACCAATTTTTACGGTATTAGGCAAGAACTTTCGAAAGCTGATTGGAGGTAGATGTTCGCAGGTAAAGGAATGGCTGGAAAATGGGAAGCCTTCAGAAATGAGATAACAAGAATCCAGAGAAAGTATATTCCTATCAGGGTGAAAGGAAAGGCTGGTAGGGATAGGGAATGCTGGATAACTAAAGAGATTGAGGGTTTGGTTAAGAAAAAGAAGGAAGCATATGTCAGGTATAGACAGGATAGATCGAGTGAATCCTTAGAAGAGGATAAAGAAAGTCGGAGTATATTTAAGAGGGAAATCAGGATGGCAAAACGGGGACATGAGATAGCTTTGGCAAATTGACTAAAGGAGAATCCATAGGGTTTTACAAATATATGAAGGACAAAAGGGTAACTAGGGAGAGAATAGGGCCCCTCAAAGATCAGCAAGGTGGCCTTTGTGTGGAGCCACAGAAAATGGGGGAGGTACTACATGAATATTTTGCATCAGTATTCACTGTGGAAAAGGATATGGAAGATAAAGACTGTAGGGAAATAGATGGTGACATCTTGCAAAATGTCCAGATTACTGAGGAGGAAGTTCTGGATGTCTTGAAATGGGTAAAGGTGGATAAATCCCCAGGACCTGATCAGGTGTACCCGAGGACTCTGTGGGACGCAACAGAAGTGATTGCTGGGCCTCTTGCTGAGATATTGTATTATCGATAGTCACAGGTGAGGTGCTGGAAGACTGGAGGTTGGCAAACGTGGTGCCACTGTTTAAGAAGGGCGGTAAAGATAAACCTAGAAACTATAGACCAGTGAGCCTGACCTCGGTGGTGGGCAAGTTGTTGGAGGGAATCCTGAGGGACAGGATATACATGTATTTGGAAAGGCAAGGACTGATTAAGGATAGCCAGCATGGCTTTGTGCATGGGAAATCATGTCTCACAAGCTTGATTGAGTTTTTTGAAGAAGTAACAAAGAGGATTGATGAAGGCAGAGCAGTAGATGTGATCGATATGGACTTCAGTACGGTGTTCGACAAGGTTCCCCATGGGAGACCGATTAGCAAGGTTCGATCTCATGGAATACAGGGAGAACTAGCTATTTGCATACAGAACTGGCTCAAAGGTAGAAGACAGAGGGTGGTGGTGGAGGGTTGTTTTTCAGACTGGAGGACTGTGACCAGTGGGGTGCCACAAGGATCGGTGCTGGGCCCTCTACTTTTTGTCATTTACATAAATGATTTGGATGTGAGCATAAGGGGTACAGTTAGTAAGTTTGCAGATGACACCAAAATTGGAGGTGTAGTGGACAGCGAAGAGGGTTACCTCAGATTACAACAGGATCTGGACCAGATGGGTCAATGGGCTGAGAAGTGGCAGATTGAGTTTAATTCAGATAAATGTGAGGTGCTGCATTTTGGGAAAGCAAATCTTAGCAGGACTTATACACTTAATGGTAAGGTTCTAGGGAGTGTTGCTGAACAAAGAGACCTTGGAGTGCAGGTTCATTGCTTCTTGAAAGTGGAGTCGCAGGTAGGTAGGATAGTGAAGAAGGCATTTGGTATGCTTTCCTTTATCGGTCAGAGTACTGAGTACAGGAGTTGGGAGGTCATGTTGCAGCTGTACAGGACATTGGTTAGGCCACTGTTGGAATATTGCATGCAATTCTGGACTCCTTCCTGTTGGAAAGATGTTGTGAAATTTGAAAGGGTTCAGAAAAGGTCTACAAGGATGTTGCCATGGTTGGGGGATTTGAGCTATAGGGAGAGGCTGAAGAGGCTGGGGCTGTTTTCCCTGGTGCATCGGAGGCTGAGGGGTGACCTAAGAGAGGTTTACAAAATTATGAGGGGCATGGATAGGATAAAGGGAGTCCAGAACTAGAGGGCATAGGTTTAGGGTGAGAGGGGAAAGATATAACATCTGGCTCCAATCAGCTTTTGAAACTTCTTGCCGAATACCGTCAAAATTGGCCTTTCTCCAATTTAGAATTTCAACTTTTAGATCTGGTCTATCCTTTTCCATCACTATTTTAAAACAAATAGAATTATGGTCACCGGCCCCAAAGTGCTCCCCGACTGACACCTCAGTCACCTGCCCTGCCTGATTTCCCAACAGTAGGTCAGGTTTTGCACTTTCTCTAGATACATCCACTTACTGAATCAGAAAATTGTCTTGTACACACTTAAGAAATTCCTCTCCATCTAAACCTTTAACACTATGGCAGTCCCAGTCGATGTTTGGAAAGTTAAAATCCCCTACCATAACTACCCTATTATTGTTACAGATAGCTGAGATCTCCTAACAAGTTTGTTTCTCAATTTCCCTCTGACTATTGTGGGGTCTATAATACAATCCCAAAAAGGTGATCATCCCTTTCTTATTTCTCAGTTCCACCCAAATAACTTCCCTGGATGTATTTCTGGGTATATCCTCCCTCAGCACAGCTGTAATGCTATCCCTTATCAAAAATGCCACTCCCCCTCCTCTCTTGCCTCCCCTTCTATCCATCCTGTAGCATTTGTATCCTGGAACATTAAGCTGCCAGTCCTGCCCATCCCTGAGCCATGTTTCTGTAATTGCTATGATATCCCAGTCCCATGTTCCTAACCATGCCCTGAGTTCACCTGCCTCACCTGTTAGGCCCCTTGCATTGAAATAAATGCAGTTTAATTTATTAGTCCTACCTTGTCCCGACCTGCCATGACTGTTTGACTCACTTCTGTTCTCAGCTGTACCCGTCTCAGATCAATCTCTTTCCTCACTATCTCCCTGGGTGCCACCCTCCCCCACCTTACTAGTTTAAACCCTCCCAAGCATTTCTAGCAAATTTCCCTGCCGGTATATTAGTCCCCTTCCAATTTAGGTGCAATCCGTCCTTCTTGTACAGGTCACTTTACCCCAAAAGAGATTCCAATGATCCAAAAATGTGAATCCTTCTCCCATACACCAGCTCTTTAGCCATGCATTCATCTGCTCTATCTTCCTATTCCTGCCCTCACTAGCTCGTAGCACTGGGAGTAATCCAGATATTACTACCCTTGAGGACCTCCGTTCTAAATTTCTACCTAACGCTCTGTAATCTCCCTTCAGAATCTCAACCTTTTCCCTTCCAATGTCGTTGGTTCCAATGTGGACAATGACCTCTTGCTGGCCTCTCTCCCCCGTGAGAACATTCTGCACCCTCTCTGAGACATCCTTGATCCTGGCACCAGGGAAACAACACACCATTCTGCTTTTTCTCTGCTGGTCACAGAAACACCTTTCTGTACCTCTGACTACAGAATCCCCTGACACAATTGATCTCTTGGAAGCCGACGTACCCCTCGTTGCATTAGAGCCAGCCTCAATATCAGAAACTCGGCTGTCCGTGCTACGTTCCCCTGAGAGTCCATCACCCCCTACTTTTTCCAAAACAGCATACCTGTTTGAAATGGGTATATCCACAAAAGACTCCTGGCCTCGGTGCTGACCTCTCTCACCCTTCCTGGAGTTAATCCATCTATGTGACTGTATCTGAGACTTTCCCCCCTTCCTATATCTGCCATCCATCACACACTGTTGCTGTTGCAAATTCCTCATCGCTTCTATCTGTCTCTCCAATCAATCCACTCGATCTGATAAGATTCGCATCCAACAGCATTTATGGCAGATATAATCCGCAGTAATCCTTAAACTCTCTTTAAACTCCCACATCTGACAAGAAGTACATATCACTGCAAAGGCCATTTTTGCTCCTTCACAATCTACAGACCCAGAAAATAACACTGTCTTATTCCTCTACAAACACTGCCCCAGGTTAAATTAATAGCTATGGCTTATATTTTAAGTTTAATCAAGAGACTTATCTCCAAAAACATATAATCAAGAAAGAATCCACTGTAGCCACTACTGCAGCCTTTCTCTTGGACAGACTTAAAACAACAATTAACTTTTCTGATTCTGTGCTGTGAACTTCGCCCAATAGTTCCTCCAAGATTAGTTGTGAATTTCACTGTTTGTTAATTTTCCCAGATGCACTCCGATGTCCGGCGATACACAAATTCAAATAGCAAAGGCAGTAACTGTGCAGGTTTGTTTGTTTGTTCTCTCTCTCTCTCCCCTGCACTGTCCACACCATGTGCTTCCTTTGTCTGCTCTTCTCCCTTTTAAACTGCTGTTGTTTTGACATTTTTTTTCCAAAGTTTGAAAAAAATGCACCAGCTTATAAAACAGTAATTGCTGCTCCTGGAATTTGAGGAAATCACCTCCAACAGCTAAAACACCTCAAAAAAAGGAGCAGCTCTTACAGCCAGAAATTTTTCCCGTCCTCCATCTTGGATAGTTTTTTTTTTCTCTGATTTTCGCATAGTTATGTAAGATTGACAATTGAGCTAATGTACTACAATTAATGAAATTGTTGCTGATATTAGTGGGAGTGAGATGCTGTGGCATTGAGTTTGGATGTTTAAGTAGCTGTTTTTATTTTCGCGATTCAAGATTGGAAGTATTTCTTGTTTTTACATATAAGTGATCAGGAGAGCCTGGGGAACACTTTGGGCCGTCACTCCTCCACTTTTGTGTCAAGTGATGCAAAATGAGATGGAAACTAGGAGCATTTATGAGATTGTGAGAATAGAGGAAACAGGAAGAACAAATGGCTTTCATGTTCCCCTTATTGCCTAAGTTGCGATAGCTGTCTTAATGCCTGTTATACTCATTAGGATCATGGGGTCATTCTCCATTAGATTCTGCATCCGTCTTCTTAAACAAAATCCTTTCACCTGGAGAAGTTTGTTGATTGTGTTCTCAGTTTCCGCTTTCGCATTGGCTTACGTTGGCTTGGTTTCCAAAAACGAATCATTGTTTCCTGATTTTTCAAATGAGTGGGATCTTACCTCATGTGGGTAAATCAAAGTGACCAAAAAGGTTGCTATTTGCCATGATGTAATTTCAGAACAATAGCAGTACTCCCTTTGGAAGACTGATTGGCTCTGCAGATGCATGCACTCACAAATCATAGTCTGAGATTAGGCCCCAAATACTGCTCCTCCCCAAACCTGTTCATGTCAACATCTCTGACTCCTCCCTTAAAATGCTCCTTACATTCTATTGATTTGACAAAGGTTTTAGTCGCTAGTTTATTGTTGCTCCACAACAATTTTTATTTAATTATGCTCATGTGAAAAGCATTACATTAAATTACATTACATTTCATCCTACATTAAAGGTGTATGGAAGGACATATTATCCTTCTTATTGTTTGGATTGATTTTAAAAGATCCTGGAATCATAATAAGTGAGATAACATTGTATAAGAGATTGCATGTATTGGAAGATTTAAAATGTGTAAATTTACACTTTGATTTTTGAAATAAAAATTAATCACGTAATACAAACATTTTGTGGATACCTTGCAGCCGTTTGTAAAGAATAATACAAATGTTAAGTTTGAAAATATAAGTAAAATGAAGTGACAAAAGTCCTACTGGACCTCAGGACTGCTCTCTCATTGGAGAGAGATAACTAGTGATGTTTTGACCTGAGGGTCTCCATGTTTCAGACAAGGGGAGAGGTTGAGAAGGAAAGTCTTTCATGGCAACCCCAGCCAGTGTGGGAGTTGAACCCACACTCTTAGCATCACTTTGTATCACAAATCAACCATCCAGCCGACTAAGTTAACAGATTCCCTTTTGAAAGTATGTCTATACTTAATGTCATAGATTTATGGTCAGAAGTCACATAATTCACCTGATAAAGGAGCAGCACTATGAAAGTTTGTGATTTCAAAGCTCGTTGTACTACAACCTGGTGTCGTGTGAATTCTGACCTTGTCCACCCCAGTCCAACACCAGCATCTCCACATCATTATTGTATACAACCTTTTTCTATCAGTGTATTATTTACATTATTGGTTGCAGTCAGTGGTTTTCCACAACAAAATAAAACAAAAGGTCTGATGGGCAATGTACCATTATATTCATTCATTTTTATCAGTAGCCATCAGTTTGGTCTTCTCCTCAGGCATATGACTGTCAACAGGCGAGAGCGGATGAATGCTGATACTGCACAGGTAGAGGATCACTAACCTCGATGTTTCTGAGCACTAGTGTTTCAGAAGGCTCAAGGTCCTGTAGAGATCACTGATATGTGTAGCCTTCTGGAACAAGGTTTCCTTCCAGGTGAAACAAGTGAGAATGCACTGCCAGTGGCTGGCAAGATGCTTATCCCAAGAGGACACCTTGGAGTCTCTGACTTTGAGCAAGTTGGGTGCTCTGTTCAGCAAGGTGGGAAAACATAATGACAAGAGGGAAGGACCTTTCTATGAGAGTGACAATGAGGCATATTTGTGAGTGAATAATGAGATGCATCTCAGTGAGAGTGTTGGATGTCCAGATGGATGTGAAATGCCAGGAGAAAGGAATGAGTGCAGCTTCAACAGGTATTGTTTAGAAGAGATTTGTGAAAGGGAATGCTGAAAAGCCACAATGTGGACGTTGGCATCTGAAATTACTCGACCACTTACCATTCAGCCCCTAAGGAGGCCCTGGTAATCTGTTTCTAGGTGGGAGACAGCATACCCATGTACTTGACTTGTTGGTCACTTCTATTAATGTTCTTCTTGTTATTCAGAAGATCACCTCACTGAATTCCCTTAGATTCTGCAGAATGGTCCCCCTGTAAGGGTGAAACGCGAAGAAATCTCAAATTTTCTCTCCATTCCCATGGTTTTGTAACTTCTCCTTGGAGAGAACGAGGCTGAGAGGAGACCTGGTGGAGATTTTCAAAATAGTGAGTGGGCTGAGTAGATAGAGAGACACTGTTCCTGCTTGTAACAGGAACAAAAACAAGAGTGGATAGATTTAAAGTGATCTGCAAAAGAAACAAGAACGAAATGAGGAAATACTTTTCCATTCAGTGAGTAGTTAGGGTTTGAAATCACTGCCTCAAAGTGTGGTGTAGACAGGTTCAATTGAGGAAGATATTGGATGATTATGTGGTTAAACGTAATATGTAAAGGTACGGGGAAACAGCAGGAGATTGGTGCTAGATGCTGATGTTCATTTGAAGACAGTGCAGGCACAATGAGCGAAGGACCTCCTTCTGTGCTGTAACATTTCAATGATTCTGAAAATATAATGTCAGGTTTTATTTTGCCCTACAATAAGATCTATGCATCTGAACATCTGGAGATCGGTGACAATGGTTTAAATCAATATACAGAACAACCTCAATTATCTGAATGAGATGGGCGAGGAGTATTTTGTTCAAATGACTGATTATCCATTTTATGGGACCTTGAGATCTTGTTCGGATAATCTGAAATTCAGATAATTGACGTTCGGATAACCGAGGTTGTTCTGTAAATATTTTCTTTTAGATAGAACTAGGCACTGAATAGCTTCAGTTTGTGTCATGGTTAAAAACAAAAAACATACACGGGAAATATCTATATTTTATATTTTCAGAAAGAAATGCAGTCTTAAAACAAGTGTTCAGTTTTTTTTGTCAGACTTATTTAGTTATGATTCTAGAATGTCTAACTTACAATGAACTATTCAAAAGTTTACAAAGTTGATGTTCTAAAAATTACCAAGTTGTTCCAACAGCTCAAGAGAACATTTTTCTGTGATCCATGTAGAACTATGGTGTCCACATTTAATTTCCCACAATTGAATGTGAAATTGGATATGTTGATTCTAACTTGTCTGATAATTATCCAAATTTGATAAGCATATTGTTAAAAATGGGAACAGATACTCAATTCTTAACTACTTCTTCCTCATTAAGAGACAATTAGGAACATCACTTGCCATTTAAAATAAGCCCTTTACTGCTTATCTCTTAATTAGCATGGGCAAAATAATTTGCAAGTAATTTTTCTGTTGATGTGGAAGGTAAGATAAATTTAATAATCAAACTTAATAAAGCTATAGCTTGTATTTACATCAGACAGTCCTATAAGTTATGGTGCACAATGGTGCATAGTGTTTTACAACTAGTGAAGTGCTTTGGATGTGTGGTTAGAGAGAGAAGTGGATCAAATGGGTGTTCCTCCTTATTTAAGTGTAAGTCACTATTTGGTGATGCTAACTTTCTCAGTAAACATAAATTCAAAGGAAGGCTGCTTACTTGAAAATTTGATATCGGTTTTGCTCTTCTTGCACCTTTGTAAATGGATGAAATAAGAATTGTATGTTCACTTGAAGGGTTTGAGTGATGTGATTTGGGCCTTTGTTTTGATTGAGAAAAGTTTGGTGTAAAGAATATAAGAACTATGAACAAGAGTAGGCAATTCAGCCTTTAAGCCTGTTTAGCCATTCAATACGATCATGGTTGATGTCATCTCAGCCTCTACTCCACTTTGCTGCCTGCTCCCCAAAGCCATTCAACCCATAGCTAATTAAAAAGCTGCCTATCTCCAACTTAGATTTACCCAATATCCTGGCTTCTACTGTACCCTGGTGTACTGAATTCCACAGATTCATGATGCTTTGAGCGAAGTAATTTCTCCTCATCTCTGTTTTAAATCTGCAACCCCTTATCCTGAAACTATGACCTCTTGTTCTACATTGCCCCACACAAGGAAACATCTTCTCTACATCTTGTTAATTTAGCATCTATATACCTCAGTTATATTTCCTCTTATTGTTCTAAACTCCAGAGGGTATAGGCTTAAACTGCTCAATTCTCATCTTAAGACAAACCTCTTATCTCTGGAGTCAATCTTGTAAATCTTTCCTGAAATGCCCCAGTGCAATTACATCCTTTTTCAGATGTAGGGACCAAAATTTTGTGCAGCACTCCAGGTGCAGTCTCATTAATATCTTATGCAGTTGCAACAACACTTGCTTACATTTATGCACTATAACTTCAGTAATAAATACCAAAATTCCATTTGCCTTCCTTATTACTTGCTGTGCCTGAATACTTTTCTTCCTACAGTTTACGCATGAGGACACACTGATCCTTCTGTACCGAATAAGTTGCCTTTCTATTTTTCCAATGTCTAATAAAATGTTTGAGACAATAATTGTTCATGCTCACCTCAGATATATTTTCTCATGCCTATCACAACATATGTTGAGAAGTAGGATTTTATGTGATGTGAGATTTGGTGCATATTATATTGGAAACAAGAATGGCTATTGCTGTTCCTATCCTTTCTTCTTACTCTCAAATAAAAGAAAGACAAATCATTTCTCATGTTAACAGCTCGAGTTAACGTGCATTTTATTCAATAGACATGAGTAAAACTTATCTCCAGCAACAAAAATATCAGTAATTGGAGACAATGAAGTAAGGTGACTGATAAAAATTAAAAGGAACATGAAAAAAAAGCAATGAGTGGTTTGGAATTGGAATGCACTGCCTGTTTGGGTGGCATAGACAGATTCAGTAGTAACATTCATAAAGGAATTTAACAAATATTGGAACACAGAAACAAATTCAGGAATCTAGAAAGAGAGATGGAGTGGAACTAACTGGATGGATCTTTTAAAAAGCCAGCATTACTTGATGGGCTGAGTGGAGGCCTCCCTTGCTGTATTATTTGATGCAAAGAAGCCAGATAAATTAACATACATAATCTGTGATTATGTTTTTACTTTTAGAAATGAAACATTGTGTCTCTCAGTTGTAAGCCATAGCTCAGTGCTACCACTCCAACCACTGAATCTGAAGGCACATCTTGCATGGAGAATTGAGCACAGAATCTGAGTTGAATCATGACTGGAAAGTGCTGCACTGTTGAAGGTGCTGCGTTTCATAAGATTTATTCATCTAAGACCTCTCTTTCCTCGCAAGTGGATGTTTTGGTGGTGTGAATGTGATACATAGTAACATCGCTGAACTAGCAATCCAGAGGGCCAGCTAATGCCCGAGAAATACGGGTTCAAATCCTGTCATGATTGTAAAGTCAGTTTATATATCTAGAATATAAATTTAGTACCTGTACCAATAATGGAAATCATGACAACTGTTATTGATTTTAGTTAAATAAAACCCTAGCTGGTTTACTAATGACCTTTAGAGAAGAAAATCTGCCAAACTTATGTGGTCTGACTTACCTGTGACTCCAATCCCATAGCAAGATAGTAACTCTTCAACTCCCCTCTGAAATGGCTGAGCAAGCCATTCCATTCAAGGACAAGTTGGGTTAGGCAACAAATGCTCACCTTGCCCACATACTGTGGCAGAGCAGATCACATGATGCAATTGATTTTGTCAGTGATTTTTGAGCATATCACTTAAAAGTGTTGAAATATGAGAAGGGAAATATCAACAAGGATATATCTAAGTCCCTTACAGGTGGGAACAGGAGAATTCACAGTGGGAAAATGGAAATAATAGAGTAATTAACCAGTTACTTTCCATCTGTATTTATGGAAGAAAGTGCAATTCATATTACAGAAATAGGAGGAGAAAGTGAGGATTGCAGATGCTGGAGATCAGAGCTGAAAATGTGTTGCTGGAAAAGCTCAGCAGGTCAGGCAACATCCAAGGAGCAGGAGAATCGACGTTTCGGGCATGAGCCCCTCTTCATGCCCGAAGAGGGCATGCTCCTTGGATGCTGCCTGACCTGCTGCGCTTTTCCAGCAACACATTTTCAGCATATTACAGAAATACTAAGGGATGTGTGAACTTAAGAATTAAAAATAATTGGTATGAATAAAGAGGTAATGCTTGAAAAATGATCTGATTTGAGGACTGATAAATTTCTTGGATCAGATTAGCTTGACCTCAGACTATTGAAGAAAATAGCAATGGTGATAATGGATGCATTGATGACTATCTTTTGTATTTTAGTAGATTAGATTCTGTAGGTTTCATGGGTAGTAAATGTAACCCTACTATTTTAAGAAGAGTGGCAAGAGGAAGAATGAAGAAATATGAGGTAATTGTCTTACATGCATAGCAGTTTCCCTACTAAACAAAAGGATGTGATAATTGGAAATTTAGCAAGAAGCAAAATTGAGCAGAATCAGCATGGATTTTTGAAAAGCATATCATTTTCTGATGAATGGTGTCATTCTTTGAGGATATTACTTGTATATTAGGCAAAGGAGGTTCATTGAATATGGTACTTTTGAATGTTCAGAATACTTTAATAAGATCCCACATGGGAGTTTAGTAAATAGGTTTAGAGGACATGCAATTGGTGGTATATTTATTGACAGACAGAAAGCACAGCCAGGATGTAAACAGGTCATTCTTAGGATGGCAGGCATTTGCTTGTGAAGTACTGCATAGGTCAGTGTTAGGTTCACAATTGTTTGGAATATATATAGATATAAAGATTATTTAGATGTGGGGACCAACTGTAGCATTTCCACATTTGCTGATGACACCAAACTGGGTGGGAACATAAGATGTGAGGAGGGTACAGGAGGCTTAAAGAGGACTTGGAGAAGTGAAGTGAATGGGCTAGAATGTGGCAGATGGAATATAAAGTGATTAAGTGTGAAGGAATTAACTTTGGTAGAAAAACCAGAAAGGTGGAATATTTCTTAAATAGTAAAATATTGGGAAGTGCAAGAATCCAAAGCAGTCTGGATGTCTTTGTCAATAAAAGCAAGCATGTAGCTGCAGTAAGCAGTTAGGATGGCAAATGTTATGTTGGCATTCATTTCAAGGGAATTTCTAAAAATTAACTAAAGTAACTAAAAATGTCTTGCTACAGCTGTATGGAGTCTTGGTGAGAGCGAACTTGGAGCATTGTGCACAGTTTTGATTCCTTTATCTAAGCAAGATTATACTGCCATAGAGGGAGTGCAGTAGAGGTTCAGTAGATTAATTCTTGTGATGGTTGCGTTGACTTGTGAAGAGAGATTGAGGAAGTTGGCTGTGTTTTCTTGAGAGGTAATCTCATTGAAACTTAAAATTCTTACAGATCATAAGAGGTCGATGATAAAATATTTTCCCTAGTTGTGACTCAAGAAAAGGGACATGATCTCAGGATAAGTGATAGGCCATTTAAAACTGAGGATATGCTTCACTCAGAGGTAGTGAATCTTTGGAAATCTGTACCAGAGGTCTGTGAAAGCTCAATCATCAAGCAGATTCAATACAGGAAAAAATAGGTTTCTGGAAACTAATTCCATTAAATGATATGGTGGAAATGTAGGAAAATGGCACTGAAGAGTGATTGGCCATGATCTGGAGTAGCAGGTTGGGCTCAATCATCTGAATGGCCAAATTCACCATAGTTTCCAAATTCACCATAGGCCAGCTATCAGAGCAATTACTTCTGATACACAAAGCAAATTACCAAATCCACATAAAGACCAAGATATTCCTCTTGGTCAACACATTGATGTTCTAGTCTGTAACGTTGAAGGTATTCTGAAGCAGTAGCAGTATGGCCAGAGTAACTTCGAACAGTTGCAATCAGTAACTGCCAAAGATGAGTGATCACAAGAATAAGAGGAAGTAATGGTCTAGTGGAATTTTTGCAGAATTAGTAATCCAGAAACCTTGGAAAAGTTCTAGGGGAGCCAAGTTGAAATCACACCATGTCAGGTGGTGAATTCAATAAAAAATCTGGAATTGAAAGCCTAATAATGATTGTGAAAGCATTGTTGGTTCATTATTAATAAAACTCTTGTTCGCTACTGTCTTTTAAAGAAGGCAACTGCTATCCTCACCTGTAATGACAAGCAGGTGGCTGGAAGAGCATAGCAAGCCAGGCAGCTTCAGGAGGACTCCTGAAATTTTGACTTCTCCACCTCCTGCTGCTGCCTGGCTTGCTGTTTTCTTTCAGCCATCTGCTTGTCATTTCAAGTAAGGATAGCAGTTTCCTTCTTTGAAAGATAGTAGTGAACAAGACTTTTATTGATATACCCAAAACATTGACTTCTCCACCTCCTGATGCTACCTGGCTTGCTGTGCCTCCTGCTTGTCTACCTTGGATTCCAGCATCTGCAGTTTTTTGTCTCATCCTTACTTGGAATGGCCGACATGTGACTCCAGACCCAGTTTGACTCTGAAATATCCATCTTGTAAACTTTGTTTTACTTTTTTGATAACGATCAAATCAACAGCACATGTCTATGGACAATGAAGTATATTTATTTGGGAGATATTTTTACCTTGGGGGTAAAGGGGAATGTTGTATTATGTCTTACAGTCAGTATTTAAGAGAGACAGTATGTCAGTATACCTTTAAGAAACATACTTGTGATATCATCAGTATTTCATAAAATTTTACCTGAGGGTATGAAGATCTCTCAGACTTCACATTAAGTTGGATCACTTAAAGCATAACACACTACAAGTAGAATGCTGCTCTCTGTAACATAATAGCTTGTTGTTATTTCAAATACTTACATGCTGAGACTGACATTTCAAACTTCAAAAAAATACTTTAGATGTTTGACAGCTCTTCCTGAACTGGTGATTGTATACCAGTCTGGAGAAGCACGCATTGTACTTTGTTCCCTTTTATTTAACAATTTGGTGGCCTTGCTGCTAGTCGCTACCTTTTGACACTTATCACTGGTGTGTTCTTCCCAATACCATTTTTGCATAATTAGTGCGCCGCACATTGGTCTGAATTACTTTGCAAGTAGCACCATGATCAGTAATCAGTTTGAATGACCTAGGTTGATTGAATTTTTTAGAAGCATTTGCTGGTATCCAGGTTTTTGGAATTCTAATTCACCCAGTATGCAGTGTGATAATTCTCTAGCTGCTCTCTTGTTGTCTATCTCTAAGCTGTGAGACTGCGCAGATGATGGAACGGTTGGTGGAGAGCCACTGATTGAATCATTGACTTCTGATCCACTAAGTTGCTGCTGCATAGAAACCTTTGAGGTTTCTATGTTCCATTCCTGCTTTCTTTTCTGTGAAAAAAAAAGTGTTTCTTGATTTCACTCCAAGTTTATCTACCACTAATGCTAACCGTTACCATGTGTTTAGGATTTCTCAGCCAAAGAATATATTTTCTCTACTTATACTCTAAATTTCCTTTGTCATTTACAAATATCTTGATCAGATCACTCTTCAAGCTTCTAAATTCATGGGAACTCTGTCACGTTTCTTCAAACTTTCTTTGTAATTTAGCCATTTAAATCTTGATATAACTAGGAAGAACCTTAGTTCTATCTGATTCATTTCTATCTGTTTCAAGGCAAGTTTATCTCCAGGTGATGTGCGTAAAACTAAATCCTATGTTCAAGACAACATTAGACCTGAGCTGTGTACAGTTCTGCATGCCACATTAATAGAAGGATGTGAAAGGATTAGAGAATGTGTGGAAATGACTTGCAAGGATGATTCCAGGGATGAGGAACCTGAGTTATGAGAATATGGGATGAACCATGTAGGACTGGGATGAGAAGAAGTTTCTTCACCCAGAGAGTTGTGAGTTTGTGGAATTGACTATCAAAGAAAGCATTTGGGGCCAACAAGTCCATTAATATCAAGAAGGAGTTGTATATAAGTGCTTGGGGATAAATAAATCAAAGCATATGGGGGAAAAGCAAAAATAAGCTATTGACTTGAATGATCAGTGATGAGTATAATGAATGGTGAGGGGTTGAATGGCACACACTTGTTCCTATTTTTTATGTTTCTCTGATAGATTGGAGAAGTTGGGGCCATTCCTCTTATCAGGAAAAAGTTGAAGAGGAGATCTGATATAGGTTTTCAAAGTCATTAACAGGCTGGATTGGGTGAACAGGGAGAAATTGTTCTCATTTGTAAAATAACCATAACACAGTGGCATAGAATCAGTGTGATTTGCAAAAGGAGGAAATCTGATGTGAGAAAATGGTTTCACACAATGCATAGTTAGTGTATGGAGTGCACTGCTTTGAACTGTGGGGGAGGCAGGTTCAACTGAGATTTGCAGAAGGGCATTGAACAATTACTTGGATAGGAATAACATGCAAAGAAGTGGGGAGAAAGCTGATGGTTAACACTAGATACTCAAGCTAATTTGCAGAACTGGTGCAGAAATAATGGACCAAACAGCCTTCTACTGCACTGTAACACGTCTATGATTCTGTACTGTGATAATGTTCGATAAAGCCTGGGAACTACTGAAGCATCAGTTCCTTACTATTGTATTCTAGCCATATTGAGACAAAAACCAACATTCCATCAGCTTTTTAATTATTTTTACTCCGGTATTGATTGGGAATAAGATTGTACATAAGGTTTTTAAAATGTATTTTTATAATATAATTTGGAGAAAAATGGAATGTAAATTCCTTTATGTGTAATATGTACAACCTATAAGTAGCAGGTTTCCTTTGGTGTTGCTGATAGTGAGTTGGAGAATTTGCTGTTTTCTATATAAGAACTTTTTTTGTAGCATGCTTGCCTTCATTGCTCAGATCATTGAGTTACAGGAGTTAGGATGTCATGTTGCGGTTGTATTACATGTTGGCAAGGCCACTTTTGGAACATTGTGCACAGTTCTGGTCACCCTCCTATAGGAAGGATATTATTAAAGTAGTTTAGAAAAGATTTACCGGGATGTTGCCAGCACTGGAGGGGTTGAGTCAAAAAGAGGGGTGAGATAGGCTGGCACTTTTTCACTGGAGTGTAGGAAGTTGGGGGGGTGGTGACATTGTCGAGGTTTACAAACTCATGAGGGCATAGATAAGCAAAGGTCTTTTTTCCTAGAGTGGATGAGCTCAAAACTAGGGGGCATATTTTTATGTTGAGAGGAGAAAGATTTAAAAAGACCTGAGGGATAATATCTTCACACTATAAGCATGAGGAAGAAAGCAGTTTGCATTTATATAGAACTGGTTAAATTCTCAGGAAATCGGAAGTCAGTGAATTCCCTTTTGAAATGTACTGACTATTAAATTTCAGAAAATGTTTACTTGGTTTTGGAGAGCAAGATTAATATTGGATAACACGACCACAGAGTTGCTATTGCAGGTACATTGGACTAAATAGCCTATTTGTTTGCAGTATAATTCTACAATTCTGATTCTATTTTATGTCATCCTAGAGTCAATGAATGAATGAACAATCACCTCATCTCAACAAGAAAATGGAGCCTCATGTTAAAAAAAGATTCATGGGATAATAATTGTTTTGCTGGTAAAACTAGCATTCATTGCTCATCTCTAATTGCTCTTGACCTGATTGACTTTCTTGAACATCTCAGAATGCAGTTAAGAGTCAATGACATTGATCTATGTCTGGAGTCACATTCAGGCCAAACAAGGCAAAGGTGGCAGATTTTATTGCATGAAAGACATTTGTGAACCTGATAGATTTTCACAATTCAGTGGCAGTTTCTTGGTTACCATCACTGATGGTAGCTTTATAATCCATATTTATCAATTAGATTCAAAATCCACCAGTTATCATGCAGGAATTTGAATGTGTTTCTCCAGAACATTAATTTGCGCCTCCAAATTACTGGTTACATCTTATCTGAAAGTTGACCTTTCCTTCTGAGTGTTGGAGTTCTGTGTTTTGGTATTGATTTCTGGCATGAAAGTAAAACATCTGTCTGAGGCAAGAGTACTATCAAATGAGCTAAGCTGACATTGCCAACAAAAGGTGTTGTTGCAAGTCATTGAAGTTTAGTTATACAGTACAGTATTGTTTAATGCCTGTTCATTGTGTAAAATGAGAACCTGAGCAAATCCTTTTTTTGTCTACATTTTATCTTAAATTAGGAAGTTATCTTGCTAATTGCTGTTCCTGTTAATACTGGGTATGTTAGCAGCTTAATTGCAATCTGTTATTGAATGTTGATTTTAAACTAGTTCCTTTGTAGAAAACCAACAAAGATCAATGAAATGCTATTTTAGCTCCAGGAAGTAGTCATAAAGCAGCAAAGGATTTGTTTGTAGAAAAACAATCATGAGCTTGTTCTGTGGCTTGGGTTATGTCTTAGCTTTGATCCAATAGTGGTTGACATTCAAATGAGGTCAGTACCTTTCAAAGCTTGTTATGTAGACTTGGGCAGAATATTACAATGATATCTGATGAATTGTCCAGCTACTTGAGACCATTCTAGTCTGGTTCTGTTCTTGATCTATCTAATTGTAGCCAGAGCACCAGTTGCAAAGCTTTGTCTTTCTGCTCCTGCACTGATACTTCTGGTACCCAGGAAGGAATTACATGTTGCTTCCTTCTACGTTTTATCCTTGTTCTGTCCCTTAACCAGGCATCCAAAAGCACAATGTTAGTTTTCACATGTACTCAGCGGACACCAAACACTACTTTATCACTATCCCTGCTCTTGGCCTCCTCTTTTGTTACTAAGCAGTTAGAATATTTATCTGATATCCAGTAGATATTATCAGAAATGTCTTCCAATGTAAGTATCAGGAAATTAAAGCCATTTCTTCAGACCCACTTCAAACTCCTAGTTTCCTAACTACTGACTTCATTTCTTTTTCTGGCAACTATTTGAGACTGAACCAGATTATTTTCAACCTTTGTAACATTTGAGCTCAAAGCGAGCTTTTAGTCACAAATTTCTGCTATCAGCAAGGTCGCCTTTTTCCTATTCCATGACATCACTGTCTTGCGTTTGTATCACTTTATCTCTGCTGTAACTTTATTCATGTTTTTCTCACTATTGGGGACTGGAGGTGTGGGCCATTGCTCTAGTGTCACAACTCCATGTGTCATAACATAAATTAAAAATACCTTTTCTAGTTATCAAGATGACTAATTAAACATCTATTTAAGTTTTAAGCAACAAAATCTATCAACCCAAGTTTCTTATATACAAGAGTTTTTAGATTAGGTTAGATGAGATTCCCTATAGTATGGAAACCGGCCCTTCAGCCCAACAAGTCCACACTGACCCTCCGAAGAGTAACCCACCCAGATCAAGTCCCCTACCCTATATTTACCCCTGACTAATGCACCTCACACTATGGGCAATTTAGCATGGCCAATTCACCTGACATGCACATCTTTGGATTGTGGCAGGAAACTAGAGCACCCGGAGGAAATCCACGCAGATACAGGGAGAATGTGCAAACTCCACGCAGACAGTTGCCCGAGGTGGGAATCAAACCTGGGTCCCTGGCACTGTGAGGCAGCAGTGCTACCGTTCTGGTTTTATTATCAAAATATAACTTATTCAGTAAATGTGCAGTAATTGGTTAACATATAGTTAGTAATATAGAAGAAAATATGTTCATCTCTCTGAATATCCCTGAAACACTCATTAACACACACACTTGAAAAAAGAAAGCAAAAAACAGATTTCTCATGGACATTAATTATCTGAAAGTAAAAATCACTGGCTTTTTATTGAAGACATAGGGATCTGTTGCTTTCATGTTCTAGCACTCTTGTCAACTCACAAAGCATGTATGTTTATCTCTAAAGTCTTGCATACACAGCTTGCTCAGAAAATACAGTCTTGAAATGATCCTTCAATTGCTGTTCAAAAGAAAAAATAGGGTTCACCTTGAACTCAGCAAGAGGGTTTTCTTTTCAAAACTGTTAGAGATCATTTGGCTAGCTTTCCTCCAACTCAACTTCTTCTTATTAGGCTTTTCTTCAATACTGTGCTTTTCAAAGTTCCATTCATGGGATGTGGGTATCGCTGGCTGAGCCGTTATTTATTGCCCATTCCTAATTATCTGTTGAATTGAGTGGCTTGTTAGGGCCATTTCATGTTATCCGCATTGCTGTGGGTCTGGAGTTACATGCAGATCAGTCATGGTGACCTTTTTCCTTCCCTAAAGGATAGCAGTGAAATAAATGGGTTTTATGACAATCTACAATGGTTGCCTTTGGGCTAGCTTTTAATTCCAAATTTTATTGAATTCGAATTTCATCATCTGCCATAGTGGGATTTGAATCCATGTCTCAGATCATAAGCTTGGTTTTCTGCATTGCTAGTTCATCAACAAAATGCCACTGCTTTTCTATCAACTGTTTCATCACCTTTCCTCTGAACAGGATCCCTCCTGAACCTTATAAAGGAGAAGCTCTTCAAGCCAGTCATTGTTAAAAACAGCCCAGAAAGGAGCTACAACAGAGCAAGCAGTTACCATCAGTCATGTAATTTACAGAAATCCTTGTTTTAAAAGCCTCCAATGTCCCCATGAACTTCCAATGACTTTAAAGAAACTGCAGTAGGTATATGTAGTAAGCCTGAAATAAATCCATTTTACACAATCCTGCAAAATCTGAGTTCTCTCCAAGCAATGTAAAACATAAACCATCTTTGTAAGTCAACTATAAATTTGCTGTCTAATACATCTCTTGGCTGGTCTGACACATTCCCACCACAAAAATGATGACATCCTATACTCTGCTTCCCATCACCTAACTTAACCTGTGGGCGTATATTGGTTCCTGATTAAGCAACATCTTGATTTTCAAATTGTTACACTTGTTTTCAAACTGGCAGTGCTTGCAAGTTTCCCTTCAAGCCACCTACCATCCCAACTTGGAACTATTTGCCATTCCTTAACTGTTGCTGGGTCAAAATCCTGGAACTCCCTTCTTAACGGTTCATTGAATTACTTGCATCAGATAAACTGTAGTGATTCCATAAGACAGCTCAAAATCATTTTCTCAAGAGTAATTAGGGATGGGTCACAAATGTTAGCAATGTCAGTGATGTTCACATTCCATAAAAGAATGAAAGAACTCCTGCTGCACAATGACGTGAGATATCTGTGCACCTCTAATTCTGGCCTCTTGAGCAGTCAGAATTTAATAGGTTTAACTTTGTATACCGTGTCTTAAGTTGCCCAAAGCTTTGAAATTCCTTCCTGACAATTCTCAGCCTCTTTATCACACTTTCCTCCTTTCAGAGCTCTTTAAATCCTAAAGTAGAAGTTAAGTACTGTGGATAGGGAGATGTGACATAAAAAGAGAAAGTGCTGGAGAAGCTCAGCAATTCTGGCAGCATCTATGAAGACAGCACAGAGCTAATGTTTGGAGACCAATGTAACTCCTCTTTGAAGATCATGTAGTTAGAGTTTCTGAGTTTTGCCAGTACTTATTGTTTATTTGCCTTAAATCTTACATCTTTTATTAAGCTTCAGGTCATCTGGCATAATATTCTCTTTTGTGGCCCAGTTTCATCCTTTGATTTATAGTGCACCTATAAAACATGTTGAGATGTTTCTTTTATATCAATATAAATGCCTTTGTTAACTACAAAATTTAAGATATATTACAGAGCAGCATAGGAGCTACAATGATTAGGTGATATCAGGTGTTACATTGACTACTGAGAAGAAAAGGAAAAATCAAGTTTTTTTGATAAAAGTGAATATGTCTAACAGATCTATAAACATTTTTTGTTTAAAAGTACACATTATGTTCATTGTTTTGTTTAGATAGTAATAACTTCTAGTGGTTCGAATTTGCATTAAAATGTAACAGTGCAGAAATATAACTTTAAAATGATTGTTTAAGCTCAAATGTTCTGGTGTTTGTGAAGTCTCCAAACCAAAATTGTCAAGACTAAGTAAACGTATAACAAGAATTATTATTCAATCAGTCTGATTTGGTGGAAGTGGAAAACATATTTTGGTTCTTTTAGAAAACATTCTGAACTTATCATCATAATGATCTATTGTTCTCTTGCCAGACTTCAAACAAACTTTTTACACCACATACATTGAAATGTACAAAACCAGGAAAGTGCCAAGTTTGATTTCCAGTCTCTGCTGAATTAAATTATTTCAGCTAGGAACATTAAGAGAGGTAACATAATTGGCTGCAGCATCACTGGATTAGAAACTGAAAAAGTCAGCCAAGATTCCACAGTTGCAGTTCAATCATCCCAGCTGGAAGATGCTCATCTAGATGACAGGAATTAACAAAACAAGATTGGCATTTGAATGGCTTGCTGATCCTCATTTTCTAGACTCATAAATGTAGACTGACTGCTACTAATTGATAAGTTCAGAAAAAGGAGCTTGGCCCAGCATATTCAAGCTTTTCCTGGTTCATTCTCTGCATAGTAACATGTAATGTGGTAGTCCAAGTTGAGATTTTTAACATCCTATTTGGGTCCATATACTTCTTTATCAGCCTTGAAGTTTATGCCAATCTGGATTGGAATGCCTTTGGGACACCCTTCATGTCAGAATACTCATTTGAGAAGTTGATATTCCCAAAAGCTCTAGTTATCAGGGCAGGATGGTTTCAGAGGTTAAATTGTGTGTCTTCCACATTCTTAGCATAATTGTACCAAATATTCGTTAATGTCTAGATAATATCCATTGTTGATTGATCGTATGTTGTAGAGGCCTATGTGGTCATTCAAAATATCAAGATCAAGAACTCAAATCTGTTGGTAAATCTGAAATCAGAAATGGGGTTCTTTCTGCATTTTAGAATGGAGCCTTCCAAGTGTGATCGAAACATACAATGCAAAGTGATAGCAACCTCCATAAGATTAAAGTTATCCTTGAGATTTCTTAAACAGACAAGTTCAGAGCAAGGCTTTATATAGGTAAGAAATATTGTTACCTCAGCCATAGAAATCCTTGATAATTTGAAAAATATTGTTAAAATATTTTCCTTTTGCATTCACAGATGGCACCACTGTAATTATGTTGAGTATCCTTATTATTTTAACTAAGGAAACGTCTTTATGGAAAAGAATTATCAATCATTGACTGCAGCATAGCATTCTGGTTTTCACTTCTGAAAGCTTGGAAAAAGTTTTAGCTTTAATTGGTGCTAAAAAGACCAAAGCTTCCTTGAAGACTTCACCTAGATTAGATTACTTACGGTGTGGAAACAGGCCCTTCGGCCCAACAAGTCCACACCAACCCGCTGAAGCGCAACCCACCCAGATCCATTCCCCTACACCTAACACTACAGGTGATTTAGCATGGCCAATTCACCTAACCTGCACATTTTCTTGGGTTGTGGGAGAAACCGAAGCATCTGGAGGAAATCCACACAGACATGGGGAGAATGTGCAAACTCCACACAGAGAGTCGCCTGAGGTGGAAATTGAACCCAGGTCGCTGGCACTGTGAGGTAGCAGTGCTAACCACTGTGTCACCATGCCACCCACTAAGGATGAAGGGCAACACTCTGAAAACTTATGATTACAAATAAACCTGTTGGGACGATAACACCTGTTGTGTCATCTGACTTCTGACCTTGTCCACCCCAGTCCAACACAGGCGCCTCCACATCATCAAAATTAATACAACCTTAAAAGTCCTGAAACATATTTTTACAGTCATAATTTGTAGAAAGAAATCCCTCAAAAGGCTCAAAGGCACAGTTGAATAAAGTAAAAATAATATATTGTATTTCTAAAGGCCTTGAGGGGGCTCCACTATTGAATGGATTGGCAATGCACTCTAGTGGTAGACCCTTGTAATGCAATATCATGTGATCAGAGAGACCCAGCATAACATGGTTTTCATTCATCTGTCTCTGCATTATCCCTCTATAACCCTTTGAACTCATGGTGCATTATCACAGTATATACACACTATAACCCTTTGAACTCATGGTACATTATATACACACATCATTAATATTTTAGTTATTTTTCTGAATCTGTAGTTATATGTGTTTGTGAAGACGTGTTGATTTGCCTAATTCTGAAGTTTTGATTAAATTTCAAAGGGTGATGAAGCAGTGTGTTTCTGCGACTGGGGAGTGAAAAGGAGCAGGAGTGTTTCTGAAGGGAGAGGAGTTAGAAGATTGTCCTGGGAGTGGCTCTGTGTAAAGTGGGGGGGGGGGGGGGAAGTGTCTTTGTGAGGGAGGATGCAATTGAAGGAGGGAGAGAAGTGTCCCTGTGAGGTGGGGTTGGTGGGGGTAAAGTTTCTATGAAGGAGAGGAAAGTATCTCTGTAAAGATTAGAGATGCAGTGTTCTACAAAGGGGAGTTAGAAGGTGTGTCCATTCATTACAGTATTGGTAGGAATGATCATTGAACAGTTATAGTGGAGAGGGATTTTTACTGAGTTTCACCTGCATTGTGTGGCACTTTCAGTGAGCTAAATGGGACAGATCTTGAACAAATCTAGCAATCCAGACTGGGCATCCATGAGGTGCCATGAGAGATCAGCAGCCTCATGGCCTGGCTTATCTCCCACTCTACTGCTACCTTCAACCTAGGGGCTCAGCTGTGGTGGAATGAAGATAGAAGGAAGGTATGCTCAAAGCAGTACTGGACATTCCATTCTTGAGATAGCACCCTAGTGAAGCTACAACACAGGATACTGCATGACAAATAACAGAAGCAGAATGCCATAGAAAGTGCAAAGTGATTCCTCAACCAGCAGATGAGATCTAGAGTCATAGGTCTTAAAACATTACCTGTTTTCTCTCCACAGATGCTGCCAGACCTATTGAGTTTCTTCAGTAATTTCTGTTTTTGTGTTGAATGAGATCTAAGTCCTGCATATCTTGTTGTGAACAGCAGTGGTCAGTTAATAGCTAACAGGAGGTAGAGTCTCCACAAATATTTCAGTGATGCCCTGTACACTGGTGTAGACAGGTATTTGCATCCATTCGGCCAAAGAACCCATTAAATCATCCACCTAAGTCTCCTCCTTAGGTTTCCCAGTATTACATATGCCAGTTTTCAACTGATTTGATTCACTCCACATGATACAAAGGAATGGCAGGAACACACTGGATACTGAAAAGTCTATAGGCTCTGATAATATTCCTATAATAGTGCTGAACACTGGTGTTACAGAACTAGCCATACTCCTTGCCAACTTCTTAAAAGCAGGACAAATCCAACGTGGCCAATCAAAGCCATGTTGATACACTCTGGATCATCTGAAGGAGATGGAAGTGGCCATCGCTTGTGTTGTCAAGTGGCAATGCAATGTGAAAGGAAGTCTTTCCACTGGATTGAGTCATATCTAGCACTCAGGAAGACGGTTGTAGTTATTGAAAATTGTTGTCCTAAGGCCTGGGGCAACATTGCAGGAGCGCCTCAGGATACTGTCATACACAAACTCATTTTTAGCTGTTTCATCAATGACCTTCCCTCTATTATATAGTCAGAAGTGGGGATGTTTACTGTTGATTGCACACTGTTTTGCACCATTCATGCCTCCTCAGACACTGAAGCAGTCCATGTCCACATGCAGTATGACCTGGACAATATCAGGCTTACCTTCATAAGTGGCAAGTAATATTTGTACCACACAAAGGACAGATAATGGCCATCTTCAACAAGAGAATCTAGCAATTGCCCCTTGAAATTCAATGGTGTTACCATCTCTGAATGCTCCATTGGGGATTGCCACTGACCAGAAACTGAACCGGATTGCCATGACCTCTAAGAGTAAGTCAGAAGTCGAGAATTCTATGGCAAGTAACTCACCACCAGTTCCTATCGGATATCTATAAGGCACAAGTCAGGACTATAACTGAATTCACTTCACTGGGCTGAATGAGTACAGCTCCAACAACATCCAAAAAACTCAACACCATCCTGGACAATGCAGCATACTTGACATTCAACGTTCCCTCCATTCATCACCAACACATAGTGGATGCAGTGTGTACCATTTAAAAGGTCAGTACAGTAATTCACGAAGGCTCTTTTTAAAGGAAGTTCCAAACCCATTATCCCTATTACCTTGAAGGGCAAAGTGAGCCGATGCAGACAGACACCACCTGTCTGCAAGTTTCCCTCCACGTAACAAACCACACTGAATATATTCCTGCTCCTTCATTGTCACTAGGTCAAAATCCTGGAAATCCCTCACTTACAACACAGCTGTCACCCCTACACCTCAAGGATTGCAACAGTTCAAGAAGGCAGCTCACTGCTAGCTTCTGCCAGACAATTAGGGATGCTACTAAATGCTGACCCACCTAAGGATGCCCACCTTCCGTGAATGAATGAAAGAGAAAAGGTGGGAAACGTCCAGCAAGCTGGCAATGGTAGAGTAGCAATGTTTTGGCTCTGGCTCATTTGCTGCTTTCTTCCATCACTTTCTCTTCTTTCTATTTAGTTTGTTTCTTTCAACTTTTGTCTACAATGCTGTCTTACTTTTTTGCCCTTGGGGAGTTTGGCAGGATTGATGGCATCGACAATGGCAGTGAGTGTGAACTCAGCAGTGAGAGATGATGCTGGAACATGGCAACATCGATGTAGGTAAGTCCAGCGCAGGACTTGAGGTGAATAGCATCGATGGTTGATCTGATGTCAGTGCTGGTTCAAAGGGTTGCACTCTTGCATTTGTTCAGGAAGGTTGTGGGCTCTGATACTTCATTTAGTTCCAAGATGGTGGCAGTGTTGGTGAGGTGGGCCCTGCGGTTAGTGATTCCGGAACATGGCAACTTTGACGTTGGTGGGTCTGGTACAGTCAGTGGCAAGGCGCAGGACTTGAGGCAGTGGCAGTGGCAAAGGTGCCAGCAAATTGGCGGTTATAGCAGTGGTGGCACCACAGCATTGGTGGGTCCATCGCCGGCAACATTGGTGAGCCTGGCTTGACACTCATGGCGGTGGTAGTGGAAGTGAGTGTGATCTGGGCATTTTCTTTTCCTTTCACTGCTGTTTCTTTAATTTCAGGTCTTTGTTTTAATTCCAACTATTGTGTTCTAACATGGCACCAGAGATTGGCAACTCTGTAAACTTTTCATTGTACTCCTGTACTCAGGTACATGTGACAATAAATTCTAATCTGAGGAGGAGAAGGAAGAAGAAGAAGATTGTCTCTGTGAAATATGAAGGAAGAGTGTCTTTGTGAAGCAGTTGAACATGGATGAATTTTTTAACAATGGATGAGCTGAGGTGGGGTGGTGTCAGATGCTGTTTTCATGTTAAGAATACTTGCTGTTGGGGATGGAGAAGATATGTGAAAGGACGTTCATCTCAGGGGGAGATATTATATCAAAGTTACAAAGAGTTGGGTTCCACCTCACAAGGCTGTAAGGAGAGAAGTGGAGTCTGTTGTGAGGTAAATGAGTTCATGGTGGGGTGAAAGAAATTACTCTGACTTTTTCATCACTTTGGGTCAGCACGGTGGCTCAATGGTTAGCACTGCTGCCTCACAGTGCCAGGGACCTGGGTTCGATTCCAGCCTTTGGCGACTGTCTGGGTCGAGTTTACACATTCTCCCCGTGTCTGTGCGGATTTCGTCCTGATGCTCCGGTTTCCTCCCACAATCCAAAGATGTGCAGGTTTGGTGGATTGGCCATACTAAATTGTCCATAGTGTCCAGGGATATGTAGGTTAGGTGCATTAGTCAGGGATAAATGTAGGGTAGGGGGATAGGTTTTTTTAAATAGATTTTTTATTGAAAATTTAACATGTTTTTATACGTTTACAAAAGAAAACTAAAAAAAACCCAAGTATAAACATTGATATACAATTAAATCTTAAATAAATAATAACCAAAATCTATCAAACAGAAAAAAAGTAATACCGAGAGAAAAGAAGAACAAAACTCAACTAACTACTCATCTAAGCTATAACTAACCCGAGTGTATGATTAGATCTCTTACATTACTCAAGAGAAAAAAAACGATGGATAACACAGAGATTGAGTAGTGAGATACATGCTCGGAATGTGTTAACATCAGATCGTAACAAAACCCGTATTCGTGCAGGATTCCTCTCCCAAGGGGTCCCGGACCAGCCAGGTTCACCATCTCAATTAAATAAAAGCCCTTGTTAGGATGACCGAAATATCTGTATTTGTGTAATTCAAGAAGGGCTGCCATATTTTATGGAATAATTTGGTTTTTCGGTGCACCATATTTGTAGGGAAGTCAAGGGGAATACATTCCATAATTATTCTGTGCCAATTCGAAAGTCCGTGAGGGCCCTCAGTTTATCAAAATATTTTTCCTTGCACAGAAAGAGAGAATGGAAAATAATCTCTTCCCTGTCGTAATTTCAAGTGTTCTTTATCCAATAAGTGTGTCTCCTGTGGGAGAGCTATATCAACCCTTTCTTTCTTGAGGTTTGATAATATTTTCTTCCTTTTGATTGGTGAATTACTCCCCATGACATTCCAGGTGCACCATTTAATCGACTGATTAACCATAATCACCAGGCAAGTCCGAGACCCCTCGGGAGAAGAAACCCTATCCAAAACATCCCGAGCATAGAGCATATAAAATTCACAAAAATAAAGGCTCTTTAATACACTCAGATCAATATAATAAAAACTATTTCTAAATAAAAAAAACATTTAAATGGAGATTTTCCTCCCTTTTTCCTGGGGGCATCACTTCCTTTCCAAAAGCCCATCATATCCTCTCCCAACCAGTGCCCCACCCTTGACCCAGGCACCCCACGATAGTTTAAAGAAAATTCAAATATACTACTGAGCTAGAATTAACAATGAGTACCCTACCCCCAACCCACACCAACACCTGGATATATTTGGTAATGTTAATACCATGTATGAACATATATAACTATAAAATTACAGTCTCAACAAATAATAATTAAATATAGTAATACAAAATAACAGGGAAAAACAACCCCGCTCCTAAGACAGAGATAAAATAGGATTACGTAATCACCTCCCCCCATCTACATTAATTAGACCCCCCAGGCCTATATATATTTAAATAAAGGGAGGGAGAAAATCACTAAGTGAAGAATAAATAAATAAACCCCTGTCCCCACCCCCTGAAGATAATATTAAACAGTAAGGTAATGAAAGGAAAAAAAGGGGGTAAACGGGGGTGGGGGGAGGGCAAAACAAATCAATTAACTCTTACAATTTATCAAAGAGAGTCCAAAAATTCCTTGGCCGTCTCCGGTGATCCGAAGTTGTACACGGACCCTTCATGGCTGAAGCGTAGCGTTGCTGGGTAGCGCAAGGAGTACTGAATGTTTAAGTCCCTTAAACGCATCTTTGCTTCGTCAAACGCCTTCCACTTTCAGACAAAAGCTGGGGAAAAGTCCTGGAATAACATAATCTTGGATCCTTTGTAAATCATGGCTTGGGGATCTTTCCCAAGATTTCTGGAAGCTTCCAAGAGCATCTGCCTCTCCTTGTAGCTCTGCAGCCGGAACAGGACCGGGTGGGGGTGCTGGTTTGAGCCGGGCCCGCGCACTGCAACCTGGTAGGCCCATTCCACCCTTACCTAGCCTGATCCAGCCTCCAGATTTAACAGCTGTGGAAGCCACTGCTTGAGGAAAGTAAGCTGGCCTTCTTCTTGACATTCGGGAAGGCCCAGTAAATGAATATTTTTTCAACGACCTCGAGAATCGAGGTTGTCAATGTGATTCTCTAAGGTCCGGACTTGCTGTTCGAGAGTCCGGACCCGATCCACAGCCGATTCTGCTATCGTGTCGGAGGTCATGGCCTTTAGCTCTGCCTCTCCGTCTCGGTACTCGATTTCTGCGATGTTTCGGTCGTGCTTTTGTAGTGCGGCTGAGAGTGAATTCCATCTGCTCCGGGACTCTTCGATGAAGGCGTCGATCCTCGCGTCAAGTTTGAAGATTATTTCCACAAGGCTCGCCACTGTAGGTAAGTCCCCCGGGGCAGCTACGGACGCCTCTGCTGCAGCTGGGGAGGGTGGGGGAGGGGCTCCTGCCTGCTGAGAGCTGCGGGCTCCCTTCCCCTTAGTCAGTTTTACAGGAGACTAGACTGTTTAAATTCAGTACTAAGCAACTAATTACGTTAAGTAAAAACTATTTTAAATGATTTGGTAAGTGTGGTAGAGGCGGGTGGCCCACTTTGCCCAAGTCATGAGAGGAGCACTATAGACTCCGACTTGCTGAGTCGCCGCCATCTTGGATCTCCCCGGGGGATAGGTTTAATAGGATACTCTTCGGGAGGTTGGTGTGGACTTATTGGACTGAAGGGCCTGTTTCCACACTGTAGGGATTCTGTAGGGATTATAAGAATTCTATAGATAGTTTGAACCTACAAAAAAACATTTGGATTAGGAGCTGGACTAGGCTATTCTGCTCCTCTAGTCATTACTGCCATTCACTGAGATTATGGCTGACCTGATTATGACCTCAACACCACTTTTCTCCTTTGCTCAATAACTTCTGACTGGCTTGTTCATCAATAATCTATATACTTCTGCCTTAGAAACATTCAACGTTCTCTGGGGACAAGAGTTCCAAAGACTCTCAAGACTCTTAGTCCTCTGGTTTAAAAAAAGCCCTCAACTCTGTCATAAATGGGAGACACTATTTTTAAATAATGTTCTTAGTTCTAGTCTGTCCCACAAGTGGAAGCATCTTTTAAGCACTCACCCTGTCATGTGCCCTCAGGTTCTTACAGGTTTCAAAAAGATAATTTTTCTAAACTGGAGTGGCTACAGGCCCAACCTGTAGCTCAGAGCTCCGCAATCTGTCTCCACTTAACTAATTTAGACCTGCCAAAGTGGACAAGTTCACATTTTCCCACATTATATTGTACCTGTCAAATCTTTGTCCACTGATTCAATAAATGCAGACTCCCATATCTGCTTCACAATTTATGTTCCTACCCATCTTTCATTCATTAGCAAATTTAATAGCCTTCCATTTGGCCTCTGCATACAAATCATAGGCATAGAATAGGCATACAATGTAACTAATTGAGGCACCGACACTGATCCTTGTAGCACATTATTTCATTTTGCTCACCTGAAAATAATGCATTTGCATCTGCTTCTTGTTAGCTAACCAGTCTCCATCCAAGCCAATATGTTACCCTACTACCGTGAACTTTTTACTACTTATTTATCAATATAATCAACAATTATTGCCCATCCCAAAATGCCGTTGAGAAAGAATTTTTGCATTGTAATCCTTCTTGTTATTTTTTTCAGTTCTTTATATTTTGTTCAATCTTATGACCTGCTACTCATCTTTGTGGAATTATAAAATTTCTATTTCAGTTTGATTCCAACTTCAACTTCCTAATTAGCCAAAAATAGTGTTTCCTTATCTTAAAATCCTTCTTTCTCGTGGGAAGGTAGATTTTCTGGTTATTCTGAAATATCTCTTTAAATGTCTGCCCTTGCACCTCTATTTCTTAGTCTGGTTTCCCAATTCACTTTAGCCCTCTCTTTCATAATTTCCTTATTTAAGTTTAAAAGAACAATTTCTCTTACTCCTTTCTCTCTCAAACTGAATATGACATTTAATCACATTACACTGCTGCTTTTCTGTGTGGACATTAATTAATTCTATCTCATTACACACGACCGGATCTAGTATAGCTTGCTGTCTGGTTGGTTCTACAACATGCAGTTTGAAAAAACAGTCTCGAGAAAGCTCCGTAACCTTATTATCTAATTTATCCTAGCCAATCTGATCTTTACCAGCTATATTTAGATTAAAATTGTCCATTTTTTATTACTGTATTTTTTCATAAGTCCCATTATTTCTGTTGTATGACCTGCCCTCCAGTATGGCTGCTGTTAGCAACCTATAAACCACTTCCACAGATGATGCTTACCTTTACGGTTTTGTATCTCTGCCCAAACTGATTCTACATCCTGATGTCCAGAGCTAAGGTCACCTCTCTGGATGTAGGTTTGCTCACTGAGCTAGAAGGTTCGTTTTCAGACATTTCGTCACCATACTAGGTAACACCATCAGTGAACCTCCAGATGAAGCACTGGTGGTATGGCCCGCTTTCTACTTATGTGTTTGATTTCTTTGGGTTGGTGATGTCATTTCCTGTGGTGACATCATTTCCCATTATTTTTCTCAGGGGGTGGTAAATGGGATCCAAATCAATGTGTTTGTTGGTAGAGTTCTGGTTGGAATGCCATGCTTCTAGGAATCCTTGTGCATGTCTCTGTTTGGCTTGTCCTAGGATGGATGTGTTGTCTCAGTCGAAGTGGTGTCCTTCCTCATCTGTATGTAAGGATACTAGTGAGAGTGGGTCATGTATTTTTGTGGTTAGTTGATGGTCATGTATCCTGGTGGCTTGTTTTCTACCTGTTTGTCCAATGTAGTGTTTGTTACAGTTCTTGCAAGGTATTTTGTAAATGACATTAGTTTTGGTTGTCGTCTGTAAAGTTCATTAGCTAGTGTTTTAGTGTGTTGGTGGGTTTGTGGACTACCATGATGCCAAGGGGTCTGAGTAGTCTGGCAGTCATTTCCGAGGCATCTTTGATGTAGGGTAGGTTGACTAGGGTTTCTGGACGTGTTTTGTCTGCTTGTTGGGGTTTGTTGCTGAGAAATCGGTGGACTGTGTTCATTGGGTACCCGTTCTTTTTGAATACACTGTTTAGGTGATTTTCCTCTGCTCTGCGTAGCCTTCTCTGTGCTGCAGAGGGTGCTCATTGATATAATGTTCTAATGCAGCTTCGTTTATGGATGTTGGGATGATTGCTTCTGTAGTTCAGTATTTGGTCCATATATGTTTCTGGTTTGAAGATCCCCATTGGCTGTTTGCTCGACTGCAATATCTAGGAATGGCAGTTTGTTGTTGTTTTCTCTGGTCACCTCTGTTTATTGTACTGATGTCATTCATAATAAACCAGAGCGAACTGTCATCTGTCCAACTTTGCTGACAAGGACTTGGAGGCCCTGATGGAGGAGGGGACATGTGCGGTCACTGTCCATGGAGTGAGCCTTGAGACATTGATGCCTCTTGTCCAGGATGGATGACCAGAGGATCAAGTGGCAAGCTGGAAGCAGCAGGTTCCACTCTGAATCTCATGTTTGGAATTGTTATCATCTAGTTCCTATCTGACAGGTGGGAGAATGGGAAACTGTATAATAATGAGGCAGATGTCACAATAATGAGGATGCTAAAATATATAAATAGGGATCTTGCCAATCAACTAGTTCATGTTGTTCTGCAATTTTTTGGGGAATTGGATACTCTGCTCTCGACTTCAGAACCCTTCTTCCTGCTGATCTTCCAGAATTCACTCAGTTTTACCTCCAATGCCCATGTTGTTCAATGGTTTGGAAGATTCTGCCGCCGGTTTTTCCTGTGGTCAGTGATAAAGCAGTGTTCTTCAGTCAGTGGAGAATGCCTATGTGTCACTGACCATAAGATTAAAGGCTATAAAAATGTCTTAAAATGTAAAGTGCAGCTTGGAGATTTGAGAATCATTATGAAATAGTGTTAAATTTCTAATTAATCAAATGAATTCATAGTTCTTTTTGAGATGATAGCCAGAAGTGTCATCAATAGAATCACAGCTGATTTAAGGCATTGATAATTTAGGTTCATGCTCAATCCTGCATTATTTGATAAATTTTGGCTTCTGACTTTTTTTTGCCTTCTTAGGGACAGGGCACAAATTTTTGTTGGTGTATATATTCATGTGTCACAACAATATCAGTCTCTCTGCTTATTTAATTTTAAAATTGTAAACAATTTTTCTCTTCTTGTGAGCAGATGCAGAAGCAATGGAGCTGAGCTGCCACGAAGTACCAATATATGTAAGTATTTATTTGGTAGCTATAATTGTCCTTCAGCCTACAATTCTCTGACATATGTGTTCCTCAGCTTATAACCTCTTACGTATCCCCACTTTTAAATGTTGGGACCTCATTTGGTGGGCGTGCCAAAACCCTGATTTCTGAAATTCTCTTTTGAAACCTCTATGCCAGTCTGTGTCTTTCCTACTTTATGTATTTGAAGAGTGCTGCCTTTCTGTAAGTCCTGTCTCAACAGATTCCGATCATTTTGAATGAAGTGTTCTTTACAAAATGCCAAGTGTGAAAGACAATAATGAATTGTGTGTTTTTGAAGTCAGTAGTTCATTTTTTTCATTTTTTTTAAGAAAGGTGATATAAACTAACTAGATCAAGTGTCAGTAATAGTTTTTCTGATCTTCCCATATGATTGAATTGGGAGATTGGATGATTTATGCTGTTGTTAAAAGTCCATGTTGTACTACATTCTGTAACTTGTTCTGAAGCTACTATATTGTCTTGTAGAATGTGCAATTAATAATTTTATCTTCAAAGAGTAAGTCCTTTCTTTTGAAGGATGTCATTCTTTCTCCTTGTTTTTGTCTTCCTTCCTAATATCACTTCCAGCCAAATTTGTGTACAGACAGACCCAATCTACAGTCTGCTTCCAGTTCTATTTCAGTGCTATTTCTAAACCAGTACCATGTGAGAAAACTGCAGGATGATCATTCACTTGCTTAGAGATGCTGTTCGCATCTTTACTCCACCTCACAATATCATAATAAGGACCAGAACCAAATTATGAGAAAGCTGCTCTTTTTAAAAAAATCTTTCATAGGATGTGGGCATCAATGGCTAGATCAGAATTTGTTGCTCATCACTAATTGCCCTTGAACGGAATAACTTGCTAGGCAGTATACATAAAAAGACCCCCACAGTTTAACATTTTTGTAGGTCATAGAGCCAAAGAGATGTACAACACTTTGGTCTCACTCTTCCATGCCAACCAGACATCTCAACCTAATCCAGTCCCACTTGCCAGCACTTGGCCCATATACTTCTAAACCCTTCCTATTCATGTACGTATCCAGATGACTTTTAAATGCTTTAATTGTACCAGCCTCCACCACTTCCTCTGGCAGCTCATTCCACACATGCACCACTCTCTGCATGAAAAAGTTGTCCTTAGGTCCCTTTTATATCTTTCCCCTCTCACTCTAAACTGATGCCCTCTAGTTCTGGACTCTCCACACCAGGGAAAAGACCTATCCATGCCCCTCATGGTTTTATAAACTTCTATAAGGTCACCCCCTCAGCATCTGATGCTCCAGGGAAAACAGCCTCAGCCTGTTCAGCCTCTCCCTATAGCTCAAATCCTTCAACCCAGGAAACATTCTTGTAAATCTTTTCTGAACCTTTTGAAGTTTCAAAACACCTTTCCAATAGGCAGGAGACCAGAATTGGATGCAGTATTCCAAAAGTTGCCTAACCAATGTCCTGCACAGCTGCAACATGACGTCCCAACTCCTATAATCAATGCTCTGACCAATAAAGGAAAGCATACCAAATGATTTCTTCACTATCCTATCTACCTGCGACTCTACTTTCAAGGAACTATGAACCTCACTCCAAGGTCTCTTTGTTCAGCAACACTCCCTAGGACCTTACCATTACATGTGTAAGTCCTGCTCTGATTTGCTTTTCCAAAATGCAGGACATTGCACTTATCTAAATTAAACTGTATCTGCCACTCCTCAGTCCATTTGCCCATCTGATCAAGATCCCGTTGTACTGAGGTAACCTTCGTCGCTGTCCATTATACCTCCAATTTTGGTGTCATCTGCAAATTTACTAACTATACCTCCTATGTTCACTTCTAAATCATTTATATAAATGACAAAAAGTAGTGGTCCCAGCACTGCTCCTTGCAGCACACCACTGGTCACAGGCCTCCAGCCTGAAAACTGAAATCATTTGACTTGGTTTGATTTATTGTAGTCACATATACCTAAGTACAATGAAAAGCTTTGTTTTGTGATCAGAACAGGCAGATCATGGCAAACAAGGACATGCAGACCACAAGATGCATAGACAGAGCAAGGCATAAAGGTTACAACTTCCCAGAAGGTGCGCAAAGCAAGATCAATACTAGCAAGACCAACATTATTTGAAGTGAGAGAGTCCATTCAACAGTCTAATAATGGCAGGAAAAAAGCTGTTCTTTAACCTGTTGGTGTGTGTATTCAAGCTTCAGTATCTACTGTCTGTTTGAAGAGGGTGTAGGAGAGCATTACGGGGATGGGCGGGGTCTTTGATGATATTGGCAGCCTTTCTGTGACAACAAGAAGTTAAATGGAGTCCATGGATGGGAAGTTGGTTTCTGTGATAAGCTGGCTATGCACACAACCTACTGTAGTTGCTTATGATCCTGGGCAGATCAATTGCCATATCAGGCCATTATGCATCTGGATAGTATACTCTATGATGCATCTGTGAGAGTTGATGAGAGTCCTTATGGACATGTTGAATTTCCTGAGGGAAAAGAGGCTTCGTTTTGCCTTCCTGACTGCTGCATCTACATGGGACATCCAGGTCAGGTTGTTGTTTATCACCACTACTAGGAACTTAATGCTCTTGACCTTCTCCACGCCTGCTACATTGATGTAGATGGGGGCATATTCTTCTCATTTCTTCCTGAAGTCAATGATCAATTATTTTGTTTTGCTGACATTGAGAGAGATTGTCATCACTATACCTCCTATGTTCACGTCCAAATTGCCATACCAGGCCATTATGCACCTGGATCGTATTACTCTATGGTGCATCTGTGAGAGTTGATGAGAGTCCTTATGGACATGTTGAATTTCCTTCGGGAAAAGAAGCATCTATCATGACTCTATGCCCTCTATTGCCTTTCTGTATTCTGATATCCGTCCTACCATGATGGTGTCATCGGCAAACCTACAGATGAAGTTCGTTTGGAATTTGGCTACTCAGTCGTGGGTGTACAAGGAGTATAGTAGGGGTCCATATAGAGGCCATACAGGATATGGATGGTCAATTTCCTTCCTTGAAGGGGTTAGTGAACTGGATAAATTTTTAATGACATTTGTCATAATTTCATGATCACCAATACTGGGATAAGTTTTTAATTCCAGATTTATTACTTGATTTTAAATTGCACCAGGAAGATTTCAACTCATGATCCTCCAGCTTCTGGATTACCAGTTCTATAACTTTGCCACTACTTTAATTTTCATAATTTCCCCTCAGTGTGTGAGAGGCCTCATCTCCGTGGCTTACTGAGCTGGCATATGAATAACGTAATTTGCATTAGCTTTTTAAACATAATGACATTTTTGTTTGCGTCACATGAAAAGGTTACATTCCAGGAGTGGTAATTTGAACTCCATCCCATCAGATGGTGTGCTCAGTGATCCAGGATTTGCAAATCTGAGAAAAGGTGCATCATTGTCATTGAATTATGACAGCCACAGAAAATACGTTTGTGCTTTAGAACACAACTTGCTTGCTACACCCACTACAACCTATTCAGACAAAGAATGTTGCTCTCTGATTGCTGACATTTCCAGAGAATGAGTGGCATTAATTAAGATATTATTTTGGGCACACCCGTAAAAGCCTTATGGTGAATCAGTAGGAAAATGAACTTTGGGGGTTGACTCTGAAAATTGTAATTTAACTAATAATGGTTTTCAAGAGATACAAGATTGGCAATCTATGAAAATTTATCTGAAAATTATTTGATAATTTGTAAGTTTGATTTTGTTTTATAATCCAGTAATATTAACAGTGTTTCAAAGTTTATTAGTTAACAAATTTAACCAACTGTAGGCTGTCAGATGGTTCCTGTATTTAAAATCTTGGCATTCTTGCTGAAGAATTTGCAACTATTTTAATGTATCCTCCTTTCAGCTCTATACCTAGACAATTGAAAATGAGTTGAAATTTTATTGAAGATTGACTTTTCTGTTGTGAGAAGAAATTAATAATGAAACTCCAATGGCCATACAAAAGCATTTTTGCTGCTTTAAGTGGAAAGCAAAGATTGAGATCATCAGCGAACATTGGTGTACAATTAGAAAACAGGTCAATGCTCCTTTCTTAACCAGTGACATCATAATACAGGCAAATTATTGGTCATATCTCATATTTACCTGCAAAACAATGTGTAATAGCTAGTTTACCCAAATATGGATCAAAGTGGTTAGGATGAAATTAAATCAAATTAACTTCCTAGATATTTTCCATCATAAGTTAGACGATTCATAATCATAATTGTATCTGTGCTCTGCAAGGGTTAACATCAAGAGGCAAGATTTACAGTGACTGAATAAGTCAGATTACAAATGTCTGTACAGTTTTTCTGAAACTCATGCTTGTTCTTTGGGAATGATGTTTTACAACTCTGCATCTAGTTTTCTGAGAACATTGTGAATAAATTGCAATTACTTTGTTATGAAATTAGAAATGCATCCATGCAGCACCCATTTTTCAGATGCAAGACAGCCCTCAAAGTCTTAGATATGTCACATAAGAATCAAATGCTTTTTATTATTCAGAGTTGTGCCACTGTAGGCAATGGAGAACCCACTCTGCAAACAAATATTGGCCCTTTGCATATTCACATCAGGCTCTCTCTACAATATTGAGCCATCTTTAATACAATCATCTATATGTACTAATAACTTTAGCATGTGTGTATCTTTCTCCCTCTCTCTGTTTATTGGTTCTTCTTTCCAATCATTTGTGGTTCATCTGTAAATGTGTACATCTTCACTGGCCTTTTCATTTTGTCAACTGAATACCTTTTCTGAAACTTTCTATTGTCCCTGTGACTTTCTTCAGAGATTCTTCATTGTTCTATTTGATCGTTCACATTTCTGCCACTTTATCTTCCTTCACTTTATTCTTGTATATATCTGCGCTTCTCTCCCTATTCTAAAATTTACCTATGGTTCTGACATTATAGAATAGGGTCGGGTCATTTGGCCCCCTATGCCCATTTTTGACAGATGATAGATCGCCATCTGGAACTGCCTACACGATACCTTGATATATTGTTTAATACATGTACAATTCCACGATAAATGTTTTTAAAATTCTGTGAGCCAATGGAAAAGTATTCCATGTCCTAATGGCCGTATATGGGAATAAAAGCTTCAAACCTCCCTTTCTGTTTGTCAAATAATAATCTTCAACCTGTTCCCAATACAGCAACAAATAGTGCTCTTTACCCTTTTAAAACCTTTCAGTGGTGTGTACCAAGAACAGAGTGCGTGACTGTGCACATGATAGTGTGTCATCAGTATTTGAATAATAGACTATATTCATCTACTCTGCAGTAATCCAGTAATTGATCAGGTATTTGGCAGCAGCATGTTGTAACATGTTTCTGAGACTGAAGAACCATTCAGCAAAACTAGCCAAGAAGGCTGTGGAGCTAATTGACTAATTTGACATCAACCTATGTATATATGGTTACTTTAAAATGGAAATACATTGTGAAGCACATCAGAGATATTTTCAAAATTGGATGCAGAAGCAGTGCATGAGGTATCGGGAGCAGTAACCAATTTTTGCCTTAGATATAGGGTTTAAAGGAAGAAAGAGTCATTGAAAGACGATGGATTTTTTTTCAAGGGGATCCCAGAATGTCAGACATTTGCAGTTGAAGACACAACCACAATGATGGGGTTGGTAGAGTGACACTGAAGAGGTACAAGGCAAAGAGCTGGGCAGTTTGAACAGCTGCAGTGTAGATTCAATCAGCACCCTCAATCAGCACTATACATTGGCGAGACCGTGCAGAGGCTATGGCAACAGATATATGAACACTGCATAACAATCAACAGACAGGAGTGTTCCCTCCTGGTCGGAGAACACTTCAGCGGTCTGGGGCACTCAACCTCGGACCTTTGGGTGACCGTCCTCCAAGGTGGAATTCGGGACAGGCAACTAGGAAATGTGGCCAAGCAGAGGCTGATAGCCAAGTTCGGTACCCATGGGGATGGCCTCAACCGGGACTTTGGGTTCATGTAACACTACAGATGACCCCATTGCACTATACACACACACAGACACTCCTACATACATGCACACATATATATATGCGCACACACACTCTCCTATAGACCCATCCACTCACGCAGACGTCTCTCATACACTCACACATACACTCCCACACTCACACACACACCCTCTCACAGACTTATACCCCCTACACTCACACATACACACATTGTCTCGCAAACAGTCATAACCCCCCCCCCCCCCCCGACACACCCACCACATGTGCACATATAATTTGTGGGGTGAATTTGTACGTGCAGAATTACATTTTATTTTGCTCAAAAACTGCATGAATCCATGTAAGGTTCTGTAAATCTGTCTTTTGTGGCACACAGTCTCATACAGGGCACCACACTCCTCCAATGCATTATCTGGGCCGACATGACACCAACTGTTAAATTTCAGTTGAGAATGTAACTTTTAAAAATGTTTTGCGATTTACATATGAAAGAACTGAAGCTAACATGGTCATTCTAAAATTTGTGAGACTTAACAAACAATCCAGGTCTTTATCGATGCAAAATTTCAGTTACATCACACTGTAAACTTTTGCTATAAATTCTGTGTCTTACAATCTTATACTCCAGAACCACCTGAAGAAGGAGCAGTGCTCCAAAAGCTAGTGCTTCCAAATAAACCTGTTGGACTATAACATGGTGTTGTGTAAGTTTTAACTTTGTACACCCCAGTCCAACACCGGCATCACCAAATCATGGCTACAGTAAAGCTTGTGGAGTGTTGGAAGCTGTGCAAGAAAATATTAGAAAGAATCTGAAAGTGAGAAAATATTCTATAAATTTAGTCATCAACTCATGATTGACAGTTTTAAGAACTTTCTGAAACTTAGTAGAAAATAAATGAAATCCGTAACATTTGGATGGTGACATTGGAACCAGAGGACAGCACCTCAGAATAAGGGGAAGGCTAATTCAAACTGAGATGAGGAGGATTTTTTTTTCATTCAGATGGTGAATCTTTGGAAATCTGTACCCAAGGGGGCTGTCAAAGCTCAATCACTGAGCAGTTACACTACAGAAATCAATATTTTCTGGGAACTGTTCTGGAATTATTCTGGCGAAGATTCACTGGAGTCGACTCTGCTTTCTTCCCACAGATTCTGTCAGATCTGCTGAGTTTACCAGCAATTTCTGTTCTTGTCAATGTTCTGGGGACCTGGATTTATATCTCACCATGGCAGTTTGTGGAAGTTGAATTCAATAACAATCGGGAATTTAAAGTCTAACAAACACCATCCTTATCTGCTCTGGCATATACATATCTGCAGAACCACAGTAATGTGGTTGACTTGAAAACGACAATGGCTAACTTATGATGATGCTGCTCCTTTAACATGGTTATGTTGTCCTTGTTTTTTTCAGAGAGGTTGCAAAAGGGACAGACTCCGCAAAGTCTAAGTTGAAGGGTTTTAGGGCCAATTTGATTATAGATAACAGAGACTGCCTTGGATAAAAGGCTTTCACATTTTTAAAAAAATCTGTACAATAAAAGGGGGGCAGCCAGTTGTCCCAGCTCAGCTTTTCTCTAATTTGGTTTGGTTAGGTTAGTAAGCAATAGTATTTGGAAGTTGCTGGACCCAAAGAAGCAGGTCCATGCTGATCTCTCTCTGACTTCTGTCCTTTAAAAACTGGTGTTTGATTTTACCATTTGTGCTGAGGGGTATTAATGAGGATTGTTGCAAGAATTGGTAAGAGCATCATTAAATTAGTATAATTTGTTGGTTTTTCAGATTGTTTAAGTTCTTTGGTATTCTGTTCTCTTTTGTTTGTGTTTCATTCAGTAATTTTGTGAATAAATTCTGTTTAAAGCAATTAGCAAAAGTTAAGGTCTGGGCTATTTTCTTGAAATGCTTTGAGGGGGTCTGGCCTGGTCTGTAACAGGTTTGGGGCTTGTCCAGCATTTGTTCTGTAGTTATGATTTGGGGTAGGGTTATTGGACTCGAAGGCAATGGGTGATAGGTGTTAGTGTCTTTTGTTCTGGGTGTTGATTTTGGTTGGTTTAAACAATGCTTGGGATATCAATGGCTTTATCAGTCACCAAAAGGCTTCTGGGGATTGGGAGAAGTGACCTTGAGGGTTTTGAAAAAGGTGATTAAGGCCAAGCTGCTGGAATTAGCAGACAAGCTGGAGCTGGAGCTTCCTACTTCTGTGATGAAAGGAGAGATAATTACAGCAATAGCTGAGCATATAAATTTTCTGGATACACCATCAGATTCTTTAGGGATGGCTAAAATTCTGTTGAACATGAAGCAGCTTGAGTTAGAAGCAAAAGACAAGGAATTATGATTAAAAACAGAAAAAGAGAGAGATAAGAGAGAAAGAGAGCAAAGTGAGAGAAAAGGAGAGAGGAAAATAGAGAGAGTTTGAACTTCAGAAATTGGCACTGAGACAGGAAAGTCATCTTAAAAGGATGGAGATGAAGGCTGAAAGTAGAGCTAGTGAGGTATTCACATCACTATCAGAGGAGCTATCTGGGGCATAAGAGGAGGTGAAGAAAGCCATCTTAAGTCCATATGAGCTTGTGCCAGAAGCCTACAGACAACATTTCAGGAATCTAAGGAGGGTCCTTGGTCAAACCTACATTGAGTTTGAAACAAAGTAATTTTGGTAGGTGGATAAGGGCATTTAAAATAGAGCAAAACTATGACACTCTTAGAGAGACAGTTATTTTGGAGCAGTTTAAAGATTCATTTCCTGAAGTAGTGAGAACTTATGTGGAAGAGCAGAGAGTTAAAACGGCAAGGTTAGCGGCTGAACTGGCTGATGGTTATGACTTGGTCCATAAATCAAAGTTTGGCTTCCAGAATCAATTTTAATCTGTGAGGGATAGAAATTGGGGAAAAGAGAAATCCTCACATGGAAAGGAAAAAGTAGATAGAGCCATAGAATCATAGAGATGTACAGCATGGAAACAGACCTTTCGGTCCAACCCGTCCATGCCGACCAGATAGCCCAACCCAACCTAGTCCCACCTGCCAGCACCCAGCCCCTATCCCTCCAAACCCTTCCTATTCATATACCCATCCAGATGCCTTTTAAATGTTGCAATTGTACCAGCCTCCACCACTTCCTCTGGCAACTCATTCCATACACGTACCACCCTCTGTGTGAAAAAGTTGCCCCGTAGGTCTCTTTTATATCTTTCCCCTCTCACCCTAAACCTATGCCCTCTAGTTCTGGACTCGGCAGAGTGGGAGGGGGAGTTGAAATGTTGGGCCACGGGGCGGTGTGGTTGATTGGTGCGGGTGTCCCAGAGATGTTCCATAAAGCGCTCTGCTAGGAGGCGTCCAGTCTCCTCAATGTAGAGGAGACCTCATCGGGAGCAATGGATACAATAAATGATATTGGTGGATGGAGGTGAGGGAGGAGGTGTGGACGCAGGTTTTGCAATTCCTGCGGTGGCAGGGGAAGGTGCCAGGATGGGAGGATGGGTTGTTGGGGGGGCGTGGACCTGACCAGGTAGTCACGGAGGGAACGGTCCTTGCGGAAGGGGGAAAGGGGTGGGGAGGGAAATATTTCCCAGGTGGTGGGGTCCGTTTGGAGGTGGCAGAAATGTTGGTGAATGATTTGGTTTATGTGAAGGTTGGTAGGGTGGAAGGTGAGCACCAGGAGGCTCAGCAATCACTTCTGTAGCTTGCAAGATGTCACCATCTATTTCCCTACAGTCTATATCTTCCATATACTTTTCCACAGTAAATACTGATGCAAAATATCAATTTAGCATCTCCCCCATTTTCTGCAGCTCCACACAAAGGCCACCTTGCTGATCTTTGAGGGGCCCTATTCTCTCTCTAGTTACCCATTTGTCCTTAATGTGTTTGTAAAATCTCTTTGGATTCTCCTCAATTTGTAAGAACCCTTTGGATTCTCCTTATTTCCATTTGCCAAAGCTATCTCATGTCCCCGTTTGCCCTCCTGATTTCCCTCTTAAGTGTACTCCTACTGCCTTTATACTCTTCTAAGGATTCGCTCGATCTATCCTGTCTATACCTGACATATGCTTCCTTCTTTTTCTTAACCAAACCCTCAATTTCTTTAGTCATCCAGCATTCCCTATACCTACAAGCTTTCCCTTTCATCCTGACAGGAATATACTTTCTCTGGATTCTCATTATCTCATTTCTGAAGGCTTCCTATTTTCCAGCCGTCCCTTTACCTGCGAACATCTGCCCTCAATCAGCTTTTGAAAGTCCTTGCCTAATACCATCAAAATTGGCCTTTCTCCAATTTAGAACTTCAACTTTTTGGTCTGGTCTATCCTTTTCCATCATTATTTTAAATCTAATACAATTATGGTCGCTGGCCCTAAAGTGCTCCCCCACTGACACCTCAGTCACCTGCCCTGCCTTATTTCCCAAGAGTAGATCAAGTTTTGCACCTTCTCCAGTCGGTACATCCACATACTGAATCAGAAAATTGTCTTGTGCACACTTAATAAATTCCTCTCCATCTAAACCTTTAACACTATGGCAGTCCCAGTCTCTGTTTGGAAAGTTAAAATCCCCTACCATAACCGCCCTATTATTTTTACAGATAGCTAAGATCTCCTCACAAGTTTGTTTCTCAATTTCCCTCTGATTATTATGGGGTCTATAATACAATCCCAATAAGGTGATCATTGATTTCTTATTTCTCAGTTCCACCCAAATAACTTCCCTGGATGTATTTCCGGGAATATCTTCCCTCAGCACAGTTGTAATGCTATCCTTTATCAAAAATGCCCCACCCCGTCCTCTCTTGCCTCCCTTTCTATCCTTCCTGTAGCATTTGTATCCTGGAACATTAAGCTGCCAGTCCTGCCCATCCCTGAGCTATGTTTCTGTCATTGCTATGATATCCCAGTCATATTCCTAACAATGCCCTGAGTTCATCTGCCTTGCCTATTAGGCCCCTTGTATTGAAATACATGCAGTTTAATTTATTAGTCCTACCTTGTCCCTACCTGCCCTGACTGTTTGACTGACTTCTGTTATGAGCTGTACCAGTCTCAGATCGATCTCTTTCCTCACTATCTCCCTGTGTCCCATACCCCCACCTTACTAGTTTAAATCCTCCCGAGCAGCTCCAGCAAATTTCCCTGCCAGTACCTTAGTCTCCTTCCAATTTAGGTGCAATCCGTCCTTCTTATACAGGTCACCTCTACCCCAAAAGAGATTCCAATGATCCAAAAATGTGAATCCTTCTCCCATACACCAGCTCTTTAGCCATGCATTTATCTGCTCTATCCTCCTATTCCTGTCCTTACTAGCTCGTAGCACCGAGAGTAATCCAGATATTACTACTCTCGAGGACCTCCTTTTTAAATTTCTGCCTAACTCTCTGTAATCTTCCTCCAGAATCTCAACCTCTTCCCTTCCTATGACATTGGTTCCAATGTGGACAATGACCTTTTGCTGGCTCCTCTCCCCCGCGAGAACATTCTGCACAATCTCTGAGACATCCTTGATCCTGGCACCAGGGAAGCAATGCACCATTCTGCTTTTTCGCTGCTGGCCACAGAAACGTCTGTCTATACTTTGGACTAGAGAATCCCCTGACACAATTGATCCCTTGGAAGCCGACGTACCCCTTGTTGCATTAGAGCCAATCTCAATACCAGAAAGTTGGCTGTTCATGC
Source organism: Chiloscyllium punctatum (assembly GCF_047496795.1). Lineage (NCBI taxonomy): Eukaryota > Metazoa > Chordata > Chondrichthyes > Orectolobiformes > Hemiscylliidae > Chiloscyllium > Chiloscyllium punctatum. The sequence goes on along the minus strand of NC_092740.1, from coordinate 44,950,664 downwards.
TATGTTCCCCTGAGAATCCGTCACCCCCTACATTTTCTAAAACAGCATACCTGTTTGAAATGGGTATATCCACAAAAGACTCCTGCACTAGCTGCCTACCTCTCTTACCTTTTCTGGAGTTAACCCATCTATGTGACTGTATCTGAGACTTCCCCTTCCGATAACTGCCATCCATCACATACCGTTGCTGTTGCAAATTCCTCATTGCTTCTAATTGTCTCTCCAACCGATCCATTCAAGCTGATAAGATTCGCAGCCAACAGCATTTATGACAGATATAATCCGCAGTAACCCCTAAACTCTCTTTAAACTCCCACATCTGACAAGAAGTACATATCACTCTATTATAGGCCATTTTTGCTGCTTCACAATCTACAGACCCAGAAAATAACACCGACTTATTCCTCTACAAACACTGCCCCAGGATAAGTTAATAGTTATGGCTTATATTTTAAATTTATTCAATAGACATATCTCCAAAAACATATAATCAAGAAACAACCCACTCTACTCCCTACTGCAGATTCTCTGTAGGCCTCATTTAAAAACAATGATTAACTTATCTGATTCTGTGCTGTGAACTTCACCCGATAGTTCCTCCAAGATTACTTTTGAATTTCACTGTTTGTAAATTTTCCCAGATGCACTCTGATGTCCAGTGATACAGGAATTCAAACAGCAAAGGCAGTAACTGTGTAGGTTCTCTCTCTCATTCTTTCTCTTTCTCTCTCTCTCTCTCTCTCTTTCTCTCCTTCAACGATCTCACCATGTGCTTCCTTTGTCTGCTCTTCTCCCTTTTAATACTGCTGTTGTTTTGACTTTTTTTTTCCAAAGTTCCAAAACAATGCAACAGCATATAAAACAGTAATTGCTGCTCCTGGAATTCAAGGAAATCACCTCCAACACCTAAAATACCTCAAAAAAAAAGGACCAGCTGTTACAGCCAGAAATTTTTCCTGTCCTCAATCTTGGATTACCCAGATTCTGGTGAAGATCATAAGGATAATTTACCACAGGGTTCAAAAAAAACCCTTGAAGGGGACAGAGAGGTTAATAAGCTCTGGTGTTTTCACTGCAATAAAGTCGACCATACGAAATCACAGTGTTGGTGAGTTAGGAAAAGCACTGAGAAACCAGATGTAGGAAAACAGGATAAGCCAGTAAACTTTGTTGGAGTGGTAATGGAAAGCACAGTGGAGGCTAGAAAGCTGTACCAGAATGTACAAGCTGGTTGGAAGTTGATTAAGGAGAAAGTGCCAGATCTTCTTAAATCATATACCTGCGAAATAAGGTTTACTTGCATAAGCTAGGAGCAGCAAGTAAAGAGGTTGCAATATTAAGAGATACAGGATACTCTCAATCTGTGATGTTGAAAGATGAGGAGATATTGCCAGCAAAGGTACGAGTAATGGGAATTCACATTGAGACAAGAAGCACTCAATTATATAAAGTCAGGTTAGAGTGTCCAATGAAGAATGGAGAAGTCGTAGTAGGAGTACTGGACAAACTCTCAGCACCAGGAATATAATTTGTCCTTGATAATGATATAGCTGATTCACCAGTTGGAGTGCTGCCAACTGTGGTTGAAAAGCCACAATACTATTGCTGGACACATATTCTGGGATTTTGCCTGTCTGTGTGCTAAGGAGATCACAAAGTCACCAGTTGAAACAGGAGAGATCAAAGAGTACAGATAAGGAAGTTGAAGTGCAATTAGCAGAGACCCTGTTTGATCAGATGGTTGAGACAAGCCAGGAGCAGATAGATGACACAGCAGACATCTTCAGCTCAGATAAATTAACTGTGTTACAGCAGAAAGATGAAAATTTAAAGCAGTTTTATCAAAAGGCATACACTGAAAAAGAATCGGAATGTATCCCTGAATGTTATTATCTTATAAATGCCGTGTTAGTGAGGAAATGGAGACCGTCACATATTTAGGCAGATGAGAAATGGGCAGAAATTCATCAAGTCGTATTGTCAGTGGGTTATAGAACAGAGGTGTTGTGAATGACGCATGAGGTCTCGCTAGGGTGCCATTTAGGAGTGAGAAAAACTCAAGCTAAAATACAAACCATTTTTACTGGTCTGGACTGCACAAGGATATAGTTGAATTTTGACAGATATGGCATGGGCGGCACGGTGGCACAGTGGTTAGCACTGCTGCCTCACAGCGTCAAAGGATTATAGAGAAATTACTCAAATTTTTCACCAGATACGGGCTACCGACTGAGATACAATCAGATCAAGGGTCAAAATTCACATCAAAATTATTCAAGGAAGTTATAGATGGCTTAGGAGTAAAACAGTTTGAATCTTCTGCATACTGTTCAGAGTTTCAGGGAGTGCTAGAAAGGTGGCATCAGACATTAAGATGGCTTATAGTAAAGACTGTCCAGTTGATTGGGATAAGGAAATTCCTTTGTCTTTTTGCGATCAGAGATTCACCAAATGAATCAATCAAATTCAGTCCATCTGAATTAGCTTTGGGCATGAAGTGAGACGATTGCTAAAATTGATTAAGGAGAAATTGGTAAGTCAGAATTCAGAGACTACATATTTGGACTGTGAGTCAAATATTCAGGAACGATTGAACAGAGTGAGGAGTTGGCTAGATACATTTAAAAGTATCACAGCATACAATGAAACAGGAAGCAGTCAAGAAATCAAAGACTCGCAATTTTGCTATTGGAGATAAGGTGTTAGTATTATTTGCAGTGATAGGTGAACCTTCAAAAGCAAGGTTTAGTGGACGTTATCAAGTCAAAAAGAAATTGAGTGAGGTGAGCTATTTGATAAGGACTCCAGACAGAAAGAAATCTCACAGACTGTGTCATGTGAATATGCTCAAAGGGTATCTTGACAGGAAAGGAAAGCCAAAGAAGACTGTGTTATTGATTACAGAACAAGGAAGACTCAAGATCAGAGGATTCTGAATTGGGCATTCCGCAAATTAAATTGGTCAATGAGGAATTTGTGAAAAATTGGGATACATTGTTAAGTTACCTTCCAGAGGAAAATCAAAATGACCCGAAAGAGTTATTAATATCGTATGGGGAGATATCTGGAAATAAGCTGGCAAGTACTAACAAAATTATGCATAATGTAGATATAGGAGATGAAGCAACATCCAGATATACATAACCCTTTAAAGTTGGCACAGATTCAGAAGGAGATAGAGTGCATGCTCTAAGATGGCATAATCAAAGTGACTTACAGTGACTGGTGCTCACTCATAGTAAAGGTGCCAAAACCAGATTTTACCCAATGGTTATGTGTGGACTATCGCAAAGTCAATGCAGTTACAAAGACTGATGCATATCTGATTCCGCATTTGGAAAACTGTGTTGAGCAGGTTGGACAAGCAACTTATATTTCTAAGTTGGACTTGCTCAGATGCTACTTGCTGGTACCTTTGTCAGAAAAAGCAAAGACAATTTTGGCTTTTGTAATGCTGAATTGACTGTATCAGTTTAAAGTGATGCCATTTGGTAAGAAAAATGTGCCAGTCACATTTCAGACACTAACCAGTAAGGTCATTGTTGGCTTACTCGACTGTGTCATATACATAGATGACCTGGTAATTTTTAGTCACACATTGAAGAAACATTTACAACATTTATCTGACTTGTGCGATTGACTTTGGAAGACAGGCTTGGTGATAGACCTGGCTGAAAGTGAATTTGCCAAAGCCCAAGTTACCTTCCAGGGTCATGTTATTGGACATGGACAAATGGCCCCTCGGGATGCAAAGGCAAAGGTAATTAGGGAGTTTCTCACACCATCAAAATAAAAGCAGTATTACGGTTCCTGGGATTGAATGAATTTTATTGAAAATTTGTACCAGTGTTGCAAATTTATCAGTGTTGCTGCTCCACTCACTGAATTGCGAAAGAAAAGCAAGAAGTTTCAGTGGACAGCGGACTGTCAAAAGGGTTTGACAGCCTGAAAGCTGTGTTAATAACTGCCCCAGTATTAGCCACAACTCATTGTGCAAAGATGGCTATCGATGCAAGTGATGTGGGTGTCGGTGCTGTGCTCTTGCAGGAAGATGACAAGAAGATAGAAAGACCTATGGGGTATTTCTCCAGGAAATTAAACATTCATCAGCATAAGTATTCAACAGTTGCGGATACTTTGAGCTTGGTGTGGGCTTTACAACATTTCAATGTTTATGTTACCAGTAATGTATCTGAGACAATCATGTACACTGATTGAAGTTTATGGAGAAATTTAAGGACAAAAATACCACACTGTTTAACTGGAGCTTGTTGTTATAGCAATTCAATTTGAAAATTGTTCATGTGGCAGGATGAGAAACGTGATTGCCAATGTATTGTCGAGATTTGATTGAGAAACGGAGGTGTTTGGTGACAGGATTAAAACAGACTGAAGTAAAATATATTCGTGCATGTTTGCATGATTATTGACAATATAATGTATATGTGTTGTGTCGAGTACTAACAATTTTAGGATTAAGGGGTTTTAAAATAAAGCCATCTTTGGATATTGATGGTTGATTCTTTTTTAAGGGGGCGGTGTGATGATTTTGCTCCTTTAACAAAGTTTGTTATCTTTAGTTTTTTTTAAAGAGGTTGTAAAAGACACAGTCTCCAAAAAGTCTAAGTTGAAGGGTTTTAGGCTCAATTTGATCATAGTAACAGATATCGCCTCAGGTGAAAAGCTTTCAAGTTTAAAAATAATGTGCAATGATAGGGGAGTGGCCAGTTTCCCCAGCTCAGCTTTTCTCTGGTTTGCTGTGGTTAGCAAGCAGTATGTTTGGAAGCTGCTGGGCCCAAAGAAGCAGGTTGATGCTGATCTCGCTCTGATTTCTCTCCTGTAAGAACCTGTGTTTGATTTTACCTTTTGTGCCAAGGACTGCTTATGGGGATTGTTGCAAGTATTGGAACAGCATCATTAACTTGGGATAATCTGTTGGGTTTTCGGATAAGTATTCTGTTCTCTTCTGTCGATAATCTTGTAAATAAATTCTGTTTTGTTGAAAACTACGCGATTTGACCAACTGCATCCCTCCTGGAATATCTGTGTTACATCTGCTTAAAATAACTTGCAAAGTTAGAGTCTGCGCTACTTTCTTGAAATGTTTGAGGGGTTCTGGCCTGGTCCGTAACAAACTCAGCCCTGCAATGTCTTCCTCATTAAGGTCTGGTGCCAGAATTGGGAGAGTTATCTCACAGACTAGTCAAGCAATGACCTCTACGCGTGGAATCATATCTTTCTTGAAATATCTCAGATAATACAATTACTGTCATTGGGTCTGTCCTGTCCCAGCAGAAGTGGTGGCACAGTGATATACAAGTGGGAGGGAGGAGCCTAACTGGGATTCTCATGGCATTAGATCAAACATGGGCAAGGAATCTTCCTTCTGATAAGCATATACCTCCCACTTTCATCAGCTGCTCTTCCATATTGAACAGCACTTGGAGGAAACATTGAGGGCTGCAAGGTGGTTAGAATATATTCTGGCAAGGGATTTCAATGTCCATCATCAAGAGTGACATGGCAAACCCATTACTAACCAAGTCCTAAAGGGCATTGCTCATAGACTGGTTCTCGGGATAGGCTACAGGTGTTGAAGGATTAAACAAGAGGGAAATAAACATACCTGCAATTTCCCCTCCAAGCTACACGCAGTTTTGACTTGGAACTATATTGCTGTTCCTTCACTGTTGATATGTCAAAATCCTGAAAATCCCTTGCTAACATCATTCTGGGTGTGCTGATGCCAGATGGACTGTAGTGGTTCTCTATCGCTCTCTATTTCTGTAATGCACAGAACATGACACTTGTGTAGCTGTGATTATTTTTGTTATTTTATACTCTCCTAATGGTAAACCAGCTCCAAACCAGTAGAAACGTGCTTGTAATCAACTCCATTTGTAAGATGAAGTGATTTTACTGAATTTAGAGTGAGGCTGCAAAATATTTTAAAACTTGCCACACAATCATTTTAAGCAATGATTTTCAGAGGCAAAAGCACAGAAAACTGTATATTTAATGGTTTGAAGGATAACTAACGAACTGGAAGAAGAACGATAAGTACATTGCATTTCCAGTAGCGAGTGAATATGTTAAATATTTGGAAGTGTTTTTATGCGCTTTTAGTTCCTTTTGACAGTCCACACCAGGCCAGTCTGGCACTAATCATTAATTACCATAGAAACGTTGAAACCGCTTGAAGTATTTCCAGGAAATCAGATGTCAGTGAAGTTTCCTGCCTTAGTAACGTTATTGTTTGTGGGTGGCTTTTATCCTACATGGCTTCCCGTGTTTATTTTAAAATCATTGTTTGTTAATTTTTTGACATATTTAAATAATGCTAAGTGAATGGTGTAGATCTAAGCCAACCTTGACTCTTTATGAGGCACATCAAATTAACAGTTCAACTCTTGGCAGACAAGGTATTCTTCAAAGCATAATAATGACAATAAATGGGTCATGGTCTTCAGTAAATTTTTGGACAAGATTATTGAATCTGCTCTGGCTGAAAGTATTTATAATTGACAGTTTTGTCTATACTTGAAAAGTGCCCAATGAACAATTACCGTCAACAGTAAAGTCGTAGCTGTTTTCCATTTCCACTTATTTTCATATTGCACCATCTGTTAACCATCTTAAAAATGGGAGTCAGCAGATTCAAAGCTGCAACACTAAAGACAATAATGTCAATCCACAGTAAATGACAGTACTTGCTTTTGTAGCTGTACAAACAAATGAACATAATAAATAGTAGCAGGTGTAGGCTATTGAGCCCTTCTAACCTGCTCTGTCATTCAATGAGATAATGGCCAATCTTCTACTTCTTCAAAACCATTTACCTGCACTGTCCTCGTATCTCTTGAAATTTTTTTTTAATATCTAGAAGTCTATCAATCTCAAAATTGAACATTGCTAATCTTTCACAGCCCTCTGGGACAGGAAATTCCAGAGATTCACTACCTTCTGAATGATGAAATGCCTCATTGTCACAGTCCTAATTGGTCTACCCTTATTATCAGTCTAGATTTCCCAGTCAGGGGAAATATCATTCTTGCATTTATCTGTCAATGGCCTGTCAGAATTATGATTGTTTCAATGAAATCATCTCTCATTCTTCTTCTAAGCTCCATTGAATACAGACCCAGTCATTTAATCCTTCCTTATTGGTTTTCCTATCTATCCCAGGAACTATTTGGTGAGTGTTCATTTGGATTTAAAATTATTGCTGAAATGACCTTAGACAATATCAGTCCTGGGTCTTAATTACTCTCAATTAATAACATAAGGCACAGATTGTATGGCAGCTTGCTTTGCTGATGATGCCAAAATAGATATAGTAAGTTGTCAAGAGGACATAACCTGTCGATATTCCTTTGTAAGTAGTCTAAGGGAGACAAAAAGAATTTACAGATGGAGTATAAAATGTGAACATGTCTAATTTAGCAATAAGGTTATAAAAAGTATACTTTTTAACTGGAGAGAGTTTTCAGAACTCAATGCAACAGACATATCTGATCCTTAGTGTCAGACTACTCCCCACCTCATCAAAAATTTGGTCCAAACATGTACAGAAGAGCTGTAGCGATAAGGTGAGAATGTTTTTGATATCAAGACACCATTCAACTGAGTATGACATCAAGGAGCCCTAGCAAAACCGGAATTATGGAAATCAGAGGGATGGTCTCTTCTGGTTGAAGTCATACCTGGCACAAATGAAGGTAGTTAGAGATCACTCATCTAAGCTTTAGGACATCACTGATGGCATGACTTAGCATAATGCCTTAGTCTCATCAATCTTCAGCTGCTTTATCAATGACCTTCTCTGCATCATAAAATCAAGTGTAAATGTTTGCTGATGATCGTACCATTAACAGCATTGCAGACACTGAAGCAGTCTGTGTCCATATGCAAGAGACCTGGACATTGTTTAAGCTTGGACGTATAAGTGGAAAGTAACATTTATGCCACATAGGTATCAGGCAATGACCAGAAAATATCTAACTATTTCCACCTGACCTTCAGAGTAAATCCCCTACTATCAATATCCTCAGGGTTATCATTCGCCAGAAACTGAAATGGATCAGACATGTAAATATTGTGGTTTCAAGAGCAGTTCACAGGGTGGGAATGCAGTAGCCAGTAAATCATCTGCTATCTCCTTAAATGCTGTCCATCATCTACAAGGCACAAGTCAGGGGTATGATGGAATACTCTCCACTTGCCTGGATAACTATAACTTCTACAGCACCCAAGAAGCTTGAAACAGTCCAAGGTAAAACAGCTAGCTTGATCGATCCACTACCTTCAACATTCACTTCCTATACTGCCAGTGCACAGTGGGAGCACTGTGTACAATCTACAAGATGCACTGTAATAATTCAACAAGGCTCCTCTGAAAGCACTTTCCAAATCTGTGACGTCTAACACCTAGGTGGGCAATGACAGCAGATGCATGGGATCATCACCACACCTTTCCACCTCCCTCCAAACCACACAATATTTTGACTTGGAAGTACATTAATTCCTCCTTCACTGTTACTAGGTCAGAATACTAGAACTTCCCTTCTAACAATTATATGTGTGTCTATACACCCCAAGGACTGCAGCAGTTCAAGAAGGCAGCTCACCACTAACTTTTCCAGAGCAATTGGGAATGGGCAATAAATTTTGGCTTTTCCCATATCCCAGAGCAAATTAGAAAAGAGGGGGTTCTGGATGTCTCAGTATGTGTATCACAAACCTATAGCAAGTGATTGAAAGGGTAAATGGCATGTTGACATTTATTCCAATGACAACAGAATCTAAAGGTTGGAGAACTTTCCTGCACCTGTCCAGGAATTGATGAGATCATATCCGGAGTACTGTGTATAGTTGTGGTCTCAACTTGTTCCAGTGTTGAAGGGCTTATTTACAAGGAATGTTTGAACATTTTGGGCCGATACACACTGGTGTTTAGAAGGATGAGTGCTGATCTTCTTGAAATATTTAAGGGCCTGAGAGGACTTATAAGGTGGATGCTGGACAATTCATTCCTCTCAGGAGGACACTAGAAATAAAGGATGGAGTTGAAGAATAAGAAATTTCCCTTTTAAGATGGCAATGAGGAGAATTTGTTTTCTCTCAAAGGGTTGTAGGTCTATGCCTGGAGGGCAGTGGAGACTACATCATCAAGTTTATTGATGGCTGAATTAGATTTTAACAATCAAGGGTTTCAAGGATTCTGGGGAGCAAGCAGAAGGTGTGTCTACAAGTGGTTCAGCCATGATTTTATTGAAGATAAGACTGCTTCTAAGTTCTATGCATCTATTCTTTGAATTTACATCTCATTATTTCTTTGAATTTACATCTCATTATTAACAGATGATCCTTCATTTTCACACCACTTCCAATTCTGTTCCTTAAGAAATTAGATGGTGCAGATTCCCAATGTGAATGTCAGCGTGGGTACACAGCAACTTCAACCTGCAATTACTTGTACCGGTCATCATCCAATTATGTCTTCAGCACAATGTTCCTCCATGCTCCATCCTTTAACATTTTCCTCAACCTTTCATCTATGCAAGTTAGCATCGGCAAACCATCAGCTTCACCACATCATCATGACTTTCAACTTTCACATTACTTCAGTCATTCAGTCATTGGAGCTCAGGGGCAGTATGACTTGCATGCTTCTGTCAGGTTGTTTGGGTACATGAATGCACCTTACGGCTGTTGCTTGCTTTTCTGTTGCTCACTCTACACTCACTTGGAAGCTGCTATCCTCTGGATCTTGCATTAATTTTTCGCGCAGACAGAGAGGCAGACCATGGGGAGCACTGAGTTGTTGAGGAGGTGGAGATGTCATGGTATGGCATTGATTGCAACAGAGTCACACTTGCAGTATGTGGCAGTCATTTATGCAGCAAGCACACTGTATATGTTCAAGCAAGTGGCCATGTGTCAAAGTCAAACAGGAGCAGACCTTAATGGTACAAGGAAGGACTTTGGTCATTCGAAGGTTCCATTACAGTCAGTCAGTGAGTCCATTGGATTCCTGTCCAGTACGTTGGCCATGTCAGTCGGATGCTTGATCCAACCAGAAACTAGGGATCTGGTCCTTGCAGTTGGTGTGTAGGGTAATGGACACATGCAACACTGCAGATAAATGAAACTAATCTGGGGATTATAGGTACTGTAGAAATAACAGTCTGGGGGCTAGATTGTGCTCAGTCAGGTCTGTCCTGTCAAGTCACTCTGGTCAGGTGGGCCATCATTAATCCTGGGGTTTGCTTAATAATGATCAGGGCTTATTGTTGGCAGTCCAGATCATCCTGGGGAAACTGAGAAGCTAATGTCTGGGGATGGAGTTCATTCCACTGTATGGCTGAGAGAATGATCACATGCTAGATAGAAAGGTGGGATCTGAGAAACAATAAAAGGGGAACTGGAAGTTCCTGAAGGGAGCAGATTGGAGTCACTCTGGTCTCTCTATGGATAATATTTATGGATAATAAGGGGATAGCAGTTTGGGAAACCATGGACTCTGGGGAGTTAATAGTTATATCTAGGGACTCAGCACAAATGGGGAGGAGGGGAAGGCTGAAAGATCATTAAGGGAATAGGGACAGCAACACAAAGTTTCTTTATTCTTGAGGTTTCCAAATCTCACGTGCTTTTCTCTGGCTAAAAGGAGTTAAGAGTTGGCTTTCTGTCACCACCCAACCACATCCTGTTGGTTTTAGCCTACTTGGCATTGTGGACCAATTTTTGATGCAGTGAAACAAAGTGATGGATTGGAGATGATGCGGGAGTGGAGAGATGGCATTGTGCCCCTAGTGAGTAAGTAAGAGGCACAGAGGACAGGAAAATATTGTAGTTTAGGAGGATGAGATAGGTAAGAAGCATTGAGTTAACATGATGCATGCAATAATGAGACTGTAATCCATATATCTCGATGAGAGGCATATGCAACGGCACAGTTAGAGTGAGTGCTGACTCTGAGTGAGAGGTGGTAGAGAGAAAATTGCAGTGTAGAGCAGAAATGACCATTGACCTTCTTTCAGGTTTGCTGGGCATTCCATTTAACTCACTGACCTGCTCCACTACCTGTGTCCAGGCCGATTATGTGTGGTGATGTGATTCACCTTCCCACTCACCACCTTCAAGTCCCTGTATGTATATTTGAAAGCTGACTCACCATTTTGGGCAGTTTCCTCAAGGATAACAGTGCAGGACTCCATGTCAGGGTCAATTATTGGTTTGCAGAATCTGAAATGGTGTCATCTGGGCTTTAAGTATGGTGCAAGCAGCATGATCCCTGGAGGATTTTGGTATTGGCAAGCATTCTGGTGCAATTCCAAGGGAGGAGTGCTGAAGAACCTGGTTGCATAATTAAGGAGGTGAAGAGTGGAAGATTATGTGAGCACACTCAGTCCAGACCATGGCAGACAAGGTGATTTTCACTTGACAGGGCACTAACTGAAAATGAGAAAACTCCATTCATGGTACACACTACTTTCTTTTAGGAGACAATGAGATCTGCAGATGCTGGAGTTCAGAGTTGAGAGTGTGTTGATGGAGTGTATTGCACAACAGGTCAGGCAGCATCCAAGGAGCAGGAAAATCGACTACTTTCTTTTACCAGAAGTATAAAGTCTCAATTTTCTGATTTGCTATGTTTACGTTTCTGTTGTCTTCGTTGAGTTTGATCTGTGCCCAAAATTGAAGAGAACATATTTCAAGAATGATATCCCAAACCTTTTGTAGCCTATCACCTTCTTTGATGTCCAGTTGATTTGTATTATCTACACAGAGGGGGCAGGAGATTGCAAATTTCATATGATCCTACAGATGCTATATACATGCAAATTATTTTCCTTTTTTTTTCTTATGCTGTCAAAGGAAGAGGTAAAGATTTGTTAAACACAGTTGTATCTAACCTTATTATTGCTGGATATCTAGTTTCTAGCAGAATTCACTGGATGCATGCAGGATTGAGAACCTTGTCTGATATTCTGTGTCTCTGGTTCAGTTGCTAGATTAACTTTAAGACTGCTGACACAAATTGTCTATTTTATCTTTAGGGAGAAAAGGATTTTATGAAATTCTGTTTCTTTCCCACTTGCATGGTGTTAACTGGACACCTGAAATTACCTCTTCCTTTTCGTTCCAACTTTCCTTCCTTTTTTCACTTTGGTGATTTGACTCAGCAGCTTACTGTCTAGTTTATTTTGGTTAAATCTCCCTGACTGTAAAAGGTGAGTTCATGACCTCTCTGTGTGAGATATGCTCTTTCACTTCTCATAGCTCCAATAATGATCTCAGACCTATTGGATACTTTCCGTTATTTTTTATGAAAGAACAACACTTCACTAGCATTTTACTTCAGCACTAAATTGATTCATTGTGTAAGGTTTTTCAGCCAGTATAAATTAAGTGATGTGTGTCTAAGACTTAATCCTTTTAAATATTCTAAATTAGCTGCCCACAATGTGTGAATTGTTTTCTTTTTTATAGGGTCAACAGTCTTTGGTAGCAGTGTTTGAAGCAACCTGTCCCGTACCTGAGGGTGCCGAATGGTACTTTGTATATGAGGGTTCACGCCAGAATCATGTAACTGTGGCACAGAGACTTAATGCTAAAATACTGCAGTCAGTTGTTCCAGGTAAGCATGCAGAGTTGGATATTTTATTCAATGTGGTGAAAAATACACACTAATACTTTTAAAAAATATATTTGATTTGGATGCACGTATAGGTAGTGAAAATAAATTATGTTCCTTTGTATTCTGAAACTGATACCTTCAGGTTCTCTTTTATCAAACTCTACATGACTTTCGCTTAGGAAGTAATATGAGTAAGAATTTAGTCTATCAGGGAAATGTAGTTACACTTGTAGGAAAAAAACAACTTATACAGAACTTTTAACATGTCAAAATGTTCCCAGGTACGTCACAAGATAAAATAACATCTGACCGCAAGAAAGATAAGACGATATTTAGATCAAATGACCCAACATCCTGTTAAAGAAGTAGGTTTTAATCAGTGTCTTAAAGGGAAAAACTGAGGTGGAGAGACATAGGGCGGGAAATCCAGAGTTTAGGACCGAGCCAATTGAAGACATGGGCACTATTGCAGGAATGATTAAATCAGAGATTTTAGGAAGCCAGCAGATATCTTGAAGGGTTGTGTGGCTGGAGGATTGCAGACAAAGGGGGGCACCAGGCCATGGAAGGATTTGAATACAAGGATGAAACATTTAAAATCAAGACTTAGATTGTCTAAAAGCATTGTGGTTATGTCATTGAGCTCGTAATCCAAAAGTCTGAACTATTGTGGGATCAAGTTCTACCATTCCACCATAACTTGGAATTTGAATTTAAATGATTAATTAAATCTGGAATATAAAGCTTGGTATGGTAACCATGAAAATACTAGTCATGAATTGGAGATGCCAGTATTAGACTGAGGTGTACAAAGTTAAAAATCATACAGCATCAGGTTATAGTCCAACAGGTTTATTTGGAAGCACTAGCTTTTGGAGCACTGCTCCTTCATCAGGTGGTTGTGGAGTATAAGATCGGAAGACACAGAATTTATAGCAAAGGTTTACAGTGTGATGTAACTGAAATTATGTATTAAACAAGACCTGGATTGTTTGTTAAGTCTCTCATATTTTAGAATGAACATATTGGTTTCAGTTCTTTCATATGTAAATTGCAGAATTGTTTTAAAGTTACATTCTCAAGTGAACTTTAACAATTGGTAAAAACAATGACTGCAGATGCTGGAAACCAGATTCTGGATTAGTGGTGCTGGAAGAGCACAGCAGTTCAGGCAGCATCCAAGGAGCTTCGAAATCGACGTTTCAGGCAAAAGCCCTTCATCAGGAATAAAAGTGTTGGCCCAGATAATACATTTAAGGTGTGAGGTGCCCTGTGTGAGACTGTCTGCCACGATGTTCAGACTGATTCTAATCTAAAAAAGGGATTTACAGAATCTTACATGAATTCATGTAGTTTTTGAGCAAAATAAAATTCCGCAAGTACAAATTCACCCCACAAACTTATGTGTGTGTGTGCATGTGGGCGTGTGAGTGGGGGAGGCACCTGGAAGTACTCAAGGATACCCTTATAAGAATGGGGTATGATGCTCAACTCATCAACTACCAGTTCCAATGTGCCACAGTGAGAAACCATAATGACCTCCTCAAGAGACAGACACAAGCTGCAACCAACAGGGTACCCTTTGTTGTCCAGTTCTTCCCAGGAGCTGAAAACCTATGCCATGTTCTTCGCAGCCTGCAGAGCATTATCAATGAGGATGAGCACCTCGCCAAGACCTTCCCCACCCCTCCACTTCTTGCCTTTAAACAATCACCAGATTTCAAACAGATCATTGTTCGTAGCAAACTATCTGGCTTTCAGAACAACACCATACAACCTTGTCATGGTAGACGCTTTAAGACCTGTCAGATTGTCAACACAGATACCACCATTACGCATGGGGCACCTCCCACCGTGTATGTGGCAGGTACTCATGTGACTCAGCCAACGTTGTCCACCTCATACGCTGCAGGCAAGGATGACCTGAGGCATGGTACATTGGCAAGACCGAGCAAAGGTTACAGCAACGAATGAATGGACACCGCACAACAATCAACAGACAGGAGTGTTCCCTCCCAGTCGGAGAACATTTCAGCGGTCATGGACATTTGTTTGACCTTGGACCTTTGGGTGATTGTCCTCTAAGGCGGACTTTGGGACAGGCAACAATGCAAAGTGACCGAGCAGAGGCTGATAGCCAAGTTCAGTACCCATGGAGATGGCCTCATTTGGGACCTTGGGTCCATGTCACACTACAGCTGACCCCACTGCACTACACACATACAAACTGACATAGACACATACACACCACACAGACATTCACACACACACGCACACACGCGCACACACACACACGCACACACGCGCACACGCACACACGTTTGTGGGGTGAATTTGTACTTGCAGAATTACATTTTATTTTGCTCAAAAACTGCGTGGATCCATGTAAGAATCTGTAAATCATTTTTTAGATTAGAGTCAGTCTGAACATTGTGGCAGACAGTCTCACACTGGGCACCTCACACCTTAAATATATTATCTGGGCCGACATGACACCAATTGTTAAAGTGCACTTGAGAATGTAACTTTAAAAAAATTCTGCAATTTACATATGAAAGAACTGAAACCAATATGTTCATTCTAAAAGATGAGAGACGTAATAAACAATCCAGGTCTTGTTTAATACATAATTTCAGTTACATCACACTGTAAACCTTTGCTATAAATTCTGTGTCTTCCGATCTTATACTCCACAACCACCTGATGAAGGAGCAGTGCTCCGAAAGCTAGTGCTTCCAAATAAACCTGTTGGACTATAACCTGGTGTGTGATTTTTAGCTATGAAAATACTGGGTTAATGTTAAAACGTATTTGGTTAATTAATATTGATTTTCATAGAGGATCTAACGCTATTAAAGAATCCCTACAGTGCCATTCAGCCCATCAAATCCATACTGACGCTCTGAAGAGTATCCCATCCAGACCCAATCCTTTTTTATCCCTGTAACCCCACATATCCCATGGCTAACCCACATAGCCTGTACACCCTTGGATATTTTAGCATGGTCAATCCACCTAACCTGTACATTTTTGGACTGTGGCAGGAAATCCACGTAAACATAAGGATAATGTGCAAACTCCACACTGATAGTCATCCGAGGATGGAATTGAGCCCAGGACTTTGGTGCTGTGAGGCAGCAGTGCTAACCACTGAGCCACTGTGCCACCTTTAATTTTTATGGAAGCAAAACTGGTTCAGTAATGTCACATATTAGGAAAGCAAAGCTACCATTTTTATCCTGTCTGATCTCATTAAGATTCCAAACCTACAACGTGATTGACTCTTAACTTCCCTCTGAAATATCCTGGGAAGAAAAAACATAACTTCTACAAAGAATTGTGAGTGAATTCACAATTTCTGACTCAGAAGTAAATCAGCCAAAGCTGATACATGTTTAAAGTTGTTTATGTTATATTATATGTAATGTTATATTATATTTAATATTAAAGTATATTATATTTAATATTGCATTGTGTTTTGTCATATTTTTGTGTTCATTTTTATTCATGGATTTTGTTACAGGTCATGATACTTCAGAAGCTGTTACAGTTTCTGCCTGTATGTTCACAGAGGCAAAATCAGTATCTATCCTTGGGTGCAGCAGGATAAAATACATTGAGGATGTAGCATCTAAACTAACTCAGGTTCTCGTTGAAAGTGCCGGGATGGTGGATTGCACTAGCCACCTGACTCTGCTTGAACAATTTGGCCTCACCAGAGAGGCTGCACAATCTTTAGATGAAAATATGACAGCTGCCATTGAGCACTTGGAATTATCACCATCTTGGAATCTGCTTGGAAAGTGGGCAGGAAAAGGTAATTAAACTGTTAAATCTTTAGTTTATATAATGCCACTCTGCACATTTGGAATGCACAACAATCCTTTTCCAAGTTATGCATTAGGAAGAAAGATTTTTTATGAGGGAAGTTATAGAATACATTAGATTTTTTTAAAACAAAAGTTTTGTGAAGAATTGTGTTACACCTGAAATCGGAAGAGTTTTTGAAACCAACAAAGAGTGACCAAAAAACTGATCAAAAGAGGAAGGAAATTGAAAATGAATAAGTGTGCGTATAAAGTTAGACTAACTGCTTTTGTAATTAAATACAGAGGGGCAAGTCGCCAAAGTAAATATGTGCTTGTTATTTGGAGAAATACACCTTGGGGCATGAGAAAAGGTCAGTGTTGAACAAACATTTTGTGTATACCTTCACAGGAGAAGACATAAATTAGCTCTCAAAAAAAAGGTATGATGTGGGTTTGCTGCAACAAGGTGTTTTACCTGATGTGGCAATGCTTGCATTATCTTTTGTAATGTAAGAAAATAGGCTATTGTAGTATTGAAAAAATCAACACACAATTATAACAATTTTACTATTCACAAGCATGATAATCCTCAGGCATAAATGTCATGTCTAGTTCTCAGTTATTAATTTTTTATAGAGGAGCATGTTCCTATAGAATGTCATGCTTCAAGTGATCTGAGGCAAGATAGAGTATACGATCCTTACACTCTTAGCACACATACTGTGGTACAGACCCATTGGGTTGCTAAATTGTTGAATAGTGGTAAGTTTCAAGAAGTGATCCATCGCAATGTTTAATCTTCCACTTGTGCTATGAATAGGTCTGTTGCTACTTCTGTCATGAGGATGTAAAGGGCTACCTTTGTTACTGAGGTTAATACATTTGCCATATCTAACATATATTCACAAGTCACTGAATATCCTGATTTACTGCTGGCCTGTACATAGGTTCATGAGCAAGCTGACATGTCAAACTCTGGTGTAGCATGGACAGGATGCATTTTTTTTATTTCCACCCTTTGTTGTCTTTGAAAAGGTTGTAGTGAGCTGCCTTCTGTGTGCTGTTGATATACTCGCAGTACCTTGAAGGAAGGAATTCTAAAATTTTGATTCAGTGATGGTGAAGGAATGTATGTATGTGTGTAAATATATATTATATATATATATATATATGTATATACATTTATATATTTACAAGTCAGGATGGAGTGGATTGGAGGGGAACTTGCAGATGCCGATGCTGGTCTTCTGATGTATCTGCTGCACTTGGCCTGCTAGTTGCTGTCTAAGGATGTTTGGCGAATTTCTGCAGTGTATGTTGTTGTAGAGAGTATTCGCTGCTGCTACTCTGTGGATGTTTATTGATGTGGCGTTAATTAAACGGGCTGCTGTATCTTGGATAGTGTCAACCATCTTGAGTAGCTGTTAGAGTTGCACTCATCCAAACAAGTAGGGAGTATTCCATCACACTTCTGACCTGTACCTTATTGATGGTGAACAGGCTTTGGGGAGTCAGGAAATGAATTATTTCTAGTCTTTGACCTGCTCTTATTGCCACTATTTATAAGGCGAGTCCAGATCAGTTTCTGGTCAATGGTAGCCCCCAGAATAGTGGAGGATTGAGTAATGGTAACACCATTGCATATTAAGGGACTGTGATTAGATTCTCTCTTAGTCAAGGTTGCCATTGCCTGGCATTTGTGTGGTGCGAATGTTATTGGTACTAAGACTTGTTTACCTAGTCATCATGATATACCAAGTTCATCTGTGCAAGGCCAAAATCAATAAAGCTTCTCAGGTACTTTCTTAATTCTGTCAGACCATCCCTGGCTAATGATCTTTGTAAATCTTGTAACTGCTCATCAGTTGCCAATTGCAACTGTTCACACTGACTCTGGTCAAAGCATAACAGATCAATCTTGAGAATCTTCCAGCTTCATTGTCTCGAACATCAATGTGGAGATCAACAGAAATAACTTGGTCTTCCTATGAGTTTAGTAATTTGCTCAGACTGTCAGAGGTAATCATCCTGGTATCTGGTTTATATCTCACTTTAGGGTCATACGCTTGGAGATCATTGACTGAGTTGATTGCATCATCTGTGTTCTATTCTGCCACAATAGATATGGTTTGAATGTCATGAATGATGACTTTATTGATGTCTGTGCTAATAGTCCTGCCAATGCTGGACTATTGATAACCCTCAGCTGAAGATTTCAGGAAGCCAAGATGAGCACTGCAATACATTTCTGCCAACATGATGCGTTTATTGTTCATTACATACAGTGAAGAGTTCTTTCATAGGCTAAGCATGAAACTTCACTTGCTAAGGTTCATGTCTTTTAGGGTCATAGAGTCATAGAGATGAACAGCACGGAAACAGACCCTTTGGCCCAACTTGTCCATGACAACCAGATATCCCAACCCAATCTAGTCCCACCTGCCAGCACCTGGCCCATATCCTTCCAAACCCTTCCTATTCATATACCCATCCAATGCCTTATAAATATTGCAATTGTACAAGCCTCCACCACTTCCTCTGGTAACTCATTCCATACACGTACCACCCTATGCTTGAAAAAGTTGCCCCTTAGGTCTCTTTTATATCTTTCCCCTCTCACCCTAAACATATGCCCTCTAGTTCTGGACTCCCCCACCCCAGGGAAAAGACTTTGTCAATTTATCCTATTCATGCCCCTCATAATTTTGTAAACCCCTATAAGGTCACCCCTCAGCCTCTGACGCTCCAGGGAAAACAGCCACAGCCTGTTCAGCCTCTCCCTATATCTCAAATCCTCCAACTCTGGCGACATCCTTGTAAATCTTTTCTGAGCCCTTTCAAGTTTCACAACATCTTTCTGATAGGAGGAAGACCAGGATTGCACACAATATTCCAACAGTGGCCTAACCAATCTCCTGTACAGCTGCAACATGACCTCCCAACTCCTGTACTCAATACTCTGACCGATAAAGGAAAGCATACCAAACACCTTCTTCACTATCCTATCTACCTGCAACTCCACTTTCAAGGAGCTATGAACCTACACTCCAAGGTGTCTTTGTTCAGCAACACTTCCTAGGAACTTACCATTAAATGTATAAGTCCTGCTAAGATTTGCTTTCCCAAAATGCAACACCTCGCATTTATCTGAATTATTGTGCTAATATGTCAGCATGAGCTCCCTTGTTAATTTTAGTTTTTGGTGTGTGTTGTCCTGTCTTTCAGGATCTATAATATTAATGTTTGTAAATTTCTTGATTGCCAATACCATCAATGCCATGTAAGAGACTAATAATAAGGAAACCTTGGTCATTTTTTGAAGTTTGCCTTTCACTTGGTTGTCTTTGTACTTCATTGACATGTTTGTGTATGCTCTTAACACTTTCTCCTTACTGATAATGTTACGGTATTGTACCTTGCTAGTCGCCTGTGTATTGCTGTCTGGCTTTGGCTTGGCCTTTCGAACCAGATTTACTGCATGTTTGTGCTCAGTATCCCTAGATGCCACTTGCTTTATTGATATCAAGAAAAACTGGACAGGCTTGGTGCAACTAACAGCACCTGTTACATAGTTTGTTGGTTTGGTGTGTTTTGCTGATGGTAGCAATCATGTTGGCTGCATCTAAACCTGTAATTGTTGTTGGCCTGCCACGTTGGCTTAACACTTGGATTCATCCTCAAGTGATGCAGTAATAAAGCAGCTCTTTTGCTTCCCTAAATGATTCTTCCCAAAGGCTTTAAATGGTGTAAAAATAATGACTACTTTCATGTGCCGCTCTGATAGGTCCCCTTTAGAAAAGATGTATGCATGCCATTTGCTATAATATCTTCAGGCAAAATGGTCAGACATTTACAGCAGCAAGAAGCCATTTGCCCATTTTGTCTGTATCAGTCAACAAAGGTCTGACTACGCGAAGCCCATTTTCCAGCTCTTAGTTGATAACCCTGGAGGCTGTGGTAATACAAGTGAGTATCTAAATGCTGCTGTTATGACTCACTGGGGTAGCATACTGGAAATCAAGCCCTGCTATTGTCAGTGTCATCACAAAAGCAAAAGCTTTTATAAAGTACTCAAAGTTCTTCAATTTACATGATTTTCAGACCAGATTGATAGAAAACATGGACCAGGTTTCTGTACTTAACAGGGATCACTATTTATTACAAGTAATTAGACTCAGGTCTAATTAGACTTAGCTTCAGGCACAGTTATAAACCATTAGTATATAATACTGTTAATTAAAACTCTAATGCCCTTATGAACTCTGCCTTGAACACATACAGACAGACTTACACAGAGTAAAATAGGCTATGGACAGAGGGGGAAAAACTGTAAAGACAGTTCAGTAATCTTTGTTCCCAAATGCAGTTGTTGAGATGATCCTTATAACTCTTCTGCTGGCCAGTACATTTCTTCCTCTGGTATGCTTCCTCTGGTTGGTAAAGAGACACAAGGTGGCCAGTTTATTTGTAAAGGTCTCAGACATATCAGTTAAAACTGATAACTGGTCACTAGCCCATAGACCAATTAACTTTTGTAGCCAGCAAAGGCTGCATCAGTAAACCCTTTCCGCTCCAAATCATCAGCAAATTACACTCCAATTACTGCTTGTTCAAACAATTGTGCACAATACTTACCATTGGTGTGAGGTTACTAGATTTTCAAAACTTTACAATCACCCTTTGAAACACTGGCTTCAAAACAGCCTTTTCTCATTTCAGTACCCTTTAAAAAATATAAAATAAAAAAGACACGGTCCTCACACTGCTAAACTGATAAAAGAGTTTCTGACCTTGTGAAAGTTTAAGAATAGTGTGTAAAGGTGTATTGTTCTGGTATAGCATTGTTTCTCAGCAAAAGTCTGATAGCAAAAGAAAATGACAAATGCTGCAAGTTTGAAATAAGAACTGAAAATTTTGGAAACATTCAGCAGACCAGTTGGCACCTGTAAAAGTATAAGATAGATTCTGATATTTCAGGTGTATTTAATTCTTAATTTATAATCTGACTCGGGGTAAGCTTAATGTGTTTGTCTTTTTCTTTTGAAGGTTTTCATTCTAAATTAATAGAATTTCTCTTGTTGATGTCCTCTAAGGGAAAAATGTTGATTAGACAGCAGCTCTTCTGGAATTCGAACCAAATGAGACTTCTAAACTCACTTGTCTTCATGACAATTTCATTTCACATTTGAGGATCTTAGATATTTCATCATAATCTCATAGAAACCCTCCAGTGTGGAAACAGGCCATTCAGCCCATTGATTCCATACCATCCCCTCCAAAGAGCATCCCACCCAGAAATTAGAATCTTAAAAGGAGCAGAATCGCAGATCATTAGAAGTGCTACAGGGGCATTAAAATGTCAGGATGGTCAAGAGACAGGGGTTAAAAGTTTGAAATGTTGACAGAATTGTGAACCTTGACATTCCTTTTGTACACAGATGTTGCCAGATCTGATCTAGTAATTTCTGGTTTTGAATAACTTGGGAGTTGGGAACAAGTTAAAAAAAAGACAAGTGTTCAGTTTTACCCCAGTTCAGGAGCAGTCTTTTTATTCTCTACAGTCAAAACTCACTGTAAACCTGAAGAAAACAGTTAATCTTACTTGTAACAATTGTTTAAGGGCAGTAGTCGCCAAGAAGATGAATTTTTTTAAATGAAATACCTTCCAAACAAATGAAATAAAACTTTACCCTGATTTTCTTTTTTTTTAATTTTAGAGATATGCTACAAGGAAACCCTGCTACATGTTTCAGTGAGACTAGGTCTTTATAAATTCTCTCAGTTTTTACTGTGCCAACCTGGTGGTGTCCAAGCTGCCCTTGTACCCAATGAGGAAGGAATGATGCCCATAGACTTAGCATTACAGAATGGGATGCATTGCCTCGTTGAATTTTTGAAAGAGTAAGTACCTAATCTTTGTTTTTCATTTTTAATTTTGCTGCATTTATTTTTAACCTGATGACTGAAAATCTGTTTCAATTCTTATAACTGCTCAATTAATTGGATAATGACTTAATTATAGATTGAAGTGGAAGTTACAGGGCCAGAAAAGAATTAGAATTTAAATGACCTTATAAGTGGGAAAAATGGTAAATTTTACATATGAATATATAAGTAAATGTAGGAAGAGTATTAACTTGAATGATACATTTTACCAATTCAAAGGGTGTGTATGCTGGTGAGAGTGTTTTGGTCATACTTTAATCTCATTAGTTTAAATATGCTAAATTACACATCTTAACAATTCCCATGAATGAACAAATGATAAAGAGGATGAAAAGAATTAACATTAATATGGCACATTTACACTCGTCCTGACTGAGGAGTACAATACAGTTCTGTTTTAACCAGGATGAAAGTGGAAAGTTGTGTTTTATTATCTGCTTCAAATTCTGTTAAGTATCAGACAGTGTAATTCCATATTTGTGTCATAGGATCATACTGTACAGAAGAGGCCTTTCAGCTTCCTGAGTCTGTACCACCATATGCTTTATTTTGTGTTCAAAATGTATCCATGGAGCATTACTCATCCCTACTTCCCTATGGCATATGTATTTCAATCATATGGCTGGTGTAATATATATAGCAGTACTTTTGCAGAAGCTGTAGAATTAATGGAAGTTAATTTGACACATAGTAATGTGCAAAATACACTTTGGGATAAACTCAAAGTGATACCAATCAGGAAAACAAAACCTCTGGATTAGTGATTGAGTGAAGCAATGTGCTGTAAATATTTGGGGATGAGTAAACCTAGAGTGTTCTTCATAAAAAAATCAGTTGACTACAGCAGGTTGGGACAATATTGGCAGTGTGGTTCTTTCAATTTGTAAATAATTTCTAAACTAGTCAGATTGATTAAACTAGTTGTATGCTGTCTGACACAGGAAACTACAAGGAGGTCAGAATCAATTTTTTTGATACAGCAAAGAAAGCCCTCCTGTGACACACAACATGTTTTTGAAATTTAAATAGGTTTTTCATATTAACCAGCTTTGTGATCTTTGATGTAAAATTGGGAATACTCCCGCACATTGTAAGGTGAAAGCAAATTGTAGGGCAATTGGTGGAGGATTTGCCTTGTATCCGATCCTGTTCTGCCCAATGTGTGAAATCCTTAGAGATAGTAAAGTTCTTAGACAAATTCATTAATTTTAAGAAGTTCAATCAGACTGAATGAATGAAAAAGAGAGAGTTGGAGGAAGACCGATTGTCATGGATCTGGAGAAGATTGCACAGACCAGGAGGAGACACCATAAAGAGATTTGAACAGGATAAGAATCTTAACCTGGAGCCATTGCAGGAAATTAAGCATAGAGGGTAATGACTTATTGGAATTGATGCAGGATACAATATGAACAGTTTTCAATGACTTGTAACTCTTTGATGGGTGGATTATAGAAGGCTGGCCAAGATGGCATTGGAATAGTTGAGATTGAAGATGACAAAGCCATTGATAAAGACTTTTGCAGCAGAGAATTGATGACAGGCAATTTTGTGGAAGTAGAGCTAGCTGATCAGTGCGATGGAAAGGGTACGAGGTTGAAAAGTCAATTTGTGGCCAGGGAGAGGGTGCAGTACAGGGTAATGATATGATGTTTGTGGTAGGTGCTGAAGACATCATAGATTCAAACAGTACAGAAGAGACCCTTCAGCCCATTGAGCCTGCACTGATAGAAAACTGTTCTAAATGTTTGTTAGTCCCACTTTACAACACTTGGCCTAAAACTTTGAATATTATTATGTCTTCTCAAAGTTTTTTACTTGCAACTCCTCCAAGACCAGGTGTTGGATAAGCAACAGAGCTGTGAATTGTCTGTGTATATGTGTAAACTGACTACCTATTCGCAGCTAAATGTTGCCAAGAACAGATTTGTAGATGAGGAATAATTTGGGTCAAAGGATATATCTTTCAGGAATTCCAGAAATAACAATGTGGAAGTGGGGAATGAAACCATTTCTGAAATCCTTCTGGTTGCGCAGGTAAAAGTGGAACCAGTTGAGCTCTGCCCTCCTGAGCTGGTTAATGGGGAAGAGACAATGAACCTGGATGCTTTGGTTAATCTTGTCAAAAACTGCAGAGAAGTTTGAAAGCATAAGGAGGAAATGTGAGAATGTCACCAGACATCACAATACAATATGCAAATTAATTTCTCTCTCAGAAAGCTATGGACACCGGGACAGTTGAAGCTTTCAAGAATGAAATTGATAGATTGTTTCAGGGTAATGATATCAAGGGTTATGGAGTAAAAACTGATATATGGATGTTGAGCTACATATCAGATGTAATGCAATGAATGGCAGAGTATTCTTGAGGGACCAAATGATCTTGTTCCTAAGGAAAGGTCATTGCTTCATCTCGCTCCCCGTACAACACTGGCAGAAATTAGTAATAATATTTCTTAAACAGCTGTCTTTTAGACTAACATGCTAGACTGGGCCTGAGGTAGACAACAAGAGGGGAAAATGTACTTGATCTCATCCTCACCAACCTACCTATCACAGCTGCATCTGTCAATGACAGTATTGGATGGAGAGACCACTGCACAGTCCTTGTGGAGACTTCATCTTCACACCAAAGCTGCACCGCTTTGTTTTGTGAGGTCTATTCCCATGCTAAATGGGATAGATTACAAACTGATATACCAACTCAAAGCTGGACATCCATAAACTGCTATGGGCCTCAGCATAATTGTTATTATTCAAAGTCAGTAATCTTATGGCCCTGAATATAGCCCACTCTACTATTACTACCAAGACAGGAGAACAGCATTGGTTCAATGAAGAGTGTGATAAACATACCTAAATATGAGATGTCACCTGGTGAAGCTATTTTACTTCCAAATAGCAAAAACAGCATGCAGCAGACAAAACTAAGTGATCCCACAATCGATGGGTCAGATTGCAGCCCCGAGGTACTGTCACATCTAATTATCCATGGTGGTGAGCAAATAAACAAATATCCCTATTCTCAATAGTGGGGAAGCTTAACTTATCAGTGATTAGGCAAAGCTAAAATATCTCTTGGCCTCCTACTGAGGTGCCCATCATTACAGATGCCAGCCACAGCCACATGATAAAGAAATGATCAACTTAGTTGACTGGAAGCTGGTTTGTGATACAGAATGATGTCCAGAGTATGGGTCAAATTCCTGTATCAGCAGGAAGACCATTGTCTTCTCAGCCTCAAACCTGGCTGAGAGATAAATAGGAGGAGTGAGCGGCTGCAGGGAAGGTAGTTGGGAATGTAATAGGTATATGAAGGTGTGGGGTGATGGTGCTAGGTCAGACAGGAGGGTGGAGTGGATAGGTGGGAAGGAAGATGGATAGGTGAGACAGTTAAAGAGGGCGGTGCCGAGTTGGAGGGTTGTATCTGGGATGAGGTGTGGGGAGTGGAGATGAGGAAACTGGTGAAATTGACGTTGATGCCATGTGGTTGGAGGGTACCAAGGTGGAAGAAGTGGTGTTCTTCCTCCATGTGTTGGGTGGCTAGGATTTGGCAGTGGAGGAGGCCTAGGACTTGCATGTCCTTGGCGGAGTGGGAAGGGAGTTGAAATGGTCAGCCCAGGGCGGTGGGGCTGTTTGGTATGTGCCCCAGAGATGTTCTCTGAGACGTTCAGCAAGTTGGTGTCCTGTCTCCCCAATGTAGAGGAGTCCTACCTGTCCATCTTCCTTCCCACCTATCCACTCCACCCTCCGCTCTGACCTATCAACATCACTCCACCTGAATCTACCTATCGCCATCCAAGCTACCTTTCCCCCAACCGCACCCCCCCCTCCTATTTCTCTCTCAGCTCCCTCCATTCTCAGCTCCCCACCACCCCCCCCCCCCCGCCCTCAACATTTCTAATGAAAGGCTTATACCCAAAACATTAGCTGTCCTGCTCCTCGGATGCTACCTGACCAGCTGTACTTTTCCAGTGCCACACTTTTCGACTTTGCTTTTACATGTCCTGTTTTATCACAATGAAAATATACTAGAATCCTAACATCAGTTCTATTCTTTGAACTATCCTTTTTTTCTTGATTGGAACAGCTTCTGCCTTCTCTTTTAAGCCAGATTCCTGCCTGTTCTTCCAGCTACCATTGTTAATGGTGCTATCAAGTGGCGCTTACTTACAATAACCTGCTCTCTCAGTTTGGATTACTCCAGGACCACTCAGCTCCTGACCTTATTACAGCTTTGTTGTGGGGAAAATCACCAGCCTCGGAATCAGTCGGGGGTTCAACGACAGAGTTCATTATCCAAGGAAATACCGGAGCTCTGGGGAGAGAAAGACACCAACAGCACAGTGGTCAGCTGCGTGTCCTCTCTCAACCCGGAGCACATGTCAAGCCACTTTTATACATTTTGTAGTATAATAGGTCAGTGATGAGGTTATTGTCTTTGTAACATAGTTTGTTTATTGTCAGCATTGCAGAATTGTTGATAGTTTCGGTACAGTCATTGTCAGTTTCAGTGCAGACTTTGTCAATTTCAGTGTCTATGTGCAAGTCCATTGCTGTAGTAATGGGCGTTAATCACTCTTCCTGAGAAGGATGATCACTGCAGTCCTGGCTATTAGCACTTTGTATTGGGTTTGTATCAAGCTGTTAGCATTTCTATCAAAGGTGTTGGCTGTATCCAGACACTTCGGCGGGCAGTATACGTTACTCATTTGTATTCTCTCCCTCACCCGCCTTAACCGAATCAACTAGGTTGTGAGTGCATTGTGCTGGCATTCTGGTGGCTCCAGTCAGTATCTGTGTTTGCTCTGCTGTCTGTCTCGATATTGTGGTCCGGTGGCCATCTTATGTGTCAAGTGGCCAACCTATGGCTCAGCAGCCATCTTGTGTGTCTGTGTGCCGAATGTCACCCTGCCCATGCCACCTCCCATGGCACTCCCCCCTTTGCAGTCAAGGAGGTGACTTTGGAGAACTCCCGCAGACCACCCAATTTATGTGCAGAAGTAGGTCATCTCTAGGGGCTCCTCCTCCTAAGGGGTATTGTGGCATGCCAATTTCTTCTGAGCTCTTCCATGGTGACACTCGCTGCTGGCACGGTTATCGTCAGTAGTGCCTCACAGCAGAGCTTTAAATGCCCAAGGCCCACACAGCATGCCAGCATAAGTACAATGAGGAGAACTATCCAAATAGGGTCCCCAAGATTTACCTATCAACCAATTTAGCCAGATGTCTGTGATTGTGGCTCCCTGTTGAAAATTATCTAGCTGATCTTGGATATTCTTGATGGCTTCTGTAATGTCATAAGAGGCATCAATAATGTGGGTGATACAACTGTCATCAATAATTGTACAAACTCCCCCTTGCTGTGCTAATTGATAATCTACTGCCTAATGTATCTGCTGTGTGTAGAGTCTGAGTTCAGCCAACTCTGTGTTAATTGCTTCCAGAGCTTTTGAGGTATTATTGCCTAAGATTGTCAGGCCACATACAAGGTAATTTTGTTTTTTTAACAACCCCTGCTGTGCACTCTCCAAAGATAGAGACCCTAAGAATCAATATTCCAGTGATGACCCCAACATGGTGGGGATCTGCCAGTCAACACAGAACTCCTGGCTGATGGAGCGGTTCACTATACTTCTCCGGACATGTTCCCTGCTGGGGCATGGTACAGTAAGGGGTGCAATTGTCCCTCCCGCGAACAGGTTTTGGAGGTCTGGGTTTGTCGTGTAAGTTGCTTTAAATAGAAAAACAAATCCCTTCGCTGCTTAGTAACATACATTGTCCTGATCTTCCATCTGTCTGTCCACCCATGTCGCCCTGATCCCCCAGGTGCCCCCCGCCCCCCCCAAACCGTGTCAAATGGGTATGTCCCCTGACAAGGGTGCCATTGCACTGACCACATATGAATTGTCTGCCTGCATCATATTTAAGCATGCCTGCTCGCTGCAGGTGCAGGTAAACTGTTCCCTGGTGACTGTACAATGCTGATAAGTGCACTGTGCCTGGATGCATGAGTCATTTTTGGGAACCAGGGCATAAACGCATCCCCATCCCTGACCTGCGAAACAAAATGGTTAATTACCTGGTTTTAAATGGGTTATTTGCAGTTTCGTTAATGGCTTCTTGTTCCAGGGCTTTTTGAGCTGCTCAATCTGCTGCCTGGTGTCCTTTGCTGACTCCTTTTGATGGGCTTTTATTTTTATTACCGTAGCCTCTTTTGGCTGTTCACTGGCACGAAATAGTGCCTGAATTCTTAACTGGTGTCTGATAGGGGCTCCCCCTGCAGTGGTGAACCCTCTACCACCCCATGCCACCATGTAGTCGTGGACTACACCGAAGGCATATTGACTGTCGGTATATACGTTCACGGTTCTTCCTTTAGCTAGTTCCAGTGCTGCTACTTGTGTGGACTGATTTCCACCAATCCTTCCAGACATAACTATTTCTAACTTAATCATTTATCACAGCCCATCCTGTTTGTGGCGATACTGCTACATATTTTTGTGACCCATCAATGAAGAGGGTCTCCTTGGCTGTGTCTAGGAGGGTATCTTTTACTCTCCCCCATCATCATCCCCATCTATATCCCCACAGTTGTGTGGTTCCCCTGTGTCTAGAATTACTAGACTGACTTAGGGGTAAAAAAACTGTCTCTCACTTAGCCCTTTGCATATTGGAGACGGCCCTCAGTTTCCTTGTGTTTAGCATCTCTACTGGGGTGTGTTTAGTGTGGAGGATGACATTCCCTGTCATTACTATGGGCTCACTAACCCTAACAAGAGTGCGGTACTGCAGATGCTAGAGATTAGAGTCAAGATTAGAGTAGTGTGGGAAAAGCATAGCAGGTCAGGAAGCATCCAAGGAGCAGGAAAAGCCCTTCATCAGGAGGTGCTATGCATCTGGGCAACCCGGTGTCTACTGGCCCTAGCTGAAAAATGTGTTGCTGGAAAAGCGCAGCAGGTCAGGCAGCATCCAAGGAGCAGGAGAATCGACGTTTCGGGCATAAACACTTCTTCAGGCTTCTTTGGACTTATGCCCGAAACATCGATTCTCCTGCTCCTTGGATGCTGCCTAACCTGCTGCGCTTTTCCAGCAACACATTCTTCAGCTCTGATCTCCAGCATCTGCAGTCCTCACTTTCTACTGGCCCTAGTTGAGTAATACCCTATGGGCCTTCTCCTGCTACTGTGGTCTTGAGTGACCACTGCGGAGTAAACTTCTCCTTCATTATTATAGTGGATGTGAAAATCTTTGCTGGAATCTGGCAGCCCTAGCCCAGAGGCCGATATGAGTCGGGTTTTAAGCTGACTGTATGCCTTCTCCTGTTCTGGCCCTCAAGTTACAGGTTCCAAGGTGGGCTTGCCTCCTTTAGGTTAGATTAGGTTAGATTTCCTACAGTGTGGAAACAGGTCCTTTGGCCCAACAGGGTCACGTCAACCCTCCAAAGAGTAACCCACCCAGTCCCATTTCCCTCTGACTCATGCACCTAGTACTACAGGCAATTTAGCATGGCCAATTCACCTGATCTGTGCATCTTTGGACTGTGGGAGGAAACTGGAGCACCTGAAGGAAACCCACGCAGACACAAGGAGAATGTGCAAACTCCACACAGACAATCACCCGAGTTTGGAATCGAACGTGGGTGCCTGGTGCTGTGAGGCAGCAGTGCTAACCACTGAGCCACTGTGCCTCCCCCTTTAGTTAATCTCTGGGTCAGTTCAGCCAATTTTGCCAACTCGAGTATCAGGCTCCGACTGTAGTTGATCTTTCTGACCCCCCTGACAGTGGCAGGTCGTGGCATCAGTTGGAGTGCCTTCTTGCGGTCGTTGGGCATTTCTTTGAGTCCATGGGATATAAGGTGCCCCATGTATAAGACTTGGGTTTTGCCAATTTGTGCCTTAGTGGGGCTAAATTTTAATCCTGCGGTTGCCAATTCCTGTAGTACTAGACATAAAGCTTCCTGGTGTCCTGACCCGGACTCTGAGGCAAGTAGGATATCATCTGCATATTGGAGGGCAGTGCTATCCTCTGGTAAACCTACTCTCTTCAAAGGTTTGCTCATCACCCTGTGAAAAACAGTGGGGCTGTTGTGGAACCCTTGTGGCAGGCGAGTCCACATGTACTGCCTGTTCCTTACTGTAAAAGCAAATTTATTCTGGGACTCAGGGTGTAATGGGTGAGACCAGAACCTGTTGGCTGTGTCTAAAACAGTAAAAATCTTGTGTTTGGGGGCCAAGCCGTTTAAAATGTTGGAGGGGTCAGCACAATGGGCTGCAATTTGGGAGTGACAATCAATGGTGAGCCTGTAGTTCCCATCAGGCTTTATTACTGTCCACATTGTGGGGTTAGTTGTACTTGTGGTTTTTTTCAGGATTCCCTGTTTCACTAGTCCTTTCACTATCTCCACAACTGTTTTTTCTGCTTCGGGTTTTATTGGGTATTGCTGGTGGGGCTTATGCTCTGGTCCGGGAACCCTTATTGGGTCTCTGTTAACTAGACCTGTATCTAACTTTGTTTATGCCCATGCTCCGGGCGGGGGCGTAGTTGGCTCCAAAGCCCCCCTTTTCAAGGTTCCAGTTCCTACTGGTGGCTGGAGCCACTTTAATAGCTTCAAGGTGACTTGTAAATTTCCCAATCTCGGTCTTTCGACCGTCCTGTCTGGGCCAAATCAATTCCCCTTTCGCACAATTGATTAGAACATTATATTCTCTCATGAGGTCATTGCCCATTATTGTGCCCTCATTATCTTGGCATACAAAGAATTTCATGGGGATATATATTGTTTATTTCTACGAGGGTAGTTTCGCTTCGGTAAGCTGATGTTTTATCCCTTCCTATTCCAGTTAAATGAATCATTTTATTTGTGTGGGGTAAGGGTACGCTTGTGATAGATAAAGCCGCTCCTATGTCTACTAGCATTTCACATTTCCTTCCTCCTATTGCTACGGGCACGTAAATTCGCCTCTCTCCCTTACCCTCACGAATGGGGTAGCTGGTTGTCAGCTCTACTGACCTTGGGACTCTCGTGGTTCTGCGGTGTTCTGGGTGGTGTTTGATGGTGCCCCATGCTTTTCCCAGCACACTGCTTCTATGTGTCCTATTCTTTTGTAGTGGCTGTAGTATTTTACATTGTTCCCTGATCTATTCCCTGCTTGTGGGACCCTACATTCTCTAGAAAAGTGTCCCCGTCAGCCACTGTTGTGGCAGGATAGTTTTATTCTGGTCTCGCCTACGTTCTGGTAGGCTGCTTTGTCAGGTCTTGCCTTTATTGCAGGAGCTTCTGCCTCTTGCACCATGCTAGCCCACTAAATGAGATTGTCATAATCCTGGGACATTATTACTTCCATTTTCATGATGGCTTGGTGGATGCTAGGGAGCCCATCTCTAACAGCTTGGATGAATGCCTTGTCCCCCTGGTCTGGGTTAACTTGCCTTGAGCATTCCTGATAGACCCTAAATAATCATTCCCCATAATCAGAGGTTCCTTCCCCTTTAAGTTGCTTAGTAGTCATGATCTTGCTCCAGTTCGTGGGAGCATTTTCGAGCACCCTCTGGATTTTTTCTTTAAAGTCGGTGAAGTGGGCCTGCTAGGCATCTATCTCAGCTGTAAGGGCGACGGCATGTGTCCACCATCCTCCCCTAAGGTCTCGGGCTGCTGTGGCATCATGTCCACCAGTTACCTGCCTCCACTTGTCCGCTGGGCAAGCTGCCCAGAACAGCTGGTATATGTTCCTTAGGTGTAGTTGGTGCCCTACCCATACACTACCCAGCTCTGGCCAAAACCTGGTATTTGCATTCCGGGGCTGTAATTTGCCCAGGGAGGCCATAATCTGCTGCTTCTCCCCTGGGGTGAAGGGTTTATAATTTGCTTTGGGTTGTAAGTCTGTTCCTCCTCCAGTAACTAGCGCTAAGTTATACTCTTGCACAGTTCGTCCAACAGAGGGAGCAGTTGGTCCCTCCTGGATGGCCTCATAAGAAGGAAGCGAATTCACGTCTGAATTTTTGTGCACCCTTCTCAGATCCTGCTCCAATTCTTGTTTTCTGTCCTCCAGCTCTTTACCTTGTTCCTGATCCTTTTTCCATCGACTCGTGGAAGCACTCAATTGTTTAATTCGGCCTGCTAACTGGTGCTAACATTACCCCTATCTTTTTGGCGTTATTCCGTTTCTCTTTATCTATCCACTCTCTCTGTTGTGCTAATGTCTGGGATGGATCCCAACCACTTTTCTTCATTTTCTCTGTCAATCCTTGTCTGTCTGCCTTGTACATCTCAATAAGGGAACCTGCAATATCCTCCTTAAAACTTTGATCTGCCACTTAGCAGATTGTGTACCCCCAGATACCACCAACAGTAAAGTGTTCCTAACCAGTGGAGACTTCTCTAACGCCTGGCCAATAATACTGTCCCAGACTGCCGTAGCAGCCTCCTAGGAAGGTGTGCTCTCTACTGGTGGGATTTCTCTACCTTCCTCACCCCCACTACTAGTTGGTAATTACCAGTCGGCTGGGAATGCTAGATCAATAAGGTGTGCTCTCTACCAGGACTCCTCTACCCTCCCAGCCACCTCCACTGACCCAACACTCCCGATAGGCCCAGAAACCTACCTCTAGCCCGGTGTGCTCTCTACCAGTGGGACTCTTTACCCTCCCAGTCACTGCCAATATTCAAGCTGCCAATATTCTGTCGTTCTATTACGGACTGACAGGGTATCACGGTTACTCACAGTGTCCATGCACCCCGCCTTGATAACATGTGCTCCACTGAGGTTTGGCTCTTGGTCAGAGCGATCAGCTCCTCCTCCTCACCACATTGGAAATTACAAGTAAAAACTGCACCCAGCGTTTAAGCTAAACTCTAACAGGACTCTGCGTTGTTTGCCCCTACAGAGTTCAATGTTGCCTGATTTTGCCACTTGTGCTTCACAACTCTAGTGCCCTTGGCGCCTCAATTCCCACTTCAAATCCCAATGCCCGTGTGTGGAGGCTACCTCTCTGAACAATCGATTTAGGGCAGGGTCTTTGAGACAGGCACTACCTTGTCCTCTGGCTGTTTCAGCACAAGCAGCAAATTCTTACAACAGTTAATACAGTTAACACTTATTCTCCACAGACATGCACCTAAATTTTTTAACTCAGTAGTGTAGCGAGTTGGACATTACAATCAGTATACCTTGGCCCGGTCTGACTCTTCCCGTTTGCAGGTACAAATTGGTTCTCACCCCTGCTCCCCGATTGTGGCCTTCGACAAGGGCACCAGTAATAAGAGCTCTGCTCGCAGCACCAATTGTTATGGGGAAAATCACCAGTCTCAGACTCAGAGTCGGGGTTCAACAACAGAATTCATTGTACAAGGAAATACTGGAGCTGCGGAGAGAGAAAGACACCAACAGCACAGTGGTCAGCTGCGTGTCCTCTCTCAACCTGGAGCACATCTCAAGATACTTTTATGCATTTTGTAATATAATAGGTCATAGTTTGTTTATTGTAAACATTGCAGAATTGTTGATAGTTTCGGTGCACTCATTGTCAGTTCCAACGCAGCCTTTGTAAATTTCAGCGTGGTTGTTGTCAGTTTCAATGTCTGCGCAGAAGTCCATTGCTGTAGTAATGGGTGCTAATCGCTCTTCCTGAGAAGGACGATTACTGCAGCCCTGGCTATTAGCACTTTGTATTGGGTTTGTATCAAACTGTTAGCCTTTCTATCAAAGGTGTTGGCTGGACTCAGACGCTTTTGCAGACAGTATATGCTACTCATGTGTATTCTTGGCCTCACTCGCCTTAAACTAGTCAACTAGGTTGTGAGTGCATCGTGCTGGTATTCTGGTGCCCCCAGGCTGTGTCTGTGTTTGCTTTGCTGTCTTTCTCCATATTGTGGTCTGGTGGCCATCTTGTGTGTCAAGTGGCCAACATATGGTTCAGTGACCATCTTGTATGTCTGTATGCCTAGTGTCACTCTGCCATGTGCCATCTCCCAATTCAGCTTCAGTCTAAAAATGGACAAATGAGTTGAATTCAAGTGAGGAAGTGAGGGCTAATTACTTTCACTACAAGGTAGCATTTCACTAAGTGTCACACAAAAGAGCCCTCACAAAACCAGAATCAATAATAATCAAGGGAAAACTCTCTGCTCTTTGGAATCATAATTAGCATAAAGGAAAGTGGTTGTTGTTGTTGAAGATGATTCATATGAGTCTCAGGACATCACCACAGGAGTTCCCCAAGTAGTGTTCTAGGTTCAAGCATTTACTTCACCAATGAATGTCCCCGCATCACGAGGTCAGAAGTGGAGGTAATTGCAGATGGCTGTACAATGTCCAGGTTCAACATTCTTCATGACATCACATACTTCATATTCTGTGTCTAAATGCAACAAGACCTGGACAGCATTCAGTCTTGGTCTGATAAATGGCAATTATCATTCGCATCACACAAGTGCCAGGCAATGACCTTAACAAGAAAGAATCTACCATTTCCCCACGACATTAACTGGCAATAACTTCACTGAATACCCAGCCACCAACATCCTGCGGTTGGCATTGAATAGAAGCTGAACTGGACCAGCCATAGAAATACTGTGATGAGCCATATAAACACATGAGCAGGTCAATTCGACTGCAAGAAATCCACTTCCTGATCCCTCATCCCTATCCACTATTGTGAAGGCACAAGTTAGGAGCGTGATGAATGAATATTTTCAGACAGCTCTAACAGCTCTAAAAAAGCTTATACCATTCAGGATAAAGTAGTCTACTTGAAGCGCACCCCATTTGACACCTTCAAGGTTCACTCTCTGTACCAGTGTTGCACACTATGGTATTATCTACAAGATGCAGTGCAACAACTCACCAAGACTCCTTCAAAAGTATGTTGCAAACCCATGACTTTTACCACATGGGAACACCACCACACTGCAGGTCACTGACCATCCAGATGTGGAGCTATACCCTTCAGAACCTTCAGTGTTGCTACGTCAAAATCATGGAAAATCGCTCCCTAATAGCACTGTGATTATACCTACATAAAATTAACTGCAGTGGTTTCAGAAGTCAGCTCACCATCATCTCCTCCAAATCATTTGGGGATAGCAATAAATGCTGGCCTATCCAGTGATGCCTACATCTTGAGAATGAATAATAAAAATACTTCTCAGCACCAAAAATGATATTAAGTACAGAAATGGATGAAACAAAAATGATCATTTCTCAATTATAACGTGCTGTATTTATGCAAAGCTTTGTAGATATCAACTTTGACTTAGCAAGAAGTAACAAAAAGGATTGATGACAGTAGAACAGTAGTAATGATGTATATGGACTTTGGTAAGGCCTTCGACAAGGTTCCCCATGGGAGACTGGTTGGCAAGGTTAGATCTCATGGAGTACAGGGAGAACTAGCTACTTGGATACAGAACTGGCTCAAAGGTAGAAGACAGAGGGTGGTGGTAGAGGGGTGTTTTTCTGACTGGAGGCCAGTGACCAGTGGTGTGCAACAATGGTTGGTGCTGGGTCCACTGCTTTTCATCATTTATATAAATGATTTGGATGTGATCATAGGAAGTATAATTAGTAAGTTTGCCAATGGCACCAAGATTGGAGGTGGAGTGAAAGTTACCTCAGAGTACAATGATAACGTGATCAGATGGGCCAATGGTTAGGAGTGCAGGTGGAGTTTAATTTAGCTAAATGTGATGCCATGCAATTTGGAAAGGCAAATCAGAGCAGGATTTATACACTTAATGGTAAGGTCCTGGGGAATGTTACTGAACAAAGAGACCTCTGAATGCAGCGTCATAGTTCCTTGAAAGTAGAGTCACAGGTAGATAGGATAGTGAAGAAGGCATTTGGTATGCTTTCCTTTATTGGTCAGAGCATTGAGTATAGGAGTTGGGAGGTCATACTGTGAATGTACAGGACATTGGTTAGGCCACGTTTGGAATATTGTGTGCAATTCTGGTCTCCTTCCTATTGGAAGGATGTTGTGGAAGTTGAAAGGGTTCAGAAAAGATTTATATGCATGTTGCTAGGGTTGGAGGATTTGAAGCTGAATAGGATGGGGCTGTTTTCCCTGGAGCACTGGAGGCTGAGGAGTGACCATATCAAGGTTTATAAAATCATGAGGGGCATGGATGGGATAAATAGACAATGTCTTTTTCCTGGTATGGGAAAGTCCAGAACTAGAGGGCATAGGTTTAGGATGAGAGGGGAAAGATATAGAAGTGACCTAAGGGGCAACATTTTCCTGCAGAGTGGTGTGTGTATGGAAGGAGCTACCAGAGGAAGCGGTGGAGGCTGGTACAATTACAACACTTAAAAGGCATCTGGATGGATATATGAATAGGAAGGGTTTCGAGGGATAGAGGCTAAGTGCTGGCAAACTTGACTGGATTGGGCTGGGATGTTTGGTTGGCATGCATGAGTTGGACCGAAGGTACTGTTTCCGTGCTGGATACCTTTTATGACTCTATGAGTAGTACTCTTAGTAACCCGGGGACTAGACTATATAATCTCATCTGACACATTCAAATAATCTTAAACTGAGTTGTCTGCTGTTTTGGGTTGGTGTGATGTGTAAATTTACAGTGAAGAAGAAATGAGTCCTCCTTTGTATTACCCAACATGTATTTCTTAATGAATATTACAAAAACAAAACCAGGTTGTTACCTCCTTTGTATTGCGAGACCATACTTTGCACAAGTTGCCTGCTATGTTTTCCCACATTATACCTGTGACAGCATCTCAAACTGACTTTGTTGACTGTGAAGCTAGATAAGATAGAAGCAGGCAAGTTGTTTCTACTGGTGGGTGAAACTCGAACTGGGGGCATATCCTCAAAATAAGGGGGAGTAGATTTAGGACTGAGTTGAAAAGGAACTTCTTTTTGCAAAGGGTTGTGAATCTGTAGAATTCCCTGCACAATGGCCCAATGGCTACCTCATGGAATGTCTTTTAAAGCAAAGATTGATTTTTGAAGAGTAAAGGAATTAAGGATTATGGTGAGTGGACGCATAAGTGGAGCTGAGTCTACAAAATGATCAGCCATGACCTTATTGAATGGTGGAGCAGACTCTAGGAGCCAGATGACCTACTCTTGCTCCTATTTCTTATGTTCTTAAGCCCTTTGAGAGTTTGTAAAACACATGATATAAAGCAACTTTCATTTGTGACTTATTGTTTTAAATTGTTCAAGAGAAGTATTATTAATGTTTCAGAGCTGTTGCAAAGAAGACTATATTGAAACATGTTTTGGTCCTCTTTTTCACTTTCTTAGTATTGAGAATTCCCGAGTCACACCATCAGTTGGAATCTCAAAGACTTATGGTGACAGCCACAAACTACAGAAGCGCAGAAGTGGACCAAACACTTTTATACTGACTGTGGATAACAAGATAAGGCATTCACTGGAGTCAGATATTTTGCTTCTGCGGGGATATATACATGATGCAAACTTGGAGAATATGGTAAGATGAAAAAGGTCTTCCTGCAATTAAATCTGTTACCAATATAAAAGAGTGCATAACCCAGTGTGGTGTATTCTGAATAGTGCTAGACATACACAAATACTGCTCGGTGTAAGATTGGATTTCTGAATTTAGAGAGCAAAGCATAGTTTAACGTTCAGACATATTGGAGATCAGCTTGCTGTCATTTTGTTTTGAACAGCCCAGACACGACATTATTTCTATTTTTAAAATAGCCCAGAATTACGTATTAATAATAAAAATATCTGTTCAATTGATTCAATTATACAGTATAGAAGGAGATCATGAGTTGACAGCATAATGAGTATTGTTTGTAATACTTCATTGATCTGATTGATTTCTAACTTGGTTCACAGAGCTTATTGCAGTCTCTCACTGCTTGATTTCATTTTCATCCGCTACAAGTAAACAAATGGGATAACAATAAATTTTCCATTGACTTCCACAATGATTACTTTTCTATTCTGCAGTTTTTGGATTAAATTAGGGTTGGTTAGTATTGTTTAATATCTACTCATTATTGCAATGCATGAGAAATGAATGAAGAAGCATACTTCTGGAGATAAAATGTTGCTTGTATCAATTTTAGCAAAACACCACATCAGGTTAAACCAAGTGAAAGAGTGGTTAAATTTGAGCTAAAGTACTTTAGCAGTGTTCCCAGTGCATTATGTATTATTTACAATTACAACCTCACCACTGCCTCTCTCTCCCTCTCTCACCTCAAAGAGACAGAGGCCTCATGAATACAGAAAATTGGAGCTCTCTGATGCATTTAACCATATTAACCAAAAGGTCATGCAATCTGTCTGGTGCTGGACAAGCTAGTAAAACCTGGTGGGATTGGTCACTTGGAGCCACTTAAACCCTATGTAAAATTGCATTCAGCTGTAAACATTTGGATCATGTTTTCTGTGTGCTTTTTGCTGTTTGGATTGCCAGAAAAGTTTCCAGATTTTGGCTCACTTCCTTCTGATATTCTCACTTGGTTATCTTCAGTAACCGTCATCTGCTTATAATGGTTGCTGTTATTGTTTGCTCTATTTGGAAGGCGATGACAAAAGCAGCATCAGCCTGAGCAATGAACATCAGCAATTGCTGGACCTGTTAGAGGGCAGCAGGTAAGCTGGGCTAGTTTTGGAATCCAAACCCAGTACATGGGATGTGGAGACCACAAATCAGTTTCTTGGATCTATTTGAAGGGAAGTTCGCAAGCAGCTTGCATTCATCTAGTCACGTCTGCATTTCCTGCAAGACTTCTTCTGCTTTCAACGTTAATTTTTCTTTGTTATTGGGCTATTACAGTCATATCCCCTATTATATGGTACACACGTATTTTAACCAGGCCATCAGTGTCCTGTTACTGGGGCTGGTAAGTTTAACCACTTCTCCTCTGATTTTGATAATTGACTACAAAGAACACAAAACAAAACATGCTGGAAATCACAGTGGGTCACACAGCATCCATGCAGAGAGAGCAAACTAATGTTTCGAGTCTAGATGACTCTTCATCA
This sequence comes from Chiloscyllium punctatum, assembly GCF_047496795.1. Taxonomy (NCBI): domain Eukaryota; kingdom Metazoa; phylum Chordata; class Chondrichthyes; order Orectolobiformes; family Hemiscylliidae; genus Chiloscyllium; species Chiloscyllium punctatum. The sequence continues at coordinate 44,911,274 of NC_092740.1, read as the reverse complement.
CAGCTAAAGTGAAGTGTGAGGGGGCAGTCTTTATGCAGTGGGGGTGGTGGTGCAGATTAAGTGATTGCAGTACGAAAATGGCAGAACAATGGTGTGTCTAACTGCCAGGCAGGAAAGAATACACAGTCCCACTGGATTAGGGGGAGGGGAGAGAGGACATGGTAACAGACAATGTAACAAGTCAAGCTACAAGAAAGGGAAGGAGTGGGAATGGGTTCATGTTTAAAGGTGTTGAACTCAATATTGAGCCCAGAAGATTGTAAAGTGCCTAGTCTGAAGATGAGATGTTGTTCCTCCAGTTTGTGCTGTAATTCACTGGAGCTTTGCAGCATGCCGAGGACAGAAAGCTGTCGTTTGCTAATGGTGTATTTAGAGGCGTTTATGCTGATATAAACATGGCATTTATACACATGCCAGAGGAACATCTTTTTAGCAAGGGAGTGTGCACAAGGAACCATGCAGGAATGGACAAAATGTTCATAATTTACAGTTTAGCTGATCTGCCAAAGTTTTATCACTTGCAGTAGAATGAGCTGTCCAAGCCAAGAAGTTGTTGACAACAATTGGAGGATATAGTCCAAACCAGTTCATTTTTGGTAGGAATCCTGAAGATCTATCAGTAATAAGTGACTAGTCCCAACTTGGGTAGGGAGCTACGTTTTTGGAACTTTTGACCATATTACATTGCAGGCTGAAAAGCGGAAACCTCAAAGAATCCTGTGAGTCTTAAGATGAAATGTAACACCTTTGGAAACCAGTTTCAGTCCAAGATAGATATCTTATTAAGAGGACCTAGGGCAGCTTCGTGGAAGAATAAAAATTGTACAACATGGGAATGAGACTGTTCATGTCCATTCTTTAAGGTTGCATGGTGTAGGTCACACGTTTATAGATTCTAAAGGAATTATAGTAAGTAACAAGAGGTAAAGTATCTTTCATACCCAAAAAGAACAGAAGACTAGTGAAAATTATTTTATCTTAGTGATATTGGTAGGCATGGTGTTTTCTTAGTAAAAATATTGGAATAGGGGGATACAAGATGGCGGCGACCCAGCAAGTCTGAGTCTATAGTGCTCCTCTCAAGACTTGGGCAAAGTGGGCCACCCGCCTCTACCACACTTACCAAATCATTTAAAATAGTTTTAACTTAATGTAATTAGTTGCAGTACTGAATTTAAACAATTTAATCTCCTGTAAAAATGACTAAAGGGAAGGGAGCCCACAGCTCTCAGCAGGCAGGAACCCCTCCCCCACCCTCTCCAGCTGCAGTAGAGGCGTCCGCAGCCGCTCCGGGGGACTTACCTACGGTGGCGAGTCTAGTGGAAATAATTTCCAAACTTGACGTGAAGATCGACGCCTTAATCGAAGAGTCCCAGAGCAGATGGAATTCACTCTCGACCGCGCTACAAAAGCATGACTGAGACATTGAGAAAATCGAGCGCCGGGTCAGAGGGGCGGAGCTAAAAGCTGCAACCTCCGACATTATAGCAGAATCGGTCATGGATCGAGTCCGGACCTTAGAGAATCACGTCGACAACCTCGATTCTCGAGGTCGTTGAAAAGATATTAGTTTGCTGGGCCTTCCTGAACGGGAAGAGGAAGGCCAGCTTACAGCGTTCCTCAAGCAGTGGCTTCCACAGCTGTTAAATCTGGAGGCTGGATCAGGCCAGGTAAGGGTGGAATGGGCCTACCGGGTTGCAATGCGCGGGCCTGGCTCATACCAGCGCCCCGCCCGGTCCTGTTCCGGCTACAGAGCTACAAGGAAAGGCAGATACTCTTAGAAGCTTCCAGAAAGATCCCCAAGCCATGATTTATAAAGGATCCAAGATTATGTTATTCCACGACTTTTCCCCAGGTCTGGTCTGAAAGAGGAAGGCGTTTGACGAAGTGTAGAAGCATTTAAGGGACTTAAATATTCAGTACTCCTTGCGCTACTCAGCAACGCTACGCTTTAACCATGAAGGGTCCTTTGGGCTCTCTAAGATAAATTGTAAGAGTTAATTGGTGTTGTCTTGCCCTCCCCCCACCCCAGTTTACACCCTCTTTTTTTATTATTAATCCCTTTCATTACCTTACTGTTTAATATTATCTCCAGGGGGTAGGGAGAGGGTTTATTTATTTGTTCTCTACTTAGCGATTTTCCCTCCCCTCTTTTTTTTATATATATATGCCAGGGGATCTAATTAATGTAGATGGGGGGAGATGGTTACCTTATCCTATTTTATCTCTGTCTTTAGGAGCGGGGTTGTTTTCCCCTGTTATTTTGTATTATTATATTTAATTATTACTTGTGGAGACTATAATTTTATAGTTATATATGTTCATACATGGTATTAACATTCTCAAATATATCCAGGTGTTGGTGTGGGTGGGGGGGAGGGGTAGGATGCTCATTGTTAATTCTAGCTCAGTAGTATATTTGAATTTTCTTTATCCTATCGTGGGGTGCCTGGGTCAAGGGTGGGGCACTGGTTGGGAGAGGATATGATGGGCTTTTGGAAAGGAAGTGATGCCCCCGGAAACAAGGGGGGAAAATCTCGTTTAAATATGTTTTTTTTTATTTAGAAATAGTTTTTATTATATTGAACTGATTGTATTAAAGAGCCTTTATTTTTGTGAATTTTATATGCTCTACGCTCGGGATGTTTTGGATAGGGTTTCTTCTCCCGAGGGGTTTCGGACTTGCCCGGTGATTATGGTTAATTAGTCAATTAAATGGTGCACCTGGAATGTCAGGCAGGGGTAATTCACCAATCAAAAGGAAGAAAATATTATCAAACCTCAAGAAAGAAAGGGTTGATATAGCTTTCCTACAGGAGACACACTTATTGGATAAAGAATACTTGAAATTATGACAGGGTGGATTTGATCAGGCCATCTTTTCTTCCTTCAGCTCAAAAAGTAGGGGAGTTGTTATCCTTATTCGGAAGAATCTCCCTTTCAAAATCCTAAATCAGATAAAAGATGAATCTGGACGATATATTCTGATTAAACCCCTTATAAATGGAGAGGAATATGGGATCTTAAATCTGTATTGTCCCCTGGCACATACTTTTAAATTTGTAACGGAAGCCTTCTCAAAGTTGATGGCTCTCGGTGCTCGTCATACAATGAAAGGGGGAGATTTTAATTGTATTATGGATCTGGAAATCGATAGGATTCCCAAGAGTACTGCAGGAGTATCCCCCAGAGTCAGACAATTGGTGACTTTGAACAAATAATTAGGAGTAGTAAATATGTGGAGATGCCTTCACCCACAGGGCAGAGATATTTCTTTTTACTCCAATTCTCATAATTGTCATACCAGAATTGATATGTTTTGTGCCCCCTCGATTTTTTAAAATTCCATATCATCCTGTAAAATAGGTAATATAACAATTTCTGATCACGCTGCCGTATATATGGAAATCAAGGCGAGGAACAATGAGACATCCCCCCGGCATTGGCGTATGGATCCCTTCCCGATGAAAGATAGTAAATTTGTAAAGTACTTCTCTCAAGAATTAAAAACTTTTTTAGAAATTAATTCAGGTACGGCTAGCGACCCATCAATGATGTGGGAGACTATCAAAGCTTATGCGTGAGGTTTGATCATTTCATACTCAGTGACCCAGAAAAAATTAAAGGGAGAACAACAGCATCTGCTTGAAGCTCGCTTAAAAGCGGCTGAAACAGCATACGCTGACAGACCTTCTATTATCAAATTACAAAGGATTATGGCCCTTAGGACAGCTCTAAACACCGTGCTTACCCATACGGCTAAGAGGGAAATATTATTTACAAAACAATAGTTTTATGAATTTGGCGATAAATCTGGTAGATTTTAGCATTTCTTGCGAAGAAGAAAAGGCCCCTCAAACTATTACGTCTGTCAAGGGAAGTACTGGTATTCTGACTCATGATCATAAAAGGATTAACACAATCTTTAGAAAATTTTATTCTGAATTATATAAATCGCAGGATTGCAAAGATAGAGCTAGGAGGATGCAGTCATTTTTTAAAAACCTGACCTTTCTGGACCTAACTCCGGAACAGGTTACGGTGCTGAATGTTCCCTTAACCAGCCAAGAAATACTTGACGCAATCAGGCAACTTCAGAGCGGTAAGGCACCTGGCCCAGATGCCTTTCAAGCTGAATTCTATAAAGAATTTACAGGAATATTGGCTGGTCCACTTATGGACATGTATAACTGCTCATACAGTCAGGGCTGTCTCCCGCCTTCGCTGAAAGAGGCAAATATCTCTCTTATTCTCAAAAAAGGAAAGGACTCAGAAGATTGCGCTTTATACAGATCAATATCCTTGCGAAATGTAGATTTTAAAATTCTTTCTAAAACGTTAGCATTGAGGCTAGAAAGGCTATTGCCACACATCATAAAGGAGGATCAGACGGGGTTTATTAAGGGCTGTAGATCATCCAATAATGTTAGAAGGGTTTTGCATGTGATTCAAGCCTGCCACCAGGGAAAGATACCAGGAGTAGTTGTCTCATTAAATGCGGAAAAGGCATTCGATAGGGTTGAATGGTCATATCTGGTTTACACATTGGAAAGGTTTGGCGTTGGAAAGGTGTTTACCAAATGGGTCTCAACATTGTATAGTGATCGCAAAGCAGTTGTGATTACCAAGGGATTAGGCTCAGATAGCTTCAGTGTGGGTAGGGGCTGCCGTTAGGGATGTCCTCTATTGCTATTTACGCTAATAATTGAGCCACTAGCAGAAGCTATATAGGCTGACCCTAATATAACGGCCCCGAGGATTGGTACAGGTAAACATAAAATTACCCTTTGTGCAGATGATGTTCTTCTATTTCTCAGTAATCCCCTGATGTCCGTGCCTCCTTAATCCAAGTTATTAATACATTTAGTGCATTTTCAGGCTATAAAATTAATTTTTCAAAATCGGAGGCTATGCCAATGGGTGGCCTTGCTAGTATATCTTACCTATTGGACGGATCCCACTTTCCCTTTCGGTGGTCCCTGGAGGGTTTCTAATATTTAGGCATTTTTGTCACCCCAGTATTTGGCCAGCTATACAAGGCTAACTTTGTGCATTTACTGGAAAGGATAAGGCAGGACCTCCAGCGATGGGGAGACCTTCCAACTTCCTGGTTAGGCAGAATAGCACTAATTAAACTGAATGTCCTGGCATGTCACCTATACCCTATGAGAATGCTTCCAGTGATGCTGCCGAGGCTGGCACTACGCAAATTGTATGGCTGGCTGGGTTCCTTCATCTGGAATCATAGACGGCCCCTCATTAAGCTGAAGAAGCTACAGCTCCCACAGGAAAGGGAGGACTGGATTTTCCAGATTTTAGGAAATATCAGTTAAGTTCCCTATTAAGCTACATTGCCGATTGGGTCTTGTCTGACCTACAATCAAGCTGGCTGAACATCGAGGCTTCTCAAGTAAAATGCCCACTTATTAACCTCTTGTTTTCAGACAAGAGGAAAATCATTACGGATCACCGTAAAAACCCTATAATACTAAACATAATTAAAGCTTGGAATATAATGTGGCAAAATGAGGGCAACTCACATAAAACATCCCCCTATGCTCCGATAGTGGGAGCATGGGGATTTCAACCGGGGTTTACAGATGCCACTTTCAAACTCTGGAGATCCAGGGGTGTCTCCTGTTTAGGGGATCTGTTTAAAGAAGGGGTCCTGATGTCTTTTGAACAGCTGCATCAGAAATTTAGATTTCCTAATGGTGATCTCTTTCGATACTTCCATATTTGAGATTACATACAGAAGAAGACTACGCTATTAGATAGTCTTTATAAATCAGACAGAGAATGTAGAGTGTTATGGTCAATGGGGGTATCTTCGGTCAGCACTATTTATCATTTATTACATGATGAAGTATCGGAAGATATGGTCAATCTGCTTAAAACATGAGATCAGGATTTGGGACTGGAAATCTCTATAGGAATATGGAGTGACATTTGGGAAAATGCCAGAAAAATCTCTATCTGCAACATAACTCAGGCCATTCAGTTGAAGATACTTATAGCACCGGACCGATTGGAGATGGTCCTGCCTTAAATTTTGCCAGTGTGTCCCAAATGTAAAGTAGAGGTGGGCACTCTTGTACGTTGCTTATGGACCCGTCATAAGATCCGTAGATATTGAACTAAAGTAGCAAATGCTCTGACAGAAATTTTAGGAACGGAAATTAGAGTGGATCCGGTATCTCTCCATTTTGGCTTTTCGAACTTACCGTCCCTGGATATGCACGGGAAGAGATTATTTTCTATTCTCTCTTTCTGTGCAAGGAAAACTATTTTGGTAAACTGGGTGGCTGAGGGCCCCCCTGGACTTACGAATTGGCACAGAATAATCATGGAATGTATTCCCCTTGACTTCCTTACAAATATAGTGCACCAAAAGACCAAATTATTCCATAAAATATGGCAGCCCTTCTTGAATTACACAAATACAGATATTTCGGCTGTCCTAATAAGGGCTTTTAGTTAATTGAAATGGCGAACCTGGCTGGTCCGGGGCCCCTTGGGAGAGGAATCCTGCACGAATACGGGTTTTGTTATGATTTGATGTTAACACATTCCGAGCATGTATCTCACTACTCAAATTATGTGTTATCCGTCTTTTTTACCCCCTGATTAATGTAAGAGATTTAATTATACACTCTGGTTAGTTGTAGGTTAGATGAGTAGTTAGTTGAGTTTTTTTTCTCTCGGTGTCTCTTTTTTTCTGTTTGATAGATTTTTGTTTATTATTTATTTAAGATTTAATTGTATATCAATGTTTATACTTGGGTTTTATTTGTTTGTAAACTTGTAAAAATATGTTAAATTTTCAATAAAAATATCTATTTAAAAAAGAGTTCAGCAATAATAACTTGTCTATGTATTGGTAAGTCACTATCTGGGATGATGTACACTTAACGTAATGTGTGAATAAATAAAGACTAATATTGTAGCTTGGAATCAAAGAAGCATTTTTGAATTAAGATTGATGGACAGCAGCAGTTAGCTATCTGATTGTTTTATCAAGAAAAGAGCAAAATCTAAGGAACTATTAGATATAATGGAAAAAGGACATATGGAATTTCATTGATCAAGGAAATGAAAAGGAAATTTTCATTTTGTGTTTTTTTTTAACTGTATATATTGAATTATTCAAGAAGGAATATGTTATCACCTAATAATATTTGAAAGGATTCCTGAAATGTATGAAACAAGAGACAGGTAGTGGATATATTAAGTAATGTCAGAAGTCACATGACAACAGGTTATAGACCAACAGGTTTAGTTGAAACCACAAGCTTTCAGAGTACTGAACCTTCATCAGGTGAAGTGGAGGGAAGTGCACGGGCACAGAATTTATAGGTGGAAAGATAATTCCAGGTGATTAAAAGTGTCAAAAGATAAATACAAGTAACATGAGTGGAGTGTCAACTAGCTGAATAACAAGTCTTTGCAGGTGATCAAAAGTGTCAGGCAGCTATCAACAGCTGAATAGTAAGTGAGGAGATGATGTATAATCCAACTAATTATGGCAAAGAGATAATAAAAAATGTGATGGTGCTGGTGCCAAGGGTCTAACCAAAGTAACAAATGGTCCAAAACTAATTAAAGTAGAGAGATAACAAATTTCCAAGGTGACGGTGTCAAAATGTAACAGTAAGGAAGCTTTTGCACAGGACGGTATGGGGGGGGCGGGGGGGTTACATGTAGTACAACATGAATCCAAGATCACGGTTGAGGCCTTCCTCATGGGTATGGAACTTGGCTAACAGTTTGTGTTTGTATTATGATTCTGTATTATTTTGTATCTCTAAGGCCGCCTTGGAGGATACTTACCCGAAGATCAAAGGTTCAATGTCTTTGACGGCTGAAGCGTTCCCTCTATTCGGGGGAACACCCCAGTTCAAAACCAGCACCTCCACACCATATATTAAGTAACGGTCAATTAGGTGTGAACTGGGGTTGTACAAGTATGGGGAACAACATTCTCTCCAAAGAGTGTGATCACACAGCTGCTGGAAAGTTCTACATGGCATGACAAAACATTTACTTTTGCATATGGAAACCATTGCCAAACATAGATGTTAGAGGTCTGTGTAGTAGGGAAAGAATTTGGAGGATGATTGATGAGGCGATAGTAATTAGTGATCTTGAATAATACCTAAACATTTTGTCATCATGCATTAATCCTGCAACATTTTACTATCTCTCTAATATTTGCCCCTTCTACCGGGCAGATTGACTGCTGCAGGATAGGGATGTTCTTTAAATGTGACTCATGGTACCCCTTCAATAAGTCAAGATGAAGAGTGGTGCTGAAAAAGCACAGCAGATCAGGCAGCATCGTTTTGGGCAAAAGCCCTTCATCAGGAATAATCCCTTCAATAATCCTACCAGATCTAAGCCACTTAAGAGTGTGTTTGCCAACATAATTTTTGAGCATACCATTGAGCTGCATAAACAAGTATTTCAGCACCTCAGTAGTTCTAGTGATGCCCTACAAAGAAACTCGCACATCAAAGTAGTGTGCTGAATCCTGCAGAACTTCATCCAACACTGAAGACTGCATTTGAAAAAGTTTTCAATATTTGGATGACTAGGAAGCAAGTGAGGAGGTAGCAGGTATATAGGGACCACTCCAATATCTTGCAGCAAGTGATGTGAGAGATGAATTAATTCTGTAATTCCAGTGACCTCATTTCTCACTTTGAGAAGTCTTGCCAGCCCTTCTTGCATCCTTCACCATCTTCATCTTACATGAAACAACAATTAAACCATTTAGTCAAATTTTATTGCAATGAGTTTCTGTCAAAGCAGATGGGGAACAGTCTGCTGACATCCTCAGAGAAGACTTTGACACTGCAACTCCATAGTTTAGGTCTCAGCATCTCCAAAGACCTGTAGATCAATGGACAGCAAAGAAAAATGAGTGATATCTTGAAAACACTTATTTATTTGCTGCATCAATCTCTTCAGAGTGTCACTTGATTATGCAAGGTGGACATTTACTTCAGGTCATAGACATTTACAGCACGGAAACAGACCCTTTGGTTGAACTCGTCTATGCTGACCAGATATCCTAACCTAATCTAGTCCCATTTACCAGTGCTTGGCCCATATCCCTCCAGACTCTTCCTATTTATGTACCCATCCAGATGCTTTTTAAATGTTGTAGTTGTAATAGCCTCCACCATTTCCTCTGGCAGCTCATTCCTTAAACGCACCGCCCTCTGGATGAAAATGTTGCCCCTTATGTCCCTTTTATATCTTTCCCCTCTCACCCTAATCCTATGCCCTCTGCTTCTGGACTCCTCCAGCCCAGAAAAAGAGACTTTGTCTGTTTATCCTATCTATGCCCTTTATGATTTTATAAATCTCTATAACATCACCCCGCAACCTCCAATTCTCCAGGGAAAACAGCCCCAACCTAATCAGCCCCTTCTTATAGCTCAAATCATCCAACCCTGGCAAAATCTTTGTAAATCTTTTCTGAACCCTTTCAAGTTTCACAATATCCTTCTAGTAGAAAGGAATCAAGAGACAGATTTCAATAAAGCATATAATCAAGAAAGAACCCACTCTACTCACTACTGTAAACTTACAGCAAGGTTACACGTTAAAAGCTATGCACTTATGTGTTCCTGTACTGTAAGCTCTTCCACACAGGTTCCTCCAAGATCAGTTTTGAATTTCACTGTTTGTTAAGTTTTCCTAGATGCACTGTGATGTCCAGAGACCCTTGAATTCAAGCAAAGGCAGTCACTGTGCAGATTCACTGCTGTGTCAGTTACCAGTGTAGGTTTCTTTCTTTCTCTCCTTCTCTGACCATGTGCTGCCTTTTGTCTGTCTTCTCTCTTTTAAAAGTGCCGTTGTTTTGATCTTTTTTTCTCCAAAGTTCCAAAACAATGCAATCGCATGTAAAACAGTCATTGCTGCTTCTGGAATTCGAAGAAAACACCTCCAACACCTAAAACACCTTAAAAAAGGAGCAGCTTTTACAGCCACAATTTTTTCCCAAGCCCAGAGTTGTATCACGTTCCAGCAAAATCACAAAATCTAGTGGCTCTAACTTAAATATAATCACCTCTGTGATAACCAACCTACATTTGTGTTTCAGTCTAACAACCACCTGAGGAAGAAGCAGCACTTCAAAAGCTAGTGCCTCCAAATAAACCTGTTGGACTATAACCTGGCGTTATGTAATTTTTAACTTAAGTTTTAACATTTTTCTTAATCAACCTGCACAGATGTTATTACACATCTCTGGAGTAAGTGAACCTTGAACCCGGGTCTGTTGATCCAGAGGTAGGGATACTACCACTGTGCCACTTAATATTCATCATTTTTGTGTTCAAAGAAAAAATGCCTTTTTCCTTCCTAATGCGGTAATCCTCTTCAGCCCTATGTCCCTCTGAGAAGTCTGCCATTCTCCAATTCTGTTTTTGTACATTCTCCACTCCTCACCTCACCACTGACAGATCATATGGCTTCTAACCCCTGGAATTCCCTTACCAAACCTTTCCATCATCTATGTTTGTCTCTCTCTATCTCTTCTGCACTTTCTATGTTTTTTACATTGGAACATAATACTTAGAGCAGTAGGCATTTGGCCTTTTTGAACTTTATCCACTCGCGAATAAGATCATGGCTAACCTGGTTGGTGCCTCATCTCCACTTTCCTGTCTGCATTGCATAACCCTTGATAATTTAAGAGCATTGATAAAACTTAAGTGTGATCACGCTTTAAGTCAACCAAACTAATAGCTTTTTTTTTATGATATGGAGGTGCCAGTCTTGGCTAGGAATAGACAAAGTTAAAAATCACACAACATCAGGTTATAGTCCAACAGGTTTATTTGAAACTACAAGTTTTCAGAGCCCCACTCCTTTGTCGGGTAGTTAGTGGGGCAGGATACATAGGATACAGAATTTATAAGGAAAAGATCAAAGTGTCATACAACTGATGTGATGTATTGACAAACCCAGATTGCTGTTAAGTCTTTAATCACTTAGAATCGGGATGCAGGTTTCTTTCCCCAGAATTTCTTTCAAGTCACAGCCCTAAGATAACTTAAGCTTTTATCAGTATATATAAAAAAGTGACATCTCACTTCGTGCAGGAAAGGTGCGAGGTTACAGTCTGTCTGTTTCCCAACCTGAAGTCTGACTGGTTTTTTTTCCAAAGCAGGAATTCATAAAATTCACATTGACTGGCTGCCTATGGATTGTGTATTTTTGAACAAAATAGAATGTATCTGCAAATACAAATCTGCAAACGCAAATTCACTCCATAGGCATGTGTGTGTATGTGAGACAGATGGAAAGTATGTGTGTGGGAGAGAGGGAGAGAATGTGTGTTTGCGTGCATGCTTGATAGAGTGTGTGTGCGAGTGTGACAGAAAATATGCCTGTGAGTGTGTGTGTTAAGAGTGTATAGTGTCGTGGGGGTCACCTGTGTTGTGGCATGAACCCAAGATCCCAGTTGAGGCCATCCTTATGGGTACCAAACTTGGCTATCAGCCTCTGCTCGGCGACTTTGTTGTTGCATATCCCGAAGTCCGCCTTGGAGGATGTTCACCCGAAGATCCAAGGCCGAATGTCCTTGACCGCTGAAGTGCTCCCCCACTGGGAGGGCACATACTTGTCTGGCAATTGTTTCACAGAGTTATTCATGTACTGTTATAGACTCTGTATGGTTTAGCCAATATACCATGCCTCGGGGCATCCTTGCCTACAGTGTATGAGATAGACATGAGTACATGCCACACATTTGGTGGGTGATGTCTCCACGTGTAATGGTAGTTTCCATGTCGACGCTCTGACACGTCTTGCATTGTTTGCTGTGGCAGAGTTTATATAATGTTGTGGTAATGTTGTCCTGAAGGCTGGGTAGTTTGCTGTAAACAATGGTCTGTTTAATGTTTGGTGGTTGTTTAAAGGTGAGAAGTAGGAAGATCTTGGTGAGGTTCTCACCTGCATCAATAATGTGATCAAGGCTGTGAAGATCATGGTGTCGTTTCTATTCTCCCAGGAAGTACTGGACTACGAAGGATACCCTATTGGTTGTATCCTGTGTCTGTCTCCTGAGGAGGTCAGTACGGTTTTTCGCTGTGGCATGTAGGAATTCGTGATCGATGAGTTGAGCATCATATCCCATTCTTATGATGGTGTCCTTCAGCACCTTCAACTGTCTGTCATGTTCCTCCTCATGAACAGATCCTGTGTATGCATAGGGCTTGTCCATAGGGGATGACTGTTTTAATATATTTACTGATATGTCCATCCTTAATGGAGGTGTGTGTGTCCAAGAATGAGACTGATCTGAAAGAATAGTCCATTGTAAGTCTGATGTTGGGATGAAACTTGTTGAAATCAGTATGTAATTGTTTCAATGACTCCTTGCCATGGGTCCAGAGGAAGAAAATGTCATCAGTGTATCCAGTGTATAGTGTTGGTCAGAGGTCCTGTGCAGCAAAGAAGTTTTGTTTGGATTTGTGCAAATAAATGTTGATATATTGTGGTGCAGATTTGGTCCCTTTCGCTGTTCTGTGTGTCTGGATAAAGAACTAGTTGTTGAGGGTGAAGATGTTGCAGTTGAGGATGAAGTGGGTGAGTTGTAGGATGGTGCATGGAGATTGGCTGTTGTTGGTATTGAGTACTGAAGCTATTGCAGAAATGCTGTCATCGTGGGGGATGCTGGTGTAAAGTATTGAAAAGTCCATTATGACAAGGAATGTTCCTGGTTCGACTGGTCTGTGGGTGCTGAGTTTCTGTAAGAAATCTGTAATGTCTTGAGAGAAACTGGGGGGTCCCCTGTACAATGGGTTTCAAAATACCCTCAACATAGCCAGAGAGGTTCTCACACAGGGTCCCAAATCCTGATATGATGGGATGTCCAGGTATGCTGGCTTTGTGTATCTTTGGAAGTTTTTTGAAAGTTCACTGTCAACTTTTGTCTCGAGAGTGTGGTGCTGGAAAAGCACAGCAGGTCAGGCAGCATCTGACTTTTGTCTGTATTGTGTTCCTGCAAAATATACTGAGAATTGTATCCACATTAAAGGTGGTTTATAAATGTCGGTGATATCATTTTACGATTGTTCTTTTTTCAATTAATTGTCTGCTACCTTTCAGTTTCTGAAACAAAATCATGTAATGCTTCTTTCTTAGTTGGACTGGAGTTTATAAAGTCATGAGGGACATGGATAGGGTGAATAGCGAAGATCTTTTTCTCAGAGTAGGGAAGTCCAAAGCTAGAGGTTTAAGATGAGAGGGGAAAGATTTAGAAGTGACCTAATAGACAACATTTTCATGGTATGGAATGAGCTGCCAGAGGATGTAGTGGAGGCTGGTGTAATTACAATATTCATAAGGCATCTGGATGGGTACATGAATAGGAAAGGTTTAGAGGGATATGGACCAAATGCTGGCAAATGGCACTAGATCAGTTCAGGATATCTGTTCAGGGCAGACGAGTTGAACTGAAGGGTCTGTTTCTGTGCTGTATAACTCTATGGCCTGCTGATTATTTCTCACACTTTTTAATTTCAGAAATGCAGTATTTTGCTTTTGTGTGCTATACTGATGTGTTGTAACCAAAATTGTGTGCAGAGAGTGTTGGCAAATTAGGAATTTGTGTAAATACAATAAGTAATACCAGGTGGATCTTTTAGAATTTGTCAATTCAATTCTGTATATTCCACTCCAAGCCAATTTAAAACTTGAAGATCATGACCACAGAGTGCATTCAAAATTATGAACAACAATTCTACAGGCATTGAATAAATAGCAATATTTTTATCCTTTTAACTTCCACTAATAATTTAGACCAAATGAACAAATGTCAACATTTTGTCTGAAATTTTGTTTTGAAGTTTGATTTTTGGAATAAAATAATTCATGCTTTCTACCATGTATTTTCTTCCAGGTGCCTTACCAGGGAAATGCAAAAATGGATGAACTGAAGTTGCATCATCTCTGTACAGAGGAGGGCCATAGTGAAGTAAAAGAAGAGCAAGGTATATTGATATCATTTAACAATTGATGTCCAGTTAATTGACAGATAAATACAAAAGCACTGTAATTTAATTTTAGAATTCTATTTTGGATTGTGAGAACTCGGGAAACTTGCATATTAAGCAACCTTATTTGTAAGTCATGGTTTGGATGTACTGGTGTTGGACTGGGGTGAACAAAGTTAAAAATCGCACAACACCAGGTTATAGTCCAACAGGTTTATTTGGAAGCACTAGCTTTTGGAGCATTGCTCCTCCATCAGGCAGTTGTCCTGATGAAGAAATATCACTCTGAAAGCTACCTGTTAGACTATACCATGGTGTTGTGTGATTTTTAACTTCATTTGTAAGCTCCTTGAACTTGAGAAATTACCCATTGTTGAGATTTCTCATATAAGGCACAACTCAAAACTTTGAATATCAAGATGTAAATCAGTTTAGAAGTTGATTTGATTTATTTATTGTCACGTGTATTTTGTTACAGAATACAGTGAAAAGTGTTCTATATTGTTATATAATATCCATTACTTGGGCCCATTTTTCAGAGAAAACACAGGCAAATATTTAATATATATATTTTCCTTGCCTGATACTGACCTTGCTGTGCACTGCTATTGCTTGTTCCATTGTTGTTGCTGTCCTTTTGGAACAAAATTGAACTGATTTTGATTCTGCACAATATTGGGAGGAAAATGGATATGTCTTAGTAAATTACATCTTTTGGATGTGGTCTAACACTTGAGGATTTGGGGTTGAATTCCACTTTATGTTTATTGAAATCCTATTTACTGTGGACAAATTTGTACTTTAAATTTACATGTAATATCTCCTAATTCAGACCATAACAAATTTGAATGATAATGGGTACCTCCATTGAGAACCATCTATTACAACCAATTTGGTAGCAACAAAATTTGGCTGTGCTTTAAAGACTTTGGGACTAATGTCAACTGCTACTTTGTTCTAATGGTTCAGATAAGCCAAACAAATTCCATTGAGCTGTAGGATCGCTCCCAAATGATAAAACTTCTCCTAACATGCCTTCTGATATCAGAGCCATGCAATCCTAAAGATGTGATGGTGTTCAGCTCCTGAGCTGAAGCCTGTGTAGATCATGGTGATGGGAGATGTAGTGAAACAGTAAAATGCAACAACACCACCACCATCTTTAGAATAAAGAAGTGTCCCAAAGCTCTACAGAGAAGCTTTGTAAAACATTTTATAACACTAAGCCACATAAGGAGATATTGGGTCAAATGACCAAAAGGCTCATTCGAAAGATGTTTTAAGAAGCATATTAACAAGGAAATTGAGATATAGAAGTGGTGTGGTATTGGCAGGAAATTCGAGATCTTGGGGCCTATCCATCAGAAAGCATGGCCTTCTGTTAAAGCAATTATGGTTGGGAACATGATTGGGAAGATAGAAATAAATTAAGAGCTTGGTGCCACTTCAACAGGAGATTTGGAGAGGCTACTGACCAGGTGAACTGTGGTGATGTACCTGTGAGACTGCAAGCAAGAGGCAAAGAAGGATATGCAAAGGAAACCTGTGTTAAAATTACACATGTGAGAATCCAATGCAAAACATAACTTTATATATATGTTGTGCTTGACTTGAATGTCCTTACTTGTCCAAGGGACCAGTCAAGGCATCACACCATGACATGAGCTAATGCAACATAGAATTTCCATCACGGGAGCAATTGGATTATAAATTACTCAATACTGTAGCAATTGGTAAAGGATGTGTTTAGTGGTGCAGTATAGCAGATTTCATTAATCACATATGAAACAAGGTAACATTGAGCTGTGAACTAATACCAAGTGAAATTGAAGTGCAGCTAAGATAGACTTCATTGTGTGCTTGCGGAAACTGTTACAATGACCTGTCTGTGTTGTCAACAGATCTGAAAGCAAGCTGCTGACTTTGCTGCTCTGTGGCTTATGATGGCCATGGTAGTCAACCTTTGCCTAAGACGTCGAACTTTAAATGTTTGCATTTATTGGCTCATGAGATATTGGTGTCACAACCCTCACAGGAGACGAGGTTTTGTTCTCAATCCTGTCTTACATTATGAAAAGCATGAAGATTCTCTGGCCAAATATTCTTCTACATTTTCAGGGCATTCTTGTCCTTCCCTGAGCACCTTCCGTTGAGGTGCTTGAGCACCTGACAATGACTCTTGCCAATTCGTCTTCCCCGTCACCCAGTCATCGTTCTGGACAGCTAAAGGAGGAGTTAGTGGTGCACACTCTATGTGCATTTTAACATGAGCTATATAGCATGCTGCATGTGGTTGTCCATAACGGTCATCACTTGTCTTACACCATATGCACATGTCAGAGGCTTGACAACGCTCATGGCTGGATGGACTCCGTGTGCTCACCATATTGTGTGCTCATAGACATGGACAATGAGTGCTGGTGAGAATGATATGATGCTGCATCCTCTGAGGTCTTCTGTTCCTAACCTTTTATTTGATGTGAGAGAAGGAGTCATGAACACTGCTTCATAATCAGCAGAGCGTGCATTGCCATCAAACATATAGACACTCACTGGCAAATCCGCGTCTGTGAGTAGGTGCCTGCCACCTCTTAAACATAGCAGTTATTAGTTTCCCCCTTTCCTAAAGTCCTGGGCTGCTCCTGACTTTCAGCTGTGCTTTAAATGTGGTCAGAACGCCCCTGGTGCTCACCTTTCACCCTACCAACCTTTGCGTAAACCAAATCATCCGCCGACATTTCCGCCACCTCCAAACGGACACCACCACCAAGGATATATTTCCCTCCCCACCCCTATCTGCCTTCCGCAAAGACAATTCCCTCAGTGACCACCTGGTCAGGTCCACATCCCCCTACAATCCACCGTCCCGTCCTGGCACCTTCCCCTGCCACCACAGGAATTGCAAAACCTGTGCCCACACCTCCTCCCTCACCTCCATCCAAGGCCCTAAAGGAGCCTTCCACATCCATCAAAGTTTTACCTGCACATCCACCAATATCATTTATTGTATCCATTGCTCCCGATGTGGTCTCCTCTACATTGGGGAGACTGGACGCCTCCTAGCAGAGCGCTTTAGGGAACATCTCCGGGACACCCGCACCAATCAACCACACCGCCCTGTGGCCCAACATTTCAACTCCCCCTCCCACTCTGCCGAGGACATGGAGGTCCTGGGCCTCCTTCACCGCCGTTCCCTCACTACCAGACGCCTGGAGGAAGAAATCCCAGGGCATCAATGTGGACTTCAACAGTTTCCTCATTTCCCCTTCCCCTACCTCACCCAGTTCCAAACTTCCAGCTTAGCACTGTTCCCATGACTTGTCCTACCTGTCTATCTTCCTTTCCACCTATCCACTTCACTCTCCTCCTTGACCTATCACCTTCATCCCCTCTCCCACTCACCTATTGTACTCTATACTACTTTCGCCCCACCTCCAACCCCCTCTCATTTATTTCTCCGCCTTTCAGGCACTCTGCCTGTATTTCTGATGAAGGGCTTTTGCCCGAAGCGTCGATTTTACTGCTCCTCGGATGCTGCCTGAACCGCCGTGCTTTTCCAGCACCACTAATCCAGAACCTGGTTTCCAGCATCTGCAGTCATTGTATTTACCATTAATTGAGTGTCTTGGACATCATTACCGATCCACCTGCGCACCTTGCCCACATGCTCATTGCAACTGCTTTACAGCCCAGCATCAATATCTTGTCACTGCTGGCAAAACTTCTGCTCAACTTCTCTGTTGCTTACTCCATTCCTCTCTATTGTACAATTGCTCTTTCATTTTCTCTGCGTGACTTTTTTGAACCCAGTTGTGTTGCCAGACTTATCCCACAACTCTGTCAAATTTGTAACATGTTTTCTTTCTCAAATAAAGTTACTTCTTTAATACACCCTGAGGACACAATGACTAGTCAGATAATTTCACTGTTATTGAACAATTCAAGTTTATACTGGGTATTATTTTCTAAATGGTTGAGTTGCTGAATTGATGAGCTCCATCTCAGCCATTCAGATGTACAGTTTGTAATACTAAGACCTCTTCTGATTTGCCATAAATAAATCTGAGGAGTTGTTTAACCGGCATCAAGAATACAGCAGGTGGAGCTGTGTACTTCATTGTGTGAAGTGTATTCACTGCAAAGTGCAGCACAAAACTGAAGTATTTTGCATAAATGGCAGTAAAGGAATGAAATTGTAGATTTTTCTTTTTTCAAGAAACCTTATGCCTTAATAAAGTGGGAGAAAAGTAGACCTTCTTAAGCTGATGCTGAGGCACCTTTTTGATTGGAAATGGATTGGACATTGTTTTGGCAATCACATTTTTGGCTGTCTTAAAAAGGATGAAATCGGAAATGATTTAGGAGCTTGAAAAATGGAGCAAATCAATGGGGAGGAAAGATTGGGCACAGTCTGCAGTAGATTCATGTCAATTCGAGTCCATTTTATATTACGGAGAACGATAAATTTCACTACTACTTGCAGTCTATAAATCGGATAGACAGTGCACAATACCTTCACAGCACTGATATATATGATTAAAAGCAGAAGCCAGAATCGGGGTGACATGCCTTATCACATCCTTCCAATCAGAGAATTTTTACCTTATACAGAGCGTCCGGCTCTGGTATTTGCACAGGAGGAGATCTAGACAAGGCATCTGGAAGCAAATGGATATCACAGTAAGGGAGAAATAGGAGTGGGAACAGAAATGGAAGTAGAGTCTGACTGTCTGTAGTGTGGGAAGCAGATAAACCTATTGAGCCTGGAGGAAACACTCCTTCTCTTAGCCCGCAAGCAGTCCTTCGAAGGTAGGAATCCATATAGATGTGATCCATCTCCCATTCTTAAAGTAACACTCTAAAACTAGAATTCTTTCCTTATTTATGATACTTCAATTCTTACTCGTACTTGAATTATACAAAGGAAGAAAAATAGACTATTCAACTCCTCAAGCCTGTTCCACCATTCAATGAGATCATGAATGATCTGTGGTCTAACTCTATATACCTGCCTTTTATCTTTTAATATCTTTGCTTAACAAAAACTTAATCTATCTCAGATTTAAAATTAACAGTTCATCTAGCGTCAACTGTCATTTGTGGAAGAGTGTTCCAGATCTCTATCATCCTTTGTGTGTAGGAGTCTTTTCCAATATGTCTCCTGAATGGTCTAGCCCTGATTTGCAGTCTATACCCCCTTGTTCTAGAATCCCCAACCTGTGGAAATAATTTATCTTTATTCATCTTGTCTTTTCTTGTTAATATTTTTTATTAATTTATTTTGTATCTGAAGTTCCTTTTTTCAATTGTAGTATTTAATTCCTTTACATCTTATTTAATTTCCTTTTCATGTTTCCAAATACGATTTCCAACTTTTCACACAAGTTTGCATGAGCAGATTCTCCAAGTATAAACTTTCAATTACGAGGGGCAAGGTGAATTAATACTACTGAAACATACTGAAACCTATGCTTACAAAATTTTGGTGATCAATCACTCTTAAACATATTTTTGTGTATGAATCTTTATAATACATGACACACGGGTGAGAAATGATGTGCAGAATGGGCAAACACGTACTTTCATATTGTGGTGGAAAAAGAATTTTCCTTCGAAGCCTGATGGCAGAAAAACACTCTCAGTATCTTGGTTTGATAGTTCTTTTTGACTTAATTGTGCCTCTTTGATATTTGTTACTGCATAGCTTGAGTATTAATTTTAAATTGAATGAGAAGTGCATAGGATTTTTTTTCGGGACCCACACAGGTGTTCTTTGTTTATTTTCCATTTTTTAAATTAAAATGTATTCTTGTAGATTTCCCTGTACTGCATGGGCCCAAGATTTGTATAAAATAATGATGTGGAATGTAGACTCTTCCTTAAATTTATACATTCATTTCTCAATGTGTACAAGAACAGAGGTATATGGGTGATATCTAAATGAAAATTGTTTGTTAAGACATGATTAAAGCATATTTTATGATGTTCTTACTGTTGACCTACCAGATTTGGGGTGGAAGTTTTCATCCCTCTGTTCAGAGATGGAAGACTTAAAAAAGTGGTGAACTAGTTTCTGAAATTCCAGTGGCCCCCCATTCCTGTTTTCAGCAATTTTGCCTGTGTAGGTAGTGAGCCTACACCCAGAATTCCTGACGTTGCTGGCTACATTGTAATTCTCCACACAGTTTTAATATTCAGGTCCTTTTTTTTCTTAGGAAACATGGCTGTCGACTCCTCAGGAATCATAGCCTTAGGGGAACCCGAGTCTCAAGTTGGGAACTGAAGAAAGAAACCATTTAAAAATCCCTTTGCAAAATAATCCTCTCTTTTTACCTACTCATAAAACTGTCAATCAATTACAGACAACACGTCCCATTTCCATACTCCCAGAGGAAATCTTAAACTTCATAATGAGACTACCTGGAAAATAAAATGACAGGTTACTTGCTCCACCTGCTTTGTTGATTCAGTTGCCAGGTGACCTCATTATAAACACATATAAAATGGATTTAACTCAGCAGGAACCTATTTATTCAGTTGTAAAGTGGAGTGTTTTCTTTGTGTGATTGATATCTTTAGTAACATAGTATGCCATTCAGACCATGCTCATAATTTTATAAGATCATGGCTAATTGAACAATTCAGTGTCTTTTGCACATATTATCCCCATAATTCTTTAAGGAATTGATAATCATTTCATGGCCCTCTCGGATAGAGAATTTTAAAAAATTTAGTAAGGGGATTAGGATGTCACTGGCTAGCCAGCATTTACTGCCCATCCCTAATTGCCTGCAACCACATTGACCAGACTAGGGCAGGATGGCAGATTACCTTCTCTAAAGGGCATTAGTGAAGCAGGTGGGTTTTTCCAACACTCAACTATGGTCGTCATTAGACTCTTAATTCCAGATTTTTAATTGAATTCAAATTCCACCATCTGCCATGGTGGCATTCAAACCTGATATCACAGAACATAACCCTGGATCTTTAGATTAACAGTCCATCATAATACCACAAGTTGTCACCTTCCCAATAATTCTTAGGGTTCACAAACATGGGTAAAGTTGATTACCTTGTGTATTGGATTATTACATGTTCTTCAAAGAAATCTTTCAACTCTTGTGTGTTTATTTGGACAGGTTTAAAAAGTATGAGGTAAGAGGGGCAGGTTCCTTCAGAATAGAGGCAGGTTCATAAGGTTGGGTAGGTTCCTTACTGCTGATAGCCATTGCCTTGACAGAACTGCCGTTACAAAGCTCAACTGTTTTTAGCTGATACCAACCTGTTGTTTGAGGTAGCCTAACTAGTCTATTGTAAGAAGGTCATCAGTGTAGTCAGTACTGGTGTTTGAGGCAATTTTAGGTTAAGAAAATATTTAGTTTCCTCATTAGCAAGCTTCTGCTATGCCACTAAAATACTGAGCAGCATGAATGCTTTACTTATGTAAGCATGCAAAATTTGAGTATTGTAACATTTCAACATTAAATAAGAAGCATGCAACTTCATAACATTACAGATTTTGTCTTGCAGCCTGAAATACTTTCACTGTGCTTCATCAATTTTATTGAGCTTTTGCCTAATCTGAGATACATCTACCATAAGTAATGGCAGTGTGCCCAGTGCGTAATAGTAGGAATACAGATTTATTTCTCAAATAGTAATTTTATGCACAACGAACAACTAATTCAGTCTCAGGATCTGTGCTGGCAGGCATGGATCACTTAAGTTTCACTCTCATGGGTGATGATGTCATGAGAAACATTTTAATGAATTACAGCTTTGCAAATCATTTCCAGTTTTACAGAAAACAATCTGTGATCCACTGAAAATAATATTGTTATCTACATAAAATGGTGTACTTTTTAATCACCTTCCTGTTTCTCCATTTTGTTTTTTCTATCCAGCTGGATCATGTTAGTCCCAAATCTGTGCTTTGCCTTAAGCAAGCTAATAATTCAATCTGAATGTGATGGTGGGATGGAGAAGGATGACTTGGTTGGGGGGGTGGGGGGTGGGGGGGGGGGGGGGGGGGGGGGGCGTGAGGTGGAGAAATTTTGACAGGGGAGTTTTGGGGTAAGTAGGTGGGGATTTTGAGTTGGAGTCAAGCTCTGCTGATACTCTGCAATTAACACTTGCAATGTCTGAGTATCCCTTGCAATGGCTTCTCTTCCTGCCTCTGCTCCATTACCTCAGATGTCCCCAAGGAATGAGTCTAGCTCCCGTCTACATGCCACACCTCTGTGGCTGCATTCAAAAGCTCAGCATTTCATTTGCATATAACAGCATCCAGCTGTATATCGCCACCACTTCTCTTGAATCCTTTCCTGTTATTATCCAACATTCAGTACTGAAAGTGCAGAATGTTCTTCCATTAAATATTTCAGAATTTCTTATTTCTACTGACTCTATTTGTCTTCGTAGAAACAATCTGAGATTAAACTAGTTGGTCACCATTTTGAAGTCAGATTCGATCTGGAGGTGAGATTCTGACTTCATTCGTGTCATCATTTAGACTGCGTATTTCCAGCTATGTATCACTGTCTGACCTAACTGTGTCTCAGCTGATTACTGCCCGATCCATAAATTAAATGAGAATTATCCTGGGATATAATATTCTACCTGACCCCTCACCTGGTGAAGTGATCAAGATGTTTCTCAATTTTCTGGTCCGCATTGGCTGGTCAAAAGCCCTCCAATCCCTCTGCTCCAATCCCAACCTCACCATCAAGGGGACGCAGTGGTTGTCTGGTGCACTGACCTCTACACTGCTGAAGCCAAACACCAGCTCGAGGACACCTCTTCCTACCGCCCCCTCAACCATGACCCCACTTCCCATCACCAAACCATCATCTCCCAGACCATACAGAACCTCATCACCTCAGGAGATCTCCCATCCACAGCTTCCAACCTCAGTCCGGGAACCCCGCACTGCCCGGTTCTACCTCCTTCCCAAGATCCACAAGCCTGACCACCCTGGCCGAACCATTGTCTCAGCATGCTCCTGCCCCACTGAACTCACCTCTACCTACCTCGACACTGTCCTATCCCCCCTAGTCCAGGAACTCCCCACATACGTTCGAGACACCACCCATGCCCTCCACCTCCTCCAAGACTCCCGTTTCCCCAGCCCCCAACACCTCATCTTCACCATGGATATCCAATCCCTCTACACCTCCATCCGCCATGACCAAGACTTCCAAGCCCTCTGTTTTTCCCTCTCCAGACATCCCCAACAGTACCCTTCCACCGACACTCTCATTCGTTTGGCCGAACTGGTCCTCACCCTTAACAATTTCTCCTTCGAATCCTCCCACTTCCTCCAGACCAAAGGGGTAGCTATGGGCACACGTGTGGGCCCCAGCTATGCCTGTCTCTTTGTTGGCTACGTAGAACAGTCGATCTTCCGTAATTACACCGGCACCACTCCCCACCTCTTCCTCCGCTACATTGATGACTGCATTGGCGCCACCTCGTGCTCCCGCGAGGAGGTTGAGCAATTCATCAACTTCACCAACACGTTCCACCCTGACCTTAAATTTGCCTGGACCATCTCTGACACCTCCCTCCCCTTCCTGGACCTCTCCATCTCCATTAATGACGACCGACTTGACACTGACATTTTTTACAAACCCACCGACTCCCACAGCTACCTGGATTACACCTCTTCCCACCCTACCTCTTGCAAAAATGCCATCCCGTATTCCCAATTCCTCCGCCTCTGCCATATCTGCTCCCAGGAGGACCAGTTCCATCACAGAACAGACCAGATGGCCTCCTTCTTTAGAGACTGCAATTTCCCTTCCCAGGTGGTTAAAGATACCCTCCAACGCATCTCGTCCACATTCCGCACCTCCGCCCTCAGACCCACCCCTCCAACAAGGACAGAACGCCCCTGGTGCTCACCTTCCACCCTACCAGCCTTCGCATAAACCAAATCATCCACCGACATTTCCGCCACCTCCAAACAGACCCCACCACCAGGGATATATTTCCCTCCCCACCTCTTTCCACCTTCCGCAAAGACCGTTTCCTCCGTGACCACCTGGTCAGGTCCACGCCCCCCTACAACCCACCCTCCCATCCTGGCACCTTCACCTGCCACCGCAGGGACTGCAAAACCTGCGCCCACACCTCCTCCCTTAACTCCATCCAAGGCCCTAAAGGAGCCTTCCACATCCATCAAAGTGTTACCTGCACATCCACTAATATCATTTATTGTATCCATTGCACCCGATGCGGTGTCCTCTACATTGGGGAGACTGGGCGCCTCCTAGCAGAGCGTTTTAGGGAACATCTCCAGGACACCCGCACCAATCAACCACACCGCCCTGTGGCCCAACATTTCAACTCCCCCTCCTACTCTGCTGAGGACATGGAGGTCCTGGGCCTCCTTCACTGCCGCTCCCTCACCACCAGGCGCCTGGAGGAAGAACGCCTCATCTCCGCCTCGGAACACTTCAACCCCAGGGCATCAATGTGGACTTCAACAGTTTCCTCATTTCCCCTTCCCCCACCTCACCCTAGTTTCAAACTTCCAGCTCAGCACTGTCCCCATGACTTGACCTACCTGCCTATCTTCTTTTCCACCTATCCACTCCACCCTCCTCCCCCACTGACCTATCATCTTCATCCCCTCCCCCACTCACCCATTGTACTCTATGCTACTTTCACCCCACCCCCACCCTCCTCTAGCTTATCCCCCAAGCTTCAGGCTCTCTGTCTTTATTCCTGATGAAGGGATCTTGTCCGAAATGTCAATTTCACTGCTCCTCGGATGCTGCTTGAACCGCTGTGCTCTTCCAGCACCACTAATCCAGAATCTGGTTTCCAGCATCTGCAGTCATTGTTTTTACCTAGTTGATTTTAACCCTACTGTGAATCCTCTTGCAAGGATGCCTGCCTTGAAGAAGTTTTCCTCCTCTCTCTACAAGGATCTCAGAGTCCCTCTCCCACTGCAACTCCCAGGTCATTTCCTCTGACTTGAATCATGCAGTTTCAGTTCCTTTATGTTAATGACCCAGTTCTTGGAATTTTGAGATTTGCATTTCACATTTCTCCTGTCAATTGTTGCTCCGTGTCAGATTTGTCATTTCCATTTTGAGCTACGTATTTTTCTGGCATTTTAACTTTTTGTCTCTGTTTCCTGAAATGTATTTTCTCATTAATATCAGTCATTCTATCCCGTAGCCTGATCAAGTTGACGAAGGTTTATTTTTAAACAAGGTAGTGTACAGCATTTTATGGCTACTCGTGTATTAATTCCTCTGTGTTAATACTTCAGGTGAATAACATTTTGACAGGGCCCTACTGAATAGTCATTGAACTGAAACATTTTTTTTTCTCTTTGTATCGAAGCTGTCAGACTTGCTGAATTTTTTCAGCATTTTCTGTTTTTTTTTCTGACTTTTCCACTGCTGTAGAAGTTTGCCTTTATATTGAGATACTCTGTCTCCTTGGATTGACTTAAAAATGTAATGTCCAAAAAAAAACTGTTGGAAATTTGTTTTGATTGTTATAGAGAGAATGTAAAATTAGTTTTAATTTGGGGCAGGGTTTTTGAAATTTTGGTTTTATTTCACAAAAAATGGACATTAACAGTTTTTAAAATATTACATCCATGGTGTGTTTTTGCTCATTTTGTTTTCAGCAACTTGTATAGTTGAAGCACTTGAATTGGACATATCACAATAGAAATCCTCCATCACAATATTTTTGTAAATATCATATTGTCATGTTGTTTTTCATCTACGACATTTTACAAAGTTCATGTTGTTTTGATTAATGAGTGAATAGAAAAGGCAGACAGTACGAACTTCTACAGATGCAGAAGGAAGAAAGAGAAGAGAATTGCTAAAGTAAATATTTATTTCTTAGAAGATGAGTCTGGAATCAATCGTATGAAATGAAGAAATGGCAGAAACTCTGAAGAAATATTTTGTCTTCCATATGGCAGAATATATTAAAGTCATTCAAATTTAGTAGAACATCAGGACATGAGAGATGAAGGTACTTAAAACAATCACTTCCATGGGAAAAAATATACTAAGAAAACCAATCAAGTTCAAAGTGAAAATGTGTTGCTGGAAAAGTGCAGCAGGTCAGGCAGCCTCCAAGGAACAGGAGAATCGACGTTTCGGGCATAAGCCCTTCTTCAGGGCTTATGCCTGAAATGTCGATTCTCCTGTTCCTTGGATGCTGCCTGACTTGCTGCGCTTTTCCAGCAACACATTTTCAGCTCTGATCTCCAGCATCTGCAGTCCTCACTTTCTCCTCCAAGTTCAAATTGAAGACTGACAAATCTCCTGGACTTGATGGCCTGTATTCTAGAGTCTTAAAAGCATTTAATGCAAAGATAGCATTGGTTAAAATCTTCTAAAAGTACCCATGTGCGGAGATGGCCCCAGCAGATTGGAAAGGAGAAAATACAACAGCTCTATGGAAGAAATGAAGGGAACAGAACACGGCCAGTTAGCCATGCTGGGAAATGCTAACATCCATAATTAAGAAATCAACAGCAGGATCCTTCAAAAATTGTAATTCAATCAAGCAAAGTCAGCATTCTCTTATGAAAAGGACCTCCTATTTGACAAATGTATTCGAGCTTTTTGAGGATGTAACAGGCAGGGTGAAGGGTTACCAATAGATGTAGTATATTGGATTTCTAAAAGACTTTCAATAAGGTGCCACTAAGGCTACCACACAAGACAAGAATTAATGGTGTTTGGGTCATGTATACACACAGATCTGTACATCACCTTCCTTGGAGATGTTGCTTCCGAGATAGCTAAATTTGCTGACCATAACCCTAACACAGAATCACAATGTTCAGGAAGATAACATAATGGTCAATGTTCATGCAGAATTCAGCAAAAGGCTGAACCAGTCTTCCAGTGACTTCACAAATTCCAGGATATCCACTGTAACAGAATGGCAGTAAAATGGGTATCAGCTGGTGAAAGAGGAACATAGTGCTGACCAATGAAAATTTGTAGTGCATTTAAAGAGGACCCTCAGGAGTGGGAAAACCCTTAAAGTGGTTTAAAAGAGATTGTGATACACTAGGCTGGTGGCAGAGTTATGCTGTCAATGACCTGCTTGGGCCTGGAATAACCAAAAACAGATCACCAGTACCCTGTCAAGTGTATCTCAGGACATTGTATGGAAATTTCAGGCCCTGAGTAGAGATATTTGTATCATCTACAATGGTTAGGTTGCAGATGACTACAATGTGGTTAACGCGTCTTTATTTAAACAAGGCTGTAAGGTGAAGCCTGGAAACTGTAGACCTGTGAGGTCTAACATCAGAGCTGGATAATTTATTAGAGGTGGTTCTGAAAGATAGAATTTATATGCAATTGGAGAGGCAAAGAATGATCAAGGGTAATCATTGTGGTTTTGTATGAGAGAAATTGTGTCTCACAAACTTGATTAAAGTTTTTGAGGAAGTAACCAAAAAGATTGAAGACAGAGCAATAGATATTGTTTACTCGGACTTCAGTAAAGTCTGCATAATTATTAAGGTTAGATCAGATTGGATTTAGGGTGAGCTTGCCAATTGGATACAAATTGGCTTGGCAGTAGGAAACAAAGTGATAGTGGAAGGTTGTTTTTCAGACTGAAGGTCTGTGACCAGCGGTGATGCACAGACATTGGCACCAGGTCCACTTTTATTTGTCATTCATATAAATGATTTGGATGAGAAAATGAGAGGCGTGGTTAGTAAGTTTGTGGATGACACCAAAATTGGTGAAGAAGGCTATCTAAGATTACAAAGAGAGCTTGATCAATTGGGTCAATGAGTGACAGAATTTAATTTGGATAAATGCATTTTTGTAAAACAAACAGGGGCATGGCCCTGGGTTATAGTGTCATAGTGTCATTGTGGGCGGCACGGTGGCACAGTGGTTAGCACTGCTGCCTCACAGCGCCAGAGACCCAGGTTCAATTCCCGCCTCAGGCGACTGACTGTGTGGAGTTTGCACGTTCTCCCCGTGTCTGCGTGGGTTTCCTCCGGGTGCTCCGGTTTCCTCCCACAGTCCAAAGATGTGCAGGTCAGGTGAATTGGTCATGCTAAATTGCCCGTAATGTTAGGTAAGGGGTAGATGTAGATGTAGATGTAGGGGTATGGGTGGGTTACGCTTCGGCGGGGCGGTGTGGACTTGTTGGGCCGAAGGGCCTGTTTCCACACTGTAAGTAATCTAATCTAATCTAAAAGAGTCATAGAGATGTACAGCACGGAAACAGACCCTTCGGTCCAACCCGTCCATGCCGATCAGATATCCCAACTCAATCTAGTCCCACCTGCCAGCACCCGGCCCATATCCTTCCAAACCCTTCCTATTCATATACCCATCCAAATGCCTTTTAGATGTTGCAATTGTACCAGTCTCTATCACTTCCGCTAGCAGCTCATTCCATAAACGTACCACCCTCTGCGTGAAAAGGTTGTCCCTTAGGTCTATTTTATATCTTTCCCCTCTCACCCTAAACCTATGCCCTCTAGTTCTGACTCCCCAACCCCAGGGAAAAGACTTTGTTTATTTATCCTATCCATGCCCCTCATAATTTTGTAAGCCTCTATAAGCCTTTCAGCCTCTGACACGCCAGGGAAAACAGCTCCAATCTGATAAATCTCTCTCTATAACTCAAATCCTCCAACTCTGGCAACATCCTTGTAAATCTTTTCTGAATCCTTTCAAGTTTCACAACATCTTTCCAATAGGAAGGAGACCAGAATTGCACACAATATTCCAACAGTGGCCTAACCAATGCCCTGTACAGCTGCAACATGACCTCCCAACTCCTGTACACAATACTCTGCCCAATAAAAGAAAGCGTACCACCTTCTTCACTATCCTGTCCACCTGCGGCTCCACTTTCAAGGAGTGATGAACCTGCACTCCAAGGTCTCTTTGTTCAGCAACAGGTCCTGGGGATTTATCCACTTTTATGCGTTTCAAGACATATAGCACTTCCTCCTCTGTAATATGGACATTTTTCAAGATGTCACCATCTATTTCCTTCCATTCTGTATCTTCCATGTCCTTTTCCACATTAAATACTAATGCGAAATACTCATTTAGTATCTCCCCCATTTTCTGCAGCTCCACACAAAGGCAGTCTTGCTGATCTTTGAGGGGCCCTATTCTCTCCCTAGTTACCTTTTTGTCCTTAATGTATTCGTAAAAACCCTTTGGATTCTCCTTAATTCTATTCGCCAAAGCTATCTAATGTCTCCTTTTTGCTCTCCTGATTTCCCTCTTAAGTATACTCCTACTGCCTTTATACTGTAAGGATTCACTCGATCTATGCTGTCTACACCTGACATATGCTTCCTTCTTTTCCTTAACCAAATCTTCAATTTCTTTAGTCATCCAGCATTCCCTATACCTAGCAGCCTTTCCTTTCACCCTAACAGGAATATACTTTCTCTGGATTTTTGTTATTTCATTTCTGAAGGCTTCCCGTTTTCTAGCCATCCCTTTCCCTGAGAACCTGCCCCCAATCAGCTTTCGAAAGTTCTTGCCTAATACCGTCAAAATTGGCCTTCCTCCAATTTAGAACTTCAACTTTTAGATCTGGTCCATCTTTTTCCAACACTATTTTAAATCTAATAGAATTATGGTCGCTGGCCTCAAAGTGCTTCCCCACTGACACCTCAGACATCTGCTCTGTCTTGTTTCCTAAGAGTAGGTCAGGTTTTGCACCTTCTCTAGTAGGTACACCCACACACTGAATTAGAAAATTTCCTTGTACACATTGAACAAATCCCTCTCCATCTAAACTCTTAACACTATAGCAGCCCCAGTCTATATTTGGAAGGTTAAAATCCCCTACCATAACCACCCTATTATTCTTACAGATAGTTGAGATCTCCTTACAAATTTGTTTCTCAATTTCCCTCTGATTATTAGGGGGTCTATAATACAATCCCAATAAGGTGATCATCCTTTTCTTATTTCTCAGTTCCATCCAAATAATCTCCTGGGATGTATTTCTGGGAATATCCTCCCTCAGTACAGCTGTAATGCTATCCCTTATCAAAAAAGCCACTCTCCTTCCTCTCTTGTCTCCCTTTCTATCCTTCCTGTAGCATTTGTGTCTTGGAACATTA
Organism: Chiloscyllium punctatum; assembly: GCF_047496795.1. Taxonomy (NCBI): domain Eukaryota; kingdom Metazoa; phylum Chordata; class Chondrichthyes; order Orectolobiformes; family Hemiscylliidae; genus Chiloscyllium; species Chiloscyllium punctatum. Next base: position 44,881,148 of record NC_092740.1, on the reverse strand, counting down.
AGTTGTCAATCCTGTCCATCCCTAAGCCATGTTTCTGTAATTGCTCTGATATCCCAGTCTCATGTTCCTAACCATGCCCTGAGTTCATCTGCCTTCCCTGTTAGGCCCCTTGCATTGAAACAAATGCAGTTTAATTTATTTGTCCTATCTTGTCCCTGCCTCAGCCGTGCATTCATCTGCTCTTTCCTCCCATTCCTGCCCTCACTAGCTCGTAGCACAGGGGGTAATCCAGATAGTACTACTCTCGAAGACCTCCTTTTTAAATTCCTGCCTAACCCTCTGTAATCTCCCTTCAGAATCTCAACCTTTTCCCTTCCTAAGTTGTTGGTTCCAATGTGAACAATGACCTCTTGCTGGTCCCTCTCCCCCTTGAGAACATTCTGCATGCTCTCTGAGACATCCTTGATCTTGGCACCAGGGAAGCAACACACCATTCTGATTTTTCACTGCTGGCCACAGAAAAGTCTGTCTGTACCTTGGACTAGACGGTCCCCTAACACAGGGATAAAAAAAATGACTGCAGATGCTGGAAACCAGATTCTGGATTAGTGGTGCTGGAAGAGCACAGCAGTTCAGGCAGCATTCAAGGAGCAGCGAAATCGCCGTTTCGGGCAAAAGCCCTCCATCAGGAATAAAGGCAGTGAGCCTGACGCGTGGAGAGATACGCGAGAGGAGGGTGGGGGTGGGGAGAGAGTAGCATTGAGTACAATGGGTGAGTGGGGGAGGGGATGAAGGTGATAGGTCAGGGAGGAGAGGGTGGAGTGAATAGGTGGAAAAGGAGATAGGCAGGTAGGACAAGTCTGGACAAGTCATGGGGACAGTGCTGAGTTGGAAGTTTAGAACTAGGGTGAGGTGGGGGAAGGGGAAATGAGGAAACTGTTGAAGTCCACATTGATGCCCTGGGGTTGAAGTGTTCCGAGGCGGAAGATGAGGCGTTCTTCCTCCAGGCATCTGGTGGTGAGGGAGCGGCAGTGAAGGAGACCCACGACCTCCATGTCCTCGGCAGAGTAGGAGGGGGAGTTGAAATGTTGGGCCACGGGGCGGTGTGGTTGATTGGTGCGGGTGTCTCGGAGATGTTCCCTAAAGCGCTCTGCCAGGAGGCGCCCAGTCTCCCCAATGTAGAGGAGACCGCACCGGGAGCAATGGATACAATAAATGATATTAGTGGATGTGCAGGTAAAACTTTGATGGATGTGGAAGGCTCCTTTAGGGCCTTGGATGGAGGTAAGGGAGGAGGTGTGGGCGCAGGTTTTGCAGTTCCTGCGGTGGCAGGGGAAAGTGCCAGGATGGGAGGGTGGGTTGTAGGGGGGCGTGGACCTGACCAGGTAGTCACGGAGGGAATGGTCTTTGTGGAAGACGGACAGGGGAGGGAAATATATCCCTGGTGGTGGGGTCTTTTTGGAGGTGGTGGAAATGTCGGCGGATGATTTGGTTTATGCGAAGGTTGGTAGGGTGGAAGGTGAGCACCAGGGGCGTTCTGTCCTTGTTACGGTTGGAGGGGTGGGGTCTGTGGGCGGAGGTGCGGGATGTGGACGAATGAGTTGGAGGGCATCTTTAACCACGTGGGAAGGGAAATTGCGGTCTCTAAAAAAGGAGGCCATCTGGTGTGTTCTGTGGTGGAACTGATCCTCCCGGGAGCAAATACGGTGGAGGGGGAGGAATTGGGAATACGGGCTGGCATTTTTACAAGAGGTAGGGTGGGAAGAGGTGTAATCCAGGTAGCTGTGAGAGTCGGTGGGTTTGTAAAATATGTCAGTGTCAAGTTGGTCGTCATTAATGGAGATGGAGAGGTCCAGGAAGGGGAGCGAGGTGTCAGAGATGGTCCAGGTAAATTTAAGGTCAGGGTGGAATGTGTTGGTGAAGTTGATGAATTGCTCAATCTTCACTGGAGCACGAGGTGGTGCCAATGCAGTCATCAATGTAGCGGAGGAAGAGGTGGGGAGTGATGCCGGTGTAATTACGGAAGATCGACTGTTCTACATAGCCAACAAAGAGACAGGCATAGCTGGGGCCCATACGGGTGCCCATGGCTACCCCTTTGGTCTGGAGGAAGTGGGAGATTCGAAGGAGGAATTGTTAAGGGTGAGGACCAGTTCGGCCAAACGAATGAGAGTGTCGATGGAAGGGTACTGTTGGGGACGTCTGGAGAGGAAAAAACAGAGGGCTTGGAAGCCTTGGTCATGGCGGATGGAGGTGTAGAGTGATTGGATATCCATGGTGAAGATGATGTGTTGGGGGCCGGGGAAACAGAAGTCTTGGAGGAGGTGGAGGGCGTGGGTGGTATCTCGAATGTATGTGGGGTGTTCCTGGACTAGGTGGGATAGGACAGTGTTGAGGTAGGTAGAGATGAGTTCAGTGGGGCAGGAGCATGCTAAGACACTGTGTCGGCCATAGTCAGGCTTGAGGATCTTGGGAAGGAGGTAGAACCGGGCAGTGCGGGGTTCCCGGACTATGAGGTTGGAAGCTGTGGATGGGAGATCTCCTGAGGTGATGAGGTTCTGTATGGTCTGAGAGATGATGGTTTTGTGATGGGGGGTGGGGTCATGGTTGAGGGGGCAGTAGGAAGAGGTGTCCTCGAGTTGGCGTTTGGCTTCAGTGGTGTAGAGGTAAGTGTGCCAGACTACCACTGCACCCCCTTTATCCGCTGGCTTGATGGTGAGGTTGGTATTGGAGCAGAGGGATTGGAGGGCTGTGCGTTGAGGGTGAGAGGTTGGAGTGGGGGAGGGGCGTAGACAGGTTGAGGCGGCTAAAGTCCCGGCGGCAGTTGGAAATGAAGAGGTCAAGGGCAGGTAATAGGCCAGCACGGGGTGTCCAGGTGGATGCAGTGTGTTGGAGGTGGGCAAAGGGGTCCTCGGAAGGTGGGCGGGAGTCCTGATTGTGAAAGTAAACTCAGCGACGGAGGCGACGGAAGAATTGTTCGACGTCACGGCGTATATTAAATTCATTGATGCGTGTACGGAGGGGGATGAAGGTGAGTCCTTTGCTGAGGACTGATTGTTCGTCCTTAGTGAGGGGGAGGTCTGGAGGGATGGTCAAAATTCGGCAGGGCTGGGAGCTGGGATCTGGTGTGTGTGTGGAGCTGAGAGTGGGGGCGGAACCTGTAACTGGAGTGGGTGTGATGGTGGGGGGGAATGGGGGTGGAGTCATGAGCAGGGGCAGTGTTCCCCTCGGGGTTCTAGGGGGTGGGGATAGTGACAGTGGGGTCTGTGGGGGGCGTGTCAGCAGAATGCAGGTGAGTGGCGTTGGTGGGGGCGGAAGTGGTGGTGACCATGGCAGTAGGGGTGTCGGAAGTCACTGAGTGTGTGGCATCAGCGATGATGTGAAGGGCGGAAGTGATGTCACATATGATGCATGAGGAATTGTGAGGGGCGGAAGTGGTTGTGGCCATGATGGGGGCGGAAGTGACATAATCAATCAGCGTGGGAGTGGCAGCTGCATCAGCCGCATGGCTAACACAACTGATTTTTTGGAATCCGACGTACCCGTCGTTACATTCAAGCCAGTCTCAATACTAGAAACTTGGCTGTTCCTGCTACATTCCCCTGTGAATCGATCACCCCCTACATTTTCCAAAACAGCATACCTGTTTGAAATGGAGATAGCCACAGAAGAATCCTGCACTAACTGCCTACCTCTCAACTTTCCTGGAGTTATCCCATCTATGTGACTGAATCTGCGACTTTTCCCCCTTCCTATAACTGCCATCCATCACATACTATTGCCATTGCAAATTCCTCATTGCCTCTAACTGTCTCTCCAACTGATCCGTTCGATCTGTTAAGATTCGCATTTATTACTGATACAATCCACAGTAACCTGTAAACTCTCCTTAAACTCCCACATCTGACAAGAAGCGCATTTCACTCTACCAAAGGCCATTTTTGCTCCTATTTGGAGACTTACCCCATAAAGGCAGCTGCAGTAGCAGCAGTCTTGTTGTTGGTGTGCACTCTGGATGCCCGGAGAGGGGCCGGGGGTGGACCGGGGTGGGCAGTGGAGGGGGTGGCTGTGTTGGCGGCAGGGCCTCATGCGCTTTGTGCTGGATGGGTTTGGGGCAATGTTGGACTTGGGGGAATGAGAGGGGGTCAGTATTGGGGGCAGGGTCTCATGTGCTGTGTGCTGCTGCAGTCTCCTGAACAGGGAGCAGACTTTAAAACTCCGAGCCCCAGAGGAAAAGCATTTAATCGAATTTCCGAATAATCGATTAACCGAACGCAATAGTGCCCGCCAATCACATTCGGATAATCGAGTTTCCACTGTATATCAATATACAAGACTGCCATTTGGGGTATCATCAGCTTGCGCTCTTTTCCAGTTGGCCAGGGAGAACATTTTACAAGGGTTACTCCAGTTTGCTATTTCTCTGGATGACTTGCTAATAACAACAGGGAAGACAAATGAAGAGCACTTGAAGAACTTGGATATAGCGCTAAAACATTTCCTCCAGGCAGGCATATGCCTTTGGGGGAGAAATGTGTGTTCCAGGCAAACCAAGTGACCCTTTTGAGTTACAGAGTCAACAAAACTGGGTTACACTCATTGAAAGAAAAGTGAGGGCGATCAGAGGAGTCCTGGCTCCCATACCTGTACTGGAACTTAGTTCTTTCCCTGGAACCATTACAGAAAATTCATACATAACTTGGCCTCCATCTTAGCACCCTTACACCTGCTGTTGAGAAAATAGTCAGCCTTGGAAATGGTCTCAAATCCGAGAAATAGCCTCTAGGGAAATGAAAAAGCAGCTATTGTCATCTAAGGTGTTGGCCCACTACGATCCAAAGCGAGAGGTAGTACTTATATGTGATGCCTCCACATACAGTATAGGTGTAGTGTTGGCTCACCTTTGGCCTAATGGAGAGGAACGCTCGATAGCATACGCTTCCCCGACCTTGGCTCATGCCGAATGTAAGTATGACCAGATAGAGAAGGAAGGTTTAGTGGTTGTCTTTACTGTGAGGAAATTCTACAGTACCTTTATGGATGGGAATTTGTCATAGTGACAGATCACAAACCCCTGCTAAGGCTGTTGAAGGAATACAAGGTGGTGCCGCCCATAGCTTCTGGTGGAATTCAGTGTTGGTCCCTTATTCTCAGTGCATACAAGTGCAAGTTGGAACACCACCCAGGAACACAAGTGACTAATGTGAATGCCTTGAGCTGCCTCCCTACGACAGATACTCCATCGCTGGTGCCTCCCAGGAAGAGTCCGTTTTTGGTTTTAAGCTTTCTGGACACCCTTCCAGTCACCTCAGACAATATTCGACTGTGGACACAAAAAGGTCTTGTCCTAGAAAAACTGAAACACCTGGTGGTAATGGCCCGTTTGTTTCCCCCATTACCACCAGGTGTTTAAGGGCCATTACAACCAGAATTGAAACCTTTCTGGACCCGGCAAGACCAGATCATCGCAGAGGATGGCATCTTACTGTGGGGAGCAAGGGTAATTGTCCCAAGTAAAGGTCACCACCAGATACTGGCTGAACTCCACCAGGGTTATCCAGGGGTTTCCAAGATGAAAATGTTGGCAAGAACCTATGTCAGGTGGCCACTGTTGGATGCTGACATAGCTGCATTGGTGGGGCAATGCCCAGGGTGCCAACAAGGACAGAAATTTCCATCAGCAGTGCCCCCTCATTCTGCGAATGCTGGGTTAACCCTGGACTTGGTTGCATGTTGACTATTCCAGTCTTTTCGTGGGCTCAATGTTCTTGGTCATTGCGGATGCCCATTTATAGTGGTTGGACGTGCATAAAGTTCGTTCAGCAAACTTGAGGATGAGGACTGAGAACCTGCGAGCATTGTTCACAATACATGGACTCCGAGAAGTATTGGTCATTGACAATGGGACGTCATTTACCAGCAGGGAATTCAAATATTTCCTGAAGTCTAATGGCATTTGGCACATAAGTAGAGCTCCATACCATCCATCTGTAACTGTAACTTGTAGGCTGTCACAGAGATGAGTGTTAAAGCATTGTATTTACATTGATGACTTGGATGAAGGGACTGAGTGTATTGTTTTCTGACGATACAGAGATAGATAGAAAACCAAGTTGTAAAGAAGATGCAAGGTTTCTGATAAGAAATGTAGATAATTGAAGTGAGTGGGCAAAAATTTGACAAAATGAATGACGTGGGAAAATGAGATTATACACGTTGGCAGGAGAAGGAAGGTTATGATCATTGTAGTAAACAGAGATCTGGGTGTCCTTGTGCATAAAAGCATGCTGCTACAGCAAATAATTAGGAGAACAAATTATGTTACAGCCTTTATTATAATGGACGGCTGGAATATGTAAGCATGGAAATTTTGTTACAAATATCCAGGGTGTTGGTGAGACTGCATCTAGAATCTTGCTGACCTTTTTGGTTTCCTTGTATAAGAATTATAAATATCCAACTGCATATCTGTATGTAGATATGTAGAGAATTCAGAGAAATTTCAGTCAGTTGATTTCTGGTATAAATGGGTTGAGAACAGATTGAGGAATTTGTACTGTATTCATTGGAGTTTAGAAGAATTAGAAGTGATCCTATTGAAACATTGTAAGTTTCTGATGAGGTAGATCCTGAAAGAATGGCCTGAAACGTTTCTGCCTATTAAAAAAGCCAGGGGAATGGAAATGTTGCTAATATGGCACCATCTGTGTTCAACCTATTGATAATTGTGCCAAACCTTGCATCAATTCAGGCCTTAAATTGGTGACTTGAGGCCTCCTTCCCACTTGGCGTCTGCATTGAGGATAGCTGGAAGGGTTCAGGAGCAGAGCTAAGCCCAGCAGGGCAGTTTACTCAGCAGGTCAGGCAGCATCTGTGAAGAGACATCAGAATTAACGTTTCAGGTACAGTGACCCTTCCTCAGAACTGGACCTGAAACGTTAATTCTGATGTCTGTTCACAGATGCTACCAGACATGCTGAGCTTTTCCAACTTCTGTTTTTGTTTCTGATTTACAGCATCCACAATTCCTTTGATTTTTAGTTAGGACAATTTATTCAATCCTCTAGCAGGAAACCTCTTTCAAGAGTCCCATATCCATATCAGACCCATCGAGGTCTATCCTGATGGTGTTCCCTCACCCCATGGCCTCTCCATCCAGATCCTTTCCCCAACCAATAAAGGCCCTTACCACCCCAAACTCCACTTCCTGCACTAATCAGATATTAGACTCTGGGACTTAGAATCTAGAAAATAATAGTAGTTCCAGTCCTGTCCTCTGCTTTAGAGCTGCGAGCTGATGAGATTGGCTGGAAGCTGAGGTGAGACTTTCCTGAGTGAGGGGTGCATGTTCTACTCTATTGCCAATTCATGCTCCTAAGTGTTATATGTTTGTTGGAGCTGCTGTGATGGGCAGGGATATATTTTCTGCCAACTCTTTATTTGACAGGGCAGGAACACTCACCATTCTAAAACATCTTGCCTTTTATTGATGTAGCATTACAGTTTCTATAAAATTTGAGATCTACTTACAAACAAACTTTCCTGGTTCCTTACCTGAAGATTTTGTCTTCTGTGAATTCTATAATTGAATAAAACTTCCAATATATTTAACTACATCGTAAATTGTGATTTTTAGTTGGATTATTAGTTGGATTAGTTACAGTGTAAGAGGCTGAATATCTTGGTTTATCAATTGTAATGAATAATTGATAAGAGAGTTTCTGATTCCAGCTAGCTTTAGGTTATTAATTGGATTAATGTCACAGTGTTTGGTTCTGAGTCCCATGGTTGTGTCACATTTAATATTTTATGTGAAAGCTTTCCCATGTGCCTAGTGGCTCTCTGTACTGAATGTTTGTCTAAGAGTCTGCTTAACCCAATGTATGAACAGAGGGCTCTACTTATTTGGATTTATTTAAACAATCTATGTTCAGAAAAGTATAGTGAGTTGTTTCTCTAATTCATGCGTTGTGAACCAGTTCTTACATGTTATTGAAATAATATTGTCTTATTCTCATGAATATCAACCATAGCAACAATCAGGCTGGCTGCTCACTGCACTCATTATGCGTTGTGATGATATATATAGATAGTTCTGCCTTTTGTCTAAACTGAACTGAGTTGCTTTCTTAAGATTTTATTTATAAATGCTTTAGCTATTCTTCGTGATCCATTGTGTGCCAAAATATTCTTTGTCCCTCTTTTGGAATGGATTCACAGTATTGTGAAATGTGCTAACATATTTTGAAATGTTGATTGCTTTATTATCTTGCAAAACTATAAAATATTTCAGGGCTGGTTTTTTACAGTGCTGACAGCTCAATGAAGTTATGATAAAAATAGTGCATAAAACATTTCCAACTACCGTCCAGATCCATTTTCAAACTATGCTGTAAAAGTCCTGATGAATTTAGGACCTGGTGAGAAATTATCAATCTATTTAAACTCTTTTAAGCCTCCTGGTAATGGACATTGAGAGATCTCATTTTAGACACTTAATAAATAAAACACAATTTTTAAACATTTTGGACCGAATATTCATTTGAGTGTACCTTGAAAACCCAGTGAGTACACCATGGATTGCTTTTCCTATTTCATGGTTTTTACTGTTCTTAACTTAATAGTGATCCAATGAATCAGACTGGAGACAGGGTCAACCACATTTTTCAACTGTGTGTTCTCAAGTTTCCGTTTCCAAATCTGACTGACCGGTTTTGACAAAGTTTTTTTTCACATTTCACTCTGTAATTCCTTGCGATCCAGACAATATTGACTTGTGACATTTCTGTAATTTCAAATGAGTTAAAAATGAGAATTTATCATGGCTGATTCCAGTTATGATGGTATAAAACTGATTTCTAGACTTGTGATTCCATATCAAATCTGTGACTCAAGTGTCACATTGACTCTAAATTTCTTGAATGCGTTGTAGGAATCTGGCACAGTGGCTGGGATTTAATCTAGCCGGTTGCTGTGGGAAACATGACAGCCTTGCCCACTTAATTGGATAATAGACCCTATGCCAGCCTCCTGGAGATAGGAAAGGTAATGTTAACATAGCCAGAGTGAATCCTTTGCATCTTCCAATTTCCAGTAACGTTGTGGTCTATGGTGGACCCAAGACGAATGAGCAATGTTGCTTAAGGCATTAATCTGTTAACACAGGGAGTTGATTGAGTCAAAAAGTGTGGCGCTGGACAAGCATGAAGGGCTTATGTCCAAAAAGTCGACTTTCCTGCTCCTCGGATGCTGCCTGACCTGCTGTGCATTTCCAGCAACACACTCTCAACTCTGACTTCCAGCATCTGCAGACCTCACTGTCTCCTCTGTATAAAGTATCGCCTGATGTAGTTCAGGAACCACACTCTGGCATGGCAGTTCATTTGTTGCAGATGAAGGCATTAAACTAAGAAACTCTCCATCAGTTCTGGCATATAGATACCCTTAGCAAAAGATCTGAAAGCTTGTGATAGCAGCAAAGAGAAGTCTATGACGAGCTGTGCCAGTGCCAGAACACAACCTTAGAATTCATAAAATTCTTAGTGTTGAAGCAGGCCATTTAGCCTATCAGGTTCACACTGGCCCTCCGAAGAGCATACCTTACATATCCCTGCAACCCTTCATTTCCCATGGCTACCTCAACTGTCCTTGGACACTATCGGCAATTTACCATGGCCAATCCACCTAACCTGCACACCTTTAGACTGTGGGAGGAAACCGGAGCACCCAGAGGAAACCCCCGTAGAATGGAGAGAACCCAGACTGTAGCTTTAGGGTGCAGGACCTGGAGTGTAGGGAGGTTAGGAATATGGCATCAATCTTAAAGGAGGGTGCCTGTAAACAGAAGAGTGGCTTGAAGTGTGTATACTTTAATGCCAGAAGTATACGTAATAAGGTAGGTGAACTTGCAGCGTGGGTTGGTACCTGGGACTTCGATGTTGTGGCTATTACGGAGACATGGCTAGATCAGGGACAGGATTGGCTGTTGCAGGTTCCAGGGTTTAAATGTTTTAGTAGGGCCAGAGGTGGGGGTAAAAGAGGGGGAGGTGTGGCATTGCTTGTCAAAGATAGTATTACAGCGGTGGAAAGGAAGATGGACAAAGATTTGCCATCTGAGGTAGTTTGGGTTGAGGTTAGGAATAGGAGAGGTGAGGTCACCCTGTTAGGAGTCTTTTACAGGCCTCCTAATAGTCCTAGAATCGTTGAAGAAAGGATTGCGAAGATGATTCAGGAGAAGAGTGACAGTAATAGGATGATTGTTATGGGAGACTTTAACTTTCCTGATATTGATTGGGAAAGCTATAGCTCGAGTTCGTTAGATGGGTCAGTGTTTGTGCAATGTGTGCAGGAGAGTTTCCTGACACAATATGTAGATAAGCCAATAAGAGGTGAGGCCATACTGGATTTGGTTCTGGGTAACGAACCAGGCCAGGTATTAGAACTAGAGGTAGGTGAGCACTTTGGGGACAGTGACCACAATTCGGTGATTTTTACTCTAGTGATGGAGAGGGATAAGTGTGTACTACAGGGCAAGAGTTATAGCTGGGGGCAGGGAAATTATGATGCGTTGAGGCATGACTTAGGATGTGTGGATTGGAAAAGTAGATTCCAAGGCAAGAGCGTAATTGATATGTGGAACTTGTTCAAGGAGCAACTATTGAGTGTCCTTGATAAGTACGTACCTATCAGGCAGGGAGGAAAGGGTTGTGTGAGGGAGCCGTGGTTTAATAAGGAATTGGAATCCCTTGTTAAATGGAAGAGGGCGGCCTTTGTAAAGATGAGGCGTGAAGGTTCAATAGGGGCGATTGAGAGTTATAAGGTAGCCCGGAAGGACCTGAAGAGAGAGCTAAGAGCAGCAAGGAGGGGACATGAAAGGTCCTTAGTTGGTAGGATTAGGGAAAACCCTAAGGCTTTATATAGGTATGTTAGGAATAAAAGAATGACTAGGGAAGGAATAGGTCCAATCAAGGATAGTAATGGGAAGTTGCGTGTGGAGGCTGAAGAGATTGGGGAGGCACTGAATGAATACTTTTTGTCAGTATTCACTCAGGAACAGGACATTGTTGTCGATATGAATACTGAGGCACGAATAAGTAGAATGGATGGCTTTGAGATATGTAGAGAAGAGGTGTTGGAAATTCTGGCAAGGGTGAAAATAGATAAGTCCCCTGGGCCTGATGGCATTTATCCTAGGATTCTCTGGGAAGCAAGGGAGGAGATTGCAGAGCCATTGGCCTTGATTTTTGTGTCCTCTTTGTCTACAGGAGTAGTGCTAGAGGACTGGAGGCTAGCAAACGTGGTTCCCTTGTTCAAGAAGGGGAGTAGGGATAATCCTAGTAACTATAGGCCAGTGAGTCTCACTTCTGTTGTGGGCAAAGTCTTAGAGAGAATTTTAAGGGATAGGATTTATGCACATCTGGATAAGAATGATGTGATCAAGGATAGTCAGCATGGTTTTGTGAAGGGCAGGTCGTGCCTCACAAACCTTATTGAATTCTTTGAGAAGGTGACTAAGGAGGTAGATGAGGGGAAAGCGGTAGATGTGGTATATATGGATTTTAGTAAGGCGTTTGATAAGGTCCCCCATGGTAGGCTACTGCAGAAAATACAGAGATATGGCATTGAGGGTGAGTTGGAGGTTTGGATTAGGAATTGGCTGGCTAGAAGAAGACAGAGGGTAGTAGTTGATGGCAAAGGTTCATCTTGGAGTGTCGTCACTAGCGGTGTTCCGCAAGGATCTGTTTTGGGACCATTGCTGTTTGTCATTTTTATAAATGACCTGGAGGAAGGGTTAGAAGGTTGGGTGAGCAAGTTTGCGGATGATACGAAAGTCGGAGGAGTTGTAGACAGTGAGGAAGGATATGGCAGGTTACAGCGGGATATAGAGAAGCTGCAGAGCTGGGCAGAAAGGTGGCAAATGGAGTTCAATGTAGCTAAGTGTGAGGTGATTCACTTTGGTAAGAGTAATAAAAAGATGGATTACTGGGCTAATGGTCGGATACTTGGTAGTGTGGAAGAGCAGAGGGATCTTGGTGTCCATGTACACAGATCTCTGAAAGTTGCCACCCAGGTAAATAGTGCAGTGAAGAAGGCATATGGCGTACTGGCTTTTATTGGTAGAGGAATTGAGTTCCGGAGTCCTGAGGTCATGCTGCAGTTGTATAAGACTCTGGTGCGGCCGCATCTGGAATATTGTGTGCAGTTTTGGTCGCCATACTATAGGAAGGATGTGGAGGCACTGGAAAGGGTGCAGAGGAAGTTTACCAGGATGTTGCCTGGTATGGTAGGAAGATCCTATGAGGAAAGGCTGAGGCACTTGGGGTTGTTTTCATTGGAGAAAAGAAGGTTTAGGGGTGACTTGATAGAGGTGTACAAGATGATTAGGGGGTTAGATAGGGTTGACAGTGAGAACCTTTTTCCACGTATGGAGTCAGCTATTACAAGGGGGCATAGCTTTAAATTAAGGGGGGGTAGATATAGGACTGATGTTAGGGGTAGGTTCTTCACTCAGCGAGTCGTAAGTTCATGGAATGCCCTGCCAGTAGCAGTGGTGGACTCTCCCTCTTTATGGGTATTTAAGCGGGCATTGGATAGGTATATGGAGGATAGTGGGTTAGTGTAGGTTAGGTGGGCTTTGATCGGCGCAACATCGAGGGCCGAAGGGCCTGTACTGCGCTGTATTCTTCTATGTTCTATGTTCTAACATGCAAACGTTTTTTGACCACACTGAAGATCTCAAAACGTTCCAATTTTTTATCCATCTTAACTGACCTTTCCTATCATGATGTAATGGAAATAAGAGATCATAGCGAGCAGCTTTGGTGGACAATCAGTTTTCTCCAGCAACTTAAAAGGCTATCTCTGTTTACATGGTTGAGTGCCTTGGTGAGTTCGATGAAGGCAATTTTCAGCTGCCTGCTTTGTTCATGGCATTTCTCTTGTGACTGTTGAACTGCATAGGATCTTTATCAATGGTAAATCTTTTAGTTCTGAAGCCACACAGAAATTTGGCAAATATATAGCTGTATTCACCTGAATTTGAAAGCATGAACAGGTGATTTATTTGAAAAACGACACGTCTAAATTGGGATAGATGTTGTAAGGATATTTTCCTCTTTTCTAGAATTAGAGACCTAGTGTCAGTGTAAATGGTCAGATTTTTAAGACTGAGATGAAGAGGAAGTTCTTCACTCAAAGCACCGTGAAAATTTGAAATTTTATATCTAAGAGAGCTGTGGATGTTCTATCATTGACTGTATTTAAGTCATGGGCTGATGAATTTGTAGAGATGAAGGGAATCAGTCAAAATAGGGATATTACAGGAAGTTGAAGTGGAAGATCAGCCATAATCTTCTATAATGAAGAAACAGGCTAGATTGGCTAAATAACTCACTCTTGTAAGTATTTCTAATATTCTTAGTAAATCAAGAAAATCGAGATTCACTAGCAGCACTTGCTGGAAAAGTTGATTTCTGTAGTTGCAGCTCAAGTGCATTTCTGAGATTATACCTTGGTGTGGTGGGAGGAACTGCATAATTTTGCAATTCTAGAAGGTGCATGATTCCTTGTAGACTTTCCTCCCAAACTAGAGAGACTCAGTTATCTCATTAGTCTTCGCAGTACAGGACTTCCAGGCTGTCTAGAAATAGCTGCCATTGTGGAAACATTCCTGAAACAAGATTAATCTGATATAGAGTTCTAAATATCGTCATCAACTGGGGACAACTAGAATCTCTTATGTATAGGGTAAACTAATATTCCAATGGTGAGACATGGGCCCCCTCTTGCACCACTAGGGCCCTGGAGAAAGGGTGCACATGGGATTAATAACTGGGCTGATTACCTCATTGAGGTGGTCTGGACATGGATGGTACTAGCCCTTTTATGATGAATTACACAGAGGTCAATCCCATTTGGATCACAAGATAATCTGTGATGATCAGCTCCTCCAGCCACAGGTTGTTTCTCACCTGCATTTGATAAAGACAAGTTCACTCATGGCTCCTGGCATGTATTTTGAGAAGAGCAGCCTGGAAGGCAAAGGGCGGCAGTGAACAAATCACTAAAATTGACTCTGGGTCCAGAGCTTAGGGATGGTCGAGCATGGCTTCAGGCCTTGGAGGTTGCTGTCAGCTAGATACAGGGGTTCATCTGAAGATATCTTTTTGCATTTGGTGATATTTATAAATGCTCATTAAAATGTCAGAACAACAACCATCTGAACATCTCAATCTTTATCTTGTTTGCTTATTACTTAATACTTATTGGATATGTTCTTTTCCCTATATAGATGTCTGCAGGGAGGAAGTTTTTCCCCACATTATCCAGTGTATGGTGTGTTTTGGGTTATTTAGAAAGGTGAATATATATATTTTCAGATTACAACTAAAGGTGGAATCTTCGCAAATTTTGAAAAACGTGGGCCAATGTGAAATCACAAAAGGATGATTTTCATCTTCGAGTAAAAAATCTGATGTTCTGCTCAAGATTTTAACAGCAAGACCAGAATTATTTTCTTTTTATTCCTTCATGGATGTTGGTATTGTTGGCTAGCTTAGCGTTCATTGGTTATCCCTACTTGTTCTTGAGAAGATTGTGCTAAACTGTTGTCCATTTTTTAAAATTGTTCATGGGATATAATTTATTACCCATCCCTATTTGCCCAGAGGATGATTAAGAGTAACCATGTTGCTTTGGGTCTGGAGTCACATGTGAGCCAGACTCTTCCCTAAAGGACTTCAGAGAACTGACAGTAGCTATATGGCCATCATTAAGCGAGCATTTTTTATTACAAGTTTTATTTAATTGCATTCAAATTGCACCATCTGCTTGGGGTTAGCCTGGATTACTGGATTACTAGTCCAGTGACGCTATCAACTCACCACCATCTCCTGTACGTCCTGGTAGGAATGTAATTGTAGGATTCTGACCCAGCGATACTGCATATATTTACAAGTCAGGATTGTTGGAGAGGAATCATCTTCCTATATATCTGTCGTCCTTGTTCTTATAGGTGCTTGTGGTCGTGAGTTTGCACTGTGCCTTGCAACCTCATCAGTTAGCTGGTAGAGGCCTATTTGCATGCTCTTACATTTCATTGGTACTATTCTTGCTTCATTTATGTCCAGTTTGATATTTTCCCATGTGGCATAGAGAAACTAGACAGCGGCAATTCCAAACAATTAAGTCTTGAATCGGTACCTGCTGACTCCAGCTTGTCCATTGCTCCTTTGAGCCTCCATCTTGGTCAGCAGTCCCCAACATCTCAGGGCACACTCTTTGGGCAGCGATTGCCTACACCCTTCAACCGTTGCATTGGATACACATGAGCTCCACCTCATGGCACAGTTCCAAAATGCTTAGAATACACTTCATCACTTCAGTACTGCCTTTTGAAGCACACTGACATCTTGCGTTGTAACGCTGCTGCCAGATTGCTTTGTCAGCTTATCAATCAGACCAGAGTGCATTATAGGACTTCTGACCTTGCTTTCCTAGCACCCACTCACTTTGCACCTACTTGGATGCTCTCAACTTCACTGTCTTGCTCATCACAGAACTGACAGCCTCACAGTATGTCTGTCACTTCTTGAGGTGCAGACACAAAACCAGCCAGCCTGTCATATTTGCTATTAATAATCAATCAAGGGGACAGACTGTTTTTGTGCAGCACCATGTTACATCAATTTCACACCAGCTTTTTCCAACAGCTTACGTGGCAAGATACTGCACAACCAAATGAGCTGAAGTCTGAAAGCCTAAAGAGAGTAGTCCCGAGTGAAGACAATGTGGAGTGGGCCACCGCCTATACTGCAGGTCCATTGTAACCAGTCCAGGATTAGTGGTAGATCAGTTAAGGAATTTCACAGTAATCAGTCAGAGGTCTGGTTACTCATCAGACTTTCTAAGTAGACGGGTGTGTGAGCTATAGTTCATCCAGGGGATCTGTTCACTGAAAAGAGGTATAAGGATCAGTGCTGTGGTGGGGTTGTTGTGAAGATTAATTCTGGGGATTGGAGTAGCATGCTGGAATGGGAATAATAATTGCAAGGGGATGAACTGCATCATATAAGTTGGAGACAATGGGCATGGTAGGTTAAAGGTTACTGTGGTTTTGGGGTGAGATCATTGACAGTAATTAGTGGGAGTGCATAAGTATACTTGCCATATACTTGCCAAACGCTTAGAGTAAATTGGGAATATGAACAGTTAAATGAAAGTTCGGTGGGTACATGGGGAAGATGAAATCTGATAGATATGACAGGAGGGCAAGGCAAAGAAATCATGAGCTTTGGAGGGTTCACCTAGATTGAGAGGCCAAGCCTGCAACTCTTCCACCTTCTTCCAATTTGCAAGTGTACATCAAAAAGAAAAATGGCTGCCACTCACACCTGAAATGGGTGGAGAAAATGTCTTTAATTCCGCTGAGGGAGCGGGCTCAGCACGTAGGCTATTAAGGCCTTTCAAGGGCATTAGCATTAAACAGATGCTGTCGCAGTCCAAGTTAATGACGCACAAACAAACAATTAAGCGTAGGCCACTCGGCTGTTTGAGTTTGCACTGTCATTCAACAAGATCATGGCTGATCTGGTTCTGACCTCAATTCTACATTCCTCCATATCCCCAGTAGTTTTATTTTTAGCCCCAGATAACATCTGTAGTAGCATAAGTCTGCATTTGAGCCTCATGCATTGACAAACTGTCTTGACTGAAGTCAAGACAATCTTGATCGCATTATTCAAAATTCTAAATTAATCCTACTAATGTTTGTAAAGCACAGGTAATATCAGGCAAGTGTATAAATTCACCTTAGTTCCAAAATTCGCAATCACCTTCAAAGGTCTCATAGCTTGCATAAGATGCAGGTGCTGTTCACTTCACACCTTTGAATATAAAATGTCCACACCATTATCCTTTTATCTTATATCACTGTTGAGATTAAGGTGAGCAGTGAAGATAAATTACAGGAGCTCATGAAGAGAAACCATACATGAAAGTCTCCAAAACTGACCCTGGGGGCTAGATTTTACAAAGATTGGCCATGTTAACAATCCTCATTGAATTGTTCTTATTGTTTAAGTAAATGATTTTTCATTTATTAAAGAAACTTGATTGATGGATCTTTTTTATTTTAAGTCTAATGTAGAGAAAACATATGGTTGACCATATTGGAAACAGGATAAAACAATGAAATTTATGTTGTGACCCATAGTGTAATGGAACCAGAGAAGGACAGTACAATGCTCCCATCTTAGTCATAACAATGGTTTTCTCTTTCATCTAGATCTTTGCTCTGAACCATTTACCAATGAATCTGGTCAGTCGATGGGAAGCACAGAGAAGGAGACCTATGTTGAGGTAATGGAAGCTTGAACTATCCCTCTAATTAGGTTTAACTGTAACAATTCATTTCTCTGAGCTGTTACTGTTATCTGTTAGGCAGAAAGAAAATCTTTATATACTTACTGATACTTTATATAAATTACTTCAGATATTTTTGTGTTTTACATCAGTGCAAGCATAATGGGCCGAATGGCTTGCTTTTGGGCTATATTGTTCATGTGATATTGAAGTCAATTGGTGGATAGCTGTTTTACTTATTTGCATTACCTTAAATATGATGTAAAATATTCAGATGGAGACTATTATTCTAAGGTAGCACAGGTATTTCAAAATAGCCGATTAAAAAAAACATCTGGACCAGAATCTGTCCCCCACCCCACCCTTTAATTTCCTCCTTCCACTGTATTTTTGTTTTAATCAGCAGCACCAAAAACTCCTAAGAGTACACAGTGGACTTTGGGATGAAGAAAATGGTTCAGAGGATTCAGAAGATTTGATACAAAATAGCTAAAAAGTGTGTTTGTAATATATTAGACCTTATTTGTGCCTATTTCTATGAAATTAAAATTGTGAGGGCTGTTGAGTGGTAGTGTTCCTACAGACCCATTTTCAAGCCTCACATCCCCCATTGGTATGGAATAACACCTCTGAGCAGGTTAATACACAAAAAAAAAGTAAAAGTATGCTATTAGTTTCTCTCTGGACTACTTTAAAAGTATTTATGAAGCTTATTGTATCATGTATTCTTTTGTTAATTATTATAAGGAGATTGATTTAAAACATTGTATATCCCTTTAATAGATCAAACCAATAACATTTACAAGTTACACATTGTAGTGTTTCATGAATTGGCAAAGCTGTGAGTTCTTTACAAAGCTTCTTTGAGACCTTATCAGTTGCACCCATAACTGACTTGTGTGCCTGAATTGCAGCTTGTAATTAATCATCGGAATTAGCTTTTAAAAGGCTTTTATTTTCAAACTGAGCGAAGAGAATAGTGGCATTGGATACTTAGAAACTTTGAATGCACAGTTTGTGTAATGCACTGTTCTGTTCTGAAAGCTTTAACTGAACATAATAACGCACTTGCAGATCTGACCAAGCTGAGACATTCTGAAGTGCATAACTTAATATAGTAAGGCATTAGTCCAATTTGACCTCTAACTGGAGATCCGTTATGATAAGATATAATGGAAACAAGATTTAAAGGATGAAAATTCAGGACTGGTATAGTGTCAACATTTCTTCAAGTACTCTGTTGTGTAGCTGTGGACTTAATTTTCTTTCAAATAGAGTATTTAATTGTTGGATGTAATTTACAGAGGAAAATGAAGGAATAAAAGAGAGAAACCTGAATTGGATGGACCCATAATGAAATTTTAAATGCACATTGCCCACAGTTTAGCAAGCCTCTTGATATTGAATCTAATGCATGAAAATTTGCTAAAGGTCAGATGCTCTGTGAATAAAATAATTTCTGTTTACTGCAGATGCATCTAGCATGAATTCAAGTCATGCTTGGGGCCACAGTTCTTGTTTCTCAACTTTATTTAGGATAATTTAAGCTTCATTTTATTTCTCTATATTTCACAATACTTTGTTAATGGCTACTCAATTGATCCATGTTTTTACACTTTGGCTTGGATTTTTTTTTATAAACTGACCTTCTGGTTGTCCTTACACTTATATTGGAACCTGTGAAACTTTTAAGAGCATGGTAGTTTAAGGGTATAAATTCTGATTTAAATTAAGTTTTAATTACCAGATACTTTTATGGGACAATGTAGCTAGTTGATTCTAATTGTTTTTAATTTTTAAAAAGAGTATCAAGGATGTAAATTTTGATTAAATGAAGCTTTAATATTATGATATGTGAGGTTGAATTTAGTTTTATAGTGTTGCATGCTCAAAGTTTCAGCAGAATGAAAATATCATGTATGTTGTGCCAACAATGAATGTGGCATTGCTTTATGATCCTATGAACCATGAGATTATCTTTATTAACCCATTTAACCCTAAAGATAGCTGGATTTCAGTTTCAGGCTTTAGCTTTGCCATATTTGTTTAAACAGCTAATTTTTTTTTCTTTTTTATCAGTACGTTAGCACTCTGGGAGATCAAGCAGGTTTATTGCTGGATGAAGTGGATCAGGCATTAATTGATACAGGTACAAAAGAAAGATCAATCTGTCAGATATTGATGCACATTCTTAAATAGCATATGTGATTACCAAGCAATAATCATTAACGTGGGTGAGGAGAAGTGAGATTCCAACCAGTCACTGTACTCTTTGCTGGTTGGAGCGGAACAGGATGTGCTATTCCTTAATACATTTACTTAACAATTCGGATAGATTAAGAACAAATCTATCTGCTGAAAGCTGGCTGTTCATGAGAGGCTTGGCCATCAGCAGCAGAAACGTATTTCATTAAAATTTGTAGTGTTTTTTGGCACATTCTCCTTTTACCATAACCATGAAACCTCATTTAATATATCAGAAACAGCTTCTAGCTCCTTAAAAATGAGATCCTAACTGGGTGAAGATACAATATAGGGCTACGTACATACTAAACAGTGGAAGAAATATGAAAAAGACATACTAAGAAATTCTACAACAATGAGTCAGATCAAAGCCCAACAACATCTAATTGTGAATGCTGGTGGGCAATTAATCAACTAACTGGAGATTGAGGCACCATGAACATCACAGTCATTAATTATGGTGGAGCTCAGCATATGAATGCAAAAGTCCAGGATTATATTACTTTCTGTCATCTTCAGCCAAAAGTGCTGAGCAGATCATCATTACAGGAACCAATCTTCAGCAAATTCAATAAAATCATGTGATATCAGGAAATGGCTGAGCACATTGGACACAACAAAAGCTATTGGTCTCGACAAGATCTTATGATAAAAATTAGCTGTGCCTTCAGCCAATCTGTTCCAATGCAGCTAAAGAACTGGCATCTACTTGGCAATGTGGAAAATTTTCCAGTTTTGTCTTCTCATAACTGGCAGAACAAAGCCATCCAGCCAATTACAGCTGCAGCAGTCTAATCTAAAAAATCAGTAAAGTTTTAGAAAATGTCATCAGTCCCGCTACACAAACGTAGTATCAACTGATCAGAAATACTCCACACTACCCTACATCCAATATACACAAAAGACCCAAATTCCAAGGATGAAATGAGAGTGATGTGCCTCTAACCCCTGGGCTGCATTCTACTGATGTCATATTAAAATTGTAAAAAGTGAAATTGGATATGGTGGGAGGAGACTTTTTGTCCTGTGACTGGATGTGTAACTAGCTTCAAAGAAGATGGCTATGGTTTTGGTAGATCAATTATCTCGGTGCAATGAGTATTCAAATATTACTGCAGATCACGTCTTAATGATCTTCAGCTGCTCATCAATTAATATCTTCCATCATAAAATCAGAAGCGGTGACCTTCTTCACAGATGATTGTACAGTGTTCAGTACAATAGCCACATAAATACTGTAACTACAACAGCAGATCTGAGACTACGTATTCAAGGTGAATGATTTCACCTTCTGATTTCCAAAGCCTGTGGACCAGGCACAAATCAGAAGTGTGAAAGGATACTGTCTTTTATGCCTAATCAAGTGGAACTCCAACAATATTTGAGAAACTCCGTACCATCTAGGACAAAGGAACATGTTGTATAAACACTCCAACTATTGATCTAACATTTCTCTATGTAGTCTATTGCTGATGCTGAATGGCTGCAGTTAATACCATCTACAAGTTATGCTTGCTTACTCTCAAGGCTCCTTTAAACATTTCCTCCCAAACTCATAGGCTTCTAGAAGAAGAGAAGCAGGTACGTTAGAACCTGTAAGTTGTCTTTCAAGTCATTTCTGTGTTTATAGTATGTAGTATGTGTTGAGTCAGACTCCTGATACAGAAATGTAGGTGAGCTCTTTCTTACAGCCAGCACAGGTATGATGGGCCAAATACACCTCTTCTTAATTCTAAATTCTAGGCTATGATTCTATCTTGAATCATGCATGTACAATTTAATTGTTTGTTTTATGGTGCATCAATGTTTCAGAGATTGTTGGTTTTATGATTTAATTTGTTCAGCCTGTGAAATTATTTTATTCATATGTTCAATTTATACTTCAGCTGATTTATTTTTCTTTATTTCCTGAACCATGAATTTACTAAATTTGAAAACAATTGTCAAACCAGCAATGTGGTCAGTCTGACATTGTAGCAGCTCTGGTGGTACCACAAGCATAAACAAGCTCATTCATTTAAGTCACTCACTTAATCATCTGGAATTACCAAACTTAGGGTATTGTTAATTATAATTCCATTACTGACGTAAATACAGACCAGATTTGAAGAAGTTATTAATCTGTCAACCAACTACAATAAATCATATTGGTACCAACACAGTGGGTTGAGTGCTGTCCTCCTGTGTTGTAAATCTCTATGGTTCTGCTGTAATGCACAGTTCTTGCATGCACCACCTCCCCACAGACTGGAATATCATGTGCCCTTCAGTTTTCAAAAATAAATGATTAGGAAATTTAAAACACGTACCACAGATTTTCTTTTTTGTCTTTAATACTAGTCTGACATTTTGTGGGGAGACTGTTACTTCTCTGAATCCTTAATAACCTCTACTTCCACTTCAGTTGGCTGCTGATTCTTCTAGATTAGTGGTAACCAAATTAGCAGTGCAGTTGCTTTTCTTAGCTTAATGTCTGAAGTCCAACTAAACATCTGGTTATGGATATGGCCTTTTCAGAATCTCAAGTCTGTAGGTGTTTTGAATTCCTTGATACCACTTCTGGCAACACAATGTTCTATGAAATAAGTAATGGCCAATTGTTTTCTGGAGTGATTTGATATTGACTAGACTATTACAATGCACTTCATGCTGAACATTAAAGCCAGCTATTATAGATAAATCTGGATCTTTTATGGACTAAAGGATGACCTTGTACAAAAATGTGTACAAATTTATACCTTGGATAAACAATAAATCAATTAGTTACTGCTTTTCATGTAGAACATGCATTAGATACCATTACAGCAGAAAAGTAATATCAAATATGCCATGTATAGTAGAATAAACTATTAAACAGGTTTCTTTACCTGAACTTGCAAGGACTGTTATTGAATTCCATATGAATGACACAGCAGCTTTGAACCACTCCATAGAAAAGCTATATATTCAAAGTTGTAAACTTTGCTGTTCCTCTATTAATGTGAACAACTGCAATAGTACATTAATGTTCCTTTAAATTTAAGGTATCATTGTCTTTATTTAGCCTGTTTCAGCAATTCAAGAAATTAAACAATCTGCAACAGAAGTAAATTTATTATCAGTTTTCACCAGAATTTCTGTTAATATTTTTTAAAAATATACCAGGACACACGTTTTGCTGCAACATCAGTTTACCTTATTAGGTGTACAATTTAAACTGCAATTAATTTATAAAATGAGAAAATAGTTGTAAATGGGATGAGCCACTCTTTACACGATAGAACGATTCACGCAATGTAATTAGTTTGACACAAATGCCTCAGTATCAAGGGAGAGACACAGTCAGTGAACCACGCAGTACTCTCTGTACCTTTCAATTACATCACAAAAACTTTAACTGCAAAAGTTTGATTTTCAATCAACTTTGGACTCATTTACTTTTTAATTTATGATCGCCTTAAGAAAAAGCATAGAATCATAAAAGTAATCAGAATGTTTGCAAATAGCTGCAAAGAATTTTAGTACATTTTTACTGTGAACACCTGTTTTACAAAAATGAATAAAAACCATTGTAGTAAATAATTAGTAAGGTGGATGCAAGTTGATGAAATATTGATGTATAAGTACATTTTGGTATTATAGAACTGAGTATTGCTATAAAAGGATATGCTGTTGAAGCTTTTTGCCTTCCGTTATTCAGGACAAAATTGCTGGAACACCAAATCTCAAAGGAAACACTAATTTATACCAGTTGAAAAGAGGGTGCAGATTAGTTGGTTGGTGGACTTTAGTTGAAGAATTGCCATTTGAAATGTATCAAACAGTTAACCGCCAAGCTTTTGTTTAAATAAAATCCAGTAAATTGACTCTGATTAGTCAAGGCAGTCCCCAGGTATTAATTCATCCTAAGGTATTAAAAAAGGTGTGTAGTGAGATTGTTAATGTGTTGGTTTTAATTTTCCAAAATTGGATACAAGTTTTAAAAGGGTTGGAGAATAACAAGTGTATGTAACTGTTTTATTTAAAAAGGAAGGGATACAATGGAAGAAACTACAGGCTAGTTAGCTTAACAGCTCTAAATGGAAAGGTGTTAGAAACTATTATAAATGATGATCTAGCAGCACAATTCTAGAAATTCAAGGCAATTGAGTAGAATCAACATGATTTTGTGAAATTCAAAATCATGTTCAAAGAAGTAACATGTCAAGGATAAAGGGAAATGGGAAGATGTACTGTACTGACCTTTAGAACTCTAAAGTACCACAACAAATGTGGAATGTTAATGTGGAAAATAAAAGCTTTTTTGTAACAGTAACATGGATAAATGATTGGCTGGATAACAGGAAATGTGGTCTCGATGAAAATGGATCATTTTCTGGTTAGCATGAAGTAATGAGTGATGTGCTACAAGGATCAGCATTGGCGACTCAATATTTTACAATCTATATAAATGACTTACAAATGGCACACAAATATGTATGAAAATTGATTGGAAAGAGGACATGGGGATTTAGAGAGGTTAATGAGTGGGGAAAAGGGAGTTTGCTGTGGGAAAAAGCAAGTTGTCTATTTTGACAGCAAGAATTAAAAATGCATATTATCTAATTGTTGAGAGACTGTAGAGCACTGAAATGTAGAGAATCTGAGTTCCGAGTGCATGAATTGTAAAAGGTTACTGTGCAAGTGCAGCAAGTAATTAGGAAAGTTAATAGAAAGTTATTTTTAATGAGAAGGGAATTGAATACAAAGTAGGGAGATTATGCTTCAGTTATACAGTATTGGTCTCTTTAAGGAAGGTTGCAGTTGAGTTGAATACACGTTGGAGAAGGTTTACTGGACCAATAATCTGGAATGGGTGGATTGTCTTATGAGGAAAGGATGGACAGGTGTGGCTTATATGCAGTAGAGTTAAGAAGAGTAAGAGGCAATTTGTTTGAAATTTGTAAGTGCCTTAACAGGTTGGATATGTAAAGGATGTTTCTTCTTATAAGAGAATCTAGAACCAAGAGGTAACTTTTTTTAAAAAAAGGAGTCACCCATTTAGATCAAAGACAAGGAGAATTTCCTGCTGAGCAAGTCATAAAAATGTTCTTCAAAGGGCACTGGAAGCAGATTTTTTGACACTTTTTAAGGCAGAGCTGGATAGATCTTTGGTAAGTAAAGGAATGAAAGTTTATTGAAGAAGATTGAAGAGTAGTAGATCTCCATGATCTTATCAATGGCACAATGGCCTCGAGTTTGAGTAGCTTACTCTACTCCTGTACCTAATCTACATATGGTACATGTAACTGGTTACACTGTGTGAACAACTAATAATCATAAATTGGTTATTAATCTAATTTGTAGCTCAGTTCAGATTGTTTTGCAAATTTGATCATGATATCATATCTAATGCTGGTGACTATGGTCTGAGTTTTGCAAGCACAGGCTAGTTGACTATGGTTAGTAGTCTGCCTGCAGTGAACAATCAAAGGACTGATCGATCACTTGCTTGAAATTATAACCTACATGAGTATATTGCACTGCCACTGAAATTCATATACCGCTTTACTAATTTGTGTGGTAAGCAGACTAACAGCATCCTTTTAGTAGTGAGCACCACTTGCGTTGCAGTGTGAAATGGTATATGTTCCTGAAGTTTTTGAGAAACCAATCCTGAGGTTGACTGGACATTATCCATGACAAAATGGTGACCTTTCACACATTCATGATGTAATGTAATAGATTGTAAAATGGATAACTCTGAAGTACTTACAGACGTATTAAGCTTGTGAGCAAAACATATGTTCTTTAAAAGACCGATATACAAATCTAATGCTGGTTGATGTTGTAAATTTAGTGGCTGTCTAAAATCCCTATGTAGCTTACACTGATTTCTGAGAGGAATTGTGGCATGTCATGCCTGAAGAGTATCAAGGGAACTCCAGGGCAGCAACAGTTTGAAAGACAAGATGCAATTCAAAAACTGCATTACGATCTTTGGATTGTGTCCCAGGCTGCAAATGTGCTAAGTTGAAATACATTGATCTTGAATATCAAGGAAACTTTGGCTGTTCCATTTCAAAAGTGAATTTCAGTACAGGATAGAATGCATTAAAGTGTGTGCCTTTTTTCTGACTCAAATTAAGTGAAGTATTTATTGGTACAGAGCATGGGAAAATTTTGAGCAGGCAATGTAGGCTGACACATAAATATAGTATAAAGGGAGTGCTTCACTTTTGGTGGTGAACTTTTTCAGATGAGAACTTAAATCAAAGCCCCATCTGCCTCATGTGTAGATGTACGTTTTTCGTAATATTATTCAAAGAAGAGCCAGGAGCTTTTCCCTTTACCGTTGTTAATGTATACCTGTTAACCAACATCATTTTAAGGTGAGAGGAGAAAGATTTTTAAAAAGACATCGAAAGAACATATGTTTTGCTTTGTAACTGTAAAATGAGAATTAACAATGAAGAAAGATTTTTTAAAAAGAATATGAAGGGTAATTTTCTTTTACACAGAGGGTGGTTCATGTGTGAAATGGACTTCCAGAGGAAGGGGTGGATGTGGGTACAGTTACAATGTTCAAAAAATATGTAGATAAGTGCATGAATGAGAAATATTTGGAGGGATATGGGCTTGGCAAGGCAGGTGGGACTAATTTAGTTTGGGATTGTGGCGCACATGGACTGGTTGGACTGAGGAATCTATTTCTGTGCTGTGTGACTCTATCACTTAAACCAATTAGCTGGTCACTGTTTTTGGGATTTTGTTTTGTATAAATTGCCTACTCTATTGCTTAGATTAGAATATTGACTCTATTTCACAAGTATATTGATTATGAAGAACTCTGGGGTGTGCTGAGATCATGAAAGACAAAATGTATATGTAATTCTTTCTTCATTGTTCATTGTTAATTCCCATTTTACAGTTATAAAGCAAAACATATGCTCTTTCAATGTTACAAATTATTATTATTGGGAGCATTAAGGGTTGCAAATTAAATCAATTTTTACCTTATTTTGGTTTTACTCCTTATAAAGAGGAAAGTCACATCTAACGCTTCAGTAAGTGATAGTTTATTTATCGCAATGAGCAGGTTGAAGCACTTAGTGGCAGGCTGAACAAAATCTCTGAACTCTGCTTTGTTATTAAGGATACAATTGAATTTTAGTGGCAACACCCAGAGATATAGCTTCCTTGTTGCATCACCTCCTGCTTTTTATCACAAAATCAGTTTTTAGTGTAGCTAATAGACTGATTGAAGCATAAAACGTCCTCATATGCTTCATATGTGATATTTGGCAGATCTTCAAAGCAATTCATTAAATGGAAAAAAATGAGGCTATCCTGAGAAAGGAAAGGTGCTATACCTATCAATGCATACTTGTTCTTTCTTGTTTCTTCTAAAAGTTCATTTATGTATATCCACTGTGTAGCTTTTGCACACTAATTTTCTTACCTCCTCAAAGAATTCCAGCTGATTAGTGAGGCATGACCTTCTGCTCAAATCTCTGATAACTACTTTTTGTGGACTTGGTGCTGTTTGGATAAATACTACCAACATTCCATGTAATGTTTCCCCCACAACAGATTTTTAGCTGAATGATGTATAATTTGAGATTCATGTCTTTACTCTCATTCTTGACATGTTAAGATAGCATTTCCAGTATTGCAATTCTGAAGTAAGGCTCCTAAAGTTAACAAGTAATTGTTAATCCAGGGTCAAAATAGATGAAATATTTATGTATGCCTCTTGTTGCTATATTTGATGCACCGCTTTTCCTTTTGCTATCTGTAGTACAATATTTTTGTTAATTATTTCACCTGGTTTTTAATTTTTCTTTGTTTGTAATCTTTATTTTTGTTGCATACTATTCAGCCTTAATTTGGTATTGCTGTTTCTCTTCACAGAAAATTTCTTTTTACAAGTAAGATGTGACATGTTCACATGCAGCCTGAAGACATATTTCATTGTATTTACCTCCGTATTTATCTTGAATTTTCCAAATGTCTATTCTAATGGTCTTTTGATCCTATTTTTAATGCTTTTTTCATTTTTATAACTTGCCGTTTTTTCCTATTTTCTTACAAACATGTTAACTAGCAATTAACACCAATTGTTGATCATAATGTAATTTCTTTGACTATCTGCTCCAATAGCTTAATTCCAAATATAGTCATGACAGAGATCACCTTTCTTACATTGGTCCTTTCTATCGAAGAAAATGATCTGTTATCTGAGGTCAATCACCTTCTGTACACAACATTTCAATAACAGCTCATGGATGTCCAATGCATTTTATCACACCGAGTCACTAGGACAGTTTTATCTCTCAGGAAAAACAACTTAATTTGCAGTGTCATCGGGAGTTTGGTTATCCTTTGCATGAAACATTGAATTCATTTCATCCTCTTCCACAAGAGAAAATCGATTTGTTTTCATACCAAGGAAATAGCTCCAAATAATTGTGGTATCAAATGGATACTAACTTTTGTGTATCAAGTATTGCTTTCTGGTGACTGCAGTTTGTGTACTTCACTTTTAGTGGCTACTTGCTTATGTGCTTTCTTCTCGACTTGATTATTTTAGTACTCTCCTAGCTTGGTCTTCCACCATCCATCTTGAACTCATTCAAAATTCTGCTGTCTGTATCCTAAATCTCATCATTCCATTCCACAATCACTGCTATGCTGCAGGGTCTCCATTTGCTCCAATACCATTGGCACTTCAGTTTTGAAATATTTGGGAGGGAACAGATGCTATTCACTTGAAGTGCACAGAGCGTGTCAGACTAATTTTAAAAACTGATACAGTTTGGTTTGTGGACTGGTCGCATTCTGAAAAAGGCCAAAGTATGATGATATAGGGAATTGGTAAATGGTTGGTTAGTCTTTTATCAAAAGTAGCTATAGTGTCGCAGTAATGCCACTGAACTAGTAATTCATAACTCCACGTTAATGTTCTGGGAACATAGATGAAAAAAACTTGAAATCTGAATTCAGTTTAAAAAGTCTGGAAAACAAAAACCGTGCTGGTTCACTAATGTCCTTCAAAGAAGGAAATCTGCCATCATGTCTGGTCTGGCCAACATGTGATTCCTGATCCACAGCAATGTATTGACTTTGGGCATTTAAGGAAGGGAAATGAATGCTGACATAGCCAGTGACACCCACATCCAATGCATTTAAAAAAAAAGTTGTTTGTTTAGTTTTCAAAATTTATGGAATTTATTGGTAACTGTAAGAGTTTATTAGTACGACTATGGCTTGTTACCAGAAATAAAGCTTATTGAGATTGAAAGTGTCTTAATTATACATTTCAAAAAATACATTTAATCAATATGATAAATATGACACATGATGTTATGTCTACAGAATGTGATCCAGGGCAAACATGCCTGCAGAACATATAAGGTCATAAGTTGTAAGAGCAGAAATAGACCATTTGGTCCATCAATTGTGCTCCATCATTCTTTGACATCGTAGCTGATTAGATTGTACAAAGTCTTGAACCTGGTTTGGTATTTTTGATGATCCCAAAGCATTCAGTTTATTTGTTTTGGTTAACTTTGTCAAGAACCTCATTGCTGATTGCTGGAAACCAATCTGCATACTGAGTCCTGGTTGTCGAGAGCTGGAATCCAAGTAGAAATCCCTGACAGAGCACTTCTTGCCTCTGGATTCAGCAATTGCTTTTGTCCTTTAAAGTCAGACACTAAATAACCATCAGTCTTTTCACTTTTAAAACTGACTTTCCTCCCTCCTGTTCAGGTTTTAATTCCAGATCTTAATTTTGTTCAATGTCTGCATGGTTTTTGTTTTAATGTCAAGTCTGTGAAAAATGGTTTCTTTTGCCGAACATCTAAATTATTCTTCATAACAGTTGATATCACTTCATACTTTTTAAATTCAGGATCACTTTTCTTGAAGTTTATTTCCATGATTTATTCCTTTAGATCTCTTTTTCAAGAGGTACGGGTTTAGGATTGACTTCTTTTGTTTATGCAGTTCATTTCTTTTCTGCTAAATAAAATCCTTCGTACCTGCTTTATGAACTTAGTTAAGGTTATTTCAGTGATCAGTCTAAAATACTCCTTTATCGGTAGGTCATGTGTTCTGTAAATTTTCTTTTTGCCTTCTTATTCAATTCAAACCTCATTATTTCAATGACAGAAGTTTTGTTTTCATCATTCTGAAGTTCTGTGGCACTAGTATCAGATACAGTTGTGCCATTCTCCTTCAAAATATTCATTCCTTTCGTTTCAACATCAGTTTTGAGTATTATTGCTTTGCCATATATTGCTTATGTTTTCTGTGTCTTTAAACCTATTGTATCTCCAGTTTTGGACAAATCTTAAGCAATATATAATGAAAAGATCCTTTTAATTTGAACAGACTATGTAGGAGCAGGAATAGGCCATCTGGCCTGTTGAGCCTTCTCCACCATTCAGTAAGATCATGGCTGATTCTTTTGTGAACTCCACTTACCCTCTAGCTCACCATAACCCTTAATTCCTTTACTGTTCAAAAATCTATCTTTGCCTTAAAAACATTCAGCAAGGTAGCCTCAACTGCTTCATTGGGCACTGAATTCCACAGATTCACAACCCTTCCTCCTCAACTCAGACCTAAATCTACTTCCCCTTATTTTGAGGCTATGCCCATAGTTCATCTCTGTGCTGCTATCTTATCTATTTCGTTCATGATTTAATATATTTATATAAGGTCTCACCCCTTCATTTTTCTTAACTCTAATGAGTATAATTCCAATGAGTTTACTCAATGTGTCCTCCTAAGCCAACCCTCTCAACTCCGGAATCAACCTAGTGAACCTCCTCTGCAACCCTCTAGTACCAGGACATCCTTTCTCAAATAAGGAGACCAAAACTTTACAGAGTACTGCAGATGTGGCCTTACCAGCAACCCATATAGCTGAAGCATTACCTTCCTGTTTTTAAACTCCATCCCTCCAGCAATGATGGATGAATTACTGCTGCATCTGCAAACCAATCTTTTGAGCTTCGTGCACAAGGACATCAAGGGCCCTCTGCACAGCAGTATGCTGCAATTTTTCACCATTTAAATAACAGACCATTTTCTTTGTTACTACCAAAATGGATGACCTCACATTTACCAATATTGTACTCCATCTGCCAGACCCTTGCCCATTCACTTAACCTAAATATATCCCTCTGCAAACTTTTAGTATCCTCTGCACACTTTGCTATACCACTCATCTCCGTGTCATCTGCAAACCTTGACTACCCTTGGTCCCCACTCTGAATCATCAATGTAAATTGGAAACAATTGTGGTCCCTGAGGCACACCATTAGCCACTGATTGCCATACAAAAACAAAACGTCCAATTTTCCCCAAGCTTTGCCTTTTGTTAGTTAACCAATCTTCTATCCGTGCTAATACATTACTCGTAATGCCATGCACTTGTACCTTATGCAGCAGCTTCTTATGCGACACCTTGTTAAATGCCTTCTGGAAATCCAATACACCACATCTACTGGTTCCCCATTGCCCACTATGCTTGTAATGTCCTCAAACAATTCCAGTAAATTAGTTAAACATGACCTGCCTTTCATGAACCCATGCTGCATTTGCCTGATGGGTCAATTTCTATCCAGATGTCTCATTGTTTCTTTCTTGATTAAAGATTCAAGGACTTTCCCCATGCAGAAGTTGAGCTAATAGGCATATATGTACCTGGCTTTTTTCGACCTCTTTTTAAAATAGTGACTTCTGTTTGCTCAGTTCTCTTTGTATAAGGCTGTAAAATGCAGAAGAGTGGAATTTTCCACTGTTTCAAGAGATAAGATTTCACACTTTTGTCAATGAAAAGTCAGCATGGCTACTGTGAATATTTGCAAATTTCTTGAGAAAGACAACATGTCTGTTGGTGCCTTGCAATAGTTAACGAATGGTTAATTTGTAGGCTGAGGCAGAAAGAATTGGAAGTTATCTCGAAAAAGAGGCTAAAATGACAAATATTGTTGATAATTGACTCGCCCTTGAGGAGGACAGGGCAATGCCAAAAGCACCCAATGAAGGTAGCCAGAATTCAATGACAAATGAAGCAACTTGATTTGGAGTCAGAAATAAAATATCTTGACATTGAAAGGGAAGGTAAAAGAAAGAGAAATGTGGAATCTTGAGTTACAACTTCACAGAAATATTAAAAAAGTAGAAAGGAAAAGACCTTCAATTTCAGAGCGAAAAGGAAGCAAGAAAATTGAAATCGCCAGGGAAAGCATCCAAAGAGCAAACAAGAAATAGCAGGAAAACTGGTGGATAACTCTGTTTTCACTCTTCGCTGGATTTGGCTAGGAATACTCACTTAGCAACTGAATTTAGTGAGGAAGGTGTTGAAATGTCTTTTTTTTTGAGATTTGAAGAATGCCACACTTTAACATCTTGAGAAAATTGAACTGTATTGTTGCTGTGAGATTATACAAAGGACTTTGTAAAAGTATTTATCTCTTATGAATGACCAATCTAATGAAAGCTGCTATCCTAAGTACCAGGAATTTACAGACAGAGTATGGAAATTTTAGGAAGAAACAAAGTCAGTCTTTTGTGAACTTTGCTAGAGAAAAGGAGATGATATTTGATCAATCCACGGAAGTTCAACAAGACTTTGAAAAACTGAGCGAGTTGATACAAGTGGAAAAAATTAAAAATAGTGTCTCTTTAGTAGAAAGATAGGAACTTAAGAACAGGAATAAGCCATTCAGCCCCTCAAGCCCGTTCACCATTCAGATAGATCATGGTCGATTTATAGCCTAACTCATATACTTGCCTTTGGCCCATATTTCTTAATATCTTTGCTTTGCAAAAAAAAATCTATGTCAGATCTCAAATTAACACTTGATCCAGCATCCACTGCCACTTGTGTAAGTGTGTTTTAAACATCCGCTATCCACATGCATAGAAGTCTTACCTAACATCTTTGCTGAGCAGACTGGCCCTAGTTCTCAAAGTATGCTCTCTAGTGCTAGAAGATTCCAACCAGTGGAAATGGTTTATCTTTATTTACCCAATGTTTTCCTGTTGATAGCTTGAAGATATTGGTATGCTGATACCTGGAAGATAAAAGTTTCTAAGATGAGAGAGGATGCAGTAATTGCAGATGGCTATGAGCTGTCTCATAAGTACATTAGTAACAGAGCACTGTCTGGGAATTCTTACAGAAACAGGAGAGATGAGAAAGTAAACCAAAGTGGGGTAAATTGCCTTGGGGAAGAAATAGGCTGTCTTCAGAGACACTGTCGGAGGTTATGAAACCAGGCACTTGATTTTTAATAAGTTGCACATAGGGGTAGTATGACCACTTGATTAAGAACAGTTCATTTCACCCAAAATGAAAAGAGACATCTTGAAACATTGTCCTGTAAAATTTGACAATTGTAGCATCACAGGGGTAAAGCTCTGTGTTCAAGAGGCAATAGTCTAGTTAAAGTGGCGTATTTTTTGGAGTGCCTCTAAGATGTTTGTTGCCTCATGGTAGAGGTCACATGGCTATGGCAGACCAGGAAGGACATTTTTACATCGTCATACAGCATAGAAACAGACCATTTGGTCCAACATGTCCATGCTGACCAGATATCCTAAATTAATCTCGTCCCATTTGCAAGCACTTGGCCCATATCCCTCTAAACCCTTTCTATTCATATGCCCATCCAGATGCCTTTTAAATGTTGTAATTGTACCAGACTCCACCACTTCCTCTGGCAACTCATTCCATACATGTACCATCCTTTGCGTGAAAAAGTTGCCTCTTAGGTCCCTTTTTAATTTTTCCCTCTCACCTTAAACCTATGCCCTCTAGTTCTGGATTCCCCCACCCTAGGGAAAGTACCTTGTCTATTTACCCTATCCATGCCCCTCATTATTTTATAAACCTCTATAAGGTCATCCTTCAGGTTTTGACATTCCAAGGAAAACAGCTCCAGCCTATTCAGCCTCTCCCTCTAGCTGAAATCCTCCAATCCTTGTAACATCATTGTAAATCTCTTCTGAATCCTTTCATGTTGCACAACACCCTTCTGATAGGAGGGGGGCCAGAACTGCACATAATATTCCATGATTACCTTTCATACCAAACATCCCTCTCTCTTATGTAAAAAGCACTATCATGTCCATTTTGAATTACCCACACAACTTTTCTCATAAATTAGCAATTTGTTATTCCCATTAGTCGCTGCGCATGTACTACATGCATTGCCTTTAAATCATGCTTGTCAATTAATGATACACAAGTGCATTGTTACGGGCAGTTCATATGGCCATATGAACTATATTCATGATTCCTTCCTCGATGAATGACACCTTGGTGGAAACAGAGAAAGGATGAGTATTCAGTGAAGTGAGAGCCTACCAGGAGGCAGGTATGTGAGATGCAATGGCCCTCATTATTCAGAAGCTGCAGTGAATCCTGTGACTGTCTGCCTCCATGGGTAGATTGGCAGCTGCTGTGGAGAGTCATGCTTCAGGTCTGCTGGTCATACACACCACATGTCGCACCCCACACACTCTCACACACTCTCTCGTGTGCGCACACACACACACACACACCTGCATGCTACACTTACCTGCACATACCTATATGGCACACATATACCATACCCACACATGCAGCATACTCCACACACACGCAAACACAAAACATCACATATACGCATAAAACATCCCAAAATGTACATACACATGTGCAAAACATACCAAATACACACACAGCATACCCCATGCACCCCGCCCCCCCCCCCCCCCCCCAGCAAAGCTACACCACACACACACACACACACACACACACACACACACTTAGTCACAAAGTACACACCACATTTCATGCCACACCACACCATACAGCCACCATACATCCATCTTGAAGAGCAAGGGCAGAAGATACATGGGAAGATAAATGTCCTTCCAGAACACATTACAGGCAACTGTTTTAGAAGCACTTTGAAAGACTCCATTCTGACCAGACTGCTGCCTTATGAACGCAGAACATGGTGCCAAAAATGAAGCTGGTGTAGAGCATGCAAGAAATATATAAAAGCACAGTTATTGAGACAGCCAAAGTAGC
This sequence comes from Chiloscyllium punctatum, assembly GCF_047496795.1. NCBI lineage: Eukaryota > Metazoa > Chordata > Chondrichthyes > Orectolobiformes > Hemiscylliidae > Chiloscyllium > Chiloscyllium punctatum. Next base: position 44,846,545 of record NC_092740.1, on the reverse strand, counting down.
ATGTTCAGAGCTGTGAAAGCTGCTGTAAAGAACTGAAATAAACCAAGAAAAAGACAATAAAGGGTGTAACGAGATCAGGTGGCTGGACATCATAGAATATGAGTTCCCTGATTTGGGCTGTTAATCTGGTCTGATCAGGGAGCCCTGACTGGTAGATAAAAAGGGGAGCGTCAGAGATGCTGCCACTCTGAAAGCAGACTCTGAAGAGCAGAGCCAAAGTCAAGGACTACTCATGTGTAAGTAAATGGTGACTTGGTGATAGTTTAACAGCCTCTCTGGAATTATTCCTAAGGCCATCACTGCAACAAGAAAAAGTGGCTGCAGCTTTTCCGTTACTTGCCCCAGTTGAAAATGAATGGTAACATGAAGAAAAACTGACAGCTGTTCCATGCATAATGATAAAATTACAAAGGAGCAACAAATCTATTTATCAAGACAGTGAAGCTATGTTTACTACACTCTTATCACTATTAGGAAGAGATTGTTTCAAGATGTATTCAACCCCTGAACATATCAGAAGAACAGGCAAAAAAAAATTGCAAAAACTTAAAAATCCCTGCAGACATCCTTTGAAACCTGATTGAATATAACTTATGAACATTATGGACAGAATCATATAGGGCTCTGTTTGATGTGGTCTATGGTGAGGTGTGTGGTAGAATTGGACAAAAAGTGTAGTGGGGCCCACCTTGATGCTGAAACCATCTTGCTCCATCTTTTATCCTTTTCACAATGGGCGGAGTGAAGTTCCTACTAGGTAGCAGCGAGATTTCACTTCATTGTTGGATGCCTTGTTAACATTATAGCTCACTTCATTAATACTCAGACTCCCTTCTTACCAAATTGGTCAAACAAGCTAGATATTGGAAAATATTCAACAAGGAAACTAGTGCACCTGTGGAATCAGCTCACTGCTTGTTCAGAATGATCTCCATGTTGGAATCTGGGCAAAAGCATCCTGGCTAACAACCAATGGGCACCACACAAATGTACTCATCCTCCATGGACATTGGCATTTGAAAGCAGCAAAGCCATTGTGACCACTCTCGCTAATTCTTTTATATTCACTTGTCAGATGTGAGCATCACTAGCTCAATAACATTTATTACCCACCACTCGTGGCCTTGAGAAAGTGGCGGTGAGCTGCCTTCTTGAACCACTGAAGTCCATATTCTATAGGTAGACCTACAATGCCATTAAGGAGGGAATTTTGTGCCTGCAACACTGAAGGAATGGCAGAATACTCCCATGTCAGGATAATGAGTGGGTTGGAGGGAAGTTTGCAGGTGGTGGTGAACTCATGTATCTGCTGCCCTTGTCCTTCTGGATGGTAATGGTTGTGGGTTTGGAAAATGCTGTCTATGGACCTTTCAATGTCTGTAGTGCATTGTGTAGTTGGTACACACTGCTGATAATAAGCTTAGATGGTGGAGAGAGTTAATGTGGTGCCATTCAAGTGGGCTGCTTTGTTCTGGTAGGTTTCAAGCTTGTTTTAGTATTGTTGCAGCTGGACTCATTCAGGCAAATGGGGAGTATTCCATCTCACTCCTGACTTGTGCCTTGTAGATGTTGAACAGGCTTTGGGCAGTCAGGAGGTGAGTTACTTGCTGCAGTATTCCTAGTCTGTGATCTACTCCTGTAGACATGTTTTTTTATGGCTCGTCCATTTTAGTTTTTGATCAATGATAACTCCAAAATGTTGATATTGGAAGATTCAGTGATGGTAATGCCATTAAATTTTAATTACCTCCAAAAGGAGACCATCATTGCCAGCATTTAACTGGCGTTAATGTTACTTTGCACTTGTCAGCCCAAGCCTGGATATTCTCCAGGTCTTGCTGCATCCGTACTTCATTAATTTTTAATCCAAACACACTTGATCACTGCTTTGTTATTCTAGAAGTGAAATGAAACTAATTAAATAACTAATTTGGAAAACAAAGTAAAATACTGAAGATGCTGGGACCTGAAAAACAAATCAGAAAATGTTGGAGGTATTTGGCAGACCAGATAGCTTCTGAAAGGAAAACAGGTCAATGATCTTTCATCAGATTTGATAAATGTGGTAACTGACAAATGTCTGTTCTGTTACGGCATTGCAAGCATTGATGGAGAGTTGATTAACATTTTAAAACACTGACAACATCTGAACTTTTTATTTGCTGAAGGGTTTTGTCCAGTCCTCTAAGCTTTTGGAAAAAGTACTATCAGTGTCGATTAATCAGTGCAGCATTGTGTTCATACACAAAACTCTGTCGTACAAAGGTCTTTTGTCTTCACCCCTCTGTATAATGTATAAATATTTTTGTCCTTGCATAATCTTCAAGATGGTCTAATAGTTTGCTGGAATTAGCAAGTTAAATTACCTGAAATATATTGGACTGTTCTGTGTGTGTAATGTAGAACAAAACTGCTAACTAATGAAAAATTTCAGCTTGGTACAGAATTACCACTGTATGCCACAGTGGGTTGCAAAATAATTGAACTGAAGTTAGGAATGTTAACAAGCTCAAATGTCATAGTCTTGAAAAGCTGACATTTAAGTCAATCTACACATTCACTGTCCATCTTTACTCAACTTTTGCAAGTATGCACATGACTTGAAGCATTGATTTCTTTTGTTTCAAAAAATAAACTTGCAAGTTTAACAAATGATGAGCAAATTATTCTGTGATTGCTAATGTGTGACCATGATTAGACATACAAAATCTGTATGAAAATTGTGTTGGGGGAAGGGTAATGAGTTCTTACTGAATACTAATTGCCTACAAGTTGTTTAGAAAATTGTAAGAATGGAGGATTTGTTGTAAATTGGCCACTTGCTCTATTGTGCATAACTGAGAGGTTAGACCGGTGCTGTAAAGGTGCCAGGCTTGTAAAATCCAGCATTGATTTGGTGAATTGTAAGGGAGTAGTCGTGGGTGGGGGGATGTGGGAGGAAGAGAGTCTGTGAGATAGCAGCTGATTTTCTTTCAAATCTTGTTCCCTACTGTTTAAACTGCTTGCTATGTTGCCTTGAAGAGATATGTGTGTGGACCTTTAGATTGCCATTTTATCGACTAGTCTGGCTTTCAGTCGAGAGGTGTTATCTTGCATTATCAGTTGCCAGCTCTATGCCTGCCAATGTTTGCAAGCTTCTGAGTGGTGTGTGCATTTTGACAAAGAACTCGAAAGGTCTGGCAGAGGACTGCCTGGCCATTCTGAGAAGTGTAGATTATTTGTTTAACCCCTGCCTTGAACTTCCTATCAGGAGGTCACAGAAATAGCTACGTAAAAACGTGATTAACTTGCTGTTTGTTTGTGAGTAATTGCTCAAGTTATGCTTTTGTTTAATTTTTTTGGGAAAGGAAGACCTATTTTAAGATTTTTGGAGAAGTGAACGTTAAGTTTTGAGTTGCTCCTGATTTACGTTTACTCTCCCACAGCATGTCTCCATGGGAGTTACATTTGCATAGAAATGAAAAGGTGAGTTAATGAGTTATGGGCTTATGCTGACCTTCCAAATACGCATGGATAGTGGGTGCAGCTCCACTCATTTTCCAATTTTACATTTAGTCCTGCCTTGTAATTTAGAATCCATCTACATGCCTGATTGCCTGAAGAAACCAAATATTTTACTGCTGCACCCTCCCCTAGGTTAGGGGGCAATTTGATCCCAACCTCCTTCATTCTTTTACTTTGCATCACAGCTAGACCTGAATCATTTCTGTGCACAACGAAGTTCTGCTCCAGTATGTCAGATCAATCTGGCATGTTTATTTAAGTCACCAACATGGATTCAGACTCGGAATCACCTTTCAATTACTCGTGGCCATCATTGCCTAAGATGAGGATTCAACGCAGGGTATCCAAACAAGGTATAAGTTACATGTAATTTTTTAAAAGAACTGTCTGAACTTTGCATTTGCATTTTATTTCTTCTTAACAGAAAAAGAGAGAGCTTCAGGAGAAAGGTTTCTGACATGTCTGCTTTAAATAATTTATTTTAATATATATGGAATACAGTGCTGGCCAGTTAGCTCTGAAGTATGCATTATTGGTAGATATGTTATTTTCTGAATCAGTTTTGTTTTAAAGGACATCAAAACTAACAAAGATGTTTGTTTGTAGTGAGAATTAATTAATTGACAGGGATCTTAGTTACCATATAAAAACCGAAAGTACTGTGGATGCTGTTAATCAGAAACAAAAACAGAAGTTGCTGGAAAAACTCAGCAGGTCTGGCAGCATTTGTGAAGAGAAATCAAAGTTAATGTTTCAGGTCTGGAGACCCATCTGAGGAAGCATCACCGAACCCAAAATGTTAACTTCGATTCCTCTTCTCAGATGCTGCTAGACCTGCTGAGCTTTTCCAGCAATTTCTGTTTTTGTTCTTAATTACCATAGTTGTCTTCTCTGACCACGTGTGCCACACTCAATTGAGTACGGGTTGTCTGCTGCAATGTTTAGGATCGATAATCCTTTTATTATTTGCTAAATCTCACAAACATGCAATTTGCCAAAGTCCAGTTTTGGATAGTAGACTAACCACCATAAATACTCCAAATTAACTTGGTTCAGACTAAAAGTGTAATTTTCAGCAGATTTTGCAATTCAAAAATAAAAACACAGTTCGTAGGAAGATCTACACCTGGGTCATAACCCTGTTGTTTTCTCGGTTGGCTGGTTGAGCTGCTGTGTTTTTACATTTGATAGTTTTATTACTAAGTTAATTCTACATTCTGCATAGAATTAAGTATCATTAAAAAAACTAGTTAATGCAACTACTGTACTTGAATTGTATTGTAGTGTGAATGCAAGGGAGTTAAAAATATGTACTCACTTTTAACATAAGTCTAATAGTGTTAATTAATGACTTTAGAAGATAAAGAAATTGAGAGAATTACTGTGACATGACAGTTTTTCCTGTTGGGTATTAATTTCTGTATTGTTCAGACACTGAATAGATGTTCGTGTCTTCTAATCAATTTGCAAGTTCAACATTTGATAACAATACCATTTTGGAAACCGCATAGTTCTTCCGATCTTGACTCCACTAACCTACTTGTTCATCATGACCCTTGATTCCCCTGTAAATTTTAAAATGTGCCTAACTTGCTATTGAATATATTTAGTAAAGCTTTCATTGCTCTCTAGGGTAGAAAATTTCAATGATTCAAATCTGAGAGAAGAAATTCTTCCTTGTGATGGTCTTTTTGGGCAGCCCTTTTTCTGAAACTGCTCACCCCATTTCAAATCTCTTAATGTGTGTGGGGGTGGGGGGAGGTGGAATATATACTATCAAGCCTCCTCAAAACTGCATTAGTTTGAATAAGGTCATCACTTATCCTTCTAAACTCCAACGAGTTTAGGCCAAACATGCTCATTGTCCCTTACAAGATAACCCCTTCCTTCCAGGAAGCAACATAATAAAATTTTGCAATGTAATAAATCACTTTTGAAATGAGGAAACCAAAACAACACACGTTAAGCCAGATGTTGTTTCAGTAATGCTGTGTAAAGCTGTGACAAGGCATGATTATTATAGTCCATCTTGTTTAAATAAAGATGAATGTTCCATTTGCCTTCTGAAGTATGTGTTGCATCTACAAGCTAACCTTTTCTGATTCATGTATGAGCATGCCTGCACCCCTTTGGACTCACAATATTCTGTAGCCCTTCTTTGGCTTCTCTCTTTTTCCTAGCAAAATGGATAACTTTGTATTTTCCCACTATAGTGGATACAGTTTCAGAACAAGGGCCGTCCAAATAAGATGATATTACATCTGCTAAAGTTTGCCCACTCACCCATAGACAGTTTATGTTATCCTTCACAAACAGATCATTTGAAGGGAGCTGATGGTGTCAGAGCCAATTGATTTTCTACTATTATTGGGATGCTTTTTGCACCTCATAGAGTCATAGAGATGCACAGCACGGAAACAGACCCTTCAGTCCAACTTGTCCATGCCAATCAGATATCCTAACCTAATCTAGTCCCATTTGCCAGCACCTGACCTTTATCCCTCTGAACCCTTTCTGTTCATATACTCATCCAGATGCCTTTTAAATGTTGTAATTATATCAGCCTCCACCACTTCCTCTGGCAGCTGAGTCCATACACACACTACCCCCTGCAGGAAAATGTTACCCCAAAGGTCTCTTTTATATCATTCACCTCTCACCCTAAACCTATGCCCTCTAATTCTGGACTCCCCCAGCCTAGGTAAACAAAAGCCTTGTCTTTTAACCTATCCACACCCCTCATGATTTTATAAACCTCTCTAAGGTCACCATTCAGCCTCCGACACTCCAGGGAAAACAGCCCCAACCTATTCAGCATCTCCCTATAGCCCAAATCCTCAAATCCTGGCAACACCTTTGTAAATCTTTTCTGAACCCTTTCAAGTCTCACAACATCCTTCTCATAGGAGGGAGACCAGAATTGCACACAGTATTGTAAAAGTGGCCCAACCAATGTCCCGGTACAGCCACAACATGACCTCCAAACTTCTGTACTCAATGCTCTGAGCAATAAAGGAAAGCATGCCAAATGCCTTCTTTACTATCCTATCTACCTGCGACTCCACTTTCAAGGAGCTATGAACCTCCACTCCAACATTTGTTCAGCAGCACACCCTAGGATCTTACCATTAAGTGTATAAGTCCTGCCCTGATTTGCCTTTGCAAAATGCAGCACCTCACATTTATCTAAATTAAACTTCAACTGCCACTCCTCAGCCCATTGGCCCATTGGTCCATCTGATCAAAATCCCATTGTACTCTGAGGTAACCTCCTTTGCTGTTCACTACACCTCCAATTTTGGTGTCATCTGCAATCTTACTAACTATACCTCCTTTGTTCCCATCCAAATCATCCAAATAAATGCCGAAAAGCAGTGGACCTTGTGGCACACCACTGGTCACTTACCCTGAAGATCCTTGTTTGTATGTCAGTTCTGCCAACCCAGAAATTGGTCTGATAAAATTTCATAGCACTCCCTCCTGAGCCAGAAAATCCTTTCTCAGATAAGAAAACTAAAATTACACAAAAGTACTCCAGATGTGGACTCACCAAGGTCCTGTACAATTGCTGTAAGCTAACTCTGCTCCTGTACTCAAATCCTCTCACATGAATGCGACCATAATATTTGACTTTTCAGTGACTTAGAATCACTGAATCATGGATTCCTTACTGAAGAGCATCTCACCCAGACTCAATCCCCCAATCTATCCTCAAAACTCTGCATTTATCATGGCTAATCCTCATAGCCTGCACATCCTTGGACACTAATAGTAATTTAGCAAGACTAATCTACCTAACCATATATCTTTGGACACATGGTAGGAAACCCATACAGACACAGGAAGAACACACAGACACCACACAGACAGTCACCCAAGGCTGGAAACAAATTGTTGTTCAAGGACACCCAAGTTTCATTACACCTCCAGCTGTCCTAATCTATCACTGTTCAGATAATAATCTACCTTCCTGTTTTTGCTACCAAGTGGATAACCTCACATTTATTTATATTATACTTCATCGGCTGTGCATTTGTCACTCACTCAACTTGTCCAACTAACATTGAACCATCCCTATATCCACCTTCCCAGCTTTGCATTGTCTACAAAATTGGGGATCTTACATTTAGTTCCCTCATATAAGTTACTAATATGCATTGTGAATACCTGGAGTCCAAGCATTGATCCCTGCAGTATTCTACCAGTCACTGCCTGCCACTTGGGGAAAAAAAGTTGTTTATTCCTACTCTTTGTTTCCTTTCTGTCAGCCAGTTCCCCAATCCATGTCAGTACACTATCCTAATCTCATACATTTTAATTTTGCATGCTAATCTCTTATGTGTGATCTTATTAAAAGCCTTCTGAAAGCCCAATAAACTACATCCAATGGATCCCCTTCATCAACTCTACAAGTTACATCCCTTGAAAAATTCCAGTAGATTTGTCAAGTGTGATATCCCTTGCGTAAATCCATGCTGACTTTGTCCTATCCTGTCATTGGATTTCTTGTGCTCTGCTATTGAATATTTTCTAATCGACTCTCGCATTTTTCCCACCACAATGTCAAGCTAATTAGTATGTTCTCTTTTCTGTTTTATCTCTGTTTTTTAAATAGTGAGATTACATTAGCTACCTCCCAATCCATATGGATTGTTCCAGAGTCTACAGAGTCTTTAAAGGTGACTAATAATGCATCAACTATTTCTAAAGCTACTTCCGTAAATACTCTCAGATGTAGTTTATTGGGCACTAGGGATTTATCGGCTTTTAATCTCATCAATTCCTCCAACAACATTTTCCGTCTAATACTTATTTCTTACATTTCCATCCAGTCACTCAACAATGTGCTTCCAAACATTTTTTGGGATGTTATTGGCATTCTCCTTTGTGAAGATAGAACAAAGGTTTGTTCTAATTAGTTTGCCATCTTTGTCCCCCATCATAACTTTGTCTGTTTTGACTGTAAGGGATGTATGTTTATCTTCACTAACCTTTTTCTCTTCACATACCTATAGAAGCTTCTACAATCTCTTTGTGTGTTCCTCATAAGCTTATTCTTGTGTGGTATTTTAACTCTCTTAATCAATACTTTTGTCTTCCTTTGCTGAAATCTAAACTGCTCCCAATGCTTAGGTCCTCTGGCCAAATTTGGCCAAGTTGCATGCCCCTATCTTGGATCAAATGTTATCCCTAATTTCCCTTGTTAACCACGGTAAAGCCACCTTTTGCATTTTATTTTTGATGTCAAATAGGAATGAGCAATTTATACCCTGTCTGGCCTTGTCAGTTGCCGACAGAGTACCTGCCAGTGACCTTCCTCCCTTTCTACTTCTTACCACTTCCTCAGAATAAAAGAGTCATATTGGAGATGATGAACCCATTTCACTTTTTTTTAAATTCTTTCATCCATGGGATGAGGGCATCACTGGCTAGGCCAGCATTTATTGCCCATCCCTAACTAAACAGAAGGCAATTGAGAATCAACCACATTTCTGTGGGTCTGGAGGCCAGACCAGATAAGGATGGCGTATTTCCTTCCCGAAAGGACAATAGTGAGCTAGATGGGTTTTCCCAACAATTGACAATGGATTTGTAATCATCATTAGCCTCCTAATTCCAGATTTTTAAAATTTGAATTCAAATTCCACCATCTACTGCAGTGGGATTCAAACTCGAGTCCTCAGAACATTATCTGGGTCTCTGGACTGACAGACTAGCGATAATACCAATAGGTCATCACCTTTCCTATTCTTGCTCTGGTGTTATATTTTCCAGAACATTCACTTGGTGGTTGGTTATGAAACAGTTAACACATATTGCAATGTGAAAATTGAAATTCTGAGGTATGGTGTATTTTAAATGCAGAAATTCTTCTAGCTAATTGCTAAACTTATTTTTTGTAGGAACACGAAAAGCAGGAGTGCTTTTCAGGCTCAATTAAAAATAACGTGGGCTGTTGCCACACACAGTCCTCCAACCCCTTTCATAATTGTGCCAGGTCTAACTCTGTTCTGATGCTCTTAACTAGTGCAGGTAGGCTGTCCTGGGAAACTATTTCCATCCACAGGGATCAGGCAGTTAGGGCTGAACCATCTGTCAGCACTGCAAGGCAACTCAGAAGCTACTACAAAGTTCAAATATAGCTTTTTTATTTCTGCTTGCAGTGTAGAACTCTGCTGTGCCAGCAAGGTGTCAAACTACTCATGGGCTTCCATTAAAGACCTGATGCTGCAGTATGGTGAAAGTGAGGACTGCAGATGCTAGAGATCAGAGTCAAGAGTGTACTGCTGGAAAAACACAGTAGCTCAGGCAGCATCCGAGGAGGAGGGGAATTGACGTTTCGGCCATAAGCCCTTTATTGGGAAGTGCTGATGAAGGGCTTATGCTCGAAACGTCAATTCTCCTGTTCCTCAGATGCTGCCTGACCTGCTGTGTTTTTCCAGCACCACACTCTGCTGCTGCAGTATGGTCAGTGTTCTCAAAGTTCAAACATGGTTACATTCCAAGTGAACCTTCCTCACACAATTTTGTGTTTTCATTTCAAATGACTTTCACTGCAATTAACTAAGGAAATTGTGATGTTGCTGCTTCAGGATTTTAACAAACACTTTCTGAAACCAAGCTTTATGACCCAACATATATCTGCTGTAATCTGTCCTGTGGTATTCCATTGCACAGCATGCCCAAATACAATAATGCCTCTATGCACTACCAGTTTATTATTAATAAAAAGGCAAGAGGTGAGAATCAGGACATGTAAACTGTATTCAGGAAATCATCAGGATGCCGGGGCCTTTAAGGAAAAACTGGAACTGTCCTGGGAAAACTAGGATATTTGGTTACCGTCTCTCTGGTGTGGTAGTTATGATAAGGAAGTTGGCTCTTGTAAAAAGGGAAAATGTAGTTGGATACAACTTGCTAAACTACTGTTCCTGTCACTTAGTTGAATACAGTTTTACTTGCACATTGAGAAATGTCATAAGTTATTTTCTAGTCCTATTAGATTTGCAATCTTTTTAAGAAGAAGCTTCTTTTACTCCTGTTTCCGAAGGAGATACAATTACCAAATGTTCTTTTAAAAATTTACACAGCAATGTTATTGCTGTTAAAAGACTGAGAATCAAACAATGAACAATTTCTCAGTGCTGGATTCTGAATGGATAGACTGTTAACACACTGAAACATGTATGGAATGCAGTGTGATTTTTCATGCATTTTTGTTTTAACAGTGTCTTCTCTTTTATACTCTGCCCTGCATGATTGGATTCATTGCAATTTAGGATGACTTGATCAGAATGCAACCCCACAGGGTTTGACACTGAAACTACTCCCCAGTCAGCCTACATGCTGGAAACTTGTATTACCTGCCCAATACATTGACTGTGTTCCAAAACTAAAGAGATTTGTGAGCAGCGTTTATATTGCCTGATGTAATTTTCCAACTGTGCCTCAGTTCTGCATCTGGGACTATTTTAGCTGGTGCAATTCAACATGTTGTTACAATTTGCACGTAGAAAATTAATGAGCCTTTATTTGCCGATTCTGTATAAACTCATTAACCTTTTGGATGGCAGAGAAAAGCTATCAATAAGTTGCAAATAAATTGCCATGTGCTGGTTATGCAGACAACAAAAGAAGAACTTGTAATTATGTCCACCTTTCATGATCTCAAGACATCCTGGTTTACAGCAAAAGGAGTCTCTTCAATGTCTAGCTTCTGTTGCAGAAATAGAACAAAGAAAAGTACAATAAGAACAGGCCCTTTGGCTCACCTTATCTGTGTCAATGGTGTTGCCATTCTAAAACAATTCCATGTTCCTGCACATGGTCCATATCCCTATGTACACTGCCTGTATATGTGTTTGTCTAAATGCGTCTTAAATGTTGTTATCCTATTTACTTCTACTGCCACCCCGGCAGTGGATTCCAGACACCCTACCACCCTCTGCATAAAATTCTTGCCTCACTTAAGCTTTCCCTCCTCTCACCTTTTAAGTATATGCCCCCAAGTATTTGACACTTTCACCCTGAGAAAAATACTCTGACTATCCACCCTATCTAAATTTCTCATAGTTTTATGTACTTATATCAGGTTGCCCCCAGCCTCTGACACTGTAACGAAAACAATCCAAATTTATCCAACCTCTCCTGAGAGCTAATATACTTTAATCCAGGCAACATCTGGTTTTGCACTGCCTCCAAAGCCTCCACATCCTTCATGTTGCATCACGACCAGACTGCTTCCAATATAACCTTCACATTGTGTGTCGACCAGAACTGCACATAATAATCCACGAAATTATCCAGTTATGTTCCAGAAAGGAGGGAATGATGTCATTCAAAAGAATGAATTATTCCCGAGGAGCACCTGTAATATAGAATTGCTTCCCCTTTATTGATGAGGGAAAGACATTAAAGAACATTACAGGCGAGGTTTTACTTGAGATCAAATTGAGAAAAAGTTGAACTTCTATTTTCTTTTCAGATAAGAATTGCTTTAACTGAAAGGAATTTTCAATAGTTAATGTCTATAAGTAACTCATTATTGAATGCTTCTGCTCATTCAGATTCTATATTGAACTGAATAGCTCAAAGCACATGGATAACACAATTCTTCATGATTTACTGTTCAGTTTTAGTAGTAGAAAAATCATGTCTCCAGTAAGCAGTAGAGACTCTGCATTCCTTCCCTTGAACAAAGTTCCCTAAAAATAATAGTCTGCCATTGTGTGCTTTTGTCTAATAAATTTTAAAATAAAAGGCAAATTTTCTAATTAAGGTGCTATATTTAAAACATATTAATTTCTTGGGAATATGTGTTGGTTATTGGATGGGTAAAGGTGAGTTGTTGCTTTTGACGTTAATATTAGAGTGAATAAATAACAAGTTAATTTAGAATTTATTCCATTGTGATCAAATAATAATGAGTTTTTGATCAATATCTCATATGTAGGAAAAGTTTATTAACCCTCCTTCAGCCCATTACTGCAAAATTGAATTATTCAGTTGAGCACCTGATAAAGACCTTCAAACATCTTAGTATATCATGGTACGAATAGGAAAAACTCATTTGGATCATCTACCTTACCTAGTATTTAGCTACATGTGTAGACCCAGAATACTTTCATATTTCTCTACATAGTTTGTTTAAGAATCTGATCACTAAATTTTTGAAGTAAGAACATAAAAATAGCAAGAGTCTCCTATGTAGCCCTTCAAGCCTGCTCGGTTCAATTTGATCGTGACTGATCTTGGGCTTCAACTCCACATTGCTCTCCACATATCCTTTGATCTTCTGTTAGAGCAATATTCTATCGCAGCTCTGATTATACTCAGTAGTGGAGAATCCTCAACTGTCTTAGGGAGACAATTCCAAAAATCCACAATCCTTTGAAGGAAGCAATTTCTCCTCATCTCAGTCCTCACCCCCACTGTCTCCATAGCAATGAAGTCTTAGTAATGCAAAACTCTTAATTTTAAACAGTTTCCCACTGGAGGTGTGTTTCTAATAGATAACAAAGTTTCCATGGTGAAATTTCAGCCCAAAGTTCCAGCACCTCTCTTTTGACAGTTGAACCAGACAAGAAGGCCATTTGGCACATGGTACCTACTGTTTGAAAGTGCTATTCAATTAGTCACAGTAACCTGCTTTATCTCAGCCCTGAATATTTTGCCCATTTTCCTCTTATGCACTACACTGAATTTACTTCCACCTTGCTTCTGTATGGTATGTCCGGATGACAACTGTAAAGCAATGTTTCCTCTTTGCTAATCATTGGAAGTAGTTTATCCTTATTTACTCTAAGAAAATCATTCATGGTTTTGAGCACCTCTATCAAATCTCCTTTTAACCTTCTTTGCTCTCAGAATAACCTCTTTTTGTCTCTTTCAGTTTCTTTAGTCTCTCTATATTATTGAAATCCATGATCTGTAATGAATTTTAATGAGCTCTTCTACATCTTCTCTAAGGCCCTGACATCCTTATAGAAAAAGACCTTCAACGAGGTACCACATGGTAGACTCGTTAGTAAACTTAGATCGCATGGAATCCAGGGACAACTAGCGACTTGGATATAAAATTGACTTGGTGGTAGAGGGATATTTTTCAGACTGGAGGCCTGTGACCACCGGTGTTCTGCAGGGAGCAGTGCTGGATCCATTGTGGTTTGTCATTTATATAAACAATTTGGATGAGAATGTAGGAAACATGGTTAATAAGTTTGTGGATGACACCAGAGTTGGTGATAGTAGACAGTGAAGAAGGTTATCTAAGAGCTCAAAAGGATCTTGATCAGCTGGGCCAATGGGCCAAGAAATGGCAGATGGAGTTTAATTTAGATTAATGAGAGGTGTTGCATTTCGGTAAGACAAATCAGGAAAGGATTTACGCAGTTAATGGTAGGGCCCTGAGGAGTGTTGTCAAATAGAGACACCTAGAGGTTCAGATAGATAGTTCCTTGAAAGTGGCATTGCAGATAGACAGGATGTACCAAAGGTGTATTGCACACTTGCCTGTATTGGTCATAATGCTGAGTATAAGAGTTGGAACATTCATGTTGCGGCTGTACAGGACATTGGTGAGGCCACTTTAGGAGTACTGTGCACTTTTCTGGTTGCCCTACTTCATGAAGGATATTATTAAATTGGAAAGGATACAGAAAAAGATTTACCAGGATATTACCATGACTAGAAGATCTGAGTTTTATGGAAAGGCTTGGCCTGTTTTCCCTGGAGTGTAGGAGCTTGAGGGGTGATTGTATTGAGGTTTATAAAATCATGAAGGCTAAGGTGAGTAGCAAAGGTTTTTTCCATAGGGTAGGAGAGTTCAAAACTAAAAGAATAATTTAAGTATGAGGGGAAAGATTTAAAAGGGATCTGAGGGGCAACTTTTTCACATCAAGGGTGACGTGTATATGAAGGAACTGCCAGATGAAGTGATAAATGCAGATACATTTGAAAGATGTTTGAACAGTTACACGAATAGGAAAGCTTTAGAGGGATATGGGTCGAGCGCAGGCAAATGGGACTAGTTTAGTTTGGGAAACCTGGTCGGCATGGACAAGTTGGACCAAAGGGTCTGTTTCCATGCTGTATGACTCTATTAGCCACAATACAACACTAATGATCTAACATGTTTCATGAAGGCTTAGCGTGGTTTCCTTGCTGGATTTCATATATTGCCTTGATTTATAAAGCCAAGAATTCTATATGTATTTTTAGCAGCTACCTCAATGTGATCTGCCACCTGCAAAGTCTGTGTATATACTCCCAGGTCTCTGTTTCTGCACTCACTATTACACGATATTACTTTGGTTTTTTTACTATATTTCTTCATTTCTCCAGCAAAATGAGTCCCTTTTTATTTATCCCTACACTAGGAGTCAGTTAGCTCATTTGGCTGGGTGGCTGGTTTGTGATGCAGAATGATGCCATAAATATGGGTTCAATTTCCACACTGGCTGAGGTTACCATAAAGGACTTCCCCTCTCAATCTCTCCCCTCGCCTGAAGCATGGTGACTCCTGGGTTAAACCACTACTGGTCATCTGTAGTCTGGAGA
Source organism: Chiloscyllium punctatum (assembly GCF_047496795.1). Lineage (NCBI taxonomy): Eukaryota > Metazoa > Chordata > Chondrichthyes > Orectolobiformes > Hemiscylliidae > Chiloscyllium > Chiloscyllium punctatum. The sequence continues at coordinate 44,831,482 of NC_092740.1, read as the reverse complement.
GAACAACCCTATGGTGTGGTAGGTCAATGGTGACTTTACCTTTATCCTTTATCCCTACACTTCCATTCTTTCAATCTGACTTGCAATTTCTTGCATTTTTTTCATTTATTGGCCATGCTTTCAGTCACTTGCCTCTTTGCTCTGGAGCTTCAATTCTCTAGATCTCCATTTTCTTATTTTCCTCCATTCCTGAAAAAGCATCAACTTCCATCCCTTGGAGCATTTTTTTGATCATAAATAGCCCTTCTTTTTTCCCTTTGTTCGTTCTTCCTAGTAGCTATCCATCCGCAACTTATAAATCACTTTGAGATATCATTTTGGGCAGCATTGTTGTGACTTTGACAATGTGGAAAGAGAGACAGGTGGCCGCTTAAACCCAGCTTTTGCTTTAGTGTGCCAGGTTTCTGGCATTAAACTGGCATGCTCGAAGACAACGTCAGGTGTGGGAAGAGGTAAGCATCTGCTGTATGCAGATGGCTAATTAAGCCCATTAACAAGGCTGCCAGCTCTTTAAAGGACCAGTTTGTACTTCCTTTGTAAGTGTAAGTTTGATACACTGTCACTATCATGAAGGTGGTGTTGCATTGGGGTGGTAGCTGGAATAGCAGGACGAAAACAAGAGACAACATTTAACAAGAATAGTCAGAGAAAAACCTTATTCACAGGCAATGGTTGTGTTCAGTGAGAACATTTATCTTTTAAAATCTCTGCTCTCTGGACAAGATCATTTTGTAGGAAAGCAGTGAATGGATCTCATGGGCTCATGAGACCAGAGCTATTCAGGACTACTCCACATTGTAGTCATAGAGCCATACAGCATGGAAACAGACCCTTTGGTCCAACTTGTCCATGACAGCCAAGTTTCACAAACTAAACTAGTCCCCCTGCCCGCATTTGGCCATAATCCTCCAGACCTTTTGTATTCATGTACCTGTCCAAATGTCTTTTAAAAGTTGTAACTATAGCTGTATCTATCACTTCCTCTGGCAATTCATTCCACATATGAACCATCCTCTGTGTGAAAATGTTGCCCCTCAGGTCCCTTTTAAATCTTTCTCATCTCACCTTAAAAATATAGCCCTTAGTTTTGAACTCCCCCATTTGAAGGAAAAGACTTTTCTATTCACCTTGTTTATCCACTATTTTATAAACCTCTATAAGGTCACCCCTCAAACTCCTACACTCCAGTGAAAAAGATCCCAGCCTATCCAGCCTCTCCCTATAACTCAAACCCTCCAGCCATATTCTAGTCTAACTTTTCTGAACCCTCTCCAATTTAGTAACGTCCTTCCTATAGAAGGGTGACCAGAACTGTACATAGTACTCCAAAAGCAATCTCACCAATGTCCTTTACAACCTCAACATGACGACCCAACTCCTATACTCAGTAGTCGAAACAATGAAGGGAAGCTTGCCAAAGGCCGCCAAAATGATTTTATCTATCTGTGAAGCAGCTTTCAAAGAACAATGTTGCTGAACCTCTAGGTCTGTCTATTCAACAACACTACCCAGGGTCCTATCATTAAAAGTTTATGTCCCGCGCTTGTTGCTTTACCAAAATGCAATATATTTCATTATTGCCAACAAAGGAAATGCATTAGAGAGAATCGGAGCAAGTCCAAAGAAGGTCAATCCTAACAGTTATGGGGAGCAACACCTGAAGTAGAAGCAGATCTCTGGGCAGTAGTGCTGAAAGGGTGAGGACAGAGGATCAGGCAAGATTCATACCCTCCAGACATAAACAACTTTCACTGACACCACTATCATAGAGTCAAAGAGTCATAGAGATATACAGCACAGAAACAGACCCTTCAGTTCAACTCGTCCATGCCGACCAGATATTCCAACTCAATCTGGTCCCACCTGCCAGCACCCAGCCCATATCCCTCCAAACCCTTCCAATTCATATACCCATCCAAATGCCTCTTAAATGTTGCAATTGTACCAACCTCCACCACTTCCTCTGGCAGCTCATTCCATACACTTACCACCTTCTGAGTGAAAAAGCTGCCCCTTAGATCTCTTTCATATCTTTCCCCTCTCACCCTAAACCTATGCCCTCTAGTTCTGGGCTCCCCTACCCCAGGGAAAAGACTTTGTCTGTTAATCCTATCTATGCCCCTCATGATTTTATAAACCTCTATAAGGTCACCCCTCAGCCTCCGACGCTCCAGGGATAACAGCCCTCACCTATTCAACCTCTCCCTATAGCTCAAAACCTCCAACCATGACAATGTCCTTGTTAATCTTTTCTGAACCCTTTCAAGTTTCACAACATCTTTCCAATAGGAAGGAGACCAGAATTGCATGCAGTATTCCAAACAGTGGCCTAACCAATGTACAGCCACAACATGACCTCCCAACTCCTGTACTCAATACAGGTGGCACGGTGGCTCAGTGATTAGCACTGCTGCCTCACAGCACAGGGTCCCAGGTCCAATTCCAGCCTCGTGTGACTGTTTGTGTGGAGGTTGCACATTCTCCCCGTGTCTGCGTGGGTTTCCTCCAGTTTCCTCCCACAATCCAAAGGATGTGCATGTCAGGTGAATTGGTCATGCTAAATTGCTCATTGTGTTAGGTGCATTAGTTAGAGGGAAATGAGTGGGTTACTCTTCGGAGGGTCAGTGTGGACTGGTTGGGCCGAAGGGCCTGTTTCCACACTGTAAGGACTCTAATCTAATATTCTGACCACTAAAGGAAAGCATACCAAATGCCTTCTATCTACCAGCGATTCCACTTTCAAGGAGCTATGAACCTGCACTCCAAGGTCTCTTTGTTCAGCAACACTCCCTAGGACCTTACCATTAAGTGTATAAGTCCTGCTAAGATTTGCTTTCCCAAAATGCAGTTCCTCACATTTATCTAATTGAAACTCCATCTGCCACTTCTCAGTCGATTGGCCCATCTGGTCAAGATCACGTTGTAATCTGAGGTAACCTTCTTCACTGTCCACTACACCTCCAATTTTGGTGTCATCTGCAAACTTACTAACTATACCTCTTATGCTCACCTCCAAATCATTTATACAAATGATGAAAAGTAGTGGACCCAGCACTGATCCTTGTGGCACTCCACTGGTCACAGGCCTCCAGTCTGAAAAACAACCCTCCACCACCACCTTTGTCTTCTACCTTTGAACCAGTTCTGTATCTAAATGGTTAGTTCTCTGTGTATTCCATGAGATCTAACCTTGCAAACCAGTCTCCCTTGGGGAACATTGTCGAACGCCTTACTGAAGTCCATATAGATCACATCTACTGCTCTGCCCTCATCAGCCCTCTTTGTCATTTCTTCAAAAAACTCAATCAAGTTTGTGAGACATGATTTCCCAAGCACAAAGTCATGTTGACCATCCCTAACCATTCCTTGCCGTTCCAAATACATGTGCATCATGTCCCTCAGGATTCCCTCCAACAACTTGCCCACCTTCGACGTCAGGCTCAATGGTCTATAGTTCCCTGGTTTGTCCTTACCACCCTTCTTAAACAGTGGCACTACATTAGCCAACCTCCAGTCTTCCGGCACCTCACTGTGACTATCGATGATACAAATATCTCAGTAAGGGGCCCAGCAGTCACTTCCCTAGCTTCCCACAGAACACTTGATCTCTGCACTCCATCAATCCTCTTTGTTACTTCTTCAAAAAACTCAAATCAGGTTTGTGAGACATGATTTACTTCCTGTCCTCCTGTTGTATTTCACCAACGTAAAATGGAAATACACAACTTGACCTCCAAGCTACAACATGCCCAGTATTTCATTTTCACACATTTAACTGTTACTTGATTAGATTAGATTCCCTACAGTGTGGAAACAGGCCCTTCAGCCCAACAAGTCCACGCCGACCCTCCGAAGAGCAACCCACCCAGACCCATTCCCCTACCTCATATTTATCCCTGACTAATGCACCTAACACTCTGAGCAATTTAGCATGGCCAATTCACCTGACCTGCGTATCTTTGCACTGGGAGAATGTGCAAACTCCACATGTACAGTTGCCTGATGTGGGAATCGAACCCAGGTCCCTGGTGCTGTGAGGTAGCTGTGCTAACCATTGAGCCACTGTGCTGCCCCTCACTGAGCCACCATGCCGCCCCACATATCCCAGCAAAATGATATTACTGACACTGTGGCCTGGGCTCACTGAATTCATATGGGGTACTCCCGGGTGGCTGTGAATGAAGTGCAGCCAGTCTGTTCACTCATGTCTGCCTGGGCCTGAGATCTGCTGGTATTTGGATCATGTGCTGTTGCTGGGGAACACTTCCAAGTGTAGCTGTACGTGCAACACACAAAGGCAGCCCCTGTCACATGGGTTCAGATGCTTTATCCATTGAAGGCTCATGGCATTGGAGAGTGTAGGGGAGAGGCAAGGTGAGTGTGACAGTGTTGTGAGGTGTGGTCTCGTATCACCGTCTCCCACCTCATCATCATTTGCATGGTACCTTTGACAACTAGAGCGAACTGCAACCGCTCCATGCTTTATTCAGCCACTTAAGTAGTGGCTGATCAGTTCTAGAGAATCTGACATGAATTCTGTGAAATCAATGTGCTGTCCAGTATCCAGTCTGAGGGACATCATGTACGGCTCTCCAGAATGTTAGCTACTCGATCAGTGGAGAAGTTTGTGCTCTTAAAGCACAGAGGCATAACGGAGCATGTGAGACAACATCCAATGACACTGCAGTGTCTCCATTAACTCCAGTATGTGGGTACACACCTGATGATAGCTCCTCGGTAGAGTTGCCTTTTTTTGAGACTCCCTAGGCTCTGCATCTCCACCCTCCTGAGCAGGGCTGTATCATTCCTCCATCCTCTGAAGAGAGCAGGCCACAACCAACTCTATCTTACAGGAATTCTCCAGCACTGACATTTTGTATAATTTGCTCTGTCAGCCTCTCTAATAATGTGTGAGGACCCATCAAGATTCAAGCACCTCCTATGTTGAGCAAGAATGATGTAATGGTACAGAGTTGTAGGTGTCATTCTCTTGTGACTCCTTGGAAATCTTATGCTGTCTCTGCATAAGAAAGATGGTGAAGAGGGATTGGACCAGTCAACAGATATGCTAAGAACAATTAAATTACATTTAAATCATTGTACAGGGGACATTTCTATGTGCCTATGGACCTGAAGATGTTGAGTTGTTTTACCGTGTCTTTGCAATACTCCTGGGGCTTGACAGTTTAGCCAAATCCAGGACAAGATCATCGAAGTATGTCAGTAATAATATCTGAGGCAAACCTGCAGGCTTGCCCTGTCATTCTCCTTGATATTTAACTTCTTTTTGGCCTGAAGATTAAGAAATGTATAGGTAGGAGAATGCCTCTCCCCTTAGTACTTGAAGGTTTTTAATTGCAAAGGCCGATGTGGCTGTACTGTAGCTTCCTGTTCAGAAGCATTAGGGTTCTGACCTTTTGCTTGTATGTCATCAGGGCTCCTGCACATACCTTACTACCTTGCTCAGGGTAACTCTATGCTCTCGAAGAAACCCCTGTCTTTTGCACCCTGGTAACCGGGAAGGGTGCCAACCTGATCTGTCCATAGACTCTCGTTTCCACACTGGAGAAGGTCACCAAAATCTTTCTGAATGCACTTGGGTACCCCACACACCTCCCTGCTGCTCAGGACACTCAGTTCTTATGGAATAAATTAAGTGACTCTCTGTGGGACCAGGAGAGGGGTATGTTGGTCACCATGGAAATGGCTGGCAGCTGCTGATGAGCACAGGAGCAGAGCTGGGGCGGGGTGTGGAATGGTTTCTGGTGACTGTTGGATCAGTGCCTGTGGGAGAGGGGGAGCAACCAAAATTGGCAACTTATCACCTGGAGTCACACAGCCAACCGACTCTCAGACCTGCAGTCCCACCCTGGTCACTCAGCTGAGTCTCCCAAGCTGTCCTATACATATGGGACAAAACGCATGCCATAACCTATAGTCAAGATGAAGGATAATTCCTTAAATTGTGGCACAGTTGATCGCCTAGTCTCTGCTGCTAAACTTGTTAAGACAGTTCTAGCTGCACCCACTTGCTGAACCATGTGGGATTTCTGTTCCCATTAACAGGAAACAGGTCTTTTCAGTTTCTGCCTGCAGAAGAATCTTCAGTGAGGGTCTGTCCTGACTTGTCAGGGACCTCTTTTCTCATTACTGTTGCTCTCCCCATCAATTTTTTGGTCAAACAGAACCTTAGCAATTGTTGTCACCTGCCCTTTGAATAGAGCCTGTCGCTGCTTAAGTCTTACATGTTTTATGTGTCATTCACAGCTAATTGGATGGCAAATGAAATGCAAGGTCTTATATCCTACTTCCACAATGAAATTTGCAGGGCATCTATGATGTCAACTAAAGTGGCTGATATGGCCTGGACTGGTAATCATGCCATTTGTGTCTGTGGGCCATCACTGATATATAAATTATTGATCTTTATTTGTATATAAACAGTCCCTCAAGATGAAGCCCTAGATAGAACTGCAAAGAGCTCTGGTCACCATACTACCAGATGGGTGTGGAGGCTTTGGAGTGGATACAGAAACAATTTACCAGGATGTTGCCTGGTTTCGAGGAATTAGCTATGATGACAGATTGGACAAAATTGGTTTGTTTTCAATCAAAACTTGGAGTCTGAGAGGCGACCTGATAGAAGTTTACAAAACTGAGGGGCGTAGATAGAATGGATAGTTGGAATATTTTTTCCGGATAGAAATGTCAATTGCTAGGTCTGAGGCAAAAAGGGTAAACTTAAAGGAGATGTGAGGATCTAGCTTTTTACACAGAGAATGGTAAGTGCCTGGAATGTGCTGCTAGAGGAGGTGGTAGCAGAAGATACAATGTTTAAGAGGTATCTTGACAAATACATGAAGAGGCAGGCAACAGAAGGATGTGAACTGCTTCGAGGCAAAAGCTTTTTGGTTTGGAAAGATGTCTTGTGTCATCAAAGTCCTGATGGGCCAAAAGGGCCTGTTCCTGTGCTGTACTGTTCCTGTGCTGTACTGTTCCTTGTTCTTTGTTTTTTGACGTAAGTGTCAATATTTAGACGTAAGTACATGTATTGTAAGTGAGATGTTCTACAATATGCAGCATATGTGATCTTGCTCCAAATAAGTTTAGAAGAATTTTGTACATTTTTCTACCATCTGATGGCTCTAGCAGAGTGTATATATGATTTGTTGATTAGTCAACCAATATGAGGCAAAGCTGAGGGAGCTGGACATCTGAAATACCATAGTTGGTACAGAGACTGAACCTGTGCTGTTGACTTAATGCACCACACTGCAACCATTTAGCCAACTGAGTCAACCTACATCCTCCCCTCAACCCCCAACACACCCATGAAAATGAAGTGTAGACATCAAATTTTGTCAAGCAACTATTGTTTTAGATTACTTAACATTCACTTCTTGGACTGGTTTTGTTAATTACATTTTCATTAACTTTGGAGCTTTTCTCAGGCCTAAAACCTTGGACTAAATCATAAAGACTCGTGTTATTATGATGTACACAATAACATTATCACTGTTGTACTGATGTCATCAAGTAGTAGGTAAGCTGCAGAATACCACTTGAACAATTGAGCATTTGATCTTAGGTTTGTTATTCAAAATTCTAAACATATAATGTTCAAATGCAATTTTCAGATTTGTAATTTGCAGTGAATGAATGGTTCTATTGAGCAGGTGAAGTCAGATGCTTAAAAGTTAGTTGCTCAAAGATTTAGTAATTTCATGATGTCCATTGGCTATTTTAAGACACAGTAACTAGTCATTAAGAATTATAAGGGATAAATTGTGTGATGTTAATTTCATAGATAGATATGGTGTTTTGTTTTTAATCCAGTGTGACTGAAAACCATCTAAAGTTTCAATGCAAACACAACAGCAATTAACATTATAAAATAAATTCTAAAAGGAAACATAAAATTAAAACAAAGATCAAGCAATCGACCATAATTTATCCAATTCTTCGCAACATGTAGAATAATCTTTATCAGCATTTCTGCACGGAAAATAAAATCTCTCATTCAAGTTTACTTCCCAGTTGCCTGTATGGCTTGTTTGCAATGCAGAATGATGCCAACAGCATGGGTTCAATTCCCGCACTAACTGAGGTTACTGTGAAGGTCTTTCCTTCTCAACCTCTCCCCTTGCCTGAAGTGTGGTGGTCCTCAGGTTAAACAACCACCAATCGTGTCTCTCTCTCATGAGAGAGGCCTTGTGGTCCTCTGGGACTATGGCAATTTGACCGACTGACGTATTTCAAACTGGTAAAAAAAACTCAGAAATAAGTTTGGCAATAACCTGCCCTGCTAACTTTCAGCTTGAGTTCTGCCAGGGCCACTCAGCTTCTAACTTTAGTACAGCCTTGGTCCATACATGGACGTGAATTTGTTACATGAAAGCCACTGCCCATGACATCAGGATGCTTGTAGCTGAGTATGTTATCTAGGACCCCTAGCAAAACTGAAGTCATTGTGAATAGATGGGGGTTGGGAGTAGGGGTGCTGGTGGCTGGAAGGAATTTCTTTGTTGTAATAGGTATGACTCCAATCAAAAGGAGAAGGTTGTGGTTTTGGAGGCCATTTGATATCAGGTACATATTCTTACATGATTACTGCAGAACTATTGGGTTTTGTAATTATAACAATTGACTTTTGATTGAATGACCTAACTATTTCATTTATTGGCATGTGACTTTGTGTGGTCTTTGAATGACTGACCCATGCTGATGTATAAATCAACTCTCCATTGGATTGATTCAACTCAGTCCAATTCATAGCTCTACCCTTTAAGGAAGAACATCCATTGTTTTGTTAGAGGTGGGTCGAGGACAGGAGCAAAATAGAAAACTTGGTGAAAATTTATTTCTTGACTTTTTTATGTCTCTTTAGAGCTGGCCACAGAACAGCATTGGTGAAATCATTGAGACAGCATGTCCAATTATCCGTTCTGCTATCAGATGGGTGTAGATTAGGGATTCCATAACTGTGGGTTTTGTTGGCAGTCAAAATTTTGGGAGTTGTGAACTGCGATGGGGCCCCCTTAAATCTTGCAGTTTTTTGAAATAGTAGGCATAGCATAATTGCCTGATCTTGTAGGCCTTAATCCACTCCTAAAAGATCAAATGGCAACATAAGGGTGTTTACTTAAAATCCCAGTGTATTTAACATTTCTATCCCCCCCACTGTTACAGGTCTCTGATGCCACCTACAGCCGCTGGTTTCACAGGCATTTGCTTCCCTTCCCATTCCCCTCAAAACACAACTCCTGCCCCTGCCACACATTTGGAGTGTCAACAAATTTCAAGCACTAAAATGGAGTCACAATGGGGGAAAAATATTGGGAAGCACTAGAATAGAGAGAAAAGTCAAATAAATATTTGACACCGTAATTAATGATAGTTAAGTTGAAATTTCAGAAATAATTAATTTTCTGTAGAGATCGTCAGGTATTTAAAGATTGGTTCTGCCAGATAACCTGGATTCACCAGTACTTACTACTGGTGAAGCATTTCTTAATTAATTTGTTTGTTTGACAAGCTGGTACCTTTGTCTCCCAATTACATCTGGCAGCTGAGAAATCTGTAGTTTAAGATAAACTGGTTTGTAGACATCCCTGCCTCACCCTCTATTCTTTTTAAAAAACTCCTTAGGGTGTACATGATTGTATGAACTAAGCAAGCAGGCCTGTCCCAGTATCTAGTCATGTCTTGTCCCTTGGAGATTTTTGAGAACTGTGTGGGTTGGATGTGCTCTCTGGCATTCTCTTTATTTGCTTGAGACTAAACTGGCTTCTATTTTAATTCTCAATCTAAATAACAATACATTAGGAATTCTCTGTTTGAGATTATTTCAGTTTCAATTAAAAGAAATGTAGGAAATTTTGCAAGAGAGGTTGTGCAAAACCTGCCTAATGTTTTTGATGAAACCTTCCCTCTCAATATGATAATCTCTACATTGTTCCATAAATAAAAATTAATGGACAATCCTGTAGGAATGTGAATGATTTGACAGATCTTGGGTCTGTTCCACATAATGGGCAAATTATAGGGTACACTGTGGCAAAAGAGGTCAATAAACCCTTTAATGGAGACAACTGAAACTGAAAACCTTTATTTAGACCAGAAATCATTAACTTCAACAAAGAGAGAGGACATTCTGTCCCACATAATGAGAGAAAATAATAAAGGGAAAGAGCCATTCTAAGTGTTTTGCTTCAACTGAGGTGGGGGGCGGGGCTCGTGTGGTCAGAACGACAATAGGAAGGATGTGGAAGCTTTGGAAAGGGTTCAGAGGAGATTTATCAGGACGTTGCCTGGTTTGGAGGGTCAGTTTTACGAGGAAAGGCTGAGGGACTTTAGGCTGTTTTTCTTAGAGAAGAAGAAGGTTGAGAGGTGAATTAATTGAGATGTAAAAGATAATCAAAGGGTTAGATAGGTTGGACAGTGAGAGCCTTTTTCGTTGGATGGCAGTGGCTAGCACAAGGGGGACATAACTTTAAATTGAGGAATGTTAGATATAGGACAGATGTCAGAGGTAGTTTCTTTCCTCAGAGTAGTAGAGGTGTGGAATGCACTGCCTGCAACTGTAGTAGACTTGCCAACTTTAAAGGCATTTAAATTGTCGTTGGATAGGCATATGGACAAGAATGGAATAGTGTAGGTTAGATGGGCTTCAGATTGGTTTCACAGTTCGGTGCAACATTGAAGGCTGAAGGGCCTGTACTGCGCTGTAATGTTCTATGTCCTATGATCTAAGAGCTCCCTTAATCCCTAATTATAGGATAGGAACAAAGTCAGTATGAGGAACAGTGTTACAACTCAACAGTATCTCCTTAGTTACAAGCAGAAAATAAGAATATAACAAAATCCTAAAGTATACTCAATTTTTCCTCACAGTTTCATCTGATGGATTTTATGTACTTGTGAATAAAAATATGAATCCAGTGCAGGTCCTTTTCAGCTTTCTATAAGGCAATCTGAAATATTGATTAAATATGTTCCCACAAAGAGTCTAAAGGATGCACCTCCTACCTCCATGTAAGCCAAGATTGATATCTTAAGTGTAAACTTTTCATCAAAACTGAACTGTGCTACACTCTACAATCCAACCTACAGTGACACACCAGAACAAGAACACTGTGTTCATACTTTCCACCCTGTCAGTAGTCATGATGCATTCCTGATGAAGGGCTTTTGCCCAAACATGGATTTTCCTGCTCCTTGGATGCTGTCTGACCTGCTGTACTTTTCCAGCACCACTCTAACCTTGACTCATGATGCACTCATCCTACCCTTGTCACTTGCATCAGCCATCTTTGACTCACCACATAGAACATAGAAACATCCAAATCATGATAAAATAGACCATTCAGCCTCTCAAGCCTGCTTCACAATTCAATAAGATCATGGCTGATCTGAACCAGAGACTAGCTGCCCACCCACCTTCCGAGGACCCCTTCGCCCACCTCCAACACACTGCATCCACCTGGACACCCCGCGCTGGCCTATTACCTGCCCTCGACCTCTTCATTTCCAACTGCCGCCGGGACATTAACCGCCTCAACCTGTCGTCCCCCCTCCCCCACTCCAACCTCTCACCCTCACAACGTGCAGCCCTCCAATCCCTCTGCTCCAATCCCAACCTCACCATTAAGCCAGCGGATAAAGGGGGCGCAGTGGTAGTCTGGCGCACTGACCTCTACACCGCTGAAGCCAAACGCCAACTCGAGGACACCTCTTCCTACTGCTCCCTCGACCATGACCCCACCCCCCATCACCAAACCATCATCTCCCAGACCATACAGAACCTCATCACCTCAGGAGATCTCCCACCCACAGCTTCCAACCTCATAGTCCGGGAACCCCGCACTGCCCGGTTCTACCTCCTTCCCAAGATCCACAAGCCTGACCACCCTGGCTGACCCATTGTCTCAGCATGCTCCTGCCCCACTGAACTCATCTCTACCTACCTTGACACTGTCCTATCCCCCCTAGTCCAGGAACTCCCCACATACGTTCGAGACACCACCCACGCCCTCCACCTCCTCCAAGACTTCTGTTTCCCCGGCCCCCAACACCTTATCTTCACCATGGATATCCAATCCCTCTACACCTCCATCCGCCATGACCAGGGCCTCCAAGCCCTCCGTTTTTTCCTCTCCAGACGTCCCCAACAGTACCCTTCCATTGACACTCTCATTCGTTTGGCCGAACTGGTCCTCACCCTTAACAATTTCTCCTTTGAATCCTCCCACTTCCTCCAGACCAAAGGCATAGCCATGGGCACACGTATGGGCCCCAGCTATGCCTGTCTCTTTGTTGGCTATGTAGAACAGTTGATCTTCCGTAATTACACCGGCACCACTCCCCACCTCTTCCTCCGCTACATTGATGACTGCATTGGCGCCAAATCGTGCTCCCGCGAGAAGGTTGAGCAATTCATCAACTTCACCAACACATTCCACCCTGACCTTAAATTTACCTGGACTATCGCTGACACCTCACACCCCTTCCTGGACCTCTCCATCTCCATTAGTGACGACTGACTTGACACTGACATTTTTTACAAACCCATCGACTCCCATAGCTATTTGGATTACACCTCTTCCCACCATATCTCTTGCAAAAATGCCATCCTGTATTCCCAATTTCTCCGCCTCCGCCATATCTGCTCCCAGGAGGACCAGTTCCACCATAGAACACACGAGATGGCCTCCTTCTTTAGAGACCGCAATTTCCCTTCCCACGTGGTTAAAGATGCCCTCCAACGCATCTCGTCCACATCCCACAACTCCGCCCTCAGACCCCACCCCTCCAAACGTAACAAGGACAGAACGCCCCTGGTGCTCACCTTCCACCCTACCAACCTTCGCATCAACCAAATCATCACCGACATTTCCGCCACCTCCAAAAAGACCCCACCACCAGGGATATATTTCCCTCCCCACCCCTTTCCGCCTTCTGCAAAGACCGTTCCCTCCGTGACTACCTGGTCAGGTCCATACCCCCCTACAACCCACCCTCCCATTCTGGCACTTTCCCCTGCCACCGCAGGAACTGCAAAACCTGTGCCCACACCTCCTCCCTCACCTCTATCCAAGGCCCTAAAGGAGCCTTCCACATCCGTCAAAGTTTCACCTGCACATCCACTAATATCATTTATTGTATCCGTTGCTCACGATGTGGTCTCCTCTACATTGGGGAGACTGGGCGCCTCCTAGCAGAGCGCTTTAGGGAACATCTCCAAGACACCCGTACCAATCAACCAAACCGCCCCATGGCTCAACATTTCAACTCCCCCTCCCACTCTGCCGAGGACATGGAGGTCCTGGGCCTCCTTCACCGCCGCTCCCTCACCACCAGACGCCTGGAGGAAGAATGCCTCATCTTCCACCTCGGAACACTTCAACCCCAGGGCATCAATGTGGACTTCAACAGCTTCCTCATTTCCCCTTCCCCCACCTCATCCTAGTTTCAAACTTCCAGCTCAGTAACTATCTCCTTGACTTGTCCGATCTGCCTATCTTCTTTTCCACCTATCCACTCCACCCTCTCCTCCTTGACCTATCACCTTCATCTCCTCCCCCACTCACCCATTGTACTCTATGCTACTTTCTCCCCACCCCCACCCTCCTCTCGCTTATCTCTCCACGCTTCAGGCTCACTGCCTTTATTCCTGATGAAGGGCTTTTGCCCGAAACGTTGATTTCGCTGCTCGTTGGATGCTGCCTGAACTGCTGTGCTCTTCCAGCACCACTAATCCAGTATTTGGTTTTCAGCATCTGCAGTCATTGTTTTTACCCAGCTGGATGCCAAAGGTATGCTTCTCATACTTAGCTAAAGACTCTCCAAATACTTAGTTCTTTGCTGCATTCTCTGCAATCTCACTTTCAGACCTTGCCAGCAGGCCTTTAACAACCACCTCAGATGGAGGAGCATCCATTGCTCATTCACTATGGACAGCTCTGGTTCTGCCAAAATCACTTTCTCACATGATAGTTGCTCCATAATATCCATTGCTCATGGACCTTTTACAGAGCGCTCTTGACAAAAATTCTGAAATAAAATAGACCATTCACAAAAGATTTATCAACACTTTCAGTAAACCATATAAAACTACTTGTACATTCCCTTACTGCTTATCTTTGGCTGTCCTAGTGTTTCTATATAGGAACATCTAGTTTTTCTTCAGATCGTATAACTCTTTCGCCTTACCCATGTTGGTGCCGTATAGCTGATAGAAGGCTACTGATTTCTACTGTGGGACACTGCAAATGACCTTGAAGGAAGACAAGAAGAAGCACTCGGCTTTAATTTCCTTGTTTCAGACAGCACCCCCTTGGCATGGGAGGTTGCAGGCTCATCTGGGGAGCTGAGAATGCATAAATGTGATGGACTAGCAATTGTTGGAGCATGATTGCTGTCTTCTCAAGAGAGTATAGTAGGTTAATGTACTGTATCATTGCCATTCTCCTTGGTGGCACTCCTAATAATCTACTGGAGAATAGACTATTGTGAGAACCTGAGGGATCTTTGAGCACTGGAATCAGCAGCCATTGTGGCAGGAACCTGAAGCTGCATAATATTAAACTGGGCACCCGTGGCAATAAACAGAAGTTTGTATTGCTTTGAACCTTCTTTATTCATCAGGACTTGGAGGTGCTTGTGTTGGACTGGGGTGGACAAATCACACAACACCAGATAACAGGTGGGGGAAGCTCTGTTCCTTCATCACGTGATACATCAAGACAACCACCTGATAAAGGCGAGGCGCTCCGAAAACTAGTGCTTCCAAATAAACCTGTTGGACTATAATCTGGTGTTGTGTGATTTGTACACCCCAGTCCAACACTGGCATCTTCAAATCATATCCTCACTCTAATTGCTTCGGCCCTACCAGGGGCCTATGTCTGGCAGTTACCCATGATGGTCAACACTATTATCTCCATTGGTGTTCTAAGACATACAAGTATATGTGTTTGCTGTAGCCTAGTGTTATTTGCTACCTTCTCCATGAAAGAGGGAAGTGTGCGATGATATAGCCTGAAATATATTTATGTGGAAGTTGGAGAAAGTGAGGACTGCAGATGCTGGGGATCAGAGTTAAAAAGAGTGGCACTGGAAAAGCATAGCATCCAAGGAGCAGGAGAGTCAATGTTTCAGGTATAAGCCCTTCATCAGGAATGTGGTAGTTGGTTGCAATGCTGCCAGTGTTGTTGGTAAGTGGCTTGCAATCACGCTGTATGTATGGAGGTGAGATAAAGCATCCAAGTTTTAGTGTTAGCAGGATATGCTATTTCAAAATGAGTTTGTTGACCTTGACAACTTTTACAACATTATTAAACTTCCTCTCGCACTGTTTCCACATTTTTAGAGTGATACTCCTGGCATTAACCACCTTCATTTTGTATTCCTAGTGGACAATGCCTGGTAAGATCAAACCTTTTATAAAAAACACCTCGGAGGTAGCAGAAGGGAGGTTGGCTTAACATAGCTAAGCCACAATTGTAATTGAAATCATATGGATTTCTGTTGCTAGTTCTACTCAACAATTTCAGGAAAAAATATTAAAGAAGTAGATAACCTTCTTTTCCAAACTGTAGTCTCTTGTGTCAATTCTGAGCTGTTCAGAACTGTCAGAAAAGAAAATGTAGCTTGCACTAGTGTAGCCACTTTAATCGTTAAATCTGTGATGCTTAAGGAAATTTGTATTAATCCTAACAGATCTCTGTTTAATCTGTTTAGTGTTGATTAATTGTGAGGTTTTGAAAGTTAATCTTATTGACCTGAATCTCATTGGGACAATCCTGAAACAGAACCCAGAAGTGAAGTTATTGCAGTATCATTTGACTTCTAATCATTGTTCAGCAGCACAGAATGATGAATTACAGCATTGACTTATACATATTGTGATATAATTGTTTTGTCAAATGTACAAGTTTTATTGTAACCAATTACCAATGTGGGGGGCCTGCAGAAAGAAAATCAAATAATCTGGAACAGCAGTTTTGGAAGGCTATTTTCCTTTCATGTGCAAGTCTGTTTGATGAGTCTAATTACAATTTGGAGGTCACTAGCATGGTGTGCAAAGAGGCTCCAATTAAACTTTGCGTTTCCATAAGTTATTTCTTGTTGTTCTTTGCAAAATTACAAGTAAATATTTTTTAAAACAATACTGAATGTACTTATATTACAAGGCAGTATAACTCAACACAAAATATGTAGGCACATTATCATAATTCATCTGATCACATTACGGAACCCACACTTGATCAAGCTAAGGTCTCTGCTTCTGTTTTAGACTTTTAAGCTTCTTATTCACAGTGGCATCTTTATATACAAGACTGGTGTGGAATGATATTAGAGTGTTAAATGGGACTGTGAGATAAGGACATTGCTGTGTCTTGTCCTTGCAAGGATGACCTGGAGATAAGAGGGGCTTCAGGTAAACTATTAGTTTCTCTGCTGCGCTGAAAGAGCAAGTCCAGATCTAGGAACCCCTCCATTAAATCATCAGCAGTGGTGGCATCTTCCTTCCCAATTGGTCTGTCATCAAAAAACAGATGTAGACCTAACATCCTGAGGGTGGTTGCTTTTCTGTCTGGCACACTTGTGTTTCGATTCCTGATGAAGAGCTTTTGCCCGAAACATCGATTTCGCTGCTCCTTGGATGCTGCCTGAACTGCTGTGCTCTTCCAGCACCACTAATCCAGAATCCCATTTCACAACATGTAGCCTCTCCAGGCAAAGTAAGTGAAGGGTTCAGAAGATTCATCTGTGGTTCAACAAGTGGAGTATCATCGAGGAAGTGTAGATTGTGGTTGTTTGCTGCTGATGAATAAAGAAGGTTCAAGGCAGTACAAACTTCTCCATTCAGTAAAGCATACTGTTCATTAGAAGTGAGAAACAAAATATTTTAAGCCCTAGTCAATTACAGCTAAGACTGTTTGAACTCGCTCCCTTAACTTTCATTGAACTAGTTCTACATCTTGCAGTTGGACCTTAGAGAAGTAAGGAGATCTTGGAAAAGAACAGAACTCCATTCCCTGTATCTAATTTAAAGTGAGTCCTCTCGCTGTATAACAAAACATCTGAATACCAGAAAACATCTTGAAGTTTTTTTTTTAACTTTGCCCAGAATAACAATTCTTTTTGGCTGTTCACTTGCATTTACCTCCTGGGCAGAATTATATTGTTGTGATTTATTTATGCCATTTCGTTCCACTGCTGAACTGTTCTGCTGTGCCTGCAGACAATTCAGAAATGATTCTTTTTGTTGCAGGTGGTTTCTCACTGCAGTAATGGCTGTGCAGATTTCCTCCGTTGTGGATGCTTCGCAGTGAACAATGAATAAGGAGAATGGTGGTGACTAAGCCTTCATCCTTGTTCTTCCAGTTTCCAGGTGGCCTAGCTGGCTTGCAGTTCACAAATCTGACAGACTCAGCCATGGGTTTTCATGGAAATTCTCTCTTTCCCCGGATATTTTCTGTTTATGTATTTTAACATGCAGGTTACTTGAATAGCCTGAGCAACATGAAAGCCTACCTGATCAGGTGGAGTCTCATTCAGAACACCAACTATTATAAAATCTCCAATAAACTTGTTTTAATGGGTTCTGTAGTCACAGTCATCTCAAATGAATGAAGGAATCCATACTTCCTATTGGTTTTTAATCGTACCTATTAAACTGTGTGTGGTTGGTAACTGTACCTTACATCTGAGCCTAAAATAGGTGTTGCGTGCCTTAATAAAAATGTTGTATTTTGTCATTTGTTGCTGTATTACGAGTTTGGCAAGAATTACATCAGGAATTTTATTGATTGCCGATGAAAGCATGTTAACCTGGTATTTGATTGTTTTTGAACTTTAACCATGCTTGACATCTAACCTTTCTTGCCTTCCCCAGCCTCCTGCTCTTCCCCAGCATCTTCGACAGCACAAAACCCATCATATTTCCAACTCCTCATTTTCAAAGACGAGCCATAGCGGATTCAAAACATTAGCTTGGTTTCTCTATTCAGATGCTGCCAGGTCTGCTGAGTTACTCCAGCACTTTGTTTTGTTTAATTCTCCAGCATCTGCAGTATTTCATTTTTCTTGATATGCTGTTTTATCAAGTTTGTAAAAGGTCTGAAATGGTATCAGGTAAATGTTTAGTGCCACCTCATTCCCTGAGTGGTCAGGTCTGGCTCAGTCTCATGGTCCAAAAGCTCAGAAAGGGACGAATTCATCTTTCTAGGCATACTTATGTCCTACTGTTGAGCAAGTGAAGAACTCATTCATTTGTGTCAGTTTTGTTGCCTTCTGCAGCCAGTCCACAACTGCTGCCATCATGTTGTGAGGTCATATTGAGGCTATATGCGAGAGATGAATATGCCTTCATATGGTGAACAGGAACCTCCTATTAATGATGTACACTATATACAGAATTAAGAGAGACATTTCCAGAACCATTCTGGCTTGGTTCCAGTTCCAAGTGTGTCTGATATCATCAGGCACACTAATGATAAATCCCATTCATTAGCATAATGCAACTTGACCATTTTCTTGGTACTGAATCCATTTGCTTTTTTTTGGTTGTCACAGAGCGCAAACATTCTTCACAAGAAATCGTCAAGAAGTCAAAATCAGGTTCATCTACCTTCCTGGCTGCAGCAAGACTTTCTTCCATGCTGAGCGGCAGAGAAGAAGTTTATGTCAATTCTATGGTTGTAGATCAGGTAAGAGCTGCAAAACTGCTTTGGTCTATTTTCAACCTATTGCTAAGTAATTTAAATAAACTAAACAATCATCCTTTTTTATGTTACTCCTTAACATTTTAATATAATTTCATTTTACTTTTAACTGAAGTCAATGTAGTGAAGTAATTATAAAGTAGCTAAAATAAAACAAGGAACTCATATTATTTATTTGTGGGATGAGGGCATTCCTGGCTAAGCCAGCATTTATTGTCCATCCTTAATTGCCCAGAGGGCAAAGGGCAATAAGAGTCAACCACATTGTTGTGGATCTGGAGTTACATGTAGGCCAGACAAATTAAGGACATTAGTGAACTGGATGGTTTTTTTTAACAAATGACAATAGATGCACGGCCATCATGAGACTCTTAAATCTGGATTTTTATTGAATTAAAATTCCACCATCTGCTGTGGTGGGATTTGAACCTGTGTCCCCAGAATATTACTTGGGTCTCTGGATTAATAGCTATGCTTTAATACCACTAGGCCATCACCTCCCCTAAGCTGCAGATCTGAAACAAAAAATAGAAATTGCTGGAGAAAATCCACAGATCTGCAACATCTGTGGGAAGAAAGCAGGGCTAACTTTTTGAGCCCAATGTTTTTTCATCAGAATTATGAAACAGCTCCCTGATACACCTGGTTCTGCAATTGCAATTCTTGCTGTGAAATACACAGAATTACATGAAGGGGACATAAATTGCCACACAATATACTTGTGAGCAACTTTAGAGCTCCTGGAAGAAAAGGGACAGTATTAGCATGAATATAAAGTTGGTTGACTGATAGAAACTGGAGTTTAATGGTTAATGGATTGTTTTTTGGCTGGATGGCTAAGGTTTGTAGTAGGATTTCCCAGGGTTAGTGCTAGACACTTGTTTTTCCTAATATAAGTCAATGATCTGGCCCTTGGGGCACAAGCACAATTTCAAAGTTTGTGTACAGTACAAAGCATGGAGACATTATAAACTGTGAGGAGGCTAGCATGAAACATCAAAAGGATGTAGGTAGGCTGATAGTATAATGGTAGGTGGAGATCAATTTAGAAAAATGTGAAATAACACATTTTGGTAGCAGCCACCTTCAAAAAACAACACATGAATTATAAAGGAATACAGGGCCAGAGGGTGTATTGAAAGGTATATGATTTTTCAAGCCAGTGGCATAGGGGTGTTGGTTACTTTTGTGAAGATTGAAAAAGCAATAATCTTATAAAGACCCCTGGAACCTTGAACCAATGTGGTATGTATCATAGGGTGAGTGGCTATAAAGCCCCTGCAGTGTTCATAGAAGATTATTCATACAGTCAGGTTGATGACAGACTAAGCATTGAAAGCTTGATTTTAGCTTAGAAAACTCAAAGACTGAAAGCTGTTAGTACAGTTTTGAAGGATATTTCACCAGAATCAGAAGCAAGTATAGTCTTTCTCCTAGAAAGGAGTACAGGATAGTTTCTTTAGCTTATGAAACTTGTGGAAAAGTGTTTGGTTAGAAATTGATGGTGTATTAAGAGATTGAGAAAATCTAAGCTTTCAGATTTATAAATATTAATGTAAGAAGATCTAACTCTTCACAAGATAGAACTGTGGAGAAGCAGTTAAATCAACCTTAAAGATTTGATGTAGACAGATACTTTCTTTGGATATGAATTGCTATAAACTGATGGTATTGGGGAATTGATGAGACTATTTTTGTTGTGTGTTTTTAGAAAACACATATGTTTTTAACACATATGTTTATGTAGCTATTTCACTTAATGATTTGTCTATAATGGTCCTGCCACATGCATTATCTCAAAATGAGAGCCTGTTGTGACATTAACCCATTCTAAAATGCTTTCCGACTGATTGGAATATGGAGGGTCAGAAAATACAAATATATTTCATCACTGGTATGCAGGGAGCAGTAAACACATTTTTTCCTGTAAGGGACAAATCAGTTAAAATTAGGCAGGACTTTAATATGATTAGTAAGGGGAGACTTTCTATGTTTGGGGAGTTAGTAAAGAAAGGACATTAATTGAAAACTATCATTGGAATCGAGGAATGATTTCTTTAGCCAGAAAGTTATTGGAGCATAAATTATTTTGCAATAGGGAGAGACAATTGTGTCTTATACAGAGAAAATGGATAAGTATTTGAAGTGGAGAGAATTTTTTTGCAGTGCTGAGGCAGTGGAATTACTTTTGGATTGCTTTAGTAGATTGCAGGCTCAGTCAGTGGGCTAAATTTTGGTTGTATCCAAAATTGTTTTACATACGCAATACCATCTTGTGAAAGAACTTGGGATGATCCGTGGTGAAGTATGTAATTTAAAACTGTGAACATTTCTTATGGTTTTCTGCCTGAACCAAGTGGCACTTGAAGTCTTTTCAGGAGCTCCTTAAGATTAACAAGGGATGACCATAGAATAATTACATACATTTGAAACAAAACACATTCAGCAACTAAAGTTTTGATTGACTTGCAGTATACCATACCTTCAGCTTTTTTATTTATTGCAGTTAAGTAAATATATTTTTCTTCTTAGGTTAATGAAGGCAGTCTAAATTATAATAGTAGCAATGTTACCACCGCAAGTACCAGTACTACTAACACACTGCATGAGAAGTCATCTGAGGACCAACATTGCCATGCTTATGATGTCCCTCAGTCTATGGAGTCCAATATACCTACGTCATTAGAAAACAATATACTTAGGAAGCATTCAAGTGACTGGCTTGAGGACCGTATAGTCACCACAGTTCTGAAGGAAGATCGGAATGATTTTGCAGAACAAGTTTCTGATTTATCTTCACCTGATCGTATTTTATGCCAATCGTCATTACTATCTGAGCAGCATGATTCTGTCAAGGCAGAAAGTCCTTCCACAAGCATCATCTGTAAACAAAGGTAAACTTGATTGCAACTAGTTCTAAAATTTGATTGGTCCAAAGTAAGTTTCAAAAGTGCAGATAAATGCTGATGGAATGCTGTTGGATTCTGTTGTTATTTGTGTATTTTGGCATATTTGTATCTCAAGGAAAATGGTAATGAGAAGAAATGATAAAAAGAGCAATTATATAACAACGGTATTTGTATACAGAAGAGTTATAAAAACCATTCAGTAACCTTTCACTGTCTTTGCCTCAATGCCACTGACTTCTACTTGTTTGTTCTCTATAAGTATTTCTCTGCCTGTATTATTTTTATACGAATAATTTTAAATAGAACTACTTTCTATCATAAGTTATACAACACTAGGTTATAGTCCAACAGGTTTATTTGGAGGCACTAGTCCTGTTGGACTATAATCTGGTGTTGTGTGATTTTTAACTTTGTCCACCCCATTCCAACACCGGCACCTCCAAATTATTCTGTCATAAGGATTTTTTTAGTTTAATGTCATATGGGGGCACTTGTGTTCAAATGGGTTTTTCTACTCCCACTTGATGGTAAGATGTTCTGAATCACATTTCAGTCATTAAGTAGAATAGGTAGGATAGGGAGTGAAGTAAAACAATAAGAATGTTGAAGCAGACAAAAAGATAAGCAGATTGTGTGTTTGATCAAAGGATAATAAAGTAAATAAAGTAAGCTAAGTCTTTTTAAAATTAATTTGTAAGAAGATGTTATGCCAATTCAAAGGGCACGACAGGATGTGCTGGATCTTAGGGGGGAGTTTTAGCTGCTAATCCCCCACCACTACAGATTTTACAGTTGAGTATTCCACATTTGGGGATGTCACAGGTGTTAGCCCACCTGAAGTGTAATTGGCTTGTCTGGTTCTGGGAGAATCACCTTCATGATCATGGTCACACTTCTGAAAAGTGGATAGATTAATTTTGGGAAACTGCTTGTTAATTTAGTTTCCCATGCACCCGTGGTAATATGAGATCATGACAAATTAAGTTACCAGTGCTCATTAACATATATTTGGTCCACATTTCCTAGTGAACTGTGGGAATTAGGTAGAAACTAGATGCCAGTATCCAGAGATTGAGCCAGTCTCTTTTTACTTGTATGGATTCTGATGACAGAAGAAGGTGTGTGGAGGAGTAATGATGGGGAATGTGTGGGGATTGAGGCTGCTCTTATTGTAGTGAAGGTGGAGAGTGCAAAGAAAGCCCAGGGCAGTGAAGGCCTGGCTCATCCTTTTCGGGCCTTGGAGAGCACACCTGTACCTTGTCGACTCGGAAAGGAAGCTAAGAAATTATTTGGAGATCTTCCTATTTTTACAGCTTCTCCCCTAACTTCACTGACTTCTCGAAGCCTATTTTCTTTTTGAGACCCTCTGCTCTACCGTCGACCCCTTTTACATCTTAATCTACTTGTTTCCTTTGCACACATCTTTTTATTCATTCAGGGGATCTGGATTTTTTACTTTGGCCAGCACGTATTGCTGATCCTTAATTGCCCTTGAGAAGGTGGTGATGAATTGAAATCTTGAACTGTTGCCACCAAGTTCATGTAGGTACACTCACCTACTGTTAAGGAGGGAGTTTCAGGATTTTGAGCCAGCGACACTGAAGGAATGGTGATATTGTTTGCAATTTTGGAGCTAGGTCTCGGTCCTCCACTTTTTTTCACAGATTTGGGCCAGTTTTCAAATGTGTCATGGTTCACAGCATCTGAGAAGTGATCTATAAACTGCATGAGGTAAAGTTGAAGAGATAAATTCCAAATGACATTCTCAGTTCCCTGCCTGCACCCCAATCCCAACCCACACCATGCCATTACAAAGTATTTCCCCATCTACACCACCTGGCTCCCTCACTCTAAGCAATTGCACTTCCATGTCATTTGCCAACTGTATGTTATTTGGCACAATGAAAGTTATGATGTTTAAAAGAGATTTTTAAAATAAGCAATCATTCATTCATTACTTTCCATTTACTACAAGCCAATAGGAGTGTTAATCATCCGTATCCTTTAAAGTATTTAAAGCAGAAACTGCAAGAATGTGAACCACCTTAAACTTGTAAATGAACATCGTGTAGAACTGGAGCTGTCAAACAATGTTTTCACTGTTTTAATACTCCAATGGAAACCCTGGCTCTCAAACTAGAATGCATAATGAGACTAGGCCATGGTAAGTCTTGTTTAATGTTGTGGGCAGACTTCAGGACACATACTGATATATAAAATTATCATTGTGTGTTTATTGAATACATTTTTTTTTAATAAAGTAACCTTTCATTGATCAAAAATAATCAATACATTGAAATTCCTTCAAAGTAATCTCCAGTGATAACATACGTGAATAGTTTGAAAATAAATACTAAATACAATAGAATTACAAGGTGGAAAATAGAAACTGGAAGCTCATCATGATAATGATATGTTGTATGACTGATTTTCAACCTAACTCAAAAGTATAATAATAGCCCTCATGCTTATGTCAGCTGACAAAGTGAAATAGCAAGCACTGATTTTTTTTTTAAAAATCAGTGATTTTTTTCACAATTATTTGACATCTTGACTGTTGATTGGCAGCTTTGATATATCCAAGGAGTTTATGAACTTTTAATACACAATTCCAAAGGCCACCTGATCTCTTTCACAGGGTATCTGACAGTTCACCCAGGCCTCAGTAATTCTAACTCAGATTTCTGCTATGTAGCATATTAGGCAGGAAACTTTCACGTCTTTATGCTGTCGTGTCAGCAGCCAAGCCCGTCTTCTCCAAAAATACGGTTCCACCCTGACAGACAGACTTTACTTTCTTGAGGTCTTAATTACCATTCAGCATCTGTCATCTGCTTGATCATAGGATTTCTTCCAGACTTGCCAGAACTATTTTCAAGGTAATGATTCAGTAGTAGCCAACTTCTGCTATCTGTTTAAGTACAATGCTCTTCCTGGTGTTGCTGCGTCTGTTCATCATAACTCAGTCTGCAATCAGCCTCAAGGCCTGGCCACACAAACAAACAAAGCTTGTTTGATCTGCTGTCTTTGTTGCCACAAGCAAAAAAGTTTCAAAGTAAACAAGACATTCTTTAGCAACGTGTTCCAGTTCATGGCTCCAAACCAAAATTGAAAAATCAATGTTTATTCCAATGTAAAAGAATTTTATTTCCTTAGACTGTCCTCATGTTGGAAAATTATTAAGTAAAATTCACAAACTCAGGCAAAATATTGAATGAAAATGATTAAAAGTTGATTTTGCATTTTTCAACATGTACTACAATGGTTACCATTGCAGAGTTGTGAAGAATGGTAAGTAAAATGGTACTAGCTCATAGTTGCATGGGATAAAAGGGCACAACTATTGTCTAAGCATACATTGATCATAATTGCCAAACACCACCTTGGATTGGTATCAATATTTTAAGTGAATTAGTAAGGAAAAATAATTACTTTGCAATATTTGTTTGTAGATTCCTTTTCACTAATTGTTTTTGCAGGTTCAGCTTTGATGGCATTGATGCAGATAGCGAAGGAGAAGAAGTTTCAGATAGGTCTCAGGGCTCATGCACTCCAAAATCTCCAAACTCTGTTGCATTATTTGCCAGCAGTGGAGATGAACTGGATTCTTTTGAGATTCACCAGGAAACTGAGATAAACATCAAGGAATCGCAATTGAGGCCTTCATCCAACGGTTTATTGCCAAAGGTACTAGAACAGACTTTATTAGTTAGGTAGAAAACGAATGCAATTGTGTAATCTGGGCAACATTGAAAGCAGATGTCCCAAGGGAGTATAATCTCTACTCCAGCTGGCAATGCAACCACATGCTATTGGCAACTTCAGCTAAAGGTTTTGAGGCTAAATAATGCTGATTTATTTCTAGAAGGATGTAACACATGACATCAATCAGGAATTTAAAATTAGCTGGTTGATCAAAACAGGAAGCCCTATTTTACACAGAAATGTCTTATATGCACATATGTTTGACTTTATTATGTTTTGCAAGATGGTAGCACTTTGAAGTTGGAGAGCAGACCAAAATAAAAGCAGTTAACTAACAGATTTTAAACAATGGTTCATGCCATTCCATCTGGCATTAAATTTATTCAACAGTCACAGGAAAGAGCCTTAGAATTATTAATTTTCAAAAAGAAATGTTGGATTTTGGCCCTTTAAAATTGATGATATCATTTAAATTGATAGTATCAGGGATGGCATGGTGGCTCAGTGGTTAGCACTGCTGCCTCAAGCACCAGGGGCCCGGGTTTGATTGCAGCCTTGGGCAATTGTCTGTGTGGAGTTTGCACGTTCCTCCTGTGTCTGCATGGGTTTCTTCCGGGTGCTCCGGTTTCCTCCCACAAACCAGAAATTTGCAGGTTAGGTGAGTTGGCAATGCTAAATTTTCCATAGTGTTCAGGGATGTGTAGGTTAGTTGAATTAAGTTAGGGGCAAATATAGTGTAGGGGAATGAGTCTGGGTGGGATACTCTTCGGAGGGTCGGTGTAGACATGTTGGGTCAAAGGGTCTGTTTCCACACTGTAAGGATTCTAAAACAAAATCCAGTTGTAAAACATTTAACTCTCCTATAATGAATGTTCCAGCAACAAGTGTGGACTAGAAACGGTCTGTGATTGAAGGAGCAGCTTTTTACGCTTTTACACATTGGGCAACATTTTCTCATTGGTCACTCCCATGATTAAATTTGCCTGGCAATTTTGAGGGTTTCTGGGATGAAATTTCACACTGTCTGATATAGTTTGAAAGCTGGTGGTCTATGTGTCAAGACCTTTCACAATCTTGTATGTCTCAAAAGATTCACTTTCATTCTTCTAAAATTCAGAGACAGACACAAATTACTCAACCTCTCATCAACTTTCTCACTCAAGATACCAACCTAATTAACCTTTTCTATACAAACTCCAATACAAGTATTTCATTCCTTAAGTGTTGAAGTTAAACATTTTCACAAAATTCCATGAATTCTCTCATTAAAAGCAAGTACAATTGTTACTCCATGTCTTTATTCCTGTAGTCAAAAGCAATGTAATTAAAGCCAACGTGCTATTTTCTTTTAAATTGCTTGTTCCATCTGCATACTCTGTGTTTTTTGTACAAGTACACCCAAGTTCTCTGTGCTCTCCACTTGGTCAGCTGAATGTGGTCTCAAGACCGAAGAGGTTTGACGTCATCCGAGACAAAGCAGCCCACTTGACTGGTACTCCATACACCACATTAAATATTCACTTGTTCCACCACTGATGCACAATAACTGCAGTGTATACCATCTATAAGTTGCAATGCAGAAAATCATCAAGACTGCTTTGACAGTACTTTACAAGTCAACAACCTCTGCTACCTAGATGGTCAGTAGATGTGTGGGACACTACCACATGCAAATTTCCCTGCAAACCACAAGTCCATCCTGACTTGAAAATATATAATTCCTTCTCAGTCATAGTCATAGAGTCATATAGCAGGGAAAAAGATCCTTCAGTCCAACCAGTCCATGCTACCATGTTCCCAAACTAAACGAGTCCCACCTGCCTGCGCTTGGCCTATATCTCTCCAAACCTTTCCTATTCATGACCTCATTCAAAGGTCTTTTAAATGTTGTAACTCCACCTGCATCCACCACTTTCTCTGGCAGTTCATTTCACACATGAACCACCCTCTATGTAAAAAGAAAGTTGCCCTTTATGTCCTTTTTAAATCATTCTCTTCTCACCTTAAAAATATGCCCCCTCGTTTTAAACTCATACACCTAGGGAAAAGACCCCTTTATCCTCATGATTTTATAGACCTCAATAAGGTCACCCATCAACCTCCAACGTTCCAGTGAAAAAAGTGCCAGTTTTTCCAGTCTACTTTTATATCTCAAACTCTGCGTTACTGGTAACATCCTGGTAAATCTTTTCAAAACTCTCTTCAGTTTAATAATATCTGTCCAACAACAGGGTGACCAGAACTGCACACATTACTCTTGAAGAAGCCCCACCAATGTCCTATAAAACCTCTACATAACCCAGTATTTCCAACAAAACTCATCTCCAAACTCCAAGATCTAGGACTCTTCTCTGCCCTGTGCAACTTTATGAATTTATCGATTTAATAATTTTGCTTGCTTCAAAGAAAATGCACACTTTCTCTTTTTGGAGTATTGGTATTAAGTAATGCTTGAAATAGCTTCTGCCACACTTGTGTACATTGTCAAGAAAATCATCCTTTTCCATTAGTGAAATGAAAGCTAGTTTATTATGTTTACACTTGAAATAAAAATATCTTGTATTGGATCTAGAATTTAATATTTGATATGGTTTTCATTTGTACTTGAAAGGAGTCTGAAGATACTGGAATTCGGCTGAGATCATACTCCCTTTCCTCTCCTAAAGTCTCTCAAAGCAAATCTCGATTCATAAGGGATTTTGGCATGTTTGATTCTACAAATGAAGGTTAGTTTCAACAGAGGAGCAAAATAACTTTTAGTAGTAAAATTTTAATTTTGCTTAAACAAAAGACTAAATATATGTCATTAGTTAAAAATGATATCTACTTTATCATCATATGGAAAGCATCACCATTTTAGTTTCATTATCTTACAATTAACAATTTTTCATAAAATGCATAAATCTACAGTATAAATTTGCTTTCATGTCTGGATTATTACATTATAAAACTGCCTGAATGAGCACTGTCCTTTCTAAATACATTCTTAGTACTGTGACCGATTTTAGCTTACCACTAGGACATGAAATATGCAGATAACTGAGCTGTTACAGTAGTGTGCTACCCCACATTGTTTTCCTGTCAAAGCTGAACTTGGTTTTTCAAGTTCTTTACATTCCTAAATGGACGTTATCTCCCACCCAGTATACAAACTTACCCCGTATAAAGGAGAAGGTTTAAAATGGATATTTATGTCTTGTGGTATCCTCCTGTCAGCTGATTCACATTGCCATTTGTTGTTTGTCAGAATGTTGCAGGATGATATATCGGCAAAGGCCAATGAGAATCTATAAATTATGAATTAGTGAGGCTCTTTTCTTCAGTGCATGCACAAAAATTATTTGAATTCAATATTTATGGGATTTAAAGTAACCAGATTTGTAATACCTTATTACTAGACATAAATAAGCCTCAAAACACATTTCTTATGTGTACTACCCTAAGTTGGATTATTATTGATTTATTTACTAATTATATTGGAGTTGACTCTATCTCCATTCTCAACATGGTGATGAATACAGTGTGCTTGTTTACTTCACAGTATCTGTAACATACACAGTGAGGGCTCCTCATGAGACATCATTGACACATCTAGACTTTTGTAGATAGCCAGAAAGCTATTAACAGACGCAAAAGATTAAGTTGAATGCACTACATTATTTAAAAAACAGGTAAAATATAATAAGAATGATAACGTGATACTGAAATGCAAAAATGTGCATTAATCATCCTAATTTCATTTGTGATCTATAGTTTTCCCTCTTACTTATCCATTATGCTATACATACAGATGATATATTGTAGAACTAGAGATTAGGCGTATCAATGAATGAACACCCAAATAGATGTTGTTCTTTTGGTCATTATGATGAGTCTGTCCCTGCTCTGTAGATGGTGTTTTCAGCAGTGGACGATCCCTTCTTCAAGCACTGTCACTGTCTAAATCAGTTTCTCTGCTACACCATGGTAGTAAGTACCACTCATAATCAGATAATGCTGTCACAATTCTGCATGAAAGTGCATTTGCTACCCTTTTATGTCTCTGTGTCTTGTTGCTAAATGGACAATTTTTAATTCAATGTTGCTTGAATTGGAATCAAATCAATTGAGTACAGTGTGGTGTTAAATTGTCTCTGTATATGTTTTGTAAAACTTGGTGTTTGCTATTACTTGATTAGTTTTATGTAAACTAATGTTAAAATTTAGAAAACGCTTGGAAATAACAAGTGAAAAATCCTCTTCATAACTATGTGGTAGGTAATACAAGTTGCACTGAAAACGAGCACTTCAGTCTACATAATATGTAGAATTTTCCAGTAATATGCTCAGCAGTGTGAATGAAATAAGCCAGGCCATGCATCCCATTTTAAGTCATCTGTCCAACAATTCCTTGTCCTGACTTTTGTCATCCAGTAGATTCTTGAGTAGCTGTCTTCATCTGCAATTAAATGTTTATTTTATTTTCATTAGTTTGCATGTATATCATCCTCTCCTATTACCTTGCTTTATTTCAAACTAGTATTCTGACCAAACGACTTCTTTACCGATAATGTCTTCAATAGGATCAACTTTAGGATCAAGTTTCTCTTATACTCCCTTTTATCCAGTTTTGTGACTGGGGATTCAACCTGTAAATGTTTCTCTATTGCTCTGGAGTTTGAAGGTACCTTCAGTGCCTTGATAACCAAAACTAAAAACAGTCTTACCAGAGCATGACAGATACTGGGGCATGAAAATGGCATGAATGCATGCTCGTAACTTTCAATGTAAGCATTAAAAATATTCCCGTTTCTCTTGCTGAAGTTTAATGATGGGAATGGCAAGTTCATTTTATTGTATTACAACAATTTCTTTCATGAGAAATATTGCATCATTACCTACTGCAGTGGTGCCATCTTGATTCCAGGTTGCTAAAATTATTTTTTATAATGTAATGAAAATTTGCTATTCTGTTGTTGCTGATAGTGACTACTATATTTTAATAGGATCTTTGCAAAGATGCCCTCAAGTAACATGATGGCAAAGATGGCCTGTCAAGTGGTGTTGGTGTGATGTGATCCTGGTTAATATTAGACTTTTGTTAGAGAACTGATCTCAATCATACTTCTAGTAGGTAGCTGCTAAGTAAAAACCAGGGGCCCAGCTTTAACTGCTTTTCTTTGGCTTATATTGTGTTGGGATGAATACGTTTAATATAATGTGATTCACAAAGACTCTCTGACCTTCCTGTTTTCTCACAGTGTCCAAATATTAGTATGTTCTTTCTTTTTGGAGCACACAGGCAGGAAGGAAGTGCAGATGTAGATCAGGTCCAATTATATCAATTATACCATTGGAATTAAATTAACAATTTCAATGTGAGAACTGAGCTGAGAGGTGCTGGCAGCTTCTTCAAGCAAACCTGCTGGGAGTGGGATCATGGATCAAAGGTGGATCAAGAGATAAGTCGTAAAATTTTATTTTAGGTATCTGTGTGAGGTATGAAGAGTCCTGAGCAAGTCCCGGGCCTCTCTTGTACTAGGCTACTCCCTTCATGATCTATGTGAAATCCAGCCACCCTCCTGTTCTTAACGCTCCCAGTAGTGATGAGACCTTCTTTCTAAATCCTTGCCTCACACTCATCCTCCCCTCACAATCTACTGGGGACTGTTCTTGCTGCCAGATGCACAATCCCATGTGCCAGGTAGTGGATCCAGCTGGTTGTAAGACAAGGCTTTGCGCATACTTATTCAATGAAGCCTCTTCGTTCAGATTAGCAAGGCCTCTATTTCCGTGAAGTGCCAGTTTCACATCTTCCTTCCCTTGTTCCCCCTTTCCCCTCCTTGCTCCCATGAAGATGACAGCCTATGGTGGGAATTTTCCTGGCCCTGTGGAAGCAGAGAAACTGGGAGACTTGCAGACATCCCCATTGGGATTGCTGCATGATGTTGCCCTGCCTTCAGGTACATTTCCAATGGGATGTCATGGAACTGGGCAATCAATCTGGGCCACAGTTTCTGATGCCAATGGAACTTTCTAGCCGTTGTATGATTCCTTTTCAGAGGCTGGCAGTGATTTAGGGGGCTGCCTTTTGATAGGAGCTCAGAGTCAGCAGAGTCAGTCTATTTGCAATACCTCACCTGCAAGTCAAACCCATGGCCAAAATCATTCCTACATTGGGAATCCACCCTCCACACTGAGCATCCCAACAGCTCTGGGCCTTTATTTCTAAATAATCCAAGATAGTGTCTATTTTGAGGCACCCAGTGCTTAACGACATTACCTCAACAGCACCCGGCTCTTCCAGTGGAGCTGCTGGCAGACCAGCACTGCGGGCTATCTCACTGGGTCTTCCTCACAATTGTCCCACCCACTGTTCTTAACTGGATAGAAGGCATGGAAAATGGCAATGAGGAGTCTGCTTCACTAGAGGTTCTGTTGCCAGATGTACTGCTAGGAAATATGCATTTGGATCTGAGTTTGGTGCTTAGAACAGAGTCTCCATAACCATAGGAAATTTCCTTGTGTAGTTGCTCATGTGAAATAATGGATATTCATGAGGAATTATGCACTGGGTTTTACACATGTCCTGAAGGACCATGAGTAACATGGATGACCAGGGGCAGGTTGGCTCTCTGTTTGTTTGTTCTCTGCCATTGGCATTGTTTGCTGTGGAAAGCTGAAGATGAGATAAGTCAATTTCTGCAGATGTTGAGAGTTCACTATATTGTGCTATTTCAGTTAAGAATGATTGTCCCTCCTATTGTTATTAATATGGATTTTGATGGGAGTAGTGAGCACATGATTTTGCAATGAATGCGATGAACAAATGGAAAGGAACATAAAACATGAATAGGCCATTAAACCCTTGACCCTGTTCTGCCATTTATGATTATGGCTGATCTTTGGCCTAACTCCACATAACTGCCTTTGACCTATATCCCTTAATATGTTTGCTTAACACAAATTTATTTCCCACTGAAGTTTACTGTTTCATCAGCAGTTCCCCAATGGCAAAGTATCCTGATCACGTGGAACTTCTGAAGCAATGATCACTATGAGCCCACTTCTCATAAAAATGTATATGAAGTGAAGATGGTAACTCAGGTGATCTCAGTTGTGAAATTTTAGCAACTAGTGTTGTCATAAATGCCTTACTTTAGTGACAAGCTGATTGGCAGGCAATGAGTGCTTGGTTGGGACAAATGTTCACTTGATCTGATTTCCAGCATAGAGTCAAGTTCTCAGCTGAATTGATGTTACTTCTCAAATAAAGTGGTTCAATCCTTAGTCATTATCTCCACACACTGAAAATTATGTTGTATTTTGATGTTTTGCAGCTGAAGTAAAATATTTGAAGTCAGCATGAACAGTGACAGCAGCAGAATATAGCAAAGGAGAGTGAACCTGGGATTGAACAACAGCAGCAGGATAAATACCTAAGGAATGGGGTCAGTCAGGCTGAACCTGGGAATGAACAGTGGCAGCAGGATAAATACCAGGATAAATAATAGAGATTTGGTTAAGAGCAGGACAAGATTGGCAGCTTAATATTCTTGGATTTAGATGTTTCTGGCATGATAGACTGGGATATAAAAGAGGTGATGGAATTGCACTGCTGATTAAGAAGAACGTCATTGCTAAACTGAGGGAGGACATTTTAGAGTGAGAACATATGGGTAGAGTTCAAGTTACTAGGAAGAGTGCAGTCACTTTGGGATTGTACTATAGGCATCCCAACAGCCAACTGGTGATAAAGGAGCAGATACTTCAAAAGACTATTGAAAAATGTGAAAACAACAGGCCTGTTGTAATGATTTTAATTTCCTCTGTATTGACTGGGACTCGCTAAGTGCAAGAGGTTTGGTATGGGGGGACATTTGTTAAGTGTGTCCAGGACAATATATAAATAGTCCAACTTGGGAATGGGTCATGCTAGAGCTGGTATTGAGGAATGAGCCTGGCCAAGCGATCAATGTTTGAGTGAGGAGCATTTCTTAGTAGAATTTGGTTGTAAATTTCTTGATTTTCTGAATCCTTCCAAATCTGATCACTTGACTTCCAGCATAATTTCTGTCTATCCCAGATAAGTGTGGTGACATCTGCTTTGAAGACTCACAAGACACAAGTCTCCTTTCGTTATACTAATGCCTGGTGCTATAGATTTTTGTGGTCTCAGTCCAATTTTTATTAGATGTGGCCCACAGTACAACTTTGCACTAATGCTATTAAAATAAAAGGTGTGCTTTTGAGACTATGACACCAGTTTGGAGCTAAATAGAGGGAGGTTTAGCGTGTTGGAGGTCCATGGGAGTGTGAGCTGCTGAGGCTTTTGTGCTAGATCTGGAAAGTATTATAATTTTCTGGAATAAATAAAGTTTATTCTAATACCACGAAGTGCCTTTTTTTTAGAAAAGGCTGCATGCTAGAGTTTGAACATGGGGATACAAATTATATGTTCAATTTCAAATGTCTAAACAAGACTTGTGTTGTCTTGTTAGAAGCTTCTTTTGAAAGATATCTCATGAGTTCAGTTAAAGCTAGTTACTTCAAGGCAAATTTATTTTTCTAATTTTACTTTGTGTTGTAAACTTTTCTATATTACTTTGTTTCAGAACAGCGAACCTTCAGCCTGCCTGAGCATCCGAAAGAAAAAAGGTACAGTAAAGTATAACACATATTAGCCTTGCTGGAGTTCAGTAATTGATCTCGTCCAGCGTAGTGAAAATACCAACTCACAACTGCCTCTAGAGATGTTCAGAATCTAGACTGTAATACTTACAGGACTTCTGCAATAATGGAGAGGGTAGCCTACACTGTGATTGTTGCACCTGAATCAGAAGCATGTTCAGAGTACTCTGCTGTGTATGACACACCAAAACAAGTAGCGGTAATGATCATAAGCTTATCGCTTAAATTCTAGTATAAAATTTAGTGGCATTTATCAACATGAGAAGACATCATGTTATAAGCTGTATAACATTTGGTGTGCATGACCTTCTTTCACTTCGATTAGAAAGAATAAAACCAGAATGGAAAATGTTTCTGGGATGTCTAGTGGAATGCTCCTTGAAAATTGAAAATTTTGCTTTAAACATATTCACCCCTGGTTAACTTTAAGAACTGTGTTAGTTCACAATTGATACATTATGCAGTTAGAAAAGGAAAAACTAAATGTTGTGCATTTCAGCAGAACAACCAGGATGTCATTTTCCAAATATTTGCTATAATAGTGAATCATCTCTGTCCAAATACTATGCTGTCTTCAGTCACAAAGGCATTTGAACTCCTCTCACCTAATTCAGCATTACTCTTTCAACTTTACAGAGTGGAATCTTATGAGCAACTGAAATATATAGGCTATAATGAGACATGTGATAGAATTGGATGAGGCAGTCATCTTAATATCAAGATCCTTTGGCGGCAACTTCTCTGCTTTGCTCAAGCAGCATGGCGAGATTCTTGTCAGGGAGCATCAAATTCTTAATGGTTGCTCTTTATTGCTTGTTAATAGCCCACCCCCTCAGAAAGCCAGTGGCCCAGGACATTGGTCCCTTACCTGTGTGATGTGGATGTGAGTTCCTCAGCAGCTTCCCATCCGAATGTTCCTTTGCCGATTGAGCCCATTAGTGTTTTGACATTGCCATTGATGGAGGGGCCCAGTGGGTCAGCATTGCCAGTCGTTTCCTTATGCCCTGAATGGTCTATTCCTCTAAAGTCAAGGAGGTCTCCTCTGGGGGATATGGCTGCCTTTTGCTGGAAGACACAAAAAGGCAGAAGGCATCACGTCCAGTCGTAAGAAGTAGTGGCCAATTTAGTCCACTGACTGCTCAGAGAATGTCACTGTTTCAGTGCTACTACAAAAAGTAGTAGTACAAAAAGTACTTAATTAGTTGCCGGGACATTGGTGTCTCTGTATCCTTGCAGAACCTGTCCCAATCCTCTGCAACCAGCACATGTGTCCTCTTCTTGTAGAGAGTAAGGACTCTGCCATTCAGAATCCCACCCCTAATTAGACAGTCATAGAGATGTACAGCACGGAAACAGACCCTTCCCTCTAACTCGTCTATGCCTCCCAGATATCCCAACCCAATCTAGTCCCACCTGCCAGCACTCGGCCCATATCGCTCCAAACCCTTCTTATTCATATACCCATCCAGATGCCTTTTGAATGTTGCAATTGTACCAGCCTCCACCACTTCCTCCAGCAGCTCACTCCATACACATACCACACTTTGTGTGAAAAGATTGCCCCTTAGGTCTCTTTTATATCTTTCCCCTCTCACTCTAAACCTACACCCTCTAGTTCTGGACTTCCCCACCCCAGGGAAGCGACATTGTCTATTTATCCTATCCATTCCCCCCATGATTTTATAAACCTCCAACGCTCCAGGGAAGCAGTCCTAGCCTATTCAGCTTCTCCTGATAGCTCAAATCTTCCAACCCTGGCAAAATCCTCGTAAGTCTTTTCTGAACCTTTTCAAGTTTCACAACATCCCTCTGATAGGAAGGAGTGCAGAATTACATGCAATATTCCACAAGTGGTCGAACCAATGTCCTGTACAGCCGCAACATGACTTCCCAACTCCTGTACTCAATACTCTGACCAATAAAGGAAAGCTTACCAAACACCGCCTTCACTATCCTATCTACCTGCGACCCCACTTTCAAGGAACTATGAACCTGCACTCCAAGGTCTCTTTGTTCAGCAACACTCCCTAGGATGTTACCATTAAGTGTATAATCCCTGCTAAGATTTGCTTTCCCAAAACACAGCGCCTTGCATTTATCTAAGTTAAAATTCATCTGCCATTTCTCAGCCCATTGGCCCATCTGATCAAGATCGCATTGTAATCTGAGGTAAGCTTCTTCACTGTCCACTACACCTCCAATCTGCAACATTACGAACTATACCTCTTATGCTCACGTCCAAATCATTTCTATAAACACCAAAAAGTAGTGGACCTAGCACCCATTCTTGTGGCACTCCACTGGTCACAGGCCTCCAGTCTGAAAAACAATCCTCCACCACCACCCTCTGTGTTCTACCTTTGAGCCAGTTCTGTATTCAAATGGCTAGTTATCCTTGTATTCCATTTGATCTAACCTTGCTAACCAGTCTCCCATGGGGAACCTTGTTGAATGCCCTACTGAAGTCCATATAGATCACGTCCACTGTCTGCCCTCATCAATCCTCTTTGTCACTTCTTCAAAAAACTCAATCAGGTTTTTGAGACATGATTTCCCATGCACAAAGCCATGTTGATTATTCCCTAACCAGTCCTTGCCTTTCAAAATGCATGTACATCTTGTCCCTCAGGATTCCCTCCAACAACTTGTCCACCACCAACATCAGGCTCACTGGTCTATAGTTCCTTGGCTTGTCCTTATCATCCTTCATAAACAGTGGCACCACGTTAGCCAACCTCCAGTCTTTCGGCACCTCACCTGTGACTATCGATGATGCACATACTTCAGCACGGAGCCCAATAATCACTTCCCTAGCTTCCCACAGAGTTCTAGGGTACACTTGATCAGGTCCTGGGGATTTATCCACTTTTATGCATTTCAAGACATCCAGCACTTCCTCCTCTGTAATATGGACATTTTTCAAGATGTCACCATCTATTTCCCTACATTCAATATCTTCCATGTCCTTTTCCACAGTAAACACTGATGCAAAATATTTGTTTTTTATCTCCGTCATCTCTTGCGGCTCCACATAAAGACCGCCTTGCTGATCTTAGAGGGGCCCTGTTCTCTCCCGAGTTACCCTTTTGTCCTTAATGAATTCGTAAAAACCCTTTGGATTCTCCTTAACTCTATTTGCCAAAGCCATCTCATGCCCCTTTTTTTCCCTCCTGATTTCCCTCTTGAGTATACTCCTACTGCCTTTATACTCTTCTGAGGATTCACTCTATCTCCGCTATCTATACCTGACACATCCTTCCTTCTTTTTCTTAACCAAACCCTCAATTTCTTTAGTCATCCAGCATTCCCTATAACTACCAGCCTTTCCTTTCACCTTAACAGGAATATACTGTCTCTGGACTCTCGTTACCTCATTTCTGAAGGCTTCCCATTTTCCAGCTATCCCTTTACCTGCGAACATCTGCCCCCAATCAGCTTTTGAAAGTTCTTGTCTAATACTGTCAAAATTAGCCTTCCTCCAATTTAGAACTTTAACTTTTAGATCTGGTCTACCCTTTTCCATCACTATTTTAAATCTAATAGAATTATGGTTGCTAGCCCCAAAGTGCTCTCCCACTGACACCTGCCCTGCCTTATTTCCCAAGAGTAGGTCAAGTTTTGCACCTTCTCAAGTAGGTACATCCACATACTGAATCAGAAAATTTTCTTGTACACTCTTAACAAATTCCTCTCCATCTAAACCCTTAACACTATGGCAGTCCCAGTCTATGTTTGGAAAGTTAAAATTCCCTACCATAACCACCCTATTATTCTTACAGATAACTGAGATCTCCTTACAAATTTGTTTCTGAATTTCCCTCTGATTATTGGGGGGTCTAT
The DNA here is from genome assembly GCF_047496795.1 of Chiloscyllium punctatum. NCBI lineage: Eukaryota > Metazoa > Chordata > Chondrichthyes > Orectolobiformes > Hemiscylliidae > Chiloscyllium > Chiloscyllium punctatum. The sequence continues at coordinate 44,793,627 of NC_092740.1, read as the reverse complement.
AATACAATCCCAATAAGATGACCATCCCTTTCTTATTTCTCAGTTTAACCCAAATAACCTCCCTGGATATATTGCCGGGAATATTTTCCCTCAGTACAGCTGTAATGCTATGCCTTATCAAAATTGCCATTCTCCCTCCTCTTTTGCCTCCCTTTCTCCCCTTCCTCTAGTGTTTGTATCCTGGAACATTAAGCTGCTAGTCTTGTTAATCCCTGAGCCATGTTTCTGTAATTGCTATGATATCCCAGTCCCGTGTTCCTAACCATGCCCTGAGTTCACCTGCCTTCCCTGTTAGGCCTCTTGCATTGATATAAATGCAGTTTGTTGTGATGAAGATGAAAAATATTTTCAGGAGGATTTGGACAAGCTTAGTGAATGGAAAAGAACATTATAGATGAATTATAATGTGGTAAAAAGTGAGGTTGTCCATTGTAGTACATGTTGAAAAATGCAAAATCAACTTTTAATCATTTTCATTCAATATTTTGCCTGGGTTTGTGAATTTTACTTAATAATTTTCCAACATAAGGACAGTCTAAGGAAATAAGATGTGCAGTTTTTCTTAAATGATCAGTATAGAAAGTGTCTTTGTTAGTAAGTCACTGAAGGCTAATACCCAGGTGCAATAAGCTATTAGGAATGTTAATGAAATATTCGCCTTTATTACAAGGTGATTTAAGAACAGAAGCAGTAAAGTCTTGTGTCAGTTGGATAGGAGCTTGATTTGATGGCACCTGTACTGTGTGCAGTTTTGGTTTCCTTGTCTGAGCAAAGATTTAATTGCGATAGAGTGAGTGCAACAAAAGTTCGTCAGACTTGTTCCAAATTTGGATGGACTGCGCTTTGAAAGGGGATTGGGCAAATTGAGTATGTATTCTCTCGAGTTTTGAAAAATGAGGGATGGTCTCATTTGAACCTACACAGTATTTAAAGGGATAAATGCAGATAAGACGTTTCCCTGTTTTGGGAATCCAGTTTGGTAGCACAACATAAAAAATAAGGTAGATATCATTTTGGGCTGGCATGAAAGGAAATATTTTTATTTGATGGCGGGGTGTATCCTTGGACTTTTCTACGTCGAAGAGCTGTGGAAACTCAAAAGCAAAATACTGTGGATGCTGAAAATCTGTAGCAAACACAATTCGTGCTGAAGAAACTCAATTCGTTTGGCAGCATCTGTGAACAGAGAAACCGAGGAAAACATTTTGAGTACAGTATGACTCTTTTTCAGAACTGAATGGAGTTGGAAAGTGTATTTATACTTTTGACAGAATAGAAAGAGAGTCAAAGGGAACAGGTGTTGTCGAGGCCCTGGAGGGCATAATCAGGCAGTTGGACTGTGAAGTTATGGAATTCAATATTGATACTTATGGACAGTAAAGTGCCTAAGTGGAAAATAAGGTGTAGATCAGGTTGTTACAGATGGAATGATCCCTGCAGAATACTGACAAGAGAGTGGATGGGTAGATGCATTTGGTGTTGGCATCCTTCTGGAAGTGGTGGACGATGAGCCTTTGAATGCAAAGACTAGTGAGGTGTGAAGTGAGGATGAGGGAAACCCTATACAGCTGTTCTGTGAGGGAGTGAGGGCAGAAATGCAGGAGATGTGTTGAACATGGCTGAGGACCTTGTCAACCACAGGAGGAGGGTGGGGGAACATCTTGGTTGAGGAAAAAGGACAAGGTGAGAAATGACACACACCAGGTTATAGTCCAACAGGTTTATTTGAAATCACAAGCTTTCGAATGCTGCCCCTTCGTAAGGTGAAGTGAAGAGAGGCATATAAGCACAGAATTTATAGCAGACAGACCAAAGGTCATACAAATGGTATGAGTGGAATGTCGACAGGTATGTCTCTGCAGTTGACCAACAGTGTCAGACAGTGTGAGTAGAGTGTCAACAGCTGAATAACAAGTGAAAGGATGTAATTGGATTAAATGAGGCAGAGAGATAATTACAAAGAATTAAAAATTAGATGGTGCTGGATACAAACCAAATGGATGGAATAACATGATAGGTATAAGTGTCACATGCTGAGGACTTAACCAAAGTAACAAGTAATCTAAAACTACACAAACTATTTATGGAGCAAGATCATAACAAGCTATCAAGGCGATGGTGTCAAAACAAGACAGGAAGGAAGACTTTGCAGATGCAGAACAGTATGGTGGAGTTGCATGTAGCATAACACAAACCCAAGATCACGGTTGAGACTGTCTTCATGGGTATTTCTGCTTGGCATTTCTGAGTTGTTGTGTTTCTTGAATGCCGCCTTGGAGGACACTTATCCAAAAGTTCAGAGGCTGAATGTCCTTGACCGGTGAAGTGTTCCCCGCCTGGGAGGGAACATATTTGTCTGGCAATTGTTGTATCATATCCATTCATCTGCTGTTGTAGCGTCTACTTGGTCTCACCAATATACCATGCCTCGAGGCACCCTTGCCTGCAGCTCATGAGATAGACAGCATTGGCCAAATCACATGAGTATCTGTCATGTAGGTAGTGGGTGGTGTTCCCACGTGATGGTAATTTCCGTGTCAATAATCTGGCATGTCTTGCAGAAGTTTCCATGGCAGGGTTGTGTGGTGTTGTGGTTGTTGTTGTCCTGAAGGCTAGGTAGTTGCTGTGAACGATGCACTGTTTAATGTTTGGCGATTGAAAGCCAGAAGGGATGATCTTGACGAGATGTTTGTTGCCATTGATGACATGTTGAAGGCAGAGGAGAACATGGTATAGTTTCTCCACTCTGGGGAAGTACTGGACGATGAAGGGCACTCTATCAGCCATGTCCGGTGTTTGTCTTCTGAGGAGGTTGTTGTGGATTTTCGTTGTAGCGTGTCGGAATTGGCGATCAAGTGTTGAGCACTGTATTCCATTCTTATGAGGGACAACATCGACCCTAACTCTGTTCCAGCTGTTCCTTCCTCACCTCAAATTCTAGTTCTCAGCTTTTGCTGCTCCTCCTCTTGCCTCCCTTCACATCCATTCCCCATTCCATTTGGTTTGCTCCATTCTCTCTTTATGCATTTTGCTCAATTTCTAACATGCTACTTGTTCCATTGAATTTTGCCTGTTTCTCTTAAGTTCTGACTAAGCCTTGCATTGACCTGGCTTTCCTTCCTGTTTCGAATCATGCTTGTTCCAAGGAAACATTAGTGGTGAATAAATTAGACTGGCCTTTTTGTATTGCTTCCCACACTAACCCCCTGAACTATCACCACTAACCTCAAGTAGGAACTGCCATATTATATGTATTTGGCGCAATGTGAGAATATGAATATAGAAATATTTGAATACACAAATATACATACAAATGCATATGTAAATTAAGAACAGGTGAGGCAATTTGGCCTCTTGAGCATGCTCCATCATTCAGTAGGATTGTGGTGGATCCACTTGTGGCCCAACTTCCCATGTCTTTCTATCTCTGATAGCCTTGACTTCTTTTGCTAGTCCTCCCTTCCACCAAACAGAAAGGGGGTTCCCTTGACTCATGACCACCTGAGAACAAAGATTTCTCATTTCCCTCTTAAAAGGAAGAGCTCTTATTTTCAATTACGTCCCTTCATCCTATTCTGTTCCATAAGTGGAACTTCTTCCAGCATCCCATCCTGTCAAGAACCCTCAGAACTCTGTTTCAAAAAGATCGCTTCTCACGCTTCCAACCTCCAACAGATGCTGGCCCAAGCTGTCCAACCTCTCCTCGTAAAATGACTCCCTCAGTCATGTGAACCTTCTTAGAACTGAGGAACTAGACCCGTCTGCTCTAGGCTCTTAAGAAGTATCAATATGGTAACTGGGCTCTCAAACCAATTAACACAAATCCACATATGTAAATCTCAAATCTCAAGACATTTCTTTTGTTATCATTCAATAAGGAAGATGGTTGTTAATTATGGAGCTCTGAGCAACTATTCTTCCAGGATAGGTCAGTGTGCAACTCCCAAGGACATGACTTTAATGCTGTGGTGACAGTACTGGGAGAGAATGAGTGCTCAATTGATGTCAATGGCTGTCAATTTGTTTCAAGATTATAAAACATGAAAAGGCCAAGCAGACCATGAATTCCATTTCTTCAACAGAACTTTTCAGTTACATTTTTCATGGCACTAAAGTTTCAATCATGAATTTCAAGGAAGGCTGTTAAGATTTGTTGATCTCTGTGACACATATTTTCCCTTTCCTGACATCATTTTAACTCTGATGATAGCTTCAAAATGATCTCTAATCATCCAGCAACAGCAATGTTATTTAACCAGGTAAGTAACTAAATCACAGTGACACTTTGTCATACACAAGCAAACATATGGTCCATTTTAAATTAAATTTACAGAAAGTGAAGGAAATGATTGGGGGGCACAAGCGATTAAGATAGAAGCTGTGCTATAATAAAATAATGGCACATTATGCCATTAAACATCTAATTACACTTCATTCCATTAGGCATTGCCTTCTTGAGGGCTTTGCAATAAGATTGGTTACATAAAAAGACAAGATTTCATCAGTTTACTGATTATAACCCAATTGCTGTTTGAGAGGACAGTAACAGTGCAACCTACGATGAGGTGCTGCATCATTGACAACAACTCTTGTATTTCCATGTTTAACTGTATATGTGCAGACTCAGAAATTGCTGTGAATTTCAGGATAGCAATGACCATGAATGTTGATAGTTTTGCCATCATTTCTGCCACAAGACACTAGTTTCTTAATCCTGTGAGGACTCTGTTACCCAGATCCTAAGCAAGATATAACCACCCATTCGTGCTCAGAGACTTGCATTGGTTCCAAGTCCAGGAAAGTCACAGTTTTTTCAATGTAGTTTTTCACATGATGTGGGCATTGCTGGATGGGTCAACTTTTGTTGCTTATCCCTAACTGTCCTTGAGAAAGTAGAGGCGATTTCATATGATGTTGGTGTGCCTACAGTGCTGTGAGGACGGTAATTTAAAGGTTCATCCTCTTATTCAAATCCCTCTATGACCTGCTACTCTCTATTTCTATAACCATCTCCAGTCCTACAACTTTTCAAGACCCTTGTGCTCTTCCAATTCCCTACATCTTTTGCTTCCCCATCAGTAGTTATGTGTTTCATTCCTGGGCCCAAGGCTCTAGAATTCTTTCCCTAAACGCTTTTAGCTCTTCATCATTCTAGTGCGCTCTTTCTCTTCTCTTAGATATTTCCTTAAAACCTACTTCTTTCACAGCCTTTGGCCCCCTGCCCAATATCTCTGTAACATGGTGTGAAATTTTGTCTCATGTTACTCCTATGAAGTGCCTTGGGCTGATTTACTACTTTCAATCAATACGAGTTGTTATTGTTATTGTAAAGTAGCCAAATTGAGATTGAGTATTGTTCAAACCGGTTTCTGAACTTTATTAGTTTCACATGGAAATTGAGTAATAAAAAAAAAATCAGGTGAAATCAACTGTGAGCAAGTATTGGCTTCTTTTGATCAAATGTAAAATTGAATGTTCATTATCATTTTCAACCTCTCCCCTTGCTGAGGTGTGGTGGCTTTCAGGTTAAACCACCTGTTTCTCTGTCTCTCATGAGAAAGCAACCCTATGATCTGGTAAGACTATGACAACTTTTAACATCTGTAGAATAAATCTGTAAGAAACAACAAGAAAAAAACTTGTGAATAGAATGAACATTGACAATCATCCACTTATTGTAATGCTTAAGGAAACTAACATAGGTACTTATTAGCTGCCTTGTAGTGCCTCTGACTCATTGAACCTTATATTTTGTTTACGGGTGCTAATGTTGTATATCAGGATAGACATCTTAAAACAGGGAAGCAGCGACTGATACTTAAGCAGACAACAATATCTTTCTAGGGTTTTGTTTAGTTTAATCCTTGTTCTTAATTTCATCTTATGGGTGAGGAGTATAATTCTAAGTATTCATCGGGTTTAACATTTTCCTGACCCCTTCCAGGCTGTGAGTGGATCCTCAGTGCACAGATACCAAGTGTCACTACATACTGAAGTTCTACCTGTCCTCACTGTTGCGAAGGATGGGTCTGGTCTTGTGTCCAAAGAACATGCCAAGCAGCTGGACCATTCCATGTCATCTGTCACTCTTGGAAAAATTTGCAAAGGAAAACACCTTTGACCACATGTCTGTCAGGCAGCACATGGTCAGCATGCAACATCCTCGAGACCCTTCAGGAAAAGGAGAGGGTGGATCTGGTCAGGTAGTTCACTGAGCAGACTGTCAAAGTCATTTGGCAGAATGCCTCATCACTAAAACTTTCCAACAAGCACCAAGACGTAGCTTGACTGGTGGCGAGAAGGGCATTACCTGTCAGATCCTTTATGTAAGCCACATATTCACCAAGCTCCACATAAAGTCATTACATCTACACTGCTTGCATCTCTGTATGAAACTGCATGCTGCCCTTGATGCAGCTGCTGGGTAGAGAGGAGACTGTCACATATCCCCTTCTGCAATGTACCTTTGCAGACAAAGTCTGGAGAGAGATGTACTGATCTTTGTCGAGGTTCTTCCTCAGCTTTCCATGATGCAGAACTCAGTGGTCTACAGGCCATTTCCTTGTGGTGCACACCAAAATGGATGTCGACTGTGCCTGGAGGACCATCCATTCGGTGAAAGACACTCTGTTGGTCTGCCCATAACTTGCTGGTCTTCCAATGTAAAGAGTTGACCTCAAACAAGTGTTGAAGACTAGTACATTCCAAGGTCCGAGACTCTGTGCTGAGGGTTGCACTATAACTTGGGGCAGCTGCTGCCAAGGTGCAGTGGGAAAAGACCACTGTCTAAGGTATTTCTGCCAAAGTATAATGAGGGTTTGTTCAGTTGTCAGACCTTCTTGTTGCCTCAAGATGAACTGTATGAGTAGGAAATGCCTTTGTTTTTGCAACTGCAGGGAAGCTCTGAGAAATGTCAAATTCCAATGTTTTTACAGGAATGATTTTTAATCTTAGTACTAATGGGTGGTTTTAGGAATAAAGTTTTATTTTTGCAATAAAGAAACATTTTCAGCACCCTTCAGTTCTGAAGAAGAGTTATTAAATTGGAAACACTAACTCTGTTTATTTCTTTCTCTACAGATGTTGCTAGACTTGCTGAGTTTCTCCAGCAGTTTGTTTTTATTTCAGATTTCTAACATCTTTAATATTTTGCTTTTATTCAGCTTAAAGACACTGTTCATAGCCAACTACCCTCAGATATACCTTAATTTATAACCAGCTTTATTTTGCATAGCTTCTGGTTGGTTTGTATACTTTTTAGTAATTTTAATATTCATATTTGAACCATTTTTCATTCCAGTTTGTAGTAATGTATTCCATGTTTTATTTCCTTTTCAGTTTGTGAACTCTAATATGTCTCTTTTATTAAAATACTGTTACACTGACATAGGAAGCTACAAGACTAGAAAAGACATTAGGCAAACACCAAGAAAACTGATTTGTTTTAAATGCCCACACATCAATTCTCCCGCAAATGTTTCCACCACCTTTATACAAAGTCCATTCCACATATTCACCGAGCTCCACATAAAGTCATTACATCTACACTGCTTGCATCTCTCTTCTAACCCAGAGCCAATATTCCGAGTCCTGAAGCTTGTGCCCAAAAGTTCTCATACCTTGAATGAGATTTCAGTTTGGTTGACCTCTTCTGCCCTGCACTTGTATTTAATTAGTCTTGCTGTAGTATGATAATCAGAATTGCACAAAGTAACTTGTCTGAACCAGTGTTTGTTTTACATTTTCATTTTCATCTTCTGGTGTTTGTGCCATGCAGACATGACTATACAGCACAAGATCTAGTTAGCTTTTCTTGCTGCTGCTGCTGCTGCTGCATATTGTGTCTGTTTCAATTGGCTGTCCAGTAACATCCTACAAATCCATAGCCTGTTATATTTTTGTGGCTGAGAGCTGTATAATTAGTTTCAGATATTTTATTTCCTATCTATGAACTTATTTTCTTGGAATTGAATTAAGTGCTGTTCGCCACTCCCCAACCAATCCATTTCAACCCATTTCAGACAGTTACCTCCAATTCCATACATACCTTCCTAGTGGATTAATCACTTGTAATACCTTGGGATCAGTGATCATTCTCTTAGACTTAATTAATTTAGATCCCTTTGCCTGGTAATGACATCAATTTACACAACACAACCAGCCTCTTGTCACATTACTGACAGTAAATCCAAGAAAATAAGTTCACATTAATGACAGTAGATTTAGAATGTATCGTACAGAAAGAGGCCATTTGACCCAACATATCTGTATCAGCTCCCAAAAGAGCTACCCAGCTATCCCAACTACCAGTCCTATTTCTGCAGCCCTCTAAATTCATCACTTTCAAATATTTTTGATATTATTCCACACTATTAATCATTAAAAAGAGTCTGGACAGGTAGAGAGAGCTGACTTTTTTTAAAAAAGCATACAATGCTCTGTGCTTCTTTGGGAGGGCTATAGAATGCAAATACAGGGATGTTATACTGAACTTATCTAGGACACTGTTTAGACCTCAGCTGGAGAATTGTGTACAGTTTTCAGGACCACACTATAGAAAGGGTGTGTATGCATTGGAGAAAATGCTGAAGAAGTTTGAGACTGGTCCCTTCTAATGGGAAACTCCAGTTAAGAGGAAAGAGAGATGTTGGGACTGTTTTCCTTGAAAAGGCTGAGGGGAGATTTGATAGAAGTTTTCAAAATTTTGAGGGGGCTCGACAAAATAGATTGGGAACAATTCCTCCCTTTCATGAAAGGATTGAGAAGTGGATGGCACAGTTTATGTTTTGCATAAGTAACAAACGTGAGATGAACAGAATTTGTTTCACAGTGCATGTTTGGATTTGGAATGCATTACCTGGAACTGTGGTGGCAGGTTCAAGAGGGCATTGGATGATTTTTTGTTATAAACAATGTGCAGGTAAAGGGCGTAAAAGCAGGAGTTGGGAACTAAGTTAGAATGCTCTGGCAGCTGGTTCAAATATGATGGGCTCAATAGCCTTCTTCAGTACCCGTAATGATTCTGTGATTCTTAACATGTACTGATGATGTGAGTATAAACCAACCACAAACCTTCAGTAACATTAAACAATACAAAATATTCAGATTACCAGGTAGCTACAAATGGTCAGTTCATATTTTACTTCATCTATTTACCCAGGTAATATGATTCAGTAAGCCTCTAATATAGGAACACAAGAGCAAGGTTAGGCCATTTAGTCCCTCAAGTCTCTCCACCATTCTAGATCATGGCTGATCACATAGTCAATGATGTCATTAGTATCTAGAAATCTATTGATCTCTATATTGAACATAATCAATGACTGAGCTTTCACAATGCTCTGGGGTAGAGAATTCTAAAGGTTCACTATCCTCTGAATGAAGAAATTTCTCCTCAACTTGAATATAAATGACTTGGCCTTTATTCTGAGAGTGTGTTCCCTGGTTCTACATCCCCAGGAGATATTCCCTGATTCTGGATTTAGACTGACTGGCACTTTAAGAATCTTGTACGTTTCAATGAGAGCACCCTCATTCTTCTAAGCTGTAGAAAAAGAGGCCCAATCTCCTCTCATAGGGCTCTCACACCATTACAAGAATTAGTTTGGTGAGTCTCCTCTGCATTCCCTCTATGTGTTTTAACATTTAAATTAAAGCACATGGGATTAGAGGTAGTGCATTGAAATGAGTAGAGAACTGGCTGGCAGACAGGAAGAGTAGGAATAAATGGGCCTTTTTCCAAATGGCAGGCAGTAAATTGTGGGGTATTATAGGAATCAGTGCTAAGCCACTCACAATATATATTAATGATTTACCTAAGAGAACTAAATGTAAAATCTCCACATTTGCAGATGTCACAAAGCTGCATGAGAGGGTGAGCTATGAGGAAGTGCAACTTCAGTGTAACTTGAACAAGCTGAGTGAGTGGGCAAATACATGGCAGATAAAGTATAATGAGGACATGTGTGAGGTTTGGTAGCAAAAAAACAGAAAGACATTATTATTTGGCTATAAATTGAAAGAGGCAAATGAGCAATGGCACTGGGTGACCTTGTACACCAGTCACTGAAGATAAGCATGTAAATTCAGCAGGTGGTGAACAAGATAAGCAGTATATTTGCATTCATAGTGAGAGGTTTTGAGTACAGGAGAAGGGATGTCTTGCTGTAATTGTACAGGGCTTTGGTGAGACCACATCTGGAATATTGTGTGCAGTTTTGGTCTCCTTATATGAAGAAAGATATTCTGGCTATGGAGGGAGTGCAACAAAGATTTATCAGACTGACTTCTGGGATGAAGACAAGTTGAATCGGTTAAGATTATATTCACTGGAGTTGAGAAGAATAAGGAGGAAGAAATCTCCGAGAAACCTATGAATTTTAACAGAATTAGACAAGGTAGATGCAGGAAGGATGTATCTAATGATGGAGAATCCAGAAACAAGGGTCACAGTTTAAGCATATGGGGTAAATGTAGGACTGAAATGAGAGATTGCTTCACTCAGAGTGGTACGACAATGGAATTCACTATCACAGAAAGCAGTAGAAGCCAAAACATTGTAATATTTCAAGCAGGAATTGGGTAAAACACTTGGGGCTGAAGTGATCAAATGGTAAAGGGGGCAAGGTGACAAAGTATTGAGTTGGATGATCATCCATGTTCATTATCATTGGCGGAGCAGGCTCAAACGGCAGAATGGCCTACTCCTGGGCCTATTTTCTATATTTCTGTTTCCTGAATTGAAAGGGTCAAACTGCATATAACATTCCAGATGCTGTCTCACCTAGCTATATGATTGAAGCAAGTCATCTTAATTTGTGTGCTCAAATCCTCTTGCTAAGACTAACATGTGAATTTACTTTAAATTTCACAAAGGATTTCAAAATTTTACAAAGTCTACGTAGGAATTTTATCCCAATGTCTGAAAATGTTTCCATAACAAAAAAATCTGGCAGTTTAAAAAGGTGCTAACTGTATTGTATGAACTTATGATCCTGTAGTCTTGTCAGTTATTCTGTATATTGCAGCAAAATTTCAGGCATTTATCATTTTCTGTAGGGAACTTAGTTTTCGCAAACGGGCACAGTCAGCTGATGAGGAAGGCTGTTCGGAGCTAGCAGACTCGCTGCAGCATCTGACTTTGTCGGAGTTTCTAAAAGAGTATGTTTCAGTCCTCTAATAAATATCTGTGTGTTTGTGTGTTGAAGTAATGCATGTCTAACTTTAACCCCAATAAATATCTCTAACCCTCAAACTGGAAAACCTCCCACTGAGGCCTTTTACATGAAGCTGATGTGCTGGAACAGATTTCGCTGTTGACCAAGTTTCAGTATTTTAATGATTAAGGATAGAATTTCTTTTGTATCCATAGTCAGTGGGAGAGAATTCCACCCATCATTCTTGAACTAATTGATGTGATGATACTGGGCAGTTTATTTGCTGTTTTAACAATATGGATATTTCTGCCTCATCATTGCCTGGAGAAGCTCATTCTGGAATGTAAATGCTTGATAGCCAACTCCAAAAAAATGAGAAATGGAAACTTGCCAGTGTAATTTAGTATGCAGAGCATTTTTGCATAAAATTTCAATTTGTATTTATCTGCTTTAAAAAACTTAAGGAATTGCTTAAGTAATTGCATTTGGTTTTTGAAAGATAATACATTGTGTCTTTAACTGACACATACCAATTGATACAGCATCATTCATAGATAAACATGTTAGAGTTGTCGTTGGCTTCATGGAAACAGCTTCATTGTAGGCCTGACCATATTATTCAAATGCTACTTGTACAATAAAAATGTTTATACAGCAGATATTATGCAAAAAGAAATCTGTCTGCAAGAGTATTGAAAGCTCACTTGATTCTTATGAAAGATGAAGCCTATCTCAACATTTTCATTGCAAATATGAAAATTGTTAGCAGAACAATTTAGCTAAAAAATGGTCATTCTCTGAATATTGGCTAACTCACATGTTAGGAAGAGACAAACTAACAGATATATACACAATGATGCTTGCACTTAAACTAATTCACTCACTTATGTAGTCCTCTGTATCTTAGCACACAGTGCAAATGGAATTCCCCAAGCCCTTGCTTTTGACTTTACTCATGAAGGGGAGGGGGTGTAGTGAAAGCTATGACTTTCCAGATGAGCAAATGGAAACTTTGTTGACCTGTACACACACAGTGCTGGCAATGGGACCCAGAGTTCTTTCACGGCTGGCTAATTTAACAGGATCATCCTCATAAACCTGACCATTGTAGTTGGCCCCTCAGTCTGATCTTTTGAGGTAAATGTATCCAGTTATGCAGTGAAGCAGCAGAGTGGTGGTAGTGGTTTTAGTAAATGCCATGGTGCAAGTTTGCCTTCACGTTTTTATGATTAATTGTGAATGAATCTATTTTACAAGAACCTTAAATAATATAAATCACAATGTGATTTATAACTGCCTACCAATTATTGAACATACAGGGAAAAAATTCTTGTGTAGGTTTTGTCCTTAATATGAATTTATCTTCACTTGATAAGTCAATGTTACTGAATGGATTGTTGGTAACTTGTGAAAAATTCAAGCCTTCTCTTCCCTTTTCACTTTTGTGGTCCCAAAGTATGGCAGCGGCTTTGCATTCTGGACTTTGAGAAATTCACTAGTATAGTTGATTGGCATATGATCCTTCATGTTATATTCTAATTAATTTAATCATGTGTAATCATCGCACACAAAATGCTTTTCCAATGCATCTTTGTACAGTGTTTCATTATCATTTGTTTTAAAGTCCATTTAATTCCACGTTCCCACAGAACAGAAACAAGGTTGTCTATCCTGTGAACAGTTAAGGATATACTGCAGTGTGTTTATTTTGTTAATCACAAATCCCATTCAAAGTCCCTGTAGGTAGTTATCGATTATGATTCTTATAAAAGTAAATTTTGATTATATTACTAAATGTAGATTTGCTACAGTTTCTTCTTTGAAGTAAATGTATATGCCAGTTTCTGGTACTCCCCACCTCCATCTTATTCGAAAGTCAGACATCAATGAGAGATCAAATAGGATCTTGACTTCAGTTCTGATATTTACTGTGCTGCTAATGAGCATTTGCTTGAACTCAGAAACAGAATTACCAAAAGAGGCTATATTTATTGCAAAATAGATTTTAGTTCTAAATGTTTAACTATGAGGTACTTTTTAAAATTGTGTTAAAAGGTCTCTTAAGCCTCCAAGATGATGCACAGGTGGTGCATGCACATTATGCACTAGAAGTGTGCTGTCCACCATCTTGAACTAAACTAACACATCCAAGGTCCATGATTGAAGGAGTAGCAATGAGCTTCCTATTTATCGCAGGACAGCTGCATTCAGGAAAATCAGCACTAGGTGCTATCAAGCAAATATTCTTTAAAGGGTACAAGGGTACTCCTCACAGCCACAAATAAAAACCACACTAGCTCATTCTGCCTCCATCATCACCACTATCCCAATTGGACCAACTTTTCTTATATCTTTCCAGTCTGCACCAGCCACCTTTTCTGTTGTCACCACACCCAGTTCTCCTCAAGAACTTACCTTTATGTACACATCACAGATATCCATTCTGGCATTTGGATTGTTCCCCACACATCAGTTGTACTTAAGGTTAGAAATTCTTGAGTCAGTCCACTCACAGCTGACTCCTGTTAAGAATTAATACTTATTTCCTTTGCTGGATTTTATGCTCTGTGCTGGCAGGTCTGAAATCCACCAGGTGGACTCTTCATTGACTACTTGCCTGCCTCCAAGCTGTCTGATATTTTATGGTTTGTGGGGTGGGGGAATGATGAAAACATCTACCTGCCGTTAGGCCTAATGAGACCCTTAAATTACCAGTGAATGGCTTCCCAAGTACCTCATCCTACCACTACAATGTTTTCCCATGGTTGGAGAAAGAGGTTCAAATGATTCAGGAAATACAGCGGATTCAGCTGTGTGGTCTGATGTTTAACAGGGGTGCGTCACATTCTCCTTTGCAGGCCTCTTGAGGCCTATTGGTCGCACCCACCTTTAATTCACCCCACCTAATCCCGTTCATCCCCCAGACTCATAACCGCAGCTAGGTAAAAACAAGGACTGCAGATGCTGGAGACCAGAGTCTAGAGTGGTGCTGGAAAAGCAAAGCTGGTCAGGCAGCATCCGAGGGGCAGGATTGTCAACTCCCATTACTTCCTTGAACAGGCACCTGACTCCAGACTGACCTGGCCTCCTCAACATGGTGGAATTGCCTGTAGAATCCATGTGACCACGACTATCATTGGTGCTGTGGGGACCACAGAGATGTTGGGTATCAATTGGCCAGCAGCTGCCTTAGGATCTCCCCTCCAGTTTGGATGCAAGGCACGTCTTAAAGTAATTAACACTGCTTCATGTATTAAATTGATGAGGGGGGGCGGGAAGAGGATCTGATGAGATCATGGGTAGACATCCAGCCTCCCACTTTTACCTGGGAAGAGAAAAAACCATTATACCCTGTAAAGCCCAGCTCCTTGTGTCCATCAAAGATTAATCCAAGTTGTATGTGCAGTTAACACAGAAATAAACTTTAATATAAATTTTCAAATCACCCACCAGGCTTATTGGGACATGTTGCTTCTGTTCTTCAAAGGCTAATTTTGAGTGCCGTGTGCTTGCAGTAATTTATGATGTATCAGCAGTCTTCTTGTGGCTTTGGTAGCTAACCCTAAAATAATGATGACTGGAATAACTGTGTACAACTTTACCTTGCTAGTTACTAAATATGAGAGTTATCCTCACAGTTACCAAGGTATAATTGTATCAATTAAGAGTTTGGAGGATTCATTTGTGAATAAAGGGTTCCTCCCATCTATTCTCATCAGCTTTTGTCCTCCACTCCTAACTTATTGACTTGTTTCTGGAGTTGTGATGCTATCGCAACCATATCTGCCTCACTATTACTAGCCTGTGTTTAATTGTGAGCTTTAATGGTGACTGTTGGCAAACTCTCCATCATGGCCATCATCAAATTCTAACTCAATCTGCTCTCAATAAGTATCCACAATCCCACCTGCTCCAAGGGCCTTTGCCCGAAGTGTCGATTTTTCCTGCTCCTCGGATGCTTACTGGCTTGCTGTGCTGTTCCAGCACCACTCTAATCAATCTCTGCTCCAGAGGTGTGTCATGACATGACTGAACAGGTTGTTTAAAAATATTTACCTCCAGCAGGGATTACTGGATAGGGTTCTACTACTGAAAAAATATAAACTCACATCTCATTGCTGTCCTGTCAGAGATTAGATAACCCAACAAAAATAAGGAAATCAAATCCTTGACCATAGTTCAGACATGCACTAACTCAGCTCAAACATCAAAGTTACATACTTTGTGAGAATGAAAACCTAGAGTGAGTTTTGAAATCTTAGTTAGTCAAAAGAACTTGGTCTAAATGTATTTTATCTACAGAATTGAAGAGGAAGAGTGGGACAAGTATATTATTCCTTCAAAAGCAGAGACTGAAAAGTATAAAGTGAGTCGTACGTTCAGCTTCCTCAAAAACAGAATGACGAGCACCAGGAATAAGGGCAAGGTAGACTATCCTCTTTTATTATGCAAACACATTTCTTTATATTAATTAATGCACTTGGAACCAATTAATATAATAATTCACCAGAAGTCTCTATAAATTCTTAGATTACAACATAGCTATTGACTTGTGTAAGGTTGTTGTGGTTCTGTTCGCCGAGCTGGGAATTTGTGTTGCAGATGTTTCAGCCTCTGTCTAGGTGACATCCTCAGTGCTTGGGAGCCTCCTGTGAAGCGCTTCTGTAATGTTTCCTCCGGCATTTATAGTGATTTGTACCTGCCGCTTCCGGTTGTCAGTTCCAGCTGTCCGCTGCAGTGGCCGGTATATTGGGTCCAGGTCGATGTGTGTGTTCTCTATTTCTGTGTTTGAGTACTCAAACTACTGGACCTGTGCCTCACAACACACTTCACATTCAACAACCAAATATATGAACAAATCAACGGCACACCCATGGGCTCACCGATCTCTGGACTCATAGCAGAAGCGGTAATGCAAAGGTTAGAACAAACAGTCATACCACAAATTCACCCCAAACTCTGGGTCAGATATGTAGATGATATCTTTATAATCATTAAAAACACAGAAATAGGGAACACACACTGGATCATCAACGCCACACTCACAGGAATCCGATTCACTAGAGAGGAAAAAAAGGACAACCAACTCCCATTCCTAGATGTGATGGTACAGGGAACACCGAACAGAGAATTCACCACAAAGGTTTACAGGAAAGCCACACACACAGACCAAGTCCTAAACTACGAAAGCAACCACCCCAACACACACAAAAGAAGTTGCATCAAGACACTGTTCAAAAGGGCCACAACACACTGCAGTACACCAGAACTGCAAAAAGAGGAAGAAGAACACCGATACAATGTATTCGCCAAAAATGGATACCCTCGCAATTTCATCAACAGATGCCTAAGGGAAAGACAATGGAATGAGGACATGCCACAACCCAAAGGACTAGCCACACTACCATACATCAAAAACATTTCTGAACTGACAGCCAGACTACTGCGACCACTAGGACTCATAACAGCACACAAACCAACAGCCACTCTCAGACAACAACTCACCAGGACGAAGGACCCGATACCCAGCATGAGCAAAACCAATGTGGTGTACAAAATCCCATGCAAGGACGCACAAAACACTACATAGGACAAACAGGAAGACAGCTAACGGTCCGCATCCATGAACGCCAACTAGGCACGAAACGACATGACCAGCTATCCTTAGTAGCCACACACTCAGATGACAAGCAACATGAGTTTGACTGGGACAACACTACTATTATAGGACAAGCCAAACAGAGAACAGCCAGGGAATTCCAAGAGGCATGGCACTCATCCACAAATTCAATCAATAAGCACATCGACCTGGACCCAATATACCGGCCACTGCAGCGGACAGCTGGAACTGACAACCGGAAGCGGCAGGTACAAATCACTATAAATGCTGGAGGAAACATCACAGAAGCGCTTCACAGGAGGCTCCCAAGCTCTGAGGATGTCACCTAGACAGGGGATGAAACGTCTGCAACACAAATTCCCAGCTCGACGAACAGAACCACAATGAGCACCCGAGCTACAAATCTTCACCCAAATTTTGAACTTGTGTAAGGTAGTGAACATATGGTTAATAATTTATTGTTGGGAGTACAGTTAAAATATATAATGTTGTGCCACAAGTATATTTTGTTAACTTTTTGAACTTTATTAAATAATATTATAACTCTTTTAATTAGCATCACTAATATAATAATGAGTCACCTTCCGCAGAACTTCATTCTTTAACGAGTCCAATCACAGTAAGGTTTTTTTTAACTTCCTTTACTATTTATTTGACTTCTCAGGCTTTTAGTTTGGAGTTTTGGATTACTAGTTCATTGAGATTGCCTGTATACCACCACCTCTTACAGTTGAATGGTGTCAATATTATTGACGTAGTAATAGTCAGTCAAGGGCCAGTTAAGAGTCTGGCCCGTAGGAATTAACCCAACTGCAGCTGGACCAATTCTCTGTGTTTTGTGGTTCTCTGATTTCAAAGAAAAATGCAGAAATGAAGGATGTCATTCAATTCATGGCATCTCTGCTGATTCTTTCAAAGGGTAATCAAGTTAGTCCCCTCCTTAACATTAGCTGGATGCATCAGATGTTTCTATCATTTATTTTGAATGCTACTTCAAAATTGCTTCTTTACCCACCACCGTATTAGACAGTGTGTTCTAGTACTAGCACTGTATATAAACAAGTTTATTTTTTCATGTCATTTCAGGCGTTTTGCTGATTTCCTTAAATCTGGACTCTCTTGTCATGATGCTTCAGCTATTAGGCACGCTCACCAGTGCCTTCATAAGATTCTGCCCACTGTTTCTATCAGCTGGAGAGCTGGTGAGAGCTGCCATTTCCAGAGAAGCCCCCACCCCCAAACTGCATATTGATCAGGCATTGGCAAGGCCACTTGTGGACCTTCCTGGAATCAAGATCCCATGGGCAGAGGTTCTGCCCACCAACGGCTGTCGGCCAATCAATGGCTCCCAGCTTTTGCACTCAGCAGTGCCAGGACCCCAGAGTCTCACGAACATGAAGTGTATGTTGGTGTCTTTGTCCATATATTATGGAACTTCTAAGGCTGGAAGATGTAGGGATGGTGGGGGTTAGTTGGACGCAAGAGCAGAAGGTGGTTTTTCAGGATTGCCACATGGCTACAGGCCCTCCTGCCAGAGTTACTCGCTGACTGTTGCGGATTGAAGCTCTTAACTGGTCCTTACTTGACCACTACTAGTCTGTGACATTACTGCTACTGATAACATCATTGGACTGGTAAAATAGAACCACTGATTAATGGTGCGGAGACACAGGTTCAAATCCCACCATGGCAGCTGGTAAAATTTGAATTCAATAGAAAGCCTAATGGTAACCATGTGACCACTGTTGTTTGTCATAAAAGAAATCTGGTCAGTAATGTCCTTTAGGGAAGGAAATCTGCCTACCCTGTATAACCTACATGTGACTCCAGACCCATAGAAATGTAGGGTGTCTCATAACTGCCCTCTGGGAAATAAGGGTGAGCAGTAAATGCTGGTCGAGCCACGAACAAATAAATTAAAAATAAATTAGCGGCCTTAATTTGAGAGACTTGAGAAGAACTTTATTCTGCAGGAGGTGGGAAGCTGGTGGCTTTTGAGGACAGCTCCAGTCCTCAAAAACATAAGTGCCGTTCCAGCCTCTCAGCTCACCACCTCCAGGAGCAGACAATACTACCCAGTTTCTCTATTTATTTCATTTGAATAATTTATTTTTGATAACATGAGATTTATACCCTCTTAGAAACATAGAAAATAGAAGCAGAAGTAGGCCATTTGGCTAATCAGGCCTGTTCCACTATTCAGCATGATTGTGGCTGATTCTCTATCTCAACACTATAATCCCAATCACTCCCCACACCCCTCAACATCGTTAGCTTCTAGAAATCTATTTCTTCCCTTAATATGCTTAGTGATTTCAACTCCATAACATTCTGTGGTAAGAAATTCTACCGCACTGAGTGAAGAAATATCTCCTTATCTCAATCTGAAATGGTTTATTGTATATGCTGGGACAGTTCACTGAAATGCCACTGGCCATATCTCTTCTTCCTTCATATATATTTTCTATTTGTATTGATTCACCTGAGATTTCAGAACACATCCCTTTTGAATTTCCTGTGATTAATCTCTTTAGTGAGATTGGCTGGATTTGCAGTGTAATCTTTTGCTCTATTACACTTTTTTGTCTTTATGCTCTGATTTTTAATTAAATTTATACTGATAAGAAAAGCACTGTAAATGAACTGAGACCGCTGACTTAGGGCTTGATACTCTGGATCAGATTAATTATTAAAAACATAAACTGCAGCACAATCCTTTGATGCAAGATTGAATGCCACTAGATGGCAGGATTAAACACCAGCTTTGCAGTCAAATTATTCAAAGGATGCTGGTTGTTAATTGTAATTCCAGTGCAGAAGGCAACATTTCATTTGCTGAAAAAAAGAAAGAAAAGTATCAACATTTCAATTTAAGTCCTAATGTTAGATGTATGGTGTTAATTAATACAGTCAACTCAAGCATGTAATCACTTCCTTCTCCTCTATGACCATGGACTGAACATCTTCAGGATTGCCCTATTGCAAATAATCTTTTCAGCTGGCCTACTGTTCAGCCAAAGCTGACTGAGTTAAATGCATGAAAACCAAATCTGTGAAGTTAATGTTTTGCAGGCTTATAATTGGAAGGGAGAGAGGTGAAGTGTGATGGTAAGGATAAGAATATTGAAATAATTAACTCACCTATTGGGAACAATGACTGTAAATGGGAGAACATTTCAGATTGCAAATTTACAAATGCTGTAAAAGTTACTCCAGGTACTTAGCAAATAAAAAGAAATTGAAATCTTCATATAAAACTGTCTTGGGCATACTAGAGCACTACGTGATGTTTCACCTCCCAACACTTTTTACTTTAACAGGGAAAGCACAAAGATGCCAAGGAAAAAGAGAAATGGAGCAACGGCCACCAATTCATTGCAGGAATTATTTCAGGGACACTACAATGCATGGTTTGTGACAAGCTTGTTGGTGGAAAGGATGTTCTGCAATGCTTCAGTGAGTAATGATCTATCAGTTTATAGATGCAAACATAATGGACTGAATTTCATGTGGGGGCGGGCTCCATACAAGAATCACCCACCAATTGGTAAACCCAAGAAAAGGCAAACAAGATGAGAAAGAGACTTGGTAACAAGCTATTTGCCCGTTAGTTATTTATTTAAACGTGGCAGGAGTGCTGACAGTTTCAGCACCACTAATATGAGGAATGGATTGGACATGAGTGGGACTTACACCTCTCATATTTTATGTATTCTTCCCCCCACCCTCCCCGTCAAAAAAAAGCTAGTGTGTGTGGTTGGTAAATCCAGCCCGATGAATCGATGTATATCGATGGGCGGCACGGTGGCACAGTGGTTAGCACTGCTGCCTCACAGCGCCAGAGACCTGGGTTCAATTCCTGCCTCAGGCAACTGACTGTGTGGAGTTTGCATATTCTCCCCATGTCTGCATGGGTTTCCTCTGGGTGCTCCGGTTTCCTCCCACAATCCAAAAACGTGCAGGTTAGGTGAATTAGCCATGTTAAATTGCCCGTAGTGTTAGGTAAAGAGGTAAGTGTAGGGGAATGGGTCTGGGTGGGTTACGCTTCGGCGGGTCGGTGTGGACTTGTTGGGCCGAAGGGCCTGTTTCCACACTGTAAGTAAGTAATCATGATGCAGTGTGTGTAACGGAAGTTCAATGCTGAATTTGGGCAAATGGTTTGTATGCCTGTGTTAACTCTAGTGTCTGAATTCCCAATAGGCGCACTCACCAGACTAATCCCTATACAGCACTAAATAATACAATTTTACCTTACAACAGTTATTTTGAAGGAGGTCTAACAGTGCAGTGGAATCTATCCCTGCCTTTGAGGTTGAATCTCCAGATTCAAGTGTTACTCCTGAACTTGATGGTTAAGGAAGCTGTGTTTATAATGTTGCCATTTTACATTGGTATTTTAAGACAGTTTCTTGGGGGTTAGTGGAGAACACACTCAGTTTATTCTTACACTAAACAGAGGGTTGTCAGTCGTGTTAATAAGACAGTGTAAGGACAGCTTCGTGTTTGCGCTCATAATGTGAATGTTTGCCCAATGCTTCAATGGTGAGATCCTCAGAATGCGAGTCACTGTAGTCCAATCCAAAACCCCTACCAACCATTAATTAGAGCTTTTGGATGCTGGTTTCCATGAGCGATCAGAGTTATTGATCACAAGGTCTGAAATGCAGCTGTGAAGCAGTATGCACTGTCACTTTATTATACCACCCATTCCATTGACAGTAGGCTTTTCTGGCCCTACTTCAAAGCTGCCCCAGGTCATGCAACTAAAACATTGAACGTATTGCTGCTGTCCAGGGAGTGATGAGAAGAACAGATGAATATCTGACGTATGACTGTTTAGGTAAAGTTGGTGTAGACAATTTTAAGAGTAAAACAGATCTCCCTGAATGAATCACAGTTCTGAATAATAGAAAATCCAGGTTAGTATTTGGGTTGAATATCCTACAGCAGAATTTGTTTGAAAGGTAGATCTATATCTGATTGTTGTACTCTCTCCCCACCCCCACCCTCCTCTAGCTTATCTCTCCACGCTTCAGGCTCACTGCCTTTATTCCTGATGAAGGGCTTTTGCCCGAAATGTCGATTTCACTGCTCGTTGGATGCTGCCTGAACTGCTGTGCTCTTCCAGCACCACTAATCCTATATCTGATTGTTGGCTAGGGAATGAATGCATGTCTGTCATAGTAGTTGGGAAATTTAAATTCAGTTAATCAATCAATTTGGCATTTAAAAATAAAAGCTTGTCTCAGTACTGATGATCATGACAACCTTTTCCATTGTACTAATGCTGTTTAGGCAAAAAAACCTGCTACCCTTGTACAATGGATCTGTTTGTGACCCTAGAAACACATCAGTGAAGTACTCCTAGCTGCCCTCTGAAACTGCCTAGCAAGTCACTCAGGAAACAGGAATTAAGGATCATGAGACTATAAGGAATGTGAGGAGAAATAGGCCATTCAGCCTATCGAAAGTCCTCAACTCCACTCTCCTCCCTTGATTTCCTTAGTGATTAGAAATCTGTCTGTCAGCCTTGAAAATACTTAACATCCCAGTCTTGACAATCCTTAGAGCCCTTAAATGCACAACTCCTTATTCTGAGCTTTTTCCCTTTGGTCTTAGACTCTCCCACAAAGGAAACAACCTCTCCACATCTATCCTGTCAAGCCACCTAACAATCTCATATGTTTCAATAAAGTCTCCTCACATTCTCCTAAACATCAGTGGTTTAGCTGTTAGCTGGACAGTTAGGTTGTGATGCAGAATGATGCCAACAGCATGGGTTAAATTCTCTGACGTCACCATGAAGGACTCTCCTTCTCAACCTGTCCCCTTGCCTGTGGTGTGGTGAGCCTCAGGTTAAGCCAATACCAGTCATCTCTCTCTCTCTGCCTGTCTAATGAGAGTAGCCCTATGCTGAGATAGGAATATGACAACTCCTGCAGTCCTCACTTTCTCCTAGTATGACAACTCTACCTGTTTTCTACTCCGAAACCACGGACTGTTAGCTTATTAAGTAGTGTTATTTGTAGCACATTACCAAATGCCTTTTAGAAATCCAAATTTATTACATCTGCTTGTTATTTCCTGAAAAAAAACCACAATAAATTTGTCAGGCATGATTTCCCCTTCATGAAAACATGCCACCTCTGCTTGGATTGGCAGTATATGTCAGCCTTACAAGTAATATCCAAATTAGGTGACTGCATTTTGAATAATCTGATGCTGTCAGACAGCTCCTAATTTATCTAATGTCTTTCTTTTATAGGTTCCTAGCACTTAAAATTTTATTTTTGTTTTTGCTGAAGGTTTTTTTCTCTTTTTCAGATTGTACCATGAGTATTCATAAAAGTTGCAGAGATTCTGTTCCTATGTGTATTAAGGCCAAGTATCCAGTAAGTATAGATCCTCTGGAATAGAAATAAAATAATCTGGGTTCCCGAAAATATAGTTTTTGATCATTTATTTTCAGACTGTGACCAACATTGTTGTAACTACTCTTACTGCCCATGTCTAATTTCCTTGAGTTGCCTCCGGTTCTTCCCAACTGCATAGGCCTCCAAAAGCCAAACACAGTAGTGACCTTTGGACTGGAAGTCAGTGCTGCGATCAGCAGATACCAATCGCTGTGCATGGAACCTTGGGATAGTGTATCTGGGTGTCCCAGAACCAATAAAAACTAGTAGACACAGCGAATAATTTGGAAAGCTAATAGAATGTTCTTATTTATCACAAGGGGAATTGAAAACAAAAGTAGGGAGGTGATGCTTCATTTGTACGGGGAATTTCTGCAACCACAGCAAGAGCATTTTCTTTTTATTCATGCATGGATGAGGGTATCACTGGTTAGGCCAGCATTTATCTGATTGAAACGTATAGGCTTATGAAAGGACTGGACACTCTGGCAGGAGGGAACATATTTCCGTTGATGGGGGAGTGCCGAACCAGAGGACACAACTTAAAAATACGGGGTAGACCATTTAGGACAGAGATGAGGAGAAACTACTTCACCCAGAGAGTGGTGGCTGTGTGGAATGCTCTGCCCCAGAGGGCAGTGGAGGCACAGTCTCTGGATTCTTTTAAGAAAGAATTGGATAGAGCTCTTAAAGATAGTGGAGTCAAGGGGTATGGAGATAAGGCTGGAACAGGATACTGATTAGGAATGATCAGCCATGATCATATTGAATGGCGGTGCAGGCTCGAAGGGCAGAATGGCCTACTCCTGCATCTATTGTCTATTGTCTATTGTCTATTGTCATCCCAATTGCCTAGAGGGCAGTTAAGAGTCAACCACATTGCTATCCTAATTCCATAAGGGTAAGTATCAAGTGTGCAATATTTGTCAAAGAGAGCAGTGCTGTCACTCTGCATGAGTAACACTGTTGATATCAGGGATCTGCTAGCCACAAAGCTGGATAATAAGGATCGTGATTTTTTTGTTTGGTCACCTTATTTAATGAATATTGTAAATAATTTGCAAACAGTTCAGAAAAACAAATGACACCCTGAGGGGTCTTGTCAGGGTAAATTTGGAGAGTTGGCTTTGTTGTGTGGGAGATTCCAGAACTAGGACTCACTGCTTAAAAATTGGGGGTCACCCATTCACAGAGGTGAGATGAAATTATTCGTCACAGTGAGGTGAGTGTCCTTGGAACACTCCTTCTAAAAAGGCAGTGGAAGCAGAGTCTGTGGAATATTTTTAAGACAGAGGTGGAAGCTTGACTCTATCCAGGATCCACTAATATCATTTATTGTATCCGTTGCTCCCGATGCGGTCTCCTCACATTGGGGAGACTGGGCGCCTCCTAGCAGAGCGCTTTAGGGAACATCTCCGGGACACCAGCACCAATCAACCCCACCGCCCCGTGGCCCAACATTTCAACTCCCACTCCCACTCTGCCAAGGACATGGAGGTCCTGGGCCTCCTTCACCGCCGCTCCCTCACCACCAGACGCCTGGAGGAAGAACGCCTCATCTTCCGCCTCAGAACACTTCAACCCCAGGGCATCAATGTGGACTTCAACAGTTTCCTCATTTCCGCTTCCCCCATCTCACCCTAGTTCTAAACTTCCAGCTCAGCACTGTCCCCATGACTTGTCCGGACTTGTCCTACCTGCCTATCTCCTTTTCCACCTATCCACTCCACCCTCTCCTCCCTGACCTATCACCTTCATCCCCTCCCCCACTCACCCATTGTACTCAATGCTACTTTCTCCCTACCCCCACCCTCCTCTAGCTTATCTCTCCACGCTTCAGGCTCACTGTCTTTATTCCTGATGAAGGGCTTTTGCCCGAAACGTCGATTTCGAAGCTCCTTGGATGCTGCCTGAACTGCTGTGCTCTTCCAGCACCACTAATCCAGAATCTATTCAGGATGAAGCAGCCCATTTGATTGATGCCACATCCATAAACACTCACTCTCTCCTAGTTAGTGAATGAAAGGTTATCAGGAGTAAGTGGTAATGTAGATTTGTGGTTACAGTTGGATTAAATACTCTCCTGTCTGCTGCCCTGTGAGAGTTTATAAATTGTCTTGTATTCTTTCATATGTTCAGAGCATCACTCTCAAAGTCAGTAGTTGTTGTTCATCTCTAATTGCCTTTCAACGGAATGACTTTCTAGGCCATTCAGAGGGCAGTTAAGAATTAACCACATTGCTGAGAATCTGGAGCCACATCAGACCAGCTAAGGATGGCAGATTTCTTTCCCTAAAGATATTACTGATCCACGTAGAATTTTACAATAATTGATGATAGTTACCATGGTGCCTGTTACTGAGCCTAACTTTATATTACAAATTGAATTCAGATTCCAACAACTACCATGATGGGATTTGAACTAATGTCCCCAGATTATTAACTGAGTCCTCTGGCTAACTTGTCCTGTGAAATTATGACTACTACATAACCACTTCATCTGATCTTCCATAGCAAAAATTATTTGTGACCTTGCCGTTTGGTGATTTGGAACAGGAGTTAAACATTCCCCAAGATTGATTTCAGCACATTTGAAACACATTTTAACTCTGTGTTAGCCTCTAAAGTTCACAAAGTGCTGGTATTTGAGTTAATGTCAGATCATGTATTGTTCCTTCTTCGTTATTGGGATGATAGTGCTTGCGCTCTGTTTATCTCTCCTGGGCCTGTTGCATCTAGGCAGAAAGCACTGTATTTCTTTATTGCAAACATAAAACTAGAACAGGAGGTTTGGAGTGAGGGAGGAGGATGGAATGTGAAGTTCCAAGTTTAAAGTCATCCTACTTTCAACTTTCATATCTGATAGCATGAGGTTGGGGTGGGAGATGAGGAAAGGCCTGCAGTATCATAACACTACCCTGAATACTCTGTGAAAACAATCGATAAAGCCAGTGTCATTAGCCAGCTGTATGATATGCAGCACCATCTCTTCAGTCTTGCATGAGTTGAAGATTTGTCTGTCCCCTGTTGGTCCAGATTTAGTTGCTCAATTGTGTGAGCCCTGCTGCAAGAGAGAGAGAATACTGATTTTTTTTATTCATTTACAGGACGTAGGCATAGCTGTCCACCCTTAATTGGCCTTGAAAAAGTGTTTGATGGCTGCTAAGTAAGTGGGCTGATTTGTCCTTCATGGTGCTGAGCTTTTTCAGTGTTATTAGAGCTGCACCATTCCAGGAAGATAGAAAGTATTCCACCATCTACAAGGGACCTGTGATGTGCACCATGTAGATGGTGGATAGGCATTCGAGAGGAGGAGGTGAAAGACCTGTTGCAGGATTCCGAGCCTCTGATCTGTTGTTTTAAATTTATATGGTTAGTGCAGTTCAGATTCTAATCAGTGCCAACTCCAGGATGGTGCGCCACATAAATGCTAGGCAATGACCATCTCCAATTAGGAACAATCTAACCATTGCCCCTTGACATTCAATGGCATTACCATCACTGAAATCCCCAGCATCCTGGGGAGTTAGTATTGACCAGAAACTCAGCTGGACTTGCCATATAAATACAATGGCTACAAAAGCAGGTCAGAGGCTAGGAATACTTCAGTGAGTAACTTTCCTCTTGACTCCCCAAAGCCTGTCCACCATCTATAAGGTGCAAATTGCCAGTGTGATGGAATACTCCCAATTTGCCTGGATGAGAGCAACTCCAACCACACTCAAGAAGCTTGATACCATTCAAAGCAAAGCAGCCTGTTTGATTGGCAACATATCCACAAACAATCATTCCCTCCATAATTGATGTTCAGTAGCAGCAGTGTTACTATCTACAAGATGTACTGTTGAAATTCGCCAAACATCCTTTGACAGCATCTTCCAAACTCTCAACTACTTACATCTAGAAGGCAAAAGGAGCAGATATTTGGGTAAACCACCACCTGTAAGTTCACCCCCAAGCCACTCACATCTTGACTTGGAAATATATTGTCATTCCTTCCCTGTTGCTGCATCAAAATCCTGGAAATCCCTCCCTAGTATTGTGGATCTATCTACAGCAAATGGAATGCAGCAGTTAAAGAGGGCAGCACAGTACCACCTTCTCCAGGGAGGGGCAATAAATTCTTGGACTCAGCCAATGATGCCCATGTCCCATGAGTGAATGAAGAAAAGGGCATTCAGTGATAGTGATGAATGCAGCGTTGATGTTAAGGTCACTGTCTCTTCACCTCTGCAGATCAGCTCTTTTGTTTAGTTTGGACCAGGACTGTAATGAGGGTCAGGATCCTCATGGCATGACAGAACCCAAACTGAGTGTCTTTGAACAGGTTATTGCTGAGCCAATATTGTTTATATTACTGTTGACAATCCCTTCCTTCACTTTTCTGACGACTGATCATAAACTCTTGGGGTTGCATTTGGCCAGCTTGGATTTTTTTCAGCTTTTTGGGGACAGAGCATACCTCGGCAATTTTTGAAGTGCTGTGTAGATGCCAGTGATTAGGTATTTATGATTGTTGTCTTTGATATACCTGTCATAACTGAATAACTGGAGGTATGTTGATATATTGAGAGGTGTGTAAGAGGCAGGCAGCATTGGATAGTTCATGAAGGTAGCATAGAGTATCTGGCTGTTAGGTGTGAATCCTGAGTGATAGTGCTGAATGGTGACTGATGGTGTTCTGATGTGTTTAACCAGGTAGGATCTTGGTGATATGGTAGGAACAAGCTGCTCGTTGGATGCTGCCTGAACTGCTGTGCTCTTCCAGCACCACTAATCCAGTATTTGGTTTTCAGCATCTGCAGTCATTGTTTTTACCAACAAGATGTTCTTTGTCAGTACTTTCACTGAGATAATTAGACCTCTTTCTGCACAGCTGTCAGAGTCCAAACGTTCACCTACTCCCATTCTGTTCAGAGGGAATTATTTTCTTGCCCTCTTGTGGAAACTTGGCATCTCTCCTTTTGCCCAGTTCCATGACAGGCATTGCCATTGTGACATCTGTAAACCTTGGAGCCCTCTCTTCACTGGTCCTCCATTTCCCTTCTCTCTGATTGTAGCATTGAGGGTCAACAACATTCATTCCCTGCCAACAGATTTAAGAACAGCCTGTTTCACACTGTTATCAGACTTGTGAATGGGCCTCTCAAACATAGAGTTGTTGTTTCTCTGCACCTTCTCTATAATATTCTGCATTCTGTTCTTATGTACTTACATAATGTATGATTTGTCTGGTTAGCACATAAAACAATACTTTTTACTGTATCTGGTACGTCTGACAATAATAAATCAAAGTCAAATCATGCATCTTCCTTTTAAGAGGGACAATATGTCTTTAAGAACTGCCATCTAGCCAGGGCTCATACTACCTCTTGCAGAGTTAGATCTGCATTGTGCATGAAGCCAACCATTAGTGTGCCTCTCATTGGACACATTGAAGTCATTCAAAGGAGGAAACCTAATGTTTGTGTGTGTGCGCCTACCTGCCTCAACAGGAGCAGATGTAAATAGTTTGTGAATCATGAGCCAATGCTTAAATGTAAACAAATTTTAATCCTTATTATTTAACAATAAGCAGCCACAATCAAAAAAGTTAACAACCACAATAATGATTACCTTCCACCTATCTTCCCCTGTAGAATCACCTGGATTTTATATCTACATACATACAAACCTAAGAGCATAAGTGGACCATTTGATCTCTTTAAGCCTACTCTGCCTTTTTAACATTCTTATCTGATTATGGCCTCATTTGACTTTCCTGCCTGTAGCCTAAAACCTGTTATGGACGAGACCAGGCCCCCTCAAACTATTTTAAGCAGGTAGCCAAGACCCTAACTTTTTCTTGTTTTAAAGGTAAATGTGAAGTGGGTGTTCTGGATGTAATGCAACTGGTCAAATCATTTAAGCAAAACACAATTTATTTAAACACTATAGTTAAACTACAAACAAAAGAAAGAGGAATTTAGAATAACTTAACTATTGGAAAACTTACCTGAATAATAGTAAGTTTTTTATTATTATTATTTATTAGTAATAAATAATATTAATAATAATAATAAATGTACTTATTACTAATTAACAGTTCCAAAACAGTAACATCCAATAAACATACCCCTTGGCCAAAAGTTAAATTCCGACGTGGATTCTTAGATGCCATTCAACTTCAAGAGAGATTCCAGAGAAAGTCACAGTCAGGAAGTCAGGAATCATTTACTGAAGCTCCAATTCTTTTGGGACCTTAACAGATTCTAACCGCTACAGTTAAAAAAACTAGTAAGCCTAATCTGGGAAAACTGGCCACTCCCCTTCCTTTGTTACATCTGTTTTAGAATCTAAAGGCCTCTAAAGTTATTAACTTAGGCTGGCTCCAGTAGACATTTTGGCATCTCTGCCTTTACATCCTCTCTTCAACAAACCTAGGACAAAATAACCTTTTTAAAGTCACAAAATCTCTGATCCATTCTTAATCAAAACTCGATTAAGCACACTACCTCTACTGCACTCTAGTGCAGAGATTTCCACATGCTAAGGATATGCGGAGAGAAAATTTCTTCTCATCCCGACTTTAAGTTGGAGACCTATTATTGTTAAACTGAGTTTTCTAGCTTAGCCTATCCCATCAGGGGAGAACATCAGATCACACTGTCAAGACTTCTTGGGATTTTGTGTTGTTTCAATATGATCATCTGTCTTTCTGCTAAACTCCCAAGAATGTAATCTCTGAACTGCTCATAATGCATTTATCTCCTTTCTTAACTAAGGAGACCAAAACTGTACACATTCCCCAGTTATATTCTCAACATGACACTGTGTTGCTGCAACAAAATGTCCTTACCTTTAGACCTAATTCTCTCTGTAATGAACTACAGCATCACATGCCAACTGAATGGCCTACTCCTGTATTTGAATGGTTCAAGAAGGTTGCTCAGCACCACCTTCTCAAAGGCTATTGGGTCTAGCAATAAATATGAAAATGTGTTAATTATGTCTAACCAACTTATTGTAGTTAAGTTCATGTTTAACAAACTTGTTGAAAAAATAACATGTGCCGTGGATAAAGGGGATCTTGTGGATGTGCTTCATTTAGAATTCCAGGAGGTATTTGTTGTGTTGTCAAAGGGTTTTGTGCAACATTAAAAAAAAACACAGAATTCAAGGTTGGGGCCAGAGGCTCAATAGGAGATTGACTAGCTAACAGAACACAGAAGTATAGGCCTAAATAGGTCATTTTCTTATTGGCAAGATACATTGAGTGGTGTGCCATAGGGATCAGTACTAGGTCTTCAACTCTTTGCAAATTTTATAAATGACAAATGAAGAGACCAAATATGATTGCTGAATTTACTGGTGATGTAAAAATAGGTAGGAAATTAAGTTTCAAACAGTTTTGGCAAAAAATGGCGTATAATGTGAGGAAAATGTGAAATTGTCCATTTTAGCAGAAAGAAATAAATAGCATATTGTCAAAATATCTAAGCAGTCATAAATTATAGTCCTTTGAGATACAAAAGGATCTGGGCATCCCTGTGCATTACTCACAAAAAGCTAGTTTGCAGGTGCAGCAGGAAATTAGGAAAAGTAGTAGAATGTGAACATTTATTTCAAGGTGAACAGAGTACAAGGATTGCACAATTATGTTTCAGTTATACAGGGCAATGTCGGTACTACATCTGGAATACTGTGCACAGTACTGATCTCCTCATTTATGGAAGGTTGTAACTTCATTAGAAGCGGTTTAGAGAACGTTGACCAGACTAATATCTGGAATGGTTGTGTTGCCTTATGAGAAAAGGTTGGACAGTTTAGGATTGTATCTACTGGAGTTTAGAAGACTGGATTATAACATACAAGATCCTGAAAGTCTTGCCAGAGTAGAAGGAACAAGGATACTTCCACTGTAGGAGAATCTAGAATGGGTTACTGTTTAAAAATCAGGAGTTGCCCATCTTAGAGATATGGGGAAATATTTTCTCGCACACTGTTGCATGATGTTGGAACTGTTCCTCAGAAGAAACCAGATGGCACAGTCTCATTTAGGGGTCGCCTATTTAAAACAGAGATGAGGAGGATCTTTTTCTTCGAGATTAGTGGACATGAGGAATTATTTACTGTAGAGGGGTATCGAGGCTGGATCATTAAGTCTATTCAATACTGAGATGAACAAATTTTTTTTAGAATTAGGGAACTTAGAGTTATTGGAACAAGATAGGAAAGTGAAGTTAGTGATTGTCAGATCAATCATGATCCAATTGAATGGTAGACCAGACTAAATGGGCTGAATGGCCTACTTCTGGTCCTATGTCTTATGGTCTTAAGATGGTGGAGAAGAGACTTTTGAATATTCTTAAAGGAATGGGAAGTAGATTCTTGATAAGCCAGTGGGTGAAAGGTTATCAGGATAGGCCGTAAGTTTAAATAATCAGATCAGCCATGATTGAAATGAATTGAATTGATGGTGTAGGCTTGAAGGACCAAGAGGCCTATGTCTGCTCATAATTTGGTCATCCATACGCAATTGACATTCATATTCTAGTAACGAATATGAAGAATTGTTGGTGGTGTGCTATTAGATTAGATTCCCTACAGTGTGCAAACAGGCCCTTCAGCCCAACAAGTCCACACCAACCCTCTGAAGAGCAACCCACCCAGACCCATCTCCCTCTGACTAATGCACCTAACACTATGGGCAATTTAACATGGCCAATTCATCTAGCCTGCACATCTTTGTGACTGTGGGAGGAAACCAGAGAATCTGGAGGAAACCCACGCAGACACCAGGAGAACGTGCAAACTCCAGACAGTCACCCAAGGCTGGAATTGAACCTGGGACCCTAATGTTGTGAGGCAGCAGTGCTAACCACTGCACCACCATGCATTGTTAGGCATGCAAGTGTTTTTGTAATCAAAATTAGATATCCAATTACAAGTAGAAATTTACCGTTCACAGGAGAAATTCTTCATCCATTTTATAAGATGGTCTTAATGCTGGTGATTTTAAACATAAGATTTCACTTCCATTAAAGTCAAATTTGTATCCCATTAAACCTTCATGATTGATGTTTGAAATAAACTTTGGCTCACATCTTATCAAAAAATACATTTATATGTCAGAAGGTGACATAAAACTACAGGCTTATATCCATCATGCCTTTCTTAAAATTAATTAAGCTGGGATAAATTAATGAGTTATGGAGTTGACATTTTGAGTCTGATGTGACTATTCTTCAGAAGAGTTCTAAAACACTAACTCTGTTTCTACTTCCACAGATGTTGACAGACTTGCTAAGTTTCTCTAGAAAGCCCGTGTTTGTTTCAGATTTCCAGTGTCTGCAGTATTTTGACTTGAATGAGTTATGGCCTAAATATGCAGTTATTGATAACTATTAAGATGATACAAAATATGAAAATAATGAGTACAGTAGAAACTTTTTGTGGATCTTGTTTGACATATAGTATTTTCAGAAATAATTTCATTAATTGTTCTACCGTTTTCAACTAAGCTTTACTTTGCTTAAGGCTCTAGTTTCTGGCATACCCTCCATATAACACATTGCCTTGCTATCTTGCTTTCTTCAATTAAGACAGTACCTTTTTGACCAAGCTTTTGCTCATCTGATTAATATTTCCTTATATAACTTAGAGTGATACTGTGCTTGCAATACTGTCATGATATTCCTTTAATTTAAAGGTGCTAAAGAAGTATAAGTTGTTGTTATTATTCTATTCTTATGAACTCGTGGGGTTTTTTCTGCAGAATCTTCAAGACAAATGTCACATAGTATCACGAAGCAAACCAACCCAGTGTGTGCACTGTAAGTATGAATAACTGTATCAAAATATTTTTGAAACTATGTGTACCTATTTGTTAAAGCAGCTGTTTGTTCAAGTCACAAGTTTCATTTTCTGATGTGAGGTAAATGCAGGAGCAGGAATGTACTTAAGAAACATGTAGCTCTACATTCACCAACTTCTGCATCTGCCCCATCCTTTTAGCATATTTTCCAACTTTGGCAAATAGAATTAAGGAGAATCCAAATATATGAAGGACAAAAGGGCAACTAAGGAGAGAATAGGGCCCCTCAAAGATCAGCAAGGCGGCCTTTGTGTGGAGCCACAGAAAATGGGGGAGATACTAAATGAATGTTTTGCGTCAGTATTTACTATGGAAAAGAAAATGGAAGATATAGACTGTCGAGAAATAGACGGTGACATCTTGCAAAATGTCCAGATTACAGAGGAGGAAGTGCTGGATGTCTTGAAACGGTTAAAAGTGGATAGATCCCCAGGACCTGATCAGGTGTACCCGAGAACTCTGTGGGAAGCTAGAGAAGTGATTGCTGGGCCTTTCACTGAGATATTTGTATCATTGATGGTCACAGGTAAGGTGCCAGAAGACTGGAGGTTGGTGCCACTGTTTAAGAAGGGCGATTATTGGAAAGATGTTGTGAAACTTGAAAGGGTTCAGGAAAGATTTACAAGGATGTTGTCGGGGTTGGAGGATCTGAGCTACAGGGAACGGCTGAACAGGCTGGGGCTGTTTTCCCTGGAGCATCGGAGACCGAGGGGTGACCTTATAGAGGTTTACAAAATTATGAGGGGCATGGATAGGATAAGTAGACAGTCTTTTCTCTGGGGTCGGGGAGTCCAGAACTAGAGGGCATAGGTTTAGGGTGAGAGGGGAAAGATATAAAAGAGACCTAAAGGGGCAACTTTTTCATGCAGAGGATGGTATGTCTATGGAATGAGCTGCCAGAGGATGTGGTGGAGGCTGGTACAATTGCAACATTTAAGAGGCATTTGAATGGGTATATGAATAGGAAGGGTTTGGAGGGATATGGGCCAGGTGATGGCAGGTGGGACTAGATTGGGTTGGGATAGCTGGTCGGCATGGACGGGTTGGACCAAAGTGTCTGTTTTCATGCTGTACATCTCTATGACTCTATGACTATGACTCTATTGACAGTGTTGGTGGTTTTTTCTCACTCCTGGTAACTTGTGGTATTTACCACTTATACTGGTATGTATTTGGTACTGGGTCAGGGCTGTTTGAAGTAATTTGATGCCACCCATTCTCTTTGCTTTTGTCTTGAGGCTATTTAAGATACACCACCATGGATGTATCTATAGAAGAGGCACTGTTCTTAGATAACAAGCAAGTTTGTTTCATTTTAGCAATTTGTACAATGACATTTGGTCAGAAGTAGTTATTAGGACTAAAGACAGTAAATGTTGGGAAACTTAGCAAGGTTTGACAGCATCTGTGGAGAGACAAACTAGCTTAATATTTTGAGTCCACTATGACTTCTTCAAAATAATTATCTCAGTAAACATCTTTATAAATAGTATTAATTCGCTTTCAGATAGCTCAAAAAAAATTAGGTTGTATTAAGTTTAGTGATGCCACATTTTTATTTTCTGCCATTTCTGCATCTAAATTTATAATGAATTATATTATAAGCCAGATTCTCACAATTGCCAGATTCTCACAACTGCCAAGCATCACTAGATAACATGGAAGTGCCTAAAGGTAGAATAAAATTCTGAAAAGAATTTTAAAAATTAGCTTTGATGGATGTAATGAAGAGGTTTTTGAGTCAATTTCTTGCTACTTGCACACCAAGAGCACTCGCAGAAGGGCATCCAACCAAAAAACATTTTGAGGCTGATACCCTCCAATCTGCTGCCATTAGATCTGCCCTCACTCCCATGGTGCTGCAGCTCAGAAAAGCTAACTGGTGTAGATGCACACTTTTTGACTTGCTTGGCATGTTACAAGAGGGTGACCACCAATTTTATGGACGTATCAATACTTGAACATTGTGGGCCTCTAAAAAAGGGGGCCCTTTGAGAAGTTACAAAATTGAAGAAATGAGATAAAGCTTCAGCCAACAGATTTAGTATACGAAAGATAATTGATTTGGGAGCAGTTAATCTTTTGATTATTTTATAAGAAAGGCTTTTTGTTCTGACCTTTTGGTCCTCCCTGGAGGCTGCTGAAAGTTGAAGAAGAATTGGTGTGTTCTTTACACATTTTATATTAAGTAGGAGAATGGTCATGATCATAGCTGGATCTGAGACATTACCAAAGGAGGAAGAAACTGCTGACTTGGTGGAATCCAAGAAACACACAGGGCAAATCCAACATTAATACCTTCCAGCTCAGCGAACAAACCTACATCCAGATTAATAAATCTTTCTGAGAAGCAGTGCATTGGAGCATTGCTTCAGCAGGAAGGTAGCAAGAGAGCTCTTTTCAGTGACTGGGAAATGGTGTGCAACTCTAATTCTGAAGCTCCATAATTCTTCTTACTTCAGTCAAAATTACAATAGCATTCAACTATTCTTTTATAGAAGGCTTTCGGGCAACCGCAGGAGATATATCTACATCAACTGACATACAGTCTCTATATAGAACATAGAACATTACAGTGCAGTACGGGCCCTTCGACCCTCGATGTTGCGCCGACCTGTCATACCAATCTGAAGCCCATCTAACCTAACTATTCCATGTACGTTCATATGCTTGTCCAATGACGACTTAAATGTACTTAAAGTTGGCGAATCTAATACCGTTGTAGGCAAAGCATTCCATACCCTTACTACTCTGAGTAAAGAAACTACCACTGACATCTGTCCTATATCTATCACCCCTCAGTTTAAAGCTATGCCCCCTCGTGCTCGCCATCACCATTCTTGAAAAAAGGCTCTCCTTGTCCACCCTATCTAACCCTCTGATTATCTTATATGTCTCTATTAAGTCACCTCTCAACCTTCTTCTCTCCAACGAAAACAGGTTCAAGTCCCTCAGCCTTTCCTCATAAGACCTTCCCTCCATACCAGGCAACATCCTAGTAAATCTTCTCTGCACCCTTTCCAAAGCTTCCACAGCCTTCTTATAATGCTGTGACCAGAACTGTACACAGTACTCCAAGTGTGGCCGCACTAGAGTTTTGTACAGCTGCAGGATAACCTCATGGTTCTGGAACTCGATCCCCCTATTAATTAAAGCTAAAACACTGTATGCCTTCTTAACAACCCTGTCAACCTGGGTGGCAACTTTCAAGGATTTGTGTACCTGGACACCGAGATCTCTCTGCTCATCTACACTACCAAGAATCTTACCACTAGCCCAGTACTTTGCATTCCGGTTACTCCGACCAAAGTGAATCACCTCACACTTGTCCGCATTAAACTCTATTTGCCACCTCTCAGCCCAGCTCTGCAGCTTATCTATGTCTGTCTGTAATCTACAACATCCTTCGTCACTATCCACAACTGCACCGACCTTAGTGTCGTCTGCAAATTTACTAACCCACCCTTCCATGCCCTCATCCAGGTTGTTTATAAAAATGGCGAACAGCAGTGGACCCAACACCGACCCTTGCGGTCCACCACTGGTAACTGGACTCCAGGCTGAACATTCCCCGTCAACCACCACCCTCTGTCTTCTTTCAGCAAGCCAATTACTGATCCAAACTGCTATATCTCCCACAATCCCATTCCTCTGCATTTTGTACAATAGCCTACTGTGGGGAACCTTATCGAACGCCTTGCTGAAATCCATATACACCACATCAACCAGTTTACTCTCATCTACCTGTTTGGTCACCTTCTGAAAGAACTCAATAAGGTTTGTGAAGCACCACCTACCCTTCACAAAACCGTGCTGACTATCCCTAATCAAATTATTCTTTTCTAGATGATTATAAATCCTATCTCTTATAACATTTTCCAACACTTCACCAACAACTGAAGTAAGGCTCACTGGTCTATAATTACCAGGATTGTCTCTACTCCCCTTCTTGAATAGGGGAACCACATTTGCTATCCTCCAGTCTTCTGGCACTATTCTTGTAGACAATGATGATTTAAAGATCAATACCAAAGGCTCGGCAATCTCCTCCCTGGCTTCCCAGAGGATCCTAGGATAAATCCCATCCAGCCCAGGGGACTTATCTATTTTCACACTCTGCAGGATTTCTAATACCTGCTCCTTGTGAACCTCAATCACACCTAGTCTAGTAGCCTGTATCTCAGTATTCTCCTCGACAACATTGTCATTTTCTAGAGTGAATACTGTTGAAAAATTTTCATTTAGTACTCCCCCTATCTCGTCTGACTCCACACACAGCTTCCCACTACTATCCTTGATTGGCCCTAATCTTACTCTCGTCATTCTTTTATTCCTTAAATACCTATAGAAAGCCTTAGGGTTTACCCTGATCCTATCCGCCAATAACTTCTCATGTATCCTCCTGGCTCTTCTGGCTACCTTGTAACCCTCAAGCACCCTAACTGAGCCTTCACATCTCATCCTAACATCTTCTTCATGACTAGAGATTCCACTTCCTTCGTAAACCATGGCTCCCGCGCTCTACAGCCTCCTCCCTGCCTGACAGGTACATACTTATCTAGGACACACAGTAGCTTTTCCTTGAATAAGCTCCACATTTCTAATGTGCCTATCCCCTCCAGTTTCCTCTCCAATCTATGCTTCCTAAATCTTGCCTAATCGCATCGTAATTGCCTTTCCCCCAGCTGTAACTCTTGCCCAGTGGTATACACCTATCCTTTCTATCACTAAAGTAAACATAACTGAATTGTGATCGTTATCACCAAAGTGCTCACCTACTTCCAAGTCTAACACCTAACCGGGCTCATTACCCAGTACCAAATCTAATGGTCTACATACTGTGTCAGGAAGCCCTGCTGCACACCCTGGACAAAAACTGACCCATCTTTGAGAAGGTGACTAAGGAGGTAGATGAGGGGAAAGCGGTAGATGTGGTATATATGGATTTTAGTAAGGCGTTTGATAAGGTCCCCCATGGTAGGCTACTGCAGAAAATACAGAGATATGGCATTGAGGGTGAGTTGGAGGTTTGGATTAGGAATTGGCTCTCTGGAAGAAGACAGAGGGTAGTAGTTGATGGCAAAGGTTCATCTTGGAGTGCCGTCACTAGCGGTGTTCCGCAAGGATCTGTTTTGGGACCATTGCTGTTTGTCATTTTTATAAATGACCTGGAGGATGGGTTAGAAGGTTGGGTGAGCAAGTTTGCGGATGATACGAAAGTCGGAGGAGTTGTAGACAGTGAGGAAGGATATGGCAGGTTACAGCGGGATATAGAGAAGCTGCAGAGCTGGGCAGAAAGGTGGCAAATGGAGTTCAATGTAGCTAAGTGTGAGGTGATTCACTTTGGTAAGAGTAATAAAAAGATGGATTACTGGGCTAGTGGTAGACTACTTGGTAGTGTGGAAGAGCAGAGGGATCTTGGTGTCCATGTACACAGATCTCTGAAAGTTGCCACCCAGGTAAATAGTGCAGTGAAGAAGGCATATGGCGTACTGGCTTTTATTGGTAGAGGAATTGAGTTCCGGAGTCCTGAGGTCATGCTGCAGTTGTATAAGACTCTGGTGCGGCCGCATCTGGAATATTGTGTGCAGTTTTGGTCGCCATACTATCGGAAGGATGTGGAGGCACTGGAACGGGTGCAGAGTAAGTTTACCAGGATGTTGCCTGGTATGGTAGGAAGATCCTATGAGGAAAGGCTGAGGCACTTGGGGTTGTTTTCATTGGAGAAAAGAAGGTTTAGGGGTGACTTGATAGAGGTGTACAAGATGATTAGGGGGTTAGATAGGGTTGACAGTGAGAACCTTTTTCCACGTATGGAGTCAGCGATTACAAGGGGGCACAGCTTTAAATTAAGGGGGGGTAGATATAGGACTGATGTTAGGGGTAGGTTCTTCACTCAGCGAGTCGTAAGTTCATGGAATGCCCTGCCAGTAGCAGTAGTGGACTCTCCCTCTTTATGGGTATTTAAGCGGGCATTGGATAGGTATATGGAGGATAGTGGGTTAATGTAGGTTAAGTGGGCTTTGATCGGCGCAACATCGAGGGCCGAAGGGCCTGTACTGCGCTGTATTCTTCTATGTTCTATGTTCTATGTTCTATAGTACTCGTACTATGGTGTTCCCAGTCAATATTTGGAAAGTTGAAGTCCCCCATGACAACTACCCTGTCTCTCTCACTCCTATTGAGAATCATCTTTGCTATCCTTTCCTCTACATCTCTGGAACTATTCGGAAACCTATAGAAAACTCCCAACAGGGTGACCTCTCCTTTCCTATTTCTAGCTTCAGCCCATACTACCTCAGTTGACAAGTCCCCAAACATCCTTTCTGTAACTGTGATACTGTCCTTGACCAACAATGCTACACCTCCCCCTCTTTTACCATCTTCTCTGTT
Organism: Chiloscyllium punctatum; assembly: GCF_047496795.1. Lineage (NCBI taxonomy): Eukaryota > Metazoa > Chordata > Chondrichthyes > Orectolobiformes > Hemiscylliidae > Chiloscyllium > Chiloscyllium punctatum. The sequence goes on along the minus strand of NC_092740.1, from coordinate 44,754,189 downwards.
CTTACTGAAACATCTAAATCCTGGAATCTGCAACAACCATTCCTGTCCCTGCTCTATCCATGTCTCTGAAATGGCCACAACATCCAAGTCCCAGGTACCAATTCATGCTGCAAGTTTACCCACCTTATTCCAGTTGCTCCTGGTGTTGAAGTAGACACACTTCAAACCAACTTCTTGCTTGCTGGTGCCATCTTGCGTCCCTGAAACTTGATTTCGGACCTCCCTACTCTCAACCTTTTCTGTACTTGAACTACAATTTTGGTTCCCATCCCCCTGCTGGATTAGTTTCAACCCACCCCAATAGCTTTAGCAAATTTCCCCCTCAGGATATTGGCACCCCTCTGGTTCAGATGAAGACCATCCTGCTTGTCCCACCTATTCCAGAAAGACCCCCAATTATCCAAGAATCCAAAACCTTCCCTCCTGCATCATCCCTGTAGCCACATGTTCAACTCCTCTCTCTCCCTATTCCTTGCCTCACTAGCACGTGGCACGGGCAACAAACTCTGTTCATCCTAACTCTAAACTTCCATCCTAGCTCCCTAAATTTTTGCCTTAAATCCCCACATCTCTTCCTACCTATGTTGTTAGTGCCTATGTGGACCACGATTTGGGGCTGCTCCCCCTCCCCCTTAAGGATCCCAAAAACACAATCAGAGACATCATGAACCCTGGAACCTGGGAGGCAACACACCAACCGTGAGTCTCTCTCGTCCCCACAGAACCTCCTATCTGTCCCCCGAACTATGGAGTCCCCAGTGACTACTGCTCTGCTCCTCTCCCCCTTTCCTTTCTGAGCTGCAGGTACAGACTCTGTGCCAGAGCTCTGTACCCCACTGCTTTCCCCTGGTAAGTCCCCCCCACCAACAGTATCCAAAACGGTATACTTATTGTTGAGGGGAATCCCTGCACTGCCTGCCGGTTCCCTTTCAGTCCCCTGACTGTAACCCATTTGCCTTTTTCTTGTACTTAGGAGTGACTACCTCCCTGTAACTCCTCTCAATAACCCCCTCTGCCTCCTGAATGATCCGAAGTTCATCCAGCTCCAGCTCCCTAACGCGGTTTTCGAGGAGCTTGAGTTGGGGTGCACTTCCCACACATGTCGTCAGCAGGGACACTAGTGGTGACCCTTAACTCCCACATTCTGCAGGTGGAACATTCAACTGCCCTAACCTCCATTCCCACTATTCTAAATTCCCAAAGAGACTGTTGAAAAAATAAAGAATAAGAAAAACTAAAAAAAAAACTCGTTATCTTACCAAACTGGCGCACAGGTCCTTTTTCTTTGGTGAGAGGAGGAGGGTGGGTGTGAGACACTACCCGAGTAGTGTTTCGGGTAACCCAACCGCACAAATATATGACTTCCCAAAAGTCCTTCGCTCCTCCTTTGTAAATATGCATTTACAAAGTTACTGATGCCATGTTCATTAGGGTGACAGACCACATTGTCTACTTGATATACCGAACATCAACAAAGGCTTCTGTTTAAACTATTAAAATGTCTGTTGTTTCAATAGCAAATTCACTTAAGGATGCTTCACAGTCTGCATTCCTATCAATGAACTCCACCTCATCATCCTTGCCTATTGGACTTTCTGCTCTCAAACGAGAAATCTCACTACAACATCAGCCATTGTCAAAGAGTGCTTCTAGTATTGGTATAGACAGGTAAGCATAATTGTTTTCCTTCTAAATATTGTAAACCTTGTTGAACATATCATGATGAGATCGTAAAATGTAGGGGCAGAAATAGGCCATTCAGTCCATTGAGTCTGCTCTGACATTTACTGATATCATGGCTGCTCTGATTATCCTCAACTCCACATGTCTGCCTTATCCCTATAATCTTTGATTATTTAATTTAAAGTCTGTCTGCCTCAGCCTTGAATATACTTAAAGACCCAACCTCAACAGCTGTCTACAATAAAGAGTTCCACAGATTCGCTATCCTCTGAGAGAGTAAATTTCTCATCTATGTCTTAAGTGTGCGACTCCTTACAATAAGGTAAAGTGCTCTGGTCCTAGACTGTCCTACAACAGGACAACAAAATTTGCATATCTGCCCTGTCAAGTTCCCTAAGAATTCTGTATGTTTCAATAAGGTCACCTCTCATTCTTCTAAATTTCAATGAGTGCGGGCCCAACCTACCAAACTCTCATCATAAGACAGTCCCTCCATACCTGGTATCAACAAAGAACAAGAAAATGACCAGGAACAGGTCCTTTGGCCCGCCAAATCTGCACTGCCACATTTCGCCCTTCCATGCTAAAACTGTCTTCACTTACAGGATCCATATCCCTCTACTCCCTTCCTATTCATGTATTTATCCAAGTGCTTCTTGAATGTGGCTATTGTGTCTGCTTCCATCACCTCCTCTGGCAATGTGTTCCAGGCACTCACCATCCTTCATGTGAAAAACAGAAAAACATGCCGCACAGATCTCTCTTAAACTTGCTGCCTTGCACCTTGAATCTCTATCCCCTAGTAATTGACCTCTGTACCCTGGGGAAAGGCCTCATACTTTCCACTTTATCCATGCCATTCACAATCTTTTAAACTTCTATTAGGTCACTCCTCAACCTCCTGCGTTCCAGTGAAAACAAACCCAGTCCATCCAACCTTGCTTCACAGCTAAAATCCCCCATACCAGGCAACATCCTGGTAAACTTTTCTGTACCCTCTCCAAAGCATCCATATCCTTGTGGTAGTGTGATGACCAGAACTGTACACAATATTCAGAGTGTGGCCCAACTAAAGTTCCATAAAGCTGCAGCATAACTTCTCTATTCTTATACTGAATGCCCCTTCTAATGAAGACAGCATGCCATAAGCCTTGTTTCCGACTTACCTACCTGTGCTGCCACCTTCAGTGATTTGTGGAACTGCACACCCTGGTCTGTCTGCATATCAATACTCCTAAGGGTTCTGCCATTCACTGTTTCATTTCCACCTGTACTTGACCAATCCACCTCACTATCCACATCTCCACCAATCACTGTATCATCTGTAAATTTACTAATTAGACCAGCTAGATCATTTATGTAGATCATGAACAGCAGAAGTTCCGGCACTGATCCCTGTGGACCACCACTAGTCACAGCCCTCCATTCCGAAAAGCATCCTTCCACCACTACCCGCTGTCTCCTATAACTAAGCCAGTTCTATATGTATCTTGCCAGCTCACCCCTGATACCATGTGACTTCACCTTTTGTACTAGTGTTCCATGAGGGAACATGTCAAAGGCTTTACTGAAGTCCGTGTAGACAACATCAACTGCTTTTCCCTCATCAGTCATCTTTGTCACCTTCTCAAAAAACTCGATCAAGTTAGTGAGGCATGACCTCCCCTGCACAAAACCACACTGTTTATCACTAATAAGTCCATTTGTTTCTAAATGCATATGTTTAAGTTCTTTCCTACCTTTCTTATATAGTTCAAGAGCTTCATCAGTTCCCATCCTCCTAGACCTATGTATTTTTCCTGTTTCTTTCTGACCAAAGTCATAACATCTCTGGTCATCCAAGGTTCATATAACTTGACATAGTTATCTTTCATTCTCGCAGGAACATGCCACGACTAAATTCTTGTCAACTGCAGTTTGAAATAATCCCATATGTCCAATGTGAATTTACCCTCAAACGGCTGCCTCCAATCAAAATTCTCCAGTTCCTGCCTAATATGGTCGTAGTTTGCCTGCCCCCAGTTTAACGTATTCACCCATAGATTGTTGTTATCCCTATCGATGAGTATCTTAAAACTCACAGTATTATGAGTCACTACTCCCGAAATGCTCCCCCAATGAAACTTCACTCTCGTGGCTGGGCTCACTTCCCAAAACCAGTCTAATGAACCTTCTCTGGACTCTTCTCTTTATAAGCTCAAAACTTTTCACAATATTCCAGCTGTAGTCTGGCTAATGCCTTATATAGTTTTGGCAAACCCTCCCTATTTTTATATTTCATTCCTTTTGAAGTGAAGGACAACATTCCATTTGCCTTCCCTTTTACTCACTGAATGTGAATGCTAACTTTTTGTAATTCATGAGCATTCCCAAAGCTCTCTGTCCTGTAGCTTTCTGAAGTCTTTCTCCATTAAAGTAATATTCAAGTCTTCTATTCTTCCTGCCGCAGTATTTTCCTAAATTATATTTCTTATGGCTAGTTTATATCCATTCACTTAGGCTCTGGATCTTCCTCTACAGCATTTTTGAGTCATATTCTTCACTTGTCCTCACATCTATTTTTGTGTCATCCACAAACTTTGCTATAGCACATTTACATTCCTCATCCAAATCATTGTTATATGTAAATAATTGTAGTGTCAGTACTGATCCCTGTGGCATTCCAATAGTTAAATGTTGTCATCCTGAAAATGCCCCTTTATTCCAACTCTCTGTTTTCTATCAGTAGCCAATCCTCTTATTAAGTAGCTTGATGTGTGGTACCTTATCAAACACTTTCTGAAAATCCATATATATTACATCCATTGCTTCCCCTTTTTTCATTCCTGCTTGCTGCCTCCTCAGTTGATTTAATTATTATGTGAAACTTTTTTTTGTCTTTTAGAAGAATCATGGAGTCGATGGACATAGAGGTGGATAGCTATGTTTCCAGGAACAAGTCACAGTCTGAGGAACTGTTTCAAACAATGGACTCATCTCCTTCAACAGAATCGCTTGCATTAGAGGGTGAGCATCTTTCACAGTTGCATACCTTTCAAGAAAATAGTGACTCACTGGTGGTGTGACCTGATTTTAATATAATTGGTGCATTTTTTTGTATCTAGCAGTCAGTTTCTTTCATGTCATTCATGAATAACACTTTAACAACGCAAGACAGATATCATGTTCATATTCCTTTCAAAGTCCTTCAACATTTCTGGAGCTCCTGGGAAGGTCTTGAGTCACTGACCTGTCCATGGTATCTTCTCCATGCTCATTACCTCCTTTGTTGAAAAATGTGGTGCTGGAAAAACACAGCAGGCCAGGAACATCCAAGGAGCAGGAGAATCGACGTTTCAGGCATAAGCCCTTCTTCAGGAAGCCCTCCTTTGCAAAGTTGGGGCCATTTGTTTTAATCTCACCCTGACGCTTATTAAAAAGTCTGCTTGAGTTTTGATGTTGCTGCAGTTACTGTCTGTGGCCTATTTGGTGAATAAACTTTGAAACTTGGTGTTCAGTTGTTTCATGCAAGTGTTACATGTTTACATTAAACAAACTATTCAGTAGTTACACTGATCAACTGGCTAAACACAGACTTCAGAAACCTTAAAGCATCATCTCATAACACAGGTATGACATGGAAACAATCTATTTGGTAATCACCCCAATCCCCTCCAAACAACTAATTACTGTAACCTTTGGCTTCATTTCACCATAATCCTTAAGCTATGTCCATATGTCTAATCAATACCTCACTCCCTCGACCTTTGCCTCTAGTAACATTTTTTTTTTCACTCTTAACCTACCTTGTCCTATTCTATTATTCTTCTTGGCACAAGCCCATCTTTGATCCCACAAGACAAATGGTGTAGATTTGACATTATACAACTGGTTTAGTCATCCATTACAAAACCTTTCTGGACTATGTCAAACAATTTTGGGACTTATAACAATCTGCCAGGACTACTTATTTCAGAGTCATCCTAGAATGAAAGGTAATTCCCTTGTTTTACAACAACTGTCTCCTTAAACCTTTTGTTATGCCCTATCCATTCTCACCACATCTGCAAGTTTGAGGAGTTCGTCAGCTTTTCTATTATGGTTCAATTGTCTCTATCACCTGTTTCCTTGTCCACAACGCTACATTTTTCCCAAGGTCCTCCAGCTTTTTCTCTAGCTTCTGGAGACACTGGAGTTAAGAAAAATGATGAGGGGATAAGTTGTATATTATAAAAGGCTAAACATTTCTAATAGGACCAGACAGGGTAAATGTAGGAAGGGTGTTCCTGACGACTGGGGAGTTCAGAACCAGAGGCCACAGTTTAAGGATATAGAATAAACTATTTGGGACTGAGATCAAGAGCATCTTTTTCATGCAGAGCACAATGAGCTGGTGGAATTATCTGCCGTGGAAAGAGGTTGATACCAAAATAGTGAATGTTTTCATGAAGAAGGTTGATATAATTTTTAGGGCTAAAGAGATCAAAGGATGGGGGGTAAAAGCAGGAACAGACGAATGAGTTGGGTGATCAACCGTGATCATATTGAATGATGGAGCAGGCTTGAAGGATTGAATAGACTAGCTCTGCTCCTATTTTCTATATTCCTCTCCTATCTGTCCAATCCCTTTCCAAGTACATCTATTAAAATTAAGGTTAACCAGATGGAGTGTATTGACTGATTAAATATTTTGAGTACACAAAGTTGTGTCAGAGTCTAAAGGGCTAATACTGAGGATTATGATGTCATATTGACTTGGTGTGGGAACAGTCTAGGATCTCAAAGGAATAAAACCTATCATAGGGCGGCACGGTGGCTCAGGGGTTAGCACAGCTGCCTCACAGCACCTGGGACCCGGGTTCACTTCCCGCCTCCGGCAACTGTATGGAGGTTTGCACTTCTCCCCATGTTTGTGTGGGGTTTCCTCCGGGTGCTCTGGTTTCCTCTCACAGTCACAAAGATGTGCAGGTTAGGTGGATTGCTAATTTGCCCGTAGTGTTAGTTGCATTAGTCAGGGGTAAATGTAGGGGAATGGATTGCTCTTTGGAGGATCGGTGTGGACTTGTTGGGCCGAAGGGCCTGTTTCCACACTGCAGGGAATCTAATCTAATCTCCTACAACCTCTTCCATTAGGCAAAAGATAGAGAAGCCTGAACACATAGCTTATTCCTGGCTGTTATTAGATCATAGAATCCCTACAGTGTGGAAACAGGCCATTTGGCCCAACAAGTCCCTACTGACATTCCAAAGAATGACCCATTCCCCCACCCTATTACTCTACATTTACCCCTGATTAATGCACCTAAGCTGCACATCCCTGAACATTATGGGCAATTTAGCATGGCCAGTTCACCTAACATGACATCTTTTGGATTGCTGGAAGAACCCCACGCAGACACGTGGAGAATGTGCAAACTCCACACAGTTGCCCGAGGCTGGAATCAAACCCAGGTCTCTGGTGCTGTAAGGCAGTAGTGCCAAACCACTGAGCCACCGTGCCACCCCAGATTGATGAATGGACTCTCTGGCCTCAAATAATGCGTATCTTACTAATGTCAATCTCACCATAGTGCACACTCTATGCAATGTAACCTGTACTGATGTAAACAAAACTTTTCACTGTACCTCAGTGCACATGACAATAAATCAATCAATCCAGGTCTTTCTCAGTCTTTGTCATAATAGACAGCATATAATACATAATATACATCACTTGTAATTAGCTGCTAACATGCAAGAATTTCCATCTTGTTTAAGACTTCTCCAAGTGGCCTATGACATCTGACCAAGCTGGTCCTGTACTCTGTGAGCAATAGAGCAGACAGCCTCATACATTCGGGTGGTCCATGATAAGAATTCTCATTCATTACAGATAAATAACTCCAGAGGAGCTGAAGTGCATCAGCATTAGAAATAGTATTTTAATTTAATATGTTCTGGTTTCATTACAAGAATACATCAGGATCCCATTCAAAGGGGTTGATTTTTTTTTATTTGCACTTTTGAATTATTTAAAAGAATATGAAAGAGACGGTTGGGATACTTGAGTATTGGTAAGTAGGGAGTTAACATATAGTGTGTTCAAGCAGTTAGGATTCAAGTAAAATATTAATTGGAAGTCACTGACCTTAATTTTAATTTTACCAGATACTGTAGTCCCTTCAGTGCGTGGAGACCTTGAGTTTGATGCACAGGAGTTTAAAGCTGAGTCCTGGAGTCTTGCTGTTGATCATGCATTTAGTAGTAAACAACAGAAAGATCTGATAAAGCGACAAGATGTTATTTACGGTAAGTGTTCAATTTTAATAACATTGCATTAGTGGCTGCTTGAATAGTAATTGACATTTCTGAAAGGTTTAATTTTGTATTTTTTTAATTTAAATACAAATATTTAGCCAGGAGCTATTGAGTTCTTTCAAATTATTATAAAATATTAAAGAATAGTCCAAAATATTTTTTCCTCATTGATCATTATAAACAATCATAAGTTCAGCAGATGGGGACATAAAAAATGTTTGGGAGAGACTAGTTGATCAAGTGAAATTGATCACTCTATTGTTCTACAATATCCTGATGAAGGGCTTTTACCCGAAACGTCGATTTTACTGCTCCTCGGATGCTGCCTGAACTGCTGTGCTCTTCCAGCTGCACTAATCCAGAATCTGGTTTCCAACATCTGCAGTCATTGTTTTTACCTAGAATAGAATAGCCTTTGTTGTCATGTGAACTTGAATGAATGCAGTGAAATGTTTGTAATGTTGCCTATCAGTGCCATCGTAGGTACAAAAAACCTAGATACAGATACTTTAAGTGTGGTTACAGAGTTAAAAAAAAGGTTAGCATGGGAACAGAGTTTAAAAAATCCAGAATGATAATAGAAAGTGACTATAAGGACTTAAGTTCCAGTCCCTCTCCAACATGATTCCGTGTCGGCTGGCCCCAGAACAGAAGGCCACGTTTCCTCCGTGTGTTGGCCTCGGTTCAAGACTCACTTGGCTGCCTGTCTGGCTCCAGCACGCACCTGTTTCGCCGCCGCTCCAGGAACCAACCCTCTCACTTTGCCACCGCTATGGAACCTGGCCGACGAGTCAGCCCACTCACTTTGCCACCACTGTGGGTCCCAACCTGCTAGCTCCGCCGTGGGTCTTGGCCCTTTCTTGCTCCACTGTCGCTGTGGGTTTCGGCCTACAAACCTGTTTGCTCACGCCCGCAGAACCTGGCCTGTGCTCTGTCCGCCATCACTGCTGGACTCGGACAAAGCGCTTTGCTCCCTCCCAAGCTCCAGTCACGACCTGTTCTCTCGATTCCACTGTCTAGGAAGGGCAGGGCAGTCAAAATTTGGGGGTGGGAAGAAACGAAAGCTAGGAGGAGGAGTAAAAGAGAAAGAAAAAGTTAAAGGAATTGGTGAGCAGAGGAGCTCCGACTTGAGAATCCTACTCTGCCGCCATCTTGGTATTAAGGGTGCTTTTGTTCTTTCGTTTTTTTGCCATAACATCCTGCAATAGTTTGCTATACAAAGTGGCCAAATAGATTATTCAAAATATTTATCAGTCTTTGATAAAAATATTTTATGATCACTGTTTTAATTTACTGTTTATTAATTTACACTTCTATTGTCTAAACTTATCTTTCGTTAGAACATTACAGAAAAGACAGGAGCAGGAGGAGACCATTTGGCCTCTCGTCCCTGGTCCACCATTCAATATTATCATGGCTGATCTTCTGTCTCAATTCTACTCCTGCTCACTGTAACAATTGATCCACTGGCAGATATGAAAGTCTCTGTCTTGATGAGACACCTGCGTCATTATTGGATAGAACTTTTTAAATTATGAGATTTCTCCTAAGTGATCAGCCCCTTATCCTGAGAGTACCGCTGTGCGTCACCCTCTTGGTGTTTATTCTGACAAGTCCAAACTGCACCCTGTACCTTTCAATGAGATTACTGCTCATTCTTCTAACCTCCAGCAGGCATTACTCAGCCTGTTTACACAAAACAACCCAGGAAAATATGAATTGAACATTTGCTGTACAACCTCTAACACGTATACTACTTTAAATTACTGGGTACAGTACTCCAGGTGGTCTCACTAAAGTTCTGTACTATTGCAGCAAAACTTCCAATTTTTTCTGGACTCCAATCACTAAACAATAAAGATGTAATTTGCCTTTCTAATTGTTTCATAAAATGACATGATATTTGTTGTATATGTAACTCAAATCTCTTTGAACATCAACATTTACATGTTAACACCCTTTTTAAAAAAAAAGTCTGCTTTTTTGTTCCTTCTATCGAAATAAATAACCTCTTATGTTTCTGCATTATCCATATAGAGCGGCATGGTGGCTCAGCGGTTAGCACTGCTGCCTCACAGCACCAGGGACTCAGGTTTGATTCCTGCCTTGAGCAACTGTCTAACTGTGGAGTTTGTACATTCTCCCCACTTCTGTGTGGGCTTCCTCCAGGAGCTCCGGTTTCCTCCCAAATTCCAAAGGTGTGCAGGTCAGGTGAATTGGCCATGCTAAATTGCCCATCCTGTTAGGTGCATTAGTCAGGGGTAAATATTTGATAGGGAACTGGGTCTGGGTAGACTCTCTTCAGAGGATCAGTGTGTATTTGTTGGACCGAAGGGACTGTTTCCATACTGTAGGGAATCTAATCTAATGTATACTCCATCTGCTGTATCATTGCCTGCTTAACCAGTCTGTGTCTTTGTGTTTTTCTCATGGCTTGAATTCCCATCTAACTTTGTACTGTCAGCAGAATTAGATACATTGCACTCTGTCTCATCACCTAATTCATCAATATAGATTGTAAATATCTAAAGGGCCAGCACTGATCCTTGAAGCATTCCCCTAATTGTAGCGTGCAAAATTGAAAAATATTCCTGTTTATCTCACTCTCTGCATTCTATTCAAAGCCAATCCACCATTACGCTACTATTATCATTTGCAGTACAGAAATGCAGAAAAGATACACATTTGTAAAAGCATTTTTTTTTTGATTTGCATTCACTGGGACTAGGAAATACTGAAGTAAAGGGAAATTAACATTCATACTGTGTGAAAATAGAGCGCTGATTGGTTGGTTGACAAGTGAATTCTGATTGATAGAGACTCTTCTGTGAAGAATGCAGCATTTAATGAAAAGCTTTATTTAAATTCTGTCAAAGCATTGCTCTGAGAAATGAACCAGAGACTGGCTGTCACCTATTTTATTGTATTGAAAGAGGCACAGTACGCGAAGCTGTTTTTTTCTGACTGAGGACTTTTTCTCTGAGGATACTGAATCTATGGAATTAGTTACCACAGGGAGCTATAGAGGGTGGATCAATTAGTCTCTATTCAAGGCAAATATTTAATCAGTGAGGGAATTGAGGGTTATGAAGATAAGGCAGTAAAATGGAGCTAAGGATGATCAGATCAGCCAAGATCCCACTGAATGGTGAAGCAGACTCAATGGTCTGAATCACCTTCTTCCATTACTATGTTTAATGGTCTGTCTTCAAAGAACAAAGCCTTGTGTTTTAATACATGGAAATTCCACAACACACAAGCATGCCATACAGACAGCATTGCCCATACTGTTATACTTCATCAAAGTAATGAACCCATATCTATCTTATTACACTTTTACCTGTGGCATGTTTTTGAATGCCTTTTGGAAATCCATGTATACTGCATCTGCTAGTTTTCCTTTGTTTAAAGTGCTAGTTATACCTTCACAAAGCTGTAATGAATTTCTCATTATTCCCCTTCAGAAAGTCATGCTGAGTTTGATCATACTATGATCTTGAAAATGCATTGTTATCATAGAATCCCTACAGTGCAGAAACAGGCCATTTGGCCCAAGTCCACACCCAGACCCATTCTCCTACCCTATTACTTTACATTACCCCTGACTAATGCACCTAACCTACACATCCCTGAACACTAAGAGCAATTTTAGCATGGCCATTTCACCTAACCTGCACATCTTTGGACTGTGGGAGGAAACCCACGCAGACACAGGGAGAATGTGCAAACTCCACAAAGACAGTTGCCTGATGTTGGAATCAAATCCAGGTCCCTGGCATTGTGAGGCAACAGTGCTAACCACTGAGTCAGCGTGCTACCCATAGATTCTAACATTTTCCCAGTGGCTGATGTCTGTTGTTCCTTGTTTTCTGTCTCCTTTCGTGAAAAGTGCTAGTATATCTGCTGCCTTCGGATTCCTTGAAGCCTTGCAGAATATAAAGAATTTTGGAAAATCATAACCAGTGAATCCATTATCTCTGCAGGTACCTCTTTTAGAAGGTGTCACTGTTGAACAACATAGTTGCTGATCTCTGTTTGGCTGGCAGCTGGCAGCAGATGGGACTTCCTGACTCTGGAGTCCTGTGGGAGCCCAAATCTTAACTACTTGATCAGCATGTAGTAGTGGTCCAGTATCTCTCTAGCTGGCAGCCAAGATTGCTGTCTCCTTCATAAAATTCCCTCAAACTTCTAAACTGTGAGAGCGCTACTGTAATTCTTCAGAGCCTGTGTCATTTTCACTACTTATGGGTTTCACAACCCAAAGTATGTCATGGCATTCTACTGATACCTGCAGATAAAGTCATCATGGGTGGAGTTTCAAGACTTAAACTCTAATGTTCTTAAATTATATGTTAGAGAAACTCAGCAAGTCTGGCAGCATCTGTGGAGAGAAAGTGGAATTAATGTTTCAGGTCCAGTAAGCTGCCTTCAGTTCTGAAGAAAGGTCACTGGACATGAAACATTAATTCTGCTTCCTGACCACAGATGCTGCCAGGCCTGCTGATATTTTCCAGAAATTTATGTTCTTGTTTCAGATTTCAAGCATCTGCACATTTTTTTTTAAATTAAAATGTTTCTTCTTCACTTTCAGAGCTGATGCAGACAGAGATGCACCACATTCGGACACTGGAGATAATGTCAGAAATTTTTAGGAAGGGCATGAAGGAGGAGCTGCAATTAGATCACAATACCATTGACAAAATATTTCCATCTTTAGATGAGCTCTTAGAAATTCACAAGCAGTTTTTTTTCTGCTTAAAAGAGAGAAGGCGGGAGTCTTTTGAGGAGGACAGCGAAAGGAACTTTTTTATCAATAGGATTGGCGATATCCTTTTACAACAGGTAACGTTAGGATAAGTGAACCCAAAGTATTTCCAAAGTAAAATGAATTATTATGAATAAAAATAAAATGTAAATTTGGCTCTCATGATTACCCTAGTATTATGGAACTGAGCCATAGAAATTAAAAAGGTCCAGTATTCATCAAATGGTGTCTAGTGAATTGATACTGGCGCTGACTTAAACCTCAGCCAGGGATGCTACAACAATAGCTTTACAGAAGACGTGGGAAATATTAGACTCAATTCTCACCCCAGTAATTATTAAACAGTCATGTTGGAAAGTATGCATTAGTAGGTGTCAGTCGAGTATAGCTTCAGGCTGTCAAAGATGTCTTCTGTGGTTGAATACTTTGCCAGGACATTGTTCAGACTCACGTATGAAGAGTGCCACTCTGGCAAGCCACTGCACAATCCCTGATACCTATGGAGCAATTCTCCAGCACTGTGCCTTTTAAGTCTTGCAACATCATTTTTGTTAGCACTAAATGAAAAGTAAGAATATCTTCAATTGTTGCATTCAGAAACGGTAAATTAGTACACAAGAAATACTAAAGTTCCAGCTGAATGGTTGCTATTTGTGGGACAGACACATTTTCAACAATACGGTGCTATCTGCCCACCTGAGGTGTGGTGACCTTCAGGTTAAACCTTTAATAGTTGACTCTGTCTAGTGAGAGAGCGACCATGTGGTCTGTTAAGACTATGTAAAAACAATGACTGCAGACGCTAGAAACCAGATTTTGGATTAGTGGTGCTGGAAGAGCACAGCAGTTCAGGCAGCATCCGAGGAGCAGCATGTTAAGACTATGGCTAATCATTCTTAGTTACGTTAAAAGTCTTACTTCCACTTCATGGCATGCTGAAAGAGATGGATGAGTAAATACTACGTTTTAGTTAAATGTTGCTACAGTAAAGGAAATGTGCCAGCTTTGAATGAATATGATTTCAGTCAATACTTCATAGTATTAAAAATATTGAGACTTCTTAAGACTATCTCAGGTTCTCATTGTTCTGACATGATATTAGGATTTAATTTTCTGATTTCTATTGCACAATTAAATTACTGGGTTAATTTTAACCCTATCTGTCCATCAGAAACCAGGCAAATGGATGATTAAAGTGACCCAGCTTGCTTACACATCCTTGAAGAGCTGGGCCTTGACAGATTTGCTAAGCTACTCAACTGAACAGGTGGCAAAGACACAGCCAAAGACAATAGGGTCCTATTTAACTTGCAGGTTAGGTACAATTTCATTGTACCCTCCTATTCAAAACTGGACCAGAGCCAAAACCACATATTTTACTTCTTGTTCTACAACTTATGTTGGATGGACCTATTCCTGTGCCGCCATACTTACCTCCAGACTTCCCAAAGCTTGTCCACCGTCTACAAGACACAAGTCAGGTGTGTGATGGAATACCCCATACCTGCCAAATGAGTGCAGCTCCAACAAGACTCAAGAAACTTGACACCATTTAACACAAAGCAGCTGCTTGATTGGCACTATATCCACAAGCATCCACTCCCACCACAGCGAATACTCAGTAGCAGCAGTGTAAAATATCTATGAGATGCACTGCAGAAATTCACAAAAGATACTTAGACAGCATCTTCCAAACCCATGACCATTTCCATCTATAAGGACAAGGGCAGCAGCAGATATGGGAACACTGCCGCCTTCAGTTTCCCCTCCTAGCAACTCACCATCCTGACTTGCAAATATTTCACCTTGCCTTCACTGTTGCTGGGTCAAAGTCCTGGAATTCCCTCCCAAAGGGTCTAATCAAAACAGGTGGACTGCAACTGTACAAGTAGTCAACTCACCACCACTTTCTCAAGGGCAGCTAGGGATGGGCAATAAATGCTGGCCAGCCAGCAATGCCCATGTCCCAAAAATGAATGACTTTTAAAAAATACAAATAATTTGGATCCAAGGCTTTTAAAAAAACAATATTAGAATTTGACTTTAATCACTGTCACTGAAGCAAAAAGAATAATAAACTGTAAATTTAAAGTATGCATAACAGGATGATGTCTGGGATGTGTGACGTCAAATGCACCCAATGGAGATAAACTGGCATGGCTACAGGACAGAGTGCAAGAACCAGGGGTGTCTGGATTGCTGTACATAAAGCTGGCATGGATTTAATGATCTGAATTGTTTCATTCTGTGCTATAATGATCCTGCGACTCCATGACCTTGGTGACCTAAAGCTAATCACCAATTACTCACATCCAAAATCTCTTGCATTTAAGATGTTCCCTTTAACCTCTCTAATGGAGACAAAGTGCAATGTAATTCATTGTATGTGAATACTTTGGACATACAACAGAGTGTTACAAGGGGACATAAATTTAAGGTGAAGTGTGGAAGGTATAGGGGAGATGTCAGGGGTGGGTTCTTTACCCAGAGAGTAGTGGGGGCATGGAATGCGCTGCCCGTGGGAGTGGTAGAGTCAGAATCATTGGCGACCTTTAAGCGGCATTTGGATAGGTACATGGATGGGTGCTTAATCTAGGTTAGAAGTTCGGCACAACATCGTGGGCCGAAGGGCCTGTTCTGTGCTGTATTGTTCTATGTTCTATGTTCTATGTTCTAATTCTGATAGATATGATCGTACATTATAGGTTAGATTTTAAACACCCCTCCAAAAGGAATGTGTAGGCATGGACTCACACAAAATCTGGTAGATGTCCTTACTGCTGCCTCCTAGTTGTTCCCTACCTGTCTGAAATTTTACAGGTTATGGTGGGGGCATCACTCCCATTGATCCTGTTCATTAATGACTATTAAAGGGCCTCATTGCAATGCCTATATTTTACCCACAGTAGCAGGAGGTTCATGTCATGAGGAAAGTATGCCAGTCAAGCTGCAGTGACTGATGTACAGCAAGAAATGTTGAATTGTTCTTAAGGCTCCCTGGTCCCATCATAGGTACCAAGCATACCCATATAAAGATCATTCCCACACCCTCACTCTAACTCTTTTCTTAGTCTTTTGAAGTCAATCTCCCCCGATAAGACTCAAAAGCCCACAGCTTCATAGCTTCTTAGCTTAATGACTACCACTGCTGGAAGGTCTGTAATGCAGGGCCGCCTTCTGAGAAAGCTGTTCACACTCATCCCAGATTACAATTACTGGAGGGTGGCTGTGGGAATCAATGGTGGGCTTCTCACCCCATACCCAGTCTTTTACAACCACAATGGCCTATAAATCTAGCCCTGTACAGTGAGAAGCCAATTTTCTTTAATCTCTAACTTCCTTAAAGAATCACACAAGGAAATTCCATCCAAGTGTTTTATTTGGAAATATATATAAATGGAATCCATGGTGATTGACCCTTTAATTGATAATGAACATCTTTTGTGCTTAGTTTGCAGGTGAAAACGGCAATAAATTGAAGCAAACCTATGGTGATTTCTGTAGCCACCACAAAGAGGCAGTTAGTTTCTTTAAAGAACTTCAACAACAAAATAAGAAGTTCCAAAACTTTATCAGGGTAAGATCTGATTAATCACTTTTCTTTGCCGAACAAAACAAGTATGAAAGAACAAAAGACTCATTTCCATTCTTTATCCTCTATAGCAACAAAGCAACAATCTGCTGGTCCGACGCCTTGGTGTACCAGAGTGTATACTTCTTGTCACCCAGCGGATCACCAAGTATCCAGTCCTGCTTGAGCGAATACTGCAGTACACAAAAGGTCAGAGTCCGGGCTGGTCAATTCAATCCAGTGTATAAAATTACCATTTCTTACATTACAACAGTGACTACATATCACAAGTACTCAACTAGTAATCAAGTGTTCTGAGATGCCCTTCGCTTATGGAAGGTGCTGTACAATTGCAGGTTTTTTCCCACTCATCTTAGAGATGATAATACACTTTTGGAGTCAAATTAAAGATTTATTAATTATTAATGAACAAAAGTAAATGTTGCCAAAATATTTGCAGAATGTCAAATAACAAATTCCTAATCTTCTTCATTCACATTAGATTACCTAAGTATAAAAGTCATATAAGAAGCTGATTTCTAGTATCAAATGAATAACATCTTCCAAACCTGTGACCTCTGTCATTTAGAAGGAAAATGGTGGGCGTCACTTGGGAACATTATCACCTGCAAGTTTGTCCCCAAGTGACACATTACCCTGACTTAGAAGTATATCGCTATTCTTTCACTGTCACTGGATCAAATTCTAGTAATTTTCTTCCTCACCACATTTGGGTGTATCTGTACTATACAGATTACACCAGCCCAAAAAAGTCTGCTCCCCATCCTCTAGTCAAGGGCAATTAGGGTTGATAATTAAATACTCTTGCCAGCAATGCTTACATCACAAAAATGAATAAAAATAAAGATTCTGACTTTGAAGGATACGATCATGTGTGCAATAACAAATCCATTGTACATACCTCTGAGTTATATTTTTCATTGACATGCTAGAATGTATTATAATGATGGCAGTACAATGATTATGACCTAATAGTTGTTTCTGTCTGCACCCTTTGGAGGCACAGTAGTGCTATGGCAAATGTAATTGGCTGGTTTGCTGTTGTTCATGCTTTCTTCCATGTTAAAACGTTGACAACCAAAATGCATGTGCAATTAAAGATGGAACCTCGCATGCCTCTGAATGACAGGCATTAATGAGAAAGTTGTGAAAATCAAGTAAGATTGGCAGCAAGCAGATTCACGACATCATCAGCAAAAAGTCTCATTTTCTTATCAGGTGTTGAATGGTGAGACTAGAATCTCGTTAGAGACTGGTGAGAAGTCTATCTGCATGCATGAGCACATGTTAACATCTTCATTTTTACATCATTTCAACTCATTAATATGCACTTGCCCAATATCCCGTCCACTGGCTAGAAGCTAGACAGTGACAGTTCCTGGCATGAAAGTCATGGTGGTTGCCTGGTGACTCCAGCTCATTGCTTGCTTCTGTAGCCCTCCACTTTGGACACCAGTTATTAATATCTCAGGGTATGCTCCTTGGGGAGCAAACACATGCACTGTTTGTCCACCTCCAAGTCCCCACTGAAAAAGCTGAATGCCAAGTTTCCTCTTATCTGGGGTGTTTGGCAATAATATGTGCAGGGCACCTCGACTAGGTGCACAGCTGAGCTTTACAAATAGTACTGTTGTCAGGAATTCCTGTAAGTCCCAGCAGTGGCCAATACTTTTACCTGTTGTGTGAGGATGAATCTGTCAAGCAGGACCCCGTAGGGGCATAGTGTATAGGTAATGAGGTGAGTGTGGGAGGATAGTATGGGTAACTTGCAGAAAGGAACCCTCAATGAAACATGCTAAAATCGACAGCCAATGTTTGGTCAAATTCACCCTATAGATTTTGTCATTGTAGCCTTAATTACAAGTTTCCCAGATTGGCCTTAAGGCCATTGGGTAAAAAAGCAAATATTAGTGCTGGGATTGTTACACAGTTGTTGGACTTCAACCTTATGGCACTGAAATCTTTCTTGCAACTTAAATTGAGAATATGTCATTGTTTAGTGCCAGTCAGTAAATGGAACTGTTTTTATGAAGTGATTCCATACATTGTAAAACTGGTGTGAGATCTTAACCACAGAGCCAAAATGCAACCCATTTTGATACATGCACCACACGGGTTTTGTGAGGAAGGGTCCAATTCTGAGGAAGGGTCACTGCTGCCGAAACTTTAACTCTGATTTCTGTTTACAGGTGTTGCCAGACCTGCTGAACTTTTCCAGCAATTTCTGTTTTTGTTTCTGACTTATAGCATCTGCAGTTCTTTTGGTTTTTACACAAGTTTCATGTTGCCTGCTAGTTTAAAAGAATAGATCGAGGGCAGAAGGGCCTGTAGAGCACTGTTATGTTCTATGTTCTAATGCAGTTCAGTGTGAAGCACACTGTTTAATGGGTGTATGTCTTGGCACAGGGCCAAGCTTACAAGAGTTTAACATCACTTAAAGCTAGACTCCACCTCTTAAAGAGGGGATGCATTCTGCTGTGTAGATGTTTCAAGTAGACAGGGATAGTCTCAATGGCTCAACAGGGTATAAATCATAAATCATCCTCTTTGAGAAGCAGGAGGAACTCCACATAGATACTGTAAAGGTGGTAGGTGTAGGTAATGGTGTTTTCATTAATGCAACACGACCTGTATACAGTGTGAGAAAATGTTGACTGACCTCACCTGAGTGGTCAGCGTCAATGACTCTCTCTTCAGATGCCATATCCTAACAAATGTAAAACTAACCCTGCCCACTGCTCAATTTCCAACACTTCCTTCACTCACTTACCAATAATCACTATCAACATGACTTCTTATAAACATTGATTGTTTCAGATGAGACTCTAATATGTAACACTGCCGCAAATCCTGTGTAATTGCATGGGATTGGGGATAGTGCATTGATTAGAAAACTAACTGACAACAAAAAACAAAAGAGGGAATAAATCGCTCTCTTTCTAAGTGTCAGCCAGTGACTAGTGGTGTACCGCAGGGATCAGCGCTTGGACTCCAGCTATCCACAAATGTATTAATGATTTAGATGAAGGAGCTAAATGTAATATCTTCAACTTTGCAGATGACACAAAGCTGGATGGGAAGGTGAACTCTTGAGGAGTATGCAGAGATGCTTTAGTATGATTTGGACAAGCTTATAGAGTTGGCAATGAAGTGTAATGTGGATAAATGTGAGGTTATCCACTTTGGCAGTAAAAGCAGGAAGACAAATTGTTATCTGAATGGTGATAGATTGGAAAGCGATAGGTGCAATGAGATCTGGGGGCCCTTATACAACAATCATTAAAAGTTCGCTGCAGGTGAAACAAATGAAGAAGAAAATAAATGTTTATTTGGACTTCATTGTGAGAGGATTTGAATACAGGTTCAGGGATGTCTTTCTGCAATCTTACATGATCTTGGTGAGACTTCATCTGACGTATTGTGCAGTTTAGTCTCCTCATTCTGAGGAAGGATGTTTTGGCTACGGAGGGAGTGCAACAAAGATTTACCAAACAGGTTCCTGTGAAGGCCAACATACGGAGAGACACTGGATCAGTTAGGACTATATTTACTGGATTCTGGATTAGTGGTGCTGGAAGAGCACAGCAGTTCAGGCAGCATCCAAGGAGCTTCAAAATCGACGTTTCGGGCAAAAGCCCTTCAGGAATAAATATTTACTGTAGTTTAAAAGAATGAGGGGCATATCATACAAATCTGTAAAATTCTCACATAACTAAATGGGGCGGCATGATGGCCCAGTGGTTAGCACTGCTGCCTCACAGCACCAGGGTCCCAGATTCGATTCCAGCGTTGGGTGACCGTCTGTGTGGAGTTTGCACATTCTCCCTGTGTCTGCGTGGGTTTCCTCTGGGTGCTCCAGTTTCCTCCCACCGTCCAAAGATGTGCAAGTCAGGTGGATTGGCCATGCTAATTTACCCATAGTGTAATTTACCCATGTTACCCATTAGTCAGAGGGAAATTGTTCTGGGTGGGTTACTCTTCGGATGGTCGGTGTGGATTGGTTGGGCCGAAGGGCCTGTTTTCACATTGTAGGGAATCTAATCCAATCTAAACAAGGTAGGCACAGGAAGGATATTCCCAATGACCGGGGTGTCAAAACTCAGGGATCACAGTTTACGGATATGGGATAGGCATTTAGGACTCAGATGAGAAGTCAAATCCAAATAGATCACACCAAAGTCAATGATATATCTTGCTCGCTCTTATGGGATATGGTGGTGCATAATGATTAGCAGCAGCTTCTGAACCAGAAACTATAGGCATTTTAGTCTATACATCGTTGTCTGAGGCCAATGCTAGCAGTGAGGCTGAAAACATTGAAAATGATAGTCTTTTTCTGACTCATCATCCTCCTTATCTCTCACTTCCTGCTCATCCCACAATTTCTTCTGAGTTTACAAACTGCAAATAGTGTTCTACCCAATTCCTCACCGCAACCGTAGCCTCTGCCTTTCTCCTTTGAGGAGAAAGTGAGGACTGCAGATGTTGGAGAGTCAGAGCCGAAAGGGGTAGTGCTAGAAAAGCATAGCATGTCAGGCAGCTTCCGAGGAGCAGGAGAGATGACGTTTCAGGCATAAGCCCTTCATCAGGAATGTGGAGGGGGAAGGGGGATGAGAGATAAATAGGGGGTAGGAGTGGGGCTGGGGTAAGGTAAGTGGGAAGGTGATAGATGGATGTAGGTGGGGGGTAATTGTGATAGGTCAAATACTCAAGAAATGCCATTTTATTTGGCAGTGACACAGGCACATGAAATATATGATGAGGTGAATAGTGATGATCAAGAACCTTTATCTCTCACCCCACACATGCAGTTACCTACTTAGATAGTCACTTTGGAGAATGTCTACAGGTGGGATCTGTATGTGGTGAGTCACAGGGCATGAGTGATCTGCAGCCTGGGTAGGTAAAGTAAATTGTAGTGTCCCAACACCTCAGGGTGTGTGGTCTCACACACAAATTCTGCTGCAGATAAGTCAGATGGAACAGCCTACAGAAAAAAAAGCTTATGGGGTTACATCAGTGAGGTCTTTGTGCATTCACAGTCCATTAACAGACGGTTTGATTTTCAGTGGCACATCCTGGTAAAGTGGTACTGGTTTCATGGAGCACAAACCTCCTGTCCTTATTATTGATGATTTGAGACTATTTGTGAAGCACATACAAAGAACAAGGAAAATTTACAGCACAGGAACAGGCTCTTTGGCCCTCCAAGCCTGAGCCGATCCAAATCTACTGTCTAAACCTGTGGCCCAATTCCTAAGTTTCTGTATCCCTCTGCTCCCCACCTACTCATGCATCTGTCCAAATGCATCTACCGTGCTTGCCTGTACCACCTCTGCTGGCAATGCATTCCAGGCACCCACCACCCTCTGTGTAAAGTAGTTGCCGTGTGTATCCCTCCTAAACTTTTCACCTCTCACTTTGAAAGCGTGACCTCTCGTTATTGAATCCTTCACCCTGGGAAAAAGCTTATCTCTATCTACCCTGTCTATACCCTTCATGACTTTGTAAACCTCAATCAGGACACCCAATCTCCTTTTTTCTAATGAAAAGAAACCTAACCTACTCAACCTCTTTTCATAGCTAGCATCTTCCATCCCAGGCAACATCCTCGTAAACCTTCTCTGCACCCTCTCCAAAGCATCCACAATCATTTGGTTATGTGGTGACCAGAACTGTACACAGTATTCTAAATGCGGCCAAACCAACATCTTGTACAATTTTAACATGACCTGCCAGCTGTTATACTCAATACCCCGTCCAATGAAGGCAAGCATACTATATGCCGCCTTGACCATTCTATCCACCTGTGTAGCAACCTTCAGGGTACAATGGACCTGTACTCCTAGATCTCTCTGCTTATCAACTTTTCCCAAGGCTCTTCCATTCATTGTATAATTTGCTCTAGAATTAGACTTGCCTAAATGCATCACCTCACATTTGTCTGATTGAACTCCATCTGCCACTTCTCCGCCCACCTCTCCAGTCTATCTATATTCTCCTGTATTCTTTGACGGTCCCTTATGCTTTCTGCTACTCCACCAATCTTCGTGACATCTGAAAACTTGCTGATCATATCAACCGTGCCCTCTTCCAGATCATTTATGTATATCACAACCAATAATGGCCCAGCGCGATCCCTGTGGAACACCACTGGTCACAAAGAAAATTTACAGCCCAGGAACAGGCCCTTCGGCCCTCCAAACCTGAGCCGAAATGGAGAAAGGGAAGTCCACATCTCAAACACCACTGGTCACCTTTCTCCATTTCGAGAAACTCCCTTCAACTACGATTACTCTGTCTCTTGTTGCTCAATCAGTTCTTTATCCACCTTGCTAGAATACCCTGCACACCATGTGACTTCACTTTCTCTATTAGTCTACCATGGGGAACCTTATCAAATGCCTTACTAAAATGCATGTATATGACATCAACAGCCCTTCCTTCATCTACTTGGTCACTTCCTCAAAGACCTCTATTAAGTTGGTAAGGCATGATCTCCCCTGCACAAAACCATGTTGCCTATCACTGGTAAGCCCATTTTTTCTCAATATAAGTAGATCCTATCCCTCAGTACCTTCTCCAGCAATTTTCCCACCACTCGCTACTTAATTAAAGTGATTTTTAGAAAAGGTAAAAGGCCTAGTTGAGGGAATGCACTAATATCTCTACATCCTGAGTTACTTATCAAAACCATGGGGCTAAATGACCAGGTTGTACAGGATTCAGCATACCATGACAAAATGAAGTATGTGCTGAATGTGACTGGTGTCGTAGACTGATTGGGCTGATTGTCCTCCTTCAGTGTTGTATATGATACTGATTCAGAACAATCCAGCCAGTGAATGATGTGTGTGAGAACTTCAGTGGTCTGCTTGATAATATTTTGTGTGACAGCATGACTTTCAACAGATAGCTATAGTCACAGGGTAACCACTCTCTGGTGTTGGCTCAATTACAGTGAACTGCAGCATTGTGTACTCTCGACAAGATGCTGCTGCAGCAACTCACCAAGCATCCTTCAACAGCATCTGCAATCTTACCACCTAGAAGGACAACGGCATCAGATGCATGGGAACGTCACCACTTATAAGTTCCCTTCCAAGCAACACACATCCTGATTTGAAACTGTATCCCCATTTCATCAACGATGTTAGATTAAAATCCAGCATGACTGCAGCATCACCTTTTGTAAGGGCACTTGGGTGGTCAACACATGCTGACCTGGCCAGCAATGCCTGCATCCCATGAAAGCCTATCAAAAGAAAGCCAAATTAGGCCTTGAGCCAAGCACAATGCATCACATGTGCCTAGTGAGTTAGGTGACAGGACAACACAACATTCCTATTAGCCTTAGTTATTTATTATTATCTCTGCGATCATGACTGGGACCCACTACTCTTGACACCTTGACTGCCAGTTCAGGTATTTGCAAAGTGTTAGAGGGTTTGTGTAAGAGGGGTGGAGATAGGAGAGGTTGCAGGATGAAGGTGAGTGATAGCCAGCAACCTGCAAATTTAATATGGAACTGGGATGAACACTCAATTCAATTGCATGCTGCTAAAGCTATCCAGTGAAGTAATTTTATGCTGAAATTTTGTTTTCTTATTCCTAGAAGGAACAGACGAGAATGAGGATGTGGCAAAATCTCTGAGTTTGATAAAAGACATTATAGCAGCCGTTGATACAAAAGTCAACAAATATGAGAAAGAGCAAAAGCTATTGGACATCTTAAATAAGTTTGAAAACAAAACATATGCCAAGTTAAAGAATGGCCGTATATTCCGGAAACAGGACCTGATCAACAAAGGGAGGGAGTTACAGCATGAGGGCTCCATGTTTTGGAAAACAGCCACAGGACGATTGAAAGGTAACAAATCTAACGTTCGACCAAAAATTACACTTTCTTTCTATTTAAAATGCTTTAAAATTATATTGTTGAATCCAGAAGAAAGTACAATGATGATTATCAATCCTTTTGACACACTGGGGGTAATAATGACTTTGAGGATTGCCTAAAATACATTATTTTGGCTCAGCCATCCATTCAACAGCTCTTGACTTTCATTGTCAGAAGTCAATGAATTATTTGATGTCAAAATTACCTCCAGTTATTCATATTGAAAGAGTTGGCTGCTGTTGTGCAGAAGATTTACTGAGCTTTAATAAGGTTTACTAATTGGCTCACTGCTTCCAGATGTACCTATTAAAAACCTATTGCATCATGGCTGCCTAAGAATACATATATTATAACTTTTATGAAATTCTTAGAGTTTCCGTCTCAGCTTTTGCTCCTGGAGAATGTGGATGACTTAATAAGATCATAGCTCAATGCTAACTGCTGCTAAGAATCTCCCCATGCTATCCCCTATTCCCTGCCCTCTTTTTTTGTTTATCTCCTTGATTGATCCTCCAATATGATAGGTAGAGAATTGTAGTAAATATCCACTAGGGACACTGGAAACATCCTTAACAGGGATCATCAAGTAGTTTGAGCATTGCAAGACCTTGCTTCATCCTGAAGCATCATACATAAACTATCCAGTCTGATTCAACTGGTCCGGCAGCACTAACAAAAGGAGGAGTGAGTGCTCAGAGAATGGGTCTGCTGTCATCCTGAGATGGGACAGCAGGTACCACTATTGCTATTTTGAAACACTCACAAGAGTGCCCTTTGGAGTCTTTATGTTACCCGTTGACGTTTTGGACTCTCTAGCATCACCAAAGGCCAAGGGCTGGGGTGGGACTGGTGTTATATGAGGCTTGGGTATTGGTGGTCTTCCATCCGTCTGGTATCAGGCTGATTGTGGTTTTGGTGGACCAGTACACCTGTTTTTTATTTTCATTTTTATTTAATTTTTATTGGTGGGGGTTGGCCAGTACCAGTCTCCAGCCAGAGTTGTAGTTTGCTCACTTATCACTGAAGAGTTATAATACTTCAAGTATCAGTGATAACGTGAGTCTGGATGTCTTTTGGGCGAAGGTTTTGAATCTTTCTATGCTGACGAATTTCATGAGGCTGTTATTCAGGCCCAGCCACTTGCCTCATGCGCCCATCACAAAGCCAAAGTACTTGGGTTCAGAGCCTTGGTTTCTGGGACTTCACCTTAGTGCTGCAATGGTTCCACACAAACATAGAGTGCCGAAGAGATATGTTCTAAGATGGTTAAGGCTGTGGGAATTAGTAGACAAGCTGGAGTTGAAGCAATCTCCTAACGTGAGGAAAGATGAGATGATTACAGCAATAGCTCATCATTTAAATTTGCTGGAAACACTATCAGGATCTGTAGAATTGGCAAAAATTCAATTGCAAATGAAGCAGCTTGGGTTAGAGGCAAGAGATAAGGAAAGGGCAGCAGAAATGAAACAGTTTGAGTTACGATTAAAAGTAGAAGAGAGGGAAAAAGAGAGGAAGAGTTTGAACTTCAGAAAATGACACTTAGAAAAGAAAGGCAATTTAAAAGGCTGAAGATGAAGGATGAAAGTAAGTCTAGTGAGGAAGAGAGAGAGGATGAGCAAACCCATGGTAGTCAAAAGCCTGGTGAGAAACTTTCTAAATATATTCACACCTTGCCTAAATTTGATAAGAAAGATGTGGAAGCCTTTATTTATCTCATTTGAAAAGGTGATTAATTAAATGCAGTGGCCAGTGAACATGTGGGTCTTGTTGATTCAAACCAAACTTGTAGGTAGAGCTAGTAAGGATTTCGCATCACTATTGATGGAGGTATCTGGGAGTATGAGGAGGTGAAAAAAGTTATCTTGAGTGCACATGAACTTGTACCAAAAGCCTATAGAAAACATTTCAGGAATCTAAGGAGTGACCCTGGCCAGACCTATATTGTTTTTGAAAGGATCAAGCAAAGTAATTTTGATAGGTGGATAAGAGCTTTAATAATAGAGCAAACTTATGATGCTCTTAGAGAGACAATTATTTTGAAGAAGTTCAAAAATTCACTGCCTGACGTAGTGCAAACTCATGTGGAAGAGCAGAGTTAAAACAGCAAGGTTAGCAACTGGAATGAATTTCAGTCCATGAGGGATAGAAATTGGGGCACAGAGAAATCCTCACATGGAAAGGGAAAGGTAGATCTCAGTGAAGATCATAAGGATAATTCACCACAGGATAAAAAGGAAACCCTTGAAGGGACAAAGAAGGTAAAAAGCTCCGGTGTTTTTATTGCAAGAAAGTGGGCCACATGAAATTACAGTGTTGGTGGGCTAGGAAAAAGCCAGATCTAGGAAAACAGGACAAGTCTGGGAGTTTTGTTGCAAAGGTTACAGAAAGCACAGTGGAAGTTAGAAAGCTGCATCAGCGTGTACAGGGTGATTGGAGGTTGGTAAGGAGGAAGTGCCAGGTTTGCTTAAAAAAAACCTGCAAAGATAAAGTTTATTCACATAGGCCAGGAGTAGCAGGTAAAATGGTTACAATATTAACGGACACAGGATCCTCTCAGTCTGTGATGCTGACAGATGAGGAGATATGTACTCCTAAAAAACTGTTACCAGAAAAAGTACTGGTAACGGGAATTCACGGTGAGACAAAAAGTGCTCAGTTATGTAAAGTGAGGCTAGAGTGTCCAGAAAAGAGTGGAGAATTTGTGATAGGAAAACTGGACAAACTTTCAACTCCAGGAATACAATTTGTCCTTTTGAATGATATAGCTGATTCACCGGTAGGCGTGCCGACTACTATGGTTGAAAAGCCAGTGGAGACTCAGGCAACTGAAGCAATGCAGGATTTTTACTCTGGAATCTTCCTTGATTGTATAGTAATGAGGTCACAGAGTCACCAGTTGAAGCAGGAGAGATCAAAGGGTATAGATAAGGAAGCCGAAGTAGCATTAACAGAGTCTGTGTTCGATCAAATAGTTGAGCAAAACAAAAGCAAGAAGTAGTCATGCAAATATATTTAGCTCTGCAAATCTCATTGAGTTATAGCAGAAAGATGAAAATTTAAAGCAGTTGTGTCAAAACACATATGCATAACAGAGAAGGAATCTGAATGTATCCCTGAGTGTTATTATCTGAAAAATGATGTCTTAATGAGGAAATGGAGACTATCACATATTCAAGCAGATGAGAAATGGGCAGAAACTTATCAAATTGTCTTGCCTGTGGGGTATAGAAGGGAGGTGTTGTGAGTAGTGCATGAGCTATCACTTGGAGGTCATTTAGGAGTGGAAAACAGGCTAAAATACAAAGACATTTTTACTGGCCTGGACTGCACAAGGTTGCGGTTGAATTGGAATTGGAAAACCACAAGCAGTAATAAAACCCACACCTTTCATACCTATTCCAGCATTTGAAGAATATGCTGGAATAGGTAAGACAAGAGTCTTAATTGATTGTGTAGGTCATCTACCTCAAACAAAAAGTGGGAATTATGTATTTGTTATCAATAACAGATGTATCGATGAGATTTCCAGAGGCCGCTCCATTATACAGTATCACAGCTAAAAGGATTGTAGAGGAATTACTCAAATGTTTTACTAGAATTGGACTACCAACAGAGTTACAGTCCGATCAAGGATCAAACTTCACATTCAAACTATTCAAGGAAGTCATGAATAACTTAGAAATAAAACAATTCAAATCTACTGCATGTCATCCAGAATTGCAGGGAGCTCTAGAAAGGTGGCATCAGACTAAAAAAGATCATGTTGAGGGCTTATAGTCAGGACTATCCAGTGGATTGGGAGAAGAGAATTCTGTTTGTGTTTTCTGCGATCAGAGATGCACCAAATGAATTGACCAAATTCAGTCCCTTTGAATTAGTTTCTGAGCATGAAGTGAGAGGACCATCAAAATTGATTAAGGAGAAGTTAGTAAGTCAGAATTCAGAGACCATGTATTTGGACTATATGTCAAATTTTAGAGAAAGATTGAGTAGAGTTGAGTTGCCTGGACAACATTTAAAAATATCACAGCATACAATGAAACAGGAAACAGACGAGAAATCAAAAATTTGCAATTTTGCTATCAGGAATATATTAGTGTTACTTGCAGTAGTAGGTGGACCTTTAAAAGCAAGGTTTAGTGGACCTTATCAAATCGAAAGGAAATTGAATGAGGCAAACTACTTGATAGGGACTCCAGACAGAAGAAATTTCACAGAGTGTGTCATGTAAATATGTTCAAAAGATGTTTTGACGGGGAAAGAAAGCAAGTGGAGAAGATGTTATTGATTACAACAAAAAGGGAAGAACCAAATTCAGAGGATTCTTAATTGGACTATCTCAAATTAAATTGGACAATGAGGAAGTTGTCAAAAATTGAAATAAATTATTGAGTTACCTTTCTGAGAAAAATCGAAATGACCTGAAAGAGTTATTACTATCACATCGGGAGATAAGTGGAAATAAACTGGGAAGTACTAACCTAATTGTGCATGAAATAGATGTAGGAGGTGTTGTTCCGCTTAAGCAACATCCTCGTAGACATAATCCTCTAATGTTGGCACAGGTTCAGTAGGAGATTGAACACATGCTCCAGGACGACATAGTTATAGTGACTGGAGTTCACCTATAGTAATTCTGCCAAAGCCAGATGCTATCCAATGGTTATGTGTGGACTATAGCAAAGTCAGTGCTTTTACAAAGACTGATGCATATTTGATTCCGTAGTTGGAAGACTGTGTTGAATAGGTGGGGCAAGCAACTTACGTTTCTAAGTTGGACTTGCTTAGAGGCTACAGGCACGTACCTTTGTCAGAAAGAGCAAAGGCAGTTTCAGTTTTCATAACGCCAAATGGACTGTGTCAGTTTAAAGTCATGCCATTTGGTATGAAAAACACTCTGGCCGCATTTCAGAGACGAACCAATAAAGTAATTGCCGGATTACCCAACTGTGTCGTGTATATCGATAACCTGGTGATTTTTAGTCACTCATGGAAGAAACAGTTACAACGTTTATTCGACTTGTTCAGTCGACTTTGGAAGGCAGGCTTAATGGTAAACCTAGCTAAAAGTGAATTTGCCAAAGCCCAAGTCACCTTCGTGAACCATGTTATTGAACATGGAGAAATGTCCCCATGGAATGTGAAAATGGAAGTAATTGGGAAATTTCCCATAACATCGACAAAAAGAGCAATACTATGGTTCCTGGGATTGAATGGATTTTTTTGAAAGAATGTGCTGAATTTTAGCAGTGTGGCTGCTCCACTCACTGAATTGCTTAAAAAAAGGTGAAAGGTTTCAGTGGATAGTGGATTGTCAGATGGCATTCGACAGCCTGACGTCTGTGTTAACCAGTGCTCCGCTATTAGCTACACGTGATTATGCGAAGCCTTTTAAGGTGGCTATCGATGTGAGTGATGTGGGTGTTGTGCTCCTGCAGGAAGACAACGAGAAGGTAGAAAGACCAATCGAATTGAATTGAATTTATTGTCACGTGTACCGAGGCACAGTGAAAAGCTTTGTCTTGTGAGCAATACAGGCAGATCACAGAGTTAAGTAGCATACATAAGTAAATAATAGGTCAACAGCAGCAGAAACAAAAACACAGGTACAGGTGAATGTTAAGAGTTTGTGAGTCCATTCAGTATTCTAACAACAGTAGGGTAGAAACTGTTTCGAAACTGGCTGGTGCGTGTGTTCAGGCTTCTGTACCTTCTCCCGTTGTAGAGGTTATAGAATAACATTGCCAGGCTGGGATGGATCTTTGAGAATGCTGGCAACCTTTCCTTGACAGTGAGCCTGGTAGATGGATTCTATAGATGGGAGGTTGGCCTTTGTGATTGTCCGGGCCGTGTTCACCACTTTCTGTAGCCATCTCCGATCTTGAATGGTACAGTTGCGATACCAGATAGTGATATATCCAGACAGAATGCTCTCGATGGCACACCTATAAAAGTTGGCAAGGGTTTTTGCCGTCATGCCAAATTTCCTCAGCTGCCTGTGGAAGAAGAGACTTTGTTGGGGCTTCGTAACCAGTGCATCCAAACGAAGAGTCCAAGAAAGCTTGTTGTGGATGGCCTCTCCCTGGAGCTTGACACTCTCCACTTGTTCCACCTCTGTGCTGTTAATGTCTAGGGGGGCATGAGTAACATCCCACTGAAATTCAAAAATGAATTCCTTGGATTTGCTGGCATTGAGAACTAGGTTGTTCTCAGTGCACCATTTTTCCAGGTCTTCCACCTCCCATCTGTAGACTGTTTTGTCACCATCTGAGATTTGACCGACTATGGTGGTGTCATCAGCGAACTTGTAAATAGCATTAGTCTGGTATTTGGCGACGCAGTCATGGGTATACAATGAGTATAATAGGGAGCTGAGTATGCACCTATGGGGGGGCTTTAGTGTTGAGTGTTAGTGAGGATGATATATTGTCCCCAATCTTCACTGATTGTGGCCTGTGGGTCAGGAAACAGGATCCAGTAGCAGAGAGTGAAGCTTAGTCCGAGATCACTAAGTTTAGTAATCAGTCTCGAGGGGATAATAGTGTTGAAGGCTGAACTGTAGTCAATGAGTAGGATTCTTACGTAACTGTTCCTGGTGTCGAGATATTCTAGGGAGGATGAAGGGCAAGTGATATGGCATCTAACGTGGATCTGTTGGGTATTTCTCCAGGAAGTTGAAAGTTCATCAACAGAAATATTCAACAGTAAACAAGGAGACTTTAAGCTTGGTGTTGGCACTACAGCATTTCAGTGTTTATTTTACCAGCAACGCATCTGAGACAGTCGTATACACTGATCATAACCAATTGAAATTTGTACGGAAATTTAAGGACAAAAATGCCAGACTGCTTAGATGAAACCTGTTGTTACAGCCATTCAATTTCATGGCATTTGTGCATTGTTCATTTGACAGGTTGAGAAAACGTGATTGCTGATGCATTATCGAGGTTCAAATGAGGGATGGAGGCATTCAGTAGTGGGAGAACCACAGACTGAATCCGAATGTAGTTGTGCGTGTTTTCATGTTTATAGTCAGTGAATGTATGTGTGTTTCAGGATTCTAACCACTACGTTTTGGGGATTTTGAAAAATTAAGCCATCTTTGGATATTGATGGTTCATTTTTCCAAGAGGGGAGGTGTCACAATGTTGGTCTTTTTACAAGGTTACTATGACCTTGAATGTTTTTTTCTAGAGAGGGGGCAATTGGCCAGGCTCCAAATAAGTTAGGTTTGAAAGGTTTATTGGGGCCCTTTTTGTTTACCCATAACAGGTAATGGCTTCAGCCTAAGGCTTTTATGACTTTTTTAAAAAAGGTCTAATCAAAGGGGAGCGGTCAGCTAGCTGTGTAGCTTGCCTTCATTTAGATTGGAGTTTTTGATTCACTTCAGCAGCAGTGTGTGTGAAGAAATGTTGCTGGGGCAAGTCCAGCTGGGTACCCTCTCTCTCAGTTTCAAGCCTGTAAGCCCTGATTTATTTCATTTTTACTGTTTATGCGAAGGGATGTGTTTATTGGGACTATTGCAAGAACTTTCGGAATGGCATAATTAAGTCAGGATAGTCTGTCAGGTTTTAGATAAGATAAGTTATCCGGTGTTCTATTTTCTGTTCTTCGTATTTCATTCCATAGTTTTGTAAATAAATTCTGATTGCTTGTTTCAAACTTGGCAGTCGAATCAGCTAATTCATTCTGGGAATATCCACTATACATTTACCAAAACAAATATGAAAGTTATGGTGTGGGCTACCTGCTTAAAACTGTTTTGCGGGGTCAGGCCTGGTCCATATCACTATATTGAACTTGACATTAACTCTATTCCTCTCTTAGCACAATGCTGTGAAATCTGCTGGGCTTTTCCAGCACTTTCTTTTATTCTGTTGCAGTAAAACTTCACAATTTTCATTCATTTTCCTTGCAAGAATAACAACACTCTATTTGCCTTCCTAATCACTTGCCACACCTGCATACCAGCTTAGTGACTCATTTATTGGGGCACCCAATCCCTCTACTACTGAGTTCTGCATTCTGTATCCATTTAAATAATTTTTTAAAAATTATTCATGGGAACCGGGCATTGCTCTTTGGCCAGCATTTACTGCCATCCCTAGTTGCCCTTAAGAAGATGGTAGTGAGTTACCTTCTTGAACTGTTGCAGTCTATTTGCTGTAGGTAGATCCAAATTACTATTATTGAGCGAGTTCCAGAATTTTGACCCAGCAACACTGTGATATATTTTAGTGATATATTTTCAAGTCAGGATGTTGGGTGGCTTGGAGAGGAACTTCCAGTTAGTGGTGTTCCCATCTATCTGCTGCCCTTGTCCTTCTAGATGGTTTTCATTGTAGTTTAGTAAGGTGTTTTCCAAGGAGCCTTGGTGAATTTATTCAGTGTATCTTATAGATGGTGTACATTGCTGTTACTGAGTAGAAGGAATGGTAAAAGGTGGGAAAGGGAGTGAATATTTGTCGATGTGCTGTCAATCGTACAGGCTGCCATTTCCTGGATGGTGTCAAGGTACTTAAGTGTTGTTGGAGCTGCACTCATTCAAGAAAATAGGGAGTATACTATCACATTCCTGACTTGGGCCTTGTTGGACAGACTTTGGGGAGTCAGGAAGTGAATTAATCGCAGCAGTATTTCTAGCCTCAGACCTGCTCCTTAGCTACAGTACTTGAGTGGTTGGTTTATCGTCAGTGGTAATGCCAAAGATGTTGATGGTGAAGGATTATGGTATTATAGTATTAATTATGACCATGTGATTGAATATCAAGACATGATGGTTAGAGTCTGTCATGTTAGTCATAGCCATAGAAATCTACAGCAGAGATAAAGGACCTTCAGCCCATCTCATCTACACTCGTCAAACAACCACCGAAATATTCTTATCCCATTTTCCAGCACTTGGCCCAAAGCCTTGTATGTCTTAACATCATAAGAGTGCATCTCCATACTTTGTAAATATTATAAGACTTCCTGTTTTTGCCATTCTTACAGACAATGTGTTCCAGGTTCCCACCAGGCTCTGGATGAAAAAGGTTTTCCTTCTATTTCCTCTAAACTTTCTGCCCCTTACCCATCATTGATCCCTCCATCAAAGCTGAAAGTCTTTCCAGTCTACCCTATCAGTGCCATTCACAATTTTATACATGTCAATCATGTACCTTCACAATTTCCCCTGTTCTGAGGAGAAGAACACTAGTTTGTCCAATCTCTTTTCATAACTGAAACTTTTCAGCCCAGGCAAAACAGTGGTAAATCTCCAAGGCACCCTCTACAGTGCTTTCACATCCCTCCTATAATGTTGAATTCCAGAATAGTTGGAGATGGTCATTGCCTGGCACTTGTTTGCATGAATGTTCCTTGCTATTTGTCAGCCCAATCTTGGATATTGTCCAGGTCTTGCTATATTTGAGCAAAGTCTGTCTGAGTATCTAAGGGGTCTTAAACGGTACTGACGTTGTGCAATCACCATCAAACATCCTCACGTCCAACATTATGGTGAAGGAAGGTTATTGATGAAGCAGCTGTAGGTGGCTGGGCCACAGATACCATCCTGAGGAACTTCTGCAGAGACATCCTGAAGCTGAAATGACCAACCGTCAACAACCACGACCATCTACCTCATCTTCCTGCAAAAGTGGACAAGTTCATATTTTTCCAAATGATATTCCTAATTTTTGCACACTCTCTTGATCTGTCCATATCTTTTCGCTGACTCTGTGCCTCCTCTTGACAACTTAGTTTCTGGCCAATCTTAGTGCCTTCTGCAAACTTAACATGTGGTATTGGGTTCTCTCAGCTGAATCTTGAATCCACTAATGGGGATTGAATCTCAGCATGTTGGCACCAATATGATCTGCACCAACCATCCATCCAACTGAGCTAAGCACTACGTCTGCACCTGCCACCCACGCCTCTCCACTGCCACCACAACAACTTCCATTGCAATATGCACTATTATACTTGTTACGAACCAGACCAACACCCCCCACCCCCACCCCAAAACATGTCAGGGAGATGGCCTAGACCCAATTTTTTTTCTTAGTTTAAAGGCAAGTGCCAGGCATGGCATTCCAGATGTAATTCAATTGGTCGAGTTACCAGGCTTGAAGCAAAACATACTTTATTCATACACTATAGTTAAAATACACACAAAATAAAAATAAAAGAATTGGCGTAACTGTAACTCTATCAAAATACTTAACAAAGTAATAAACTATTCATTAATTGTTCTAATACAAAGATATCTCTAAGCACAACCTTGGCAAAGGCAAAGTCAGCAAAGTCAGATTGTCTTACATGCGATTCTAGCAGCTTGAAGAGAGCCCCAGCTTTTAGCTGTAATCGAGTGAGAGGAGAAAAAACTTTCACATCCAACTTCAGGACCCCAGCAACTGCTGCTGAAAGCTAAACTGAAATCCTGGTTCTGAGGGAGCTTGACCCCACCCATTCAGGCTACTTCCATTGTTCCAATATTTTAAAAAAATCTCAAGGCCTCGCAAGCTGTTAACTTTATTGGCTTGAAGCAGACTGCTCAGTACCTCTGCCTCAATATCCCTTCATTAATAAAATACCAGGACCATATACACCTCTCAAAGCCATAGTACTGTCACACCCACCCCCTTAAAAAAAGAACCATCAATATACAAAGATGGCTTTGCTTTTAAAAACCTTTAGTCTTACACTATTAGTACCCTACAATACATTTATATTACATTGACTCTAAGCATGTCTTTCCTGCCACCGAAGGCTTCGGTTTACAATCATCAAAGTCGCAACAATTACTCTGTCTCATCCTGCTATTTGTATAATTTTCAAATTGAATGACTGCAACAATAAGCTCCATCTAAAAAGGATTTTTTTTGTCCTTAAATTGTTCCGAAAACTTTAAGGGGTTATGATAAGTATATGCAATTATTTCAGAAACATTGTGGGTAATATAAATGTTGAAATACTGCAATGCCAACACCAAACTCAAGGTCTCCTTCGCAATTGTGGAATATTTCTGTTGATGATTATTCCATTTTATGGAAAAATCCCTCAATAGATCTTTCTATCTTCTTGACTTCTTGCGAGAGTACATGCCTCACAAGCTGTTTATTTTATTGGCTTGAACAGACTACTTAATACTTCTGTCTCAATCTTTCTTCATAAAAAGAAACCAGGACAACATATACCTTTTATAGCCATAGTATCGTCACAAGTCATAGCATAATCTGGAGGTAAGGATTAGTAATCATCAAGGATCCAGTTTCTTTCAATCACGTGGTTGACCAGGAAACATCCCCATCCTTACTGCATGCCATTGCCTTTTGTTGGAAATGTTTTGAGTGCATGTCCCTTTGGCCATCATGTCCTGGAATGGAAGACAAGCTTCTAGCTCAGAGGGCAGGGACACAACTGACTGCACCACAAGATCTCCTGCAGCACTGCTTAGACTCAAAAGCTAACTTTATTTTCAGATTTGGAATGCATTTCTGAAATTTAAAACATTGCTACATGTGATAAATGCATGACTCCAAGCCTGAGATTACGCTTATGTGTTGACATATTAAATTCGAAATTCAGAAGTTTGAAAATCAGACACAGTATTGCTCGTAGACAAAAGTTTCTGAAGAAGTAACAAAAGGGTTGATGAGGGAAGAGCAGGAGATGTGATCCATATGGACTTCAGTAAGGTGTTCGACAAGGTTCCCCATGGGAGACTGATTAGCAAGGTTAGATCTCATGGAATACAGGGAGAACTAGCCATTTGGATTCAGAACTGGCTCAAAGGTAGAAGACAGAGGGTGGTGGTGGAGGGTTGCTTTTCAGACTGGATGCCTGTGACCAGTGGAGTGCCACAAGGATCAGTGCTGAGTCCACTACTTTTTGTCATTTACATAAATGATTTGGATGTGAGCGTAAGAGGTGCAGTTAGTAAGTTTGCAGATGGCACCAAAATTGGAGGTGTAGTGGACAGAGAAGAGGGTTACCTCAGATTGCAACAGAATCTTGACCAGATGGGCCAATGGGCTGAGAAGTGGCAGATGGAGTTTAATTCAGATAAATGCGAGGTGCTGCATTTTGGGAAAGCAAATCTTAGCAGGACTTATACACTTAATAGTAAGGTCCTAGGGAGTGTTGCTGAACAAAGAGACCTTGGAGTGCAGGTTCATAGCTCCTTGAAAGTGGAGTCGCAGGTAGATAGGATAGTGAAGAGGGCGTTTGGTATGCTTTCCTTTATTGGTCAGAGTATTGAGTACAGGAGTTGGGAGGTCATGTTGCGACTGTTCAGGACATTGGTTAGGCCACTGTTGGAATATTGCGTGCAATTCTGGTCTCCTTCCTATCGGAAAGATGTTGTGAACCATGAAAGGGTTCAGAAAAGATTTGCAAGGATGTTGCCAGGGTTGGAGGATCTGAGCTACAGGGAGAGGCTGAACAGGCTGGGGCTGTTTTCCCTGGAGTGTCGGATGCTGAGGGGTGACCTTATAGAGGTTTACAAAATTATGAGGGGCATGGATAGGATAAATAGGCAAAGTCTTTTCCCTGGGGTCAGGGAGTCCAGAACTAGAGGGCATAGGTTTAGGGTGAGAGAGGAAAGATATAAAAGAGACCTAAGGGGCAACTTTTTCACGCAGAGGGTGGTACGTGTATGGAATGAGCTGCCAGAGGATGTGGTGGAGGCTGGTACAATTGCAACATTTAAGAGGCATTTGGATGGGTATATGAATAGGAAGGGTTTGGAGGGATATGGGCTGAGTGCTGGCAGGTGGGAACTAGATTGGGTTGGGATATCTGGTCGGCATGGACGGGTTGGACTGAAGGGTCTGTTTCCATGCTGTACATCTCTATGACGCCATGACTCTAAGTGATTAATAGCACCAAAAGGTTACTGGAATTCTGTGTTTTAAGTAATCTTAATTCTATTTCAGATATTACAGCTCTGCTTCTTACTGATGTGCTGATTTTCCTGCAGGAAAAAGACCAAAAGTATACTTTTGCAACTGTGGTGAGTTCAAATTATTTTATCTTGAAAGTCTTTAAAATTGACTCACCATGTGGAAAGTTACAGTGAGAAATCAAGAGAACCTGTTTGGGAGTCTTTCCCCTCATTTTTCTAGTACAATGTAGTATGTCTGCATATTCAATATAACTTCTGCTTCAAATACCATTAGTGGAGTTTGATAATGTGCTAATTTTTACAGCTTACTGTATTTCTGTATTGACTCGCACCATGGAACTACACTTGTGTGGCTCCTTTCCTATTAACTTGCCCACAGACATGCATCTCTACAATAGTTTCAAGGTTCTGCTGAAGCGAGGAAATGAAAACATTATACTGAGCATTCACCAATACCATTCTCTCTGACTTTTTCACTATCTGTATGCTGCGTTTTGCTCACAGAAAGTAGAAGTGTAGGTTTTGGTTCCATTGGTATGTTGATAATATCCAGTAGTGATAGCTCTCTCCCATTTCTCTCATCTGGAACTATTTTGCTGATTGTCTGAGATCAATTTTCAGATGAGCCATTACTTCCTTAACTGAAGGCTGGGAAGATAATAATAGCTGTGATTTTTAGTGTTTGCCATTAATCTATTTTTTCCACATTGACTATCTTTGCTTGGTCGTTTACTCAGCCTCAATAACTGTGGCAACTGCTTTGATCTTGAACCAAGCTTCAAACCCAGTATTTTGTGAAGAATCATGATTATATTATTCAATCCACAAAATCTCAATTCATATAGACTTTCTCCACACAAATATTTCTTGGGGCCTCTGTCAGCTCCAGCATTAGTTCTAATGCTTTACTCACCGATCTTCTTCAGACCATAGGCTTTAAACTCTAACCTACATCATGTGGTAAATTCACCTCGAGTCATTGAGTCATAGAGATGTGCAGTATAGAAACAGACCTTTCAGTTCAACTCATCCATGCCGACCAGATGTCCTAAATTAATCTAGTCCCATTTGTCAGCATTTGGCCCATATCCCTCCAAAACTTCGTATCAGGTAACTTTTAAATGTTGCATTTGTACCAGCCTCCACCACTTCCTTTGGCAGCTTATTCCATATATACAGTACCCTCTGTGTGAAAAAGTTACCCCTTAGACCTCTTTTATATCTTTCCCCTCTCACCTTAAACCTATGCCCACTAGTTTTGGACTCCGCTACCCTGGGGAAAAGACCTTGGCTGTTCACACTATCTATGCCCCTCATGATTTTATGAACTCCTCTAAGGTCACCCCTCAGTCTCTCAGAGAAAATAATCCCAGCCTATTCAGCCCCTCCCCATAGCTCAAACACTCTAACCCTGGCAACATCCTTGCAAATCATTTCTGAACCCTTCCAAGTTTCACAATATTTTCCCTTTAGCAGGGAGACCAGAACTAAATGCAGTGTCTCAACTGTGGCCTAACCAATGTCCTGTACAGCCACAACATGACCTCACGACTCTTATACTTAATACACTGAGCAATAAAGGCAGCATACCAAGTGACTTCTTCACTGTGCTGTCGACCTGGGATTCCACTATGAACCTGCACTCCAAGGTCCCTTTGTTCAGCAACACTCCTCAGGATCTTACCATTAAGTGTATAAATTCTGCCCTGATTTGCCTTCCCAAATTTTAACACCTTACATTTGTCTAAATTAAACTCCATCTGCCACTCCTCAGCCCATCTGATCAAGATCCCATTGTACTCTGCGGTAAATCTTCTTGGCTGTCCACTCACCACCAATTTTGGTGTCACCTGCAAACTTACTAACCATACCTCCAATGTTCACATTCGAAT
Organism: Chiloscyllium punctatum; assembly: GCF_047496795.1. NCBI lineage: Eukaryota > Metazoa > Chordata > Chondrichthyes > Orectolobiformes > Hemiscylliidae > Chiloscyllium > Chiloscyllium punctatum. The sequence goes on along the minus strand of NC_092740.1, from coordinate 44,715,195 downwards.
CATTTATATACATCATGAAAAGCAGTGGACCTTGTGGCACACCATACGTCACAAGCCTCCAGTCTGAAAAGCAACCGTCCACCACCACTCTCTGTCTGCTATCTTTCAGCGAGTTCTGTATCAAAATGGCTAGTTCTCCCTCTATTCTACATAGTCTAACCTTGCTAGCAATAGAATTATCGAGTTATACGGTATGGAAGCAGACCCTTTGGTCCAACTTGTCCATGCCAACCAGATATCCTAAACTGATCTAGTCCCATTTGTCAGCATTTAACCTATATCCCTCTAAACCCTTCCTATTCATGTACCCATCCACATGCCTTTTCAATGTTGCAATTGTACCACCTCTACCACTTCCTCTGGCAGCTCATTCCATACTTGCACCACCCTCTGCATGAAACAGTTGCCCATCATGTCCCTTTTAATTTTTTTCCCTCTTATCTTAAACCCAAGTCCTCTAGTTTTGGACTCCTCTACCCTGGGGAAAATACCTTGGCTATTGACCCTAGCCATTCTCCTCATGATTTTTTAATTCTCTGTAAAGTCACCCCTCAGCCTCCGACGCTCAAGGGAAAATAGCCCCAGCATATTAAGCCTCTCCCTGTCAACATTTTTGTAAATCTTTTCTGACCCTTTTCAAGTTTAACAACATCTTTGCTATAGCACGGAGATCAGAATTATACACTCTACACAAAAGTGGCCTCACCCATGTCCTGTATGGCCACAACATGACTTCTCAACTCATACACTCAATGCACCAACCAATGAAGGCAAGTGTGCCAAATCCCTTCTTCACCACTCTGTCAATCTGCGATTTCACTTGCAAGGAACTATGCACCTGCACCCTGAGGTCTCTTTGTTTGACAATACTCCCCAGCGCTCTACCTTTAATTGTATAAATCCTGCCCTGATTTGTCCTACCAAAATGCAGCACCTCACATTTATCTAAATTAAACTCCATCTGCTACTTCTCAGCCCACTGCTCCATCTGATCCAGGGCCCTTTGAACTCTGAGATAACCTTGTGGGCTGTCTACTACACCTTTAATTTTGTGTTATCTACAAACATACTAACCACATCTCCCATATTCACATCCAAATCATTTATATAAATGATGAAAAGCAGTGGACCCAGCTCCAATCTTGCAGTACAACACTGGTCACAGGTGTCCAGTCCAAGAAACAATCCTCCCCCGTCCTCCTCTGATTCCTAGCTTCAAGCCAATTTTGTATCCAATTAACTAACTCCCCTGCCTAACTTTGCTAACTAGTCTACCATGCAGAACCTTGTCGAACACCTTGTCACATCTTCAAAAAACTTAGTCAAGCTAGTGAGACACGATTTCCGATGCACAAAGCTATGCTGACTATCACTAATCAGTCCTTGCCTTTCCAAATGCATATAAACCCAGTCCCTTAGAATCCTTCCATCAACTTACCCACCACTGATGTCAGGCTCATTGGTCTATTGTTCTCTGGCTTTTCCTTACCGCCTTTCTTAAATAATGGCACCATATTAGCTACCCTCTAGTCTGGCACCTCATCCGTGGCTGTCCATTATGCAAATGTCTTAGCAAGAGTCCCAGCGATTCTTCCCTCGCTTCCCACAAAGTTCTGGGACATATCTCATCAGGTTCCATAGATTTATCTACCTTTTATGTGTTTTAGGACCTCCAGCACCTCCTCTTCTGCGATATGGACACCTTCAAGACATCACTAGTTATTTCACTACGTTTCTCTGTTAGGTTGTGGATTCAAATCCAAGTTCAGAGATTTGAATACAAATTTAGGTTGACAGTTTGGTGTGGCACAGAGGGACTACTCTATTTTTGACAATGTTACTTTTCAAATAAGACAGTATATGTATGCCCCATTCGTTTTCTCAACTGGATATAAAAAAAAGGCATTGTTTAATAAAGCGGAGTGGCGTTTTCCCTGACCAGTGTTTTTTCCTTAACCAATATCACAAAAACAGATACTCCTTTCGTCATTATTTGTAGGCTTTAAACTTTTGTTTCCTGTGTACTCCCCCTTCGATGTTAGAGCTACCTGCTGCCTACGTCCTGCTTTCAAGAGCTTACTCCCAAGTCCCCTCATCATTGCTCTTCTTTCAAAGACTTTCTTGCATTTGAATTTTTTTCGCTCTGATCTTTTCACCCAAGTTAAATTGTTCAGTAAATGCAATTAGACATGTGATGTATTTTTAACCTATGGAAATTAATTGCAAATTAAGTACAAATGTTTTACATTCTTTCATTTAAATTTGAGAGTACAAGAAATACATAAGACTAAATTAAGTAGCATCATTATTTTTGTTTATTTGCATGTCATTTTGTATTGTTCACATCAGGACCAGAAGCCTGCAGTTATCTTGCTGCAGAAATTAATTGTCCGAGAAGTAGCCAATGAAGAACGAGGAATGTTCTTAATTAGTGCTTCATCTGCTGGACCCGAAATGTATGAAATGCATACAAACTCAAAAGAGGATAGGAATAACTGGATGAGATTGATCCGAATGGCAGTAGAGAGGTACTGAAACACTGTCCCATTTCAGAAGCAATAACTGTGTTTCGAGAATGGAAATTACACAAAGGGATACTGTTTTGTTGTCACTAATTGTTTCTATTGTGAATGTTCTCATGTTTAATGCACATCATTTTATTCCATTTCTTTCTGTTACAAATGATGCAAACTGCACCTGGAATGATACTATTTACTTCAAGTAATGAATATGAGCAGCAGTTAACAGAGATGCTAGATTTTAAAAAAAAATTAAAATAGTAATTATTAAAGATTAATTAGATGGAAAGATGCAGTCTCGAAAGTTGATGAGGAGCAAGCACTCGTGCTGGTAGATATTTTCTCAGGTTCAACTGTACCAGTTGCTTCCTTTCGTGATCTGAACATCTCTCTTTGATGGTTGACACACACAAATTCTCTCAGTTTATTTATAAAATGAGATGGAATAATAACATTTGTTTATGACCTGGACCAGATATGCAATGTCTCTTGCATTTGGATTTCTTCATTTTCTGCAAACACAGGCCATCTGAATCCTTGATGTCACGAAGTTTGATTTAAAGTGCTAAGCTGCTTTATTTCCTACCAATTAAACATACAGAGCAGAAATATAACTGGATTCATGTATTCTTATCAAAATAATTTGTCTTTGCATCTTAATAATAAGAATGATGAAAGTATTATGGTACCTCACTTCAGTAATTCATCTTAGAATTATTGATTGATATGATGCCAAAGGAGACCATTATGGTTGTGGTATTTTGGTGGTGCTAGCTCATCATTCCAATCTCCTGCTCTTTCAGAAATCTTTGTAAATATTTTCTCAAGTGTTGTTTTGAATTTCCTTTCAAAAGTTACTGTTGAATTTGCTTCCACCACATTTTTAGGCAGACCTTTCCGGAACATCATAATTTGTAATTTGCTGTGAAAAAGAATATCTCCTCAAATCACCTCTGATTCATCTATGTCTTCTAATTACATTTTCTTCTGACTTACTCCAAGTTTAGTGAATAAAAGGGAAGGCAAATAAAATGATGGCTTTTATTTCAAAGGAAATGCAGTATAAATATGGGGATGTTATGTGAAAACTGTACAAGACACTAGTCAGATCACAATTGGAATACTGTGAACAATTTTGGATCCCTTGTCTAAGAAAAGATATCCTAGCATTGGTGGCATTCTGGAGAAGATTCATAAAGCTGATCCCAGGTATAGAGGGACTGTCTTATGAGCGTTGTGTGGGGTAGTCTTTTAGGGGATTTGCCAAATACAGAAAGGCTATTTTCTCCTTGTGGGAATATCTAGAAGCAGAGGACATAATACCAGAAAATGGGGTCACCCAGATCATTGAGTCATGGAGTCATATAACACAGAACATTTTGGCCCAAATCGTACATGCCAACCAGGTTACCTAAACTGAACTAGTCCCAGTTGCTTGCATTTGGTCCATAGCCCTCTAAATCGTTTCTATTCACATACCTGTCCAAATGTATTTTAGCTATTGTAATTATATTTGTCTGTATCACTTCCTCTTGCAGCATATTCCATACACACAACACCCTCTGTGTGAAAAGATTCCCCCTCAGGTCCCTTTTAAATCTTTCTTCTCTCACCTTAAACTTATGCCCTATAATTTTGGACTCTCCTACCTTGGAGCAAAGAGCTTGGCTGTTCACCTTATCTCTGCCCATCATGATTTTATAAATCTCTGTAATGTCAGCCCATAGCCTCCTATGCTCCAGGAAAAAAAGTCCCAGCCTCGCCAGGTAACTCAAACTTTCCAGTCATGCTAACAACTTTGTAAATCTTCTTTGCACCCTTTCCAGTTTAATGACATCCTCCCAATAGCAAGATGACCAGAACTCTAAATGTGGCTTCACCAATGCCCAGCTGTAACATGATGTCCCAAATCCCGTACTCAGTGCATTGACCAATGAAAGCAAGCATGCCTTCTTCACTATCCTGTCTACCTGTGACACCAAAGGAACTACACAACTGCACCCCTGGGTGTCTCTGTTTGACAACTCACTCCAGGGCTCTATCATTAACTGTGTAAGTCCTACCCCTGGTTTGTCGTAACAAAATATAACACCTCCTAATTATCTCAATTTAACTTCATCTGCCATTCCTTGGCCTACGGGCTCAGTTAATAAAGATTCTGTTGTACTCTTAGTCAACCTTCTTTACTGTCCACTATACCACCTGTTTTGGTGTCATCTGAAAACTTACTCAGCATGCTTCCATAGTCTCATCTAAGTCATTTATATAAATGATGTACAACAGTGGACCCAGCACCAATTCTTGCCACACACTGCTGGTCTCAGGCCTCCAGTCTGAATAGCAACCTCCACCACCCTCTACCGTCAAGGTAAATTTGTATCCAGTTGGCTACCTCTTCCTGGATCCCATGCGATCTAACAATGCAACCAGTCCATCATTTGGAACCTTGTTGAAGGCCTTACTAAATGCACAAAGCTATGCTGACTTTCCCTAATCAGTCCTTGATTATGTGATGATGATGCTCCTTTAACAAGGTTATGTTATCCTTGGTTTTTTTCCAAAGGGGTCATAAAGGCAGAGGTTTCTAGAGGTCTAGAAATATCTAGCTGAGAAGACCTCTAAGTGCTTCTTTTAAACACTTGTACAATGAAAGGGGAGTTCTCCCAGTTCAGGGTTTAGTTTGGTTTGGTTTTAGCAAGCTGTTTTGTTTGCAGCTGCTGGTCAGGTTTTAGCTGGGAACCCAGAAAAGCTGGTGGGGGCCCAACGAAGCAGTTCCATGCTAATCCTCTCTCTCTCTCTCTCTCTCTCTCTCTCTGACACCTATCCTGTAAGAACCTGTGTTTGAGTTTTGCCAAGGGGGTGTTTATGGGGATGTGGCAAGTATTTGGAACAGCATCATTAAGTAGTGATAGAGTCGATTGGGTTTTCAAATAGCTATGCTATTCTGAATTCGGTTTTCTTTTGTTTGTCTGTAAATATATTCTATTTGGTATAAAACTGAGTGGTTGGGCCAGCTGCATCCCTCCTGGAATATCCACTTTACACCTGCTTAATACAGCTAGAAAAGTTAGGGTCTGGGCTACCTTCTTGAAATGTTTTAAGGACGTCTGGCCTGGTCCACAACAATTAGGACAGGAAAGCTAAAGTTGATGAAGAATTTATTCTGTTATGGAATTCTTTACGTCAGAGGGATGTGGAGCTGGGTTATTAACTATTTTCAAGGCTGAGAAAGACAGATTTTTAGTTAGTAAGGGAATCAAGATTTGCAGGGAAAGTATAAGAAAGTGGAGTTGAGGATTATCAGACCGGCCATGATCTCATTGAATAGCGAGCAAATTTGGTGGGTGAATAGTCTACTGTAGACACCTCCTGAGTCTAATTATCTTTTTCAAACACATTTATGATTTTGAGCACTCAAATCTCAAAACTTCCAGTATTTGGAGAAGAACAATGTCAGCTTTTTTAAAAATCTCCACATAACCGAAGCCCCTCATCTTTGGTACTATTTCAGTAAATTTTTCGTATGATGATGGTAATGTCATGAAGAGACATTTCATCTTTCTAATAAGAGAATTTTATTATCCTCTCCTTGTGTATTATTAATGTTCGTTTCCAATTATATGCCCAAGCTGTGATCTTGTGTGGGTCTTGTTGGAATTAGACGCAATGCTAAAGCTTTACCAGCAATTGGAACTGAACACTATGCAGTCTTCCATGAACATCATTGTATTTAGATGTGAACTGTGTTAGGATACCCTGAGTTAGTAAAAGATACCATGGAAAGACATGATTTTTGTTGTTGTCTTTGTTGCTGCTGGTAGCTCTTGAAGTTTACTGAGGCGGACATGTGACAAACTAAGGCTTTAGTTACCTCTTTCAATAGAAAGTTGAACAAAACAACAGTTGTGGTACCTGAAACAGATATGTTGAATAAAGATTGAAAACACTTGTGGCCTTCACTGCTGTTAGTAGTGATGATTGAGTATTTTTTGTGATCTTTGTAGACTTGATGATATAGATCATTGTTAAACAATGAACCTGTGTTGCTTGATATGCAGCCTGTCTGATGTGTGTCTGTTATCTGAGGTAGCTTGGCTGCAAGGTTTTACCTTGTTTATCCCCAATACATTTTAAAAAAATTCCTGTGGTGGTGCAGTGTGGCACCTGGCATTGACCACTGTTTGCAAGCTGTGTGCTAGAAAATTCTTATACTTATGGCTCTCGTTTCTGTGATTACTGTTTATTTCCCTTAGTGCACAGGAAGATTTCAAAATTCCCTTTGTTATGCTGACTACAGCCAGCTGTGACCAACAGTTCAGTGCTCCATTCTTTTGAATCCTTCCTTTGTAAATCTGCACAAGGTTTTCATGAATGACTTGCAATAAGGATTTCACAAGGAAGAGGCTCGTTATTCTTCTTACTCATTTTCAAGAATTCATTTTTGTATAAGAAGAATCCACAGGGCAGGCCTGAATATGACCAATACTTCATTATCCTTGGTTCTCCCACTCCAGTGGCAATCTCGAATAGTACACCATTAACACTCTGTCCCTCAATGAACTCTTGGACCTGATTCTCCTTCTGAATAGGGGCATTCATTGAAGCTCTACTGTGCCAATATAGGCCAATCTTGTACCACCATAGAGATTCAGATTCTGACTCTTTTTAAAATAGTCTGCTCTCTGTCTTATTCTTATAAAAATTTCCATACTTGTGTAACTTGAGTATCTTTTAAATCCATGGCTACATTTTCCTGCTGCTCTAGGTTTGAACCAATTGCTTATAATTTTCTTTATTTCCCTCTCCTGATTTCCCTCTCTATTCTTTCCTTTCCTATCATTCGTTATGGCTCCTTTCATTTCTGCCATTGTGGGTACTTTGCCCACTAATCCCTATACCATGCATCACTAAGCCTCTGTTTTCCAATTCCCAAAGTTGAATCCACTTGATAAGCAGATATCTACTGTTGATGTATTTCCTTGCATCTCTGCTGAGAGGCAATCAATGAATCCATGACTGCCAATTGAGAATTGTAACTTCAATTGTCTGATCCTCCCATTTTCATTCTGCAACTGGATGGAAGGGCCACTGACTAGCCTCATCAAGCTCCTCTCCATTGTATTCATCTCACAAAGCTCTGTTCCTATGAACTCTATCAGTAGACCAAAAATCAACACTCCTTTCCACGTTTTCCTCCAGAAATTTCCATTCACAAACAGACAACCTCAGCCATCCACAATCAGGGACAAATGCATTTCCGTCATGGCTTTGATGAGACTTTGTTTATGAATGATGGTAATTGCCCCTTTCTGAAGTGTCCTCGCCCAATTCTAATTTCACCTACCTGCAAACTGCAGCAATGATATCATGGCATATGATTCATTCTGGTCTGATCTCATGGCCTCACATATGATCTATTCCTTTGAGCAAGTGTCTATCTGAATTTATCTTTCTCTCATTTCTCCCTCAGAAAGATCTATTTCTAATGCTCCCTGAGAGCCTTATGCCAAGTTGGTTACTGAGGTATCCTCCTTCCTTTCCCCTCTCAGCCTGTGCACTGAATATCTCTATTTTCTCAATGATTTTCAACTCTATCTTTGCTGCTTTATCTTATGTTTTATGATTTCATTTTCCTCTCTAAACCCACCCTTCAATTAAGCGCCCACCTGATTACCTTCCATCATTCTATTTTCCATGCAGACTCTACTCCCTTTGTCTTCATTGTTGACTGAGTGGTCTCAAGCCATCTCGTTATTCTGTTCTTCACTCATATCTCCCTACCTTTTGTCATTCCAGTTTGTTCATCCATCCCTAGAGAAAGAAATTCTCCCAAGTTGCTTAAAACTTTAAAACAATTCTGCTGTTGTTAATCATTGACCCTGCATTCGTCATGGTACTTCTGCAGCCATCATTGCTTGGTTTGTCTCTTTAACCAAGTTGTTCCTTGTCACTCTCTCTATCTTGGTCATTTCTTCTGTAAGATTCCCATTTTCGTTCTTAAGTCTGAAGTTGACAGATATGATTGTGTTTGGTATGCCCATCGATGATGAAACCTGTCACACTTATGTGCTTCCCTCTGCTAAGAATGAGCCAGGATCAGGTTCAAGAGAAAAGCTAATCCTTGCCTCCTTTCCTCTTTATATCTGCTCTATAAATGGGAGTTATTATTGATCACACTTAAGACATATGCATTAGAACAACTTAAGATTAGCTGATAAATTGACATCACCAGATTAAAAAAAATACACATCCATCTGTGTGGCGTACCACTTTCTAAATCCATTAGTTGCTTTAAGTATTTTACTCTCCAATTCTGCTTCCTTTGAGGCCCTTTGTCCAAATGCATGTCAGAGTACTGAATGAGTTTTGTTTTGACGCAGTCATCTCTACATACAGCAAATCTGAAGGAACTAAAGAACAGGCAGTCGCCTTCTTATTTTGACCACAGCTCCAAAACATCTGCAGGCATAAGCTTGCCAATCTTAGACTCAGTGGAGTATCTTCATTGTGATTCTAGTCAGTTGACATCTTGCATGTCCAATTAATGCTTAATATTTTGCATTACTACATTTGTGTTATTCTTAAAAAGAGTGTCTTGTGTTTGACAGATCTGCAAATAAAAGCATGTGAATTGTTTTCGAAATAGCTTTTTTTTTGTATCTGACTCTCTGCAGCCTATTTTCAGAGAATTCATCATATTGATTAATTATAGTTCAGAGTTATTGGGTCCTAAAAAGGCAGAAATAATTTTTTAGCAGTGGAAAGCTGGTGATGAATCAGAGCAGTAACAAATGAAGTTCCTTTTGTACAGTGACTTCCTATATGGTATGGAGGAGGCAAATATTTAGATTTGCCAAAGAGCTAAAACTGAATGACTAGATATTAGAAATGTTTGCTACAAATTAATTCAGAAACCATTATAAAGTTTTCATTGACTTTTATTAACCTTTAGGATTAGTAGTGCATTGTTCTAATAAGGGTTCTGCTGAATTTCCCAGTGGAGCAAACTGGGGGATAGGTTTGGTTCCTCTGCTGAAGCCAGGAATGGTGGTGAGAGCTGAAACAACAGTATCTCCAGTTGGTGTGCCAGTTCCCTGACTCCATCCCACCTCTGAGCCATCTCTGTGACAGGGAAGGGCACAGCAGGGTTACCCACCTATGAGCAGCGTAACCCATGCTGCTCCTCAAGTTCATATGGATGCTAATTACAGAAGGCCAACCAGGATTTTTCACTCAGCCTCTAAGCCACTCCTGGCAGTGGGTATCAGTTTTATTACCTGGTGGTGACCTCCTGGAAACAGAAAGTGGGACCAACTCTCCAGCAGTTGAGCAGTTTTCCATCCTTGGCTATGTATAGCAATAGCCACAGGCAAGGTTATGGAGAGGGGTGACATGGCTGTATGTTCCATTTTTAATTAAACTTTAAAGGAGTTGGAGAGAGGGCCTCTCCGTCTTAAAATGCTTTCTCCCTTAATTATACTGACTTACAGCTTTCAATCTATAGAGGGAACTTGGAGATAATGGTGTTCCCATGTATCTGTTCTTGTCCTTCTGGATGGTACTGATTGTGGGTTTTTGAAGGTGCTGCCTGAGGATTCTTGGTTCATTTCTGTATTGCTTCATACATGTGGAACATATTCTTGCCAATGAGTGTTGGTGGTGGAGGGAGTGATGTAGTACCAGTCAAGTGGGCTGCTTTCCTGGATGGTGTCAAGCTTCTTGAGTATTGTTCAAGCTGCACTCATGTAGGCAAGTGGGGAGTATTCCATCACACTCCTGATGCAGATGGTGAAAAAGCTTTGGGGAGTCACGTGGTGAGTTATTCACTACAGCTTTCCTAGAGTTTAACCTGCTTTTGTAGCCACTGCATTTATAGGGATAATAGGAGTTCATATTCTTTCAATGCTAACCACCAAGATGTTGATGGTGAGGGGTTGGCAATGATAAAACCTTTGATATTGTCCAGATCTTGCTGTATTTTGACATAGCCATCTTCAGCACCTGAGGAGTCTTGAATGGTACTGAACATTGTGCAATCATCAGTGAACATCCCCACTTCTGATTTTATGATGGATGAATGGTCATTGATGAAGCATCTAGAGATGGTTGGGCCTAGAACACTACAGACATGCCTTCAAGCTGAGATGACTGACTTCCAAAAACCACTTGCCTTCATTTGTGCAAGATATGACTCCAACCAGTGGAGTAGTCTTCCCTTGATGCACCATTGACTGCAATTTTGCCAGTGCTCCTCGATGATACTTGGTTAAGTAGGGTCTAGGTGTCAAGGTTTGTCACTCTCATCCCCCCTTTGCAGTTCAGCTTTTTAAATCCATGTTTTAACAAAAACAATAAATGAGACTTGGAACAGTATGGCCTGGCAAAATTCAAAATGAGAAGCTGTGAGCAGGTTATTACAAGACAATTGCTGCTTTATACTATAGTTGATGGTGCCTTCTATCACTTTAATGATAACTGAGAATAGACTGATGTGTGATAATTGACTGAGTTGAATTTGTCCTACATTTTGTATAAAGTTCACGTATAGGCAATTTTCCACATTACTTGGGAGATGCCAGTGTTGTAACTGTATTGGAACACCTTGGTTGGGAGTGGGGAGAGTGCAGCAAGTTCTGGAATAGTCTTCAATACTATTACCAGATTGTTGTCAGAGCTTATAGTCTTTGCACTGCCTTCAGCCATTTCTTGATATGTTATGGGGTGAACCAAATCATCTGAAGACTAGCATCTGTGCTGCTAGGAAACTTTGGAGGAGGTTGAGATGGAGCATCCTTGCTTATCTTAATGCTTCCCCCAAGCATTAAGAAGGAACGCTTAATGCAAAATGGAGGAGTACTGATGCCTCAACCAAGGGGTGGGGTGGTACATGATATTCAGCAGAAGCTTTTCTTGACCCTGTTTGAGCTGAAGCCATAAGAACTGATGGAGTCCTGAAAGGCTCCCAAGGCAACTTGTTCCCAATTGTATTCCACTGTGATGACCCCACCACTGGGTCTGTTCTTTGGTGAGGTCGGACATACTAGAAATGACGATGGTGTTCTCTATCAGGTATGTGTCTGTGCATCAGGTTGTTGTCTGTGAGACCTCTAACCAACTAGTCCCCAGATGTAAGCAAGGAGGACCTTGCAGGGTTGAAAGGACTGAGTTTGTCAAAGTCATTTATGATGCCCATGTCACTGCCATGTGCTCCGTCTGGTTTGGTGGCATTCTAGAGGTTTCTTGATCACTTCAGAGGATAGTTAATAGTCAATCACTTTGCTGTGGGTCTGGATCACTTGTTACCAAGAATAAGAGGGTGGTTTGTTTGTGGAATGAACTACCAGAGGAAGTGGAAAACACAGATTCAGTGACAATATTTAAAAGACATTTTGTCAGGTGCATGATCAGGAAAGGTCTAGAGGGTTATGGGCCAAATTCAGGAAAGTGAGACCAGTTTACCGAAGGATCTATTTCCGTGCCATATTACTCTTTGACGTCTATGACATATAATGGAGATGTCTGGCATCCTGTGGACTGGCAACTGTGCAAAGCATAAATTACACTCATAAGAACAAGAAACATTGAGTGGACAAGGGTACATGCCATGGCAGAATGCAGTACATAATCCCTCCCTAATTGAGCTACCTATGGGCATTAGCTTCCTGCAGCCATCTCTGTTCAGCTGTTTATCAATTGGGATGGCCTCTTTTGTGATGCTGAGGGAAAAGAACTTCCACTGTTTCCTGGACAGCCTTCAGGAGAACCTCCCCTGGTGGTGTCACTAAAGCATGACACATTATTTGTGTGGTCTTTGAAATCTACAGGGGTGAGTGTGTGCTTATGAACAGGGGTTGAGTGATGTTCTGGGTTGCACAGAGTATAGTGCTGTCTTCTTGGAGACCAGAAGGTCCCAGCAGGGACCAGAATCTCCAGCCTCCCTGACCAAAACATTTTACATTTTACCTGTGCATGCAGATGTAATGGGCTAAGAAGAACATAATAGCATGAGAAAACTTAATCCCACCACTCCTCTTTTAGACACAAAATACAAGATTCCACTGCAGCATGATTACCTTCCCCCAAGTCTGGAAACAATTAGAGTTCTGTTTCCTCTCTGCAAAAAGATAATACTGTTGAGGAAGTCAGCCCTGATGTGGTGCTAATCCTATAATCATTCTTGAGAATTATCTGGTGACACCTGCTGGTAAATGCACTTTGTACGAGAACTGCACCAGTTTGAGCTCTGACTTGCTAATTTCAACAACAGTGAAGATTTGTTAGACAAACCTTTTTGCATATAATCACACAAATGTATTTTTCCCCTTGATTTTGGAAAAAGAAAAGATTCTCGAACTAATTGTCAGCTCATTGAAGTGTTCCTTCCCTGACAAACAAATTCTGGTAGGGACTCAAAACAGGCGATTCTGGTCCAGATGTATGACACTACCACTGAACCACTAAACTTCTTGTGTAACATATTTAACAGATCATAAGATTTTAAAAGGAAATATTTGGTCATAACCTGCAGATGATAAGATCCATGCCAATTTTAGACAACATTTCAATGCATCCTTCAATGGCCAGTCAAAACAGTAATCAGTATTTTGAAAAACATCATATGATACCAAGCTGTCTAGTTGTGCTTTGTAACTAAAATGTTGGATTTTTTTCTATTCGTTTGTGGGTGATGTTGGTAATGTTCTCACTACATATTTTTTCTGCTGACAGGCTTCTGATGTTTGTGTACAATAGCTTTTCCAAAACTGGAAGTCAGTGCTGGGAATGGTGTTAATATGTCAAACAGTGTGTGCAGAACCCGCTGCACAGCTGAGAAAGAATGTTCGTCCCTAGTTCGGCCAATAATTAGTGTGCAATCTCAATTGCCCTTGAGAAAGTGGTGGTAAGCTGCCTTTCTGAACTGCTACTGCCCTTTAATGTAGGTACACCCACAGTGCCGTTAGGAAGGGATCCCCACAATCTTGACCCAGTGACACAGAAGGAATGGTGATATAGCCCAAAGTCAGGAAGGCAAGGGACTTGGAAGGGAACGTGAAGGTTGTGCTTCTCTCATATCTGCTTCCATTGTTCTTCTAGATGGTAGAGGCCACAAGTTTGGAAGGTGCTTTTGAAGGAGTCTCGGTGAAGTGTTGCAGTACATCATTTACATGGCACATCATGCTGCCAGTGCACATCGATGTTGGAGCGTGTTGTGTTATATCTCAAAGCTAACATACAGTATCCATTCTCATTATTTCATCACTGTGTCATATTTTGTGAGCTGAACTGAGGGCACTTGAGGAATAGTATGCTAATAAAAAGCATGCTACTATTTGTAAGGTAGTTTTGCCCATCACAGAAGTGCTGTGACTGGGGAACTAACATGGCAGATGGAGTTTAATTCAGATAAATGTGAGGTGCTGCATTTTGGGAAAGCAAATCTTAGCAGGCCTTACAGATGTAATGGTAAGGTCCTAGAGAGTGTTGCTGAACAAAGAGACCTTGGAGTGCAGGTTCATAGCTCCTTGAAAGTGGAGTCGCAGGTACATAGAATAGTGAAGAAGACATTTGGTATGCTTTCCTTTATTGGTCAGAATATTGAGTACAGGAGTTGGGAGGTCATGTTGCGGCTGTAAAGGACATTGGTTAGGCCACTATTGGAATATTGCGTGCAATTGTGATCTCCTTCCTATCGGAAAGATGGTGTGAAACTTGAAAGGGTTCAAAAAAGATTTGCAAGGATGTTGCCAGAGTTGGAGGATTTGAGCTATAGGGAGAGATTGAATAGGCTAGGGCTGTTTTCACTGGAGCATTGGAGGCTGAGGGGTGACCTTAAAGAGGTTTATAAAATCATGAGGGGCATGGATAGGATAAATAGACAAAGTCTTTTCCGTGGGGTGGGGGCATTCAGAACTAGAGAGCATAGGTTTAGGGTGAGAGGGGAAAGACGTCAGCAGCCTTCCAGACTCAATATACAGTTCAATAACCTTAGGGCTTGAGCTTTCCAGTGTTCTTACCCCAATCTCCACTACCAGGCCTTGTTATCACATAACATATTACATATCATCGTTATTAGCCACGAACACTCCCTATTAACAGCTATTCACCCTCCTGGCCAGATTGTTATCTACTCCTATGTCTGTCTAACTGTACTTTCTATTTGGGCTCTATCCCTACCCATCACTTACTCCTTATCCCCCACTTTTCCATCTTCTGCATATAAACCAACATTTTCCCCACTAACATCAGTTCTGATGAAGGGTCATTCAACATGAAACATTAACTCTGACTTCTCTCCACCGGCAATTTACTTTTTTGACTAAGATATCTAGTCCAGTTCAGTTCTGGTAAACAGTAACCCTCAGGATATTGATTGTGCATAATTCAGTGATGGCAATGACATTGGATGTCATGGGGCAGTGATTGTATTGTCTTGTTGGAGATGGTCATTACTTGGCACTCGTGTGGCACAAAGTTTGCTTGCCATTTATCAATGCAAGCCTGAATTTTGCTGCATATGGACCCAGACTGCTTACTATCTGAGCAGTTGTGAATGGTGTTGAAAATTGTGCAATCATCAGTAAACATATCACTTCCAAATTTGTGATGGAGGGTAAACTGAAACAGCAAAGGATCATTGGACCTAGGACATTACCTTGAGGAACACCTGCAGTGATGTCCTGTGACTGAGATGATAGGCCTCCAACCACAACCATCTAACTATCTTCCTCTATACTAGGTTTGACTCCAATCAGTGGAGTATTTTCCTTCTGATGAAGATCAAGCCAGATGACAATTGCAGATTTTCCATTTTAAATGATGAAAGTGAATCAGATGTGTTTTTGCCACAAATGACAATAGTTTCATGGTCACCATTAGACTAATTTATAACTCCCTGGATTACTAGCCAGTGACAATAATACTATGGCTCTGCCCGTATCCCCTGCTGCCATATAATTTTTAACAGGTCTTTTGTATTGTTTATTACTATTGCTAAAGCTGTCCTGAGGAGGAGGAAGAACGTTTAAGTGAATATGAAGAGGACAAGCGTATTGCTGAGGCAAGAGCAGCCAGGACCCGGAAATTCCAAGGTACGTGCTTATGAAAGAGGCTGTCCATTGTTCCCATTATCTTAAATAAGCATGTTAAGTGCTGTTGCAGGAAAACACTTCGCAATTTTCCAAAACAGGAAGCAATTTCTATAGAAGTACGCACAAAAAAAAACAGGTTTATCTGATTCAGAGTAGATGAATTTTGCCAAATAGATGTCAAACACTGAAATTAAACTTACTCTTGCTTAAAGAGAAAAATTCATTTTAAGTCAACAACACAATATCTTAATTAATTCAAATAGCAGTGTTTTTTTTTCCTGTTGCTTCAATGATTGGGAGTTTAGCAAAAAATAAAGACTTGATTTTACCATCTTGGCTCATGTTGTATCATGTGACTTTAGACCAAGTCTCAATTTACATAGCTGGTTGGCTTTACATGAAACGTTTGCAATGTTGGAGGACTGGGTGGCGGCATTGGTATTGTGTTGTGCTCATTTGTCCTGCATTGCAGAAGCATAGGCAGTAATAAGTGACTACTTATTGAAGAACCAGATGTCAATTGTTGATCTCCACAGGAAATGAATCAAACTTCTGCACCAGTTCAGATCTAATAGGAAAGTCCACTCCTGTCTGTTGGTGCTGGCCCTACTTAATCTTAAAGAATGTGTGGCCAGCATCAAGGTCCTCAAGCTGAGTCCCCTCAACAGATCAGTGGTTATGTCAATGGTTTACATGCTCAGCATTTTGGATATGAAGACTATTCTGTGCTCTGGTCTTATAATAGTATCTAGAAGTATTCTGACATTTCATGAACCACACTTCATGTGATCACTATTAATCTTGTTCTTTACATTTGGACTGCAGTAAATAGATCAGAGTGTGGTGCTGGAAAAGCACAGCCTGTGTGGCAGCATCTGAGGAGCAGGAGAATTGACGTTTTGAACATAAGCTATTCATCAGGAATGAGCTCATGCTCAAAACACCGATTCTCCTGTGCTCCTCGGATGCTGCCTGACCAGCTGTGCTTTTCCAGCACCACATTCTTCGACTCTGATCTCCAGCATCTGCAGTCCTCACTTTCTCCCTGCATTAAATAGATGACTGGCCTAGAGCGGTAACCTGGAAGAAGTAGAGATAGCAAGCTGTGTTTAGGACTCCGTTTTTTTTCCCCCCATTCCTAAATTGGGAAGAGCAGTGCTTTACCTTCAAATGTCTGCTGTGCTTCCTTAGGAGGATACCAACTGCACATCTATCCCAAACTGTGGACAGTGAGCATCAAGCTTAGACATGGGCACCTCACCCTTAACAATTTCTCCTTTGAATCCTCCCACTTCCTCCAAACCAAAGGGGTAGCCATGGGCACACGTATGGGCCCCAGCTATGCCTGTCTCTTTGTCGGCTACATAGAGCAGTTGATCTTCCGTAATTACACCGGCACCACTCCCCACCTCTTCCTCCGCTACATTGATGACTGCATTGGCGCCACCTCGTGCTCCCGTGAGGAGGTTGAGCAATTCATCAATTCACCAACACATTCCACTCTGACCTTAAATTTACCTGGACCATCTCTGACACCTCCCTCCCCTTCCTGGACCTCTCCATCTCCATTAATGACGACCGACTTGACACTGACATTTTTTACAAACCCACCGACTCCCACAGCTACCTGGATTACACCTCTTCCCACACTACCTCTTGCAAAAATGCCATCCCGCATTCCCAATTCCTCCGCCTCCACCGGATCTGTTCCCAGGAGGACCAGTTCCACCACAGAACACACCAGATGGCCTCCTTCTTTAGAGACCGCAAATTCCCTTCCCACGTGGTTAAAGATGCCCTCCAACGCATCTCGTCCACATCCCACACCTCCGCCCTCAGACCCCACCCCTCCAACCGTAACAAGGACAGAACGCCTCTGGTGCTCACCTTCCACCCTACAAACCTTCGCATAAACCAAATCATCCGCCGGCATTTCTGCCACCTCCAAACAGACCCCACTACCAGGGATATATTTCCCTCCCCACCCCTTTCCACCTTCCGCAAAGACCGTTCCCTCCGTGACTACCTGGTCAGGTCCACGCCCCCAAACAACCCACCCTCCAATCCTGGCACTTTCCCCTGCCACTGCAGGAACTATAAAACCTGCGCCCACACCTCCTCCCTCACCTCTTTCCAAGGCCCTAAAGGAGCCTTCCACATCCATCAAAGTTTTACTTGCACATCCACTAATATCATTTATTGTATCCATTGCTCCCAATGCGGTCTCCTCTACATTGGGGAGACTGGGCGCCTCCTAGCAGAGCGCTTTAGGGAACATCTCCAGGACACCCGCACCAATCAACCAAACCGCCCCGTGGCCTAACATTTCAACTCCCCCTCCCACTCTGCCGAGGACATGGAGGTCGTGGGCCTCCTTCACCACCGCTCCCTCAGCACCAGACGCCTGGAGGAAGAACGCCTCATCTCCGCCTCGGAACACTTCAACCCCAGGGCATCAATGTAGACTTCAACAGTTTCCTCATTTCCCCTTCCCCCACCTCACCCTAGTTCTAAACTTCCAGTTCAGCACTGTCCCCATGACTTGTCCAGACTTGTCCTACCTGCCTATCTTCTTTTCCACCTATCCACTCCACCCTCTCCTCCTTGACCTATCACCTTCATCCCCTCCCCCACTCACCCATTGTACTCTATGCTGCTTTCTCCCCACCCCCATTCTCCTCTAGCTTATCTCTCCACGCTTCAGGCTCACTGCCTTTATTCCTGATGAAGGGCTTTTGCCTGAAACGTCGATTTCGAAGCTATTTGGATGCTACCTGAACTGCTGTGCTCTTCCAGCACCACTAATCCAGAATCAAGCTTAGACATCAAGTTTCACGGTTGTCTAATATCCTGTTCCTTTTGCCATCATTCCAGGGTTCAGTGATTTGATGACTCGCCAAACAACCTGCATGTTGAGGATATTTAAGTGAATAGCGTTTGTGCCCAGCTTCTCTCACTCCCTCATCCAGACAACTCTGGTACAATGTGCATGCCGCAAACATAGCAGCTGAAGGATGCTTATTTGATTTGCAGTTGTTCACACCAAATTGCTGCTGTCTTCCAACACCACAACTAACTTCTGCTGAAAATGACAAATTTCTTGCTTGGGTTGTGAATACTCACACAAAATTTATAATGATCATAGTAAAATTAAAGGTATTAGTACCTTTCTAATCTTCCACACACCCAAGTTACGATCTGACTTGATCTTGACACGTGCAGCAGTTGGTATGTGAGATAATCCCTTTGAAATTGAAACAATTGGTCCTATTTTATATTATGGAATGTATATCACTCTGCTTTATAATTTAGGTGAAGTGAGTGTGATAGAATGTATCCTAACATTAAGTGACAAGGCCACCTAGATCAAAAACTAACTTAAATGATATGCAGAACATTTTTTTGTTTAAAATAACTTATCTAAAAATTTGAGGGAACACGAGAGACTGCAATTAACTATAAGATGTCTGATGGATCCAACAAACAGACTAATAGAAAAGATTAAGTTCAAACAAAAATGGGATTATCTGAAAAAGGGCACAGGGAACATGGTCATTGGGTTTGTGATTAACTTAAATGTCTACAATCTAAGGCCAAGACTGCAGCAATCATTATAAACACATGGAATTATATTTAACATGTCAGTTCATTTATAAAACTAAAGGAAATAGGAACAGGAGTAAGCCATTCAGCCCCTCTTGCATACTCCACCATTCATTAGGATCATTCGACAATCCTCACATTCACTTTCTTATCCAATCCCCATAAGCCTTGATTTCTCGACCGATCAATCTATCACCTCAGCCTTAAATATACACAAGGACTCTGCCTCCCTCAGCTCTCTGTGGTAAAAAGTTCCAAAGATTCTTCAACCCTCTGAAAGAACAAATTCCTCCTCATCTCAGTCTGAAATTGGTATTCTTTTATTCTGAGACTACGCCCTCTGGTTCTAGATTCTGTGAAGGGAAACTCCTCCCATCATTTACCCTATCAACTCCCTTAAGAATCCAATATGTTTCAATGATATTCACCTCTCATTCTTATAAATTCCAGTGACTAGAGCTGCAACCTATTAAACCTTTACTCATAATAGAATCCCTCCATAACAGGAATCATCCTCGTGAATGTTCTCGGAACTGCCTTCAATGAACTGGTATTTTTCCTTAAAACAAAGGGTACGAAACTACTTTCAGTACTCCAGATGTAATCTCAACAATGCCTTGTGTAGTTGCAGTTAGACTTCCCTGCTCTTATACTCTAACCCCTTTGAAATAAGGGCCAACATTCCATTAGCCTTCCTGATTACCTGCTGCATCTGTGTGCTAGCTTGCTGTGTTTCATATACAAGTATCCCCTAGTCACTTTGTGTTACATCTTTTTGCAGTTCCTCTCCATTTAAATAATATTCTTTTGTTCTCCCTTCTAAAATGAGCAACTATTCATTTTCTCATCTTATACTCTATTGGTCAACATTTTACCCACCGACTTAATGTAACAATCTCTGTCTGTAAACTGTTTGTATTCCTTTCACAGCCAGTCTTTCCACCTATTTTAGTGTTGTCTGCAAACTTGGTTATAGTGCATTCACTTCCTTCTTCAGAGCCATTATTTGTAATCAGCTGTAGTCCCAGCACTGCTCTCTGTAGATCCCCACTAGTCTCCTATCGCTAACCTGGAAAAGAAACTCTTATCCTCCATTTTCTGTATCCTGCCCATGAGCCAATTCTCTATCCATGCCAATGTACTACTTCAACAGAGTGGGTTCTTATCTTATGACTTAACCTTTGTGAGGTACCATATTGAACATCTATTGGAAGTCAAAATACAACACATCTGCATATACCCCCTGTCTAGTTGAGACTTCCTTGAAAAATTCTAATAATTAATCCGACACATTTTCCTTTCATGAAGCCATGCTGACTCTGCTTGATTAGATAATGATTTTCTAAATGTTCTGCTATTACCTCCTGAATAATTGATTCCATTACTTTCAAACAATTGATGTTCAGCTAATTGGCCTATAGTTACCCATTATTTTTCCTTTCTCCCTTTTTGAATAGGGATGTCACATTTGTATTTTCCCAATCCTCTGGTACTTCTCCAGAATCCAAAGAGTTTTGAAAAATTACAACAATGCATCCACTATCTCCACAGCTCCCTGTTTTCAGATCCTAGGATACAGGCCGTCAGGGCACTTACCTGCCTTTTGCCCATTAGTTTGTCTGATACTACTTCTTTAGTGATGGCAATGAAACTTAATTCCTCTCCTGTATTCTGTAGTATTAATGAAATGTTTAAAGTATTGTCCACCATAAAGATTGATGCAAACTGTCTGTTTAACTCTTCTGGCATTTCCTTTTTCCCCAAAATCATCACCTCAGATTTGTTCTCTAATAGGACTTTGTCCACTTTGACCTCTCTCTTCCTTACTATATCTGTAAAGAAGCTCTTATTGTCAGTTTTTATATTCCTCGCTAATTTGCCTTTGTAGTTTATTTCCTCTGTCTTTATTATCTTTTTAGTTCTCCTTTCTAGATTCTGAATTTATCTCAGTCTTCATGGCTATCACTGATTTTTGCCTACTCTCCTTAGCTTTTTTGGTTAGCCATGGTTGATTTATCCCTCTCTTAGACTCGTTCAACCTTAATGGGATGTATATTTGCTGAGAGTCACAAATTACCTCATTATTGTCATTTCTGCTAGCCTAGTCATCCAGTTTCCTTTAGCTAACTCTATCTCTAATTTCTTGGTAACTCCCTTTATTAAAGTTAAACATAGTTGTTTCCGTCCCAAGTTTCTCACTCTCAAACTGAATATTGAATTCTACCATGTTATAATCACTACTTCCTAGGGGACCTTTTACTCAGAGGTCATTTATTAAACCTGCTTCATTATCCATTACCAGATCTAGGATAGCCTAAATCCCTCATTGCTCCATGGCATATTGGTCGAAGAAACTATTCCTAATGCACTCTATGAATTCTTTATTATATGAATAATTTGGTTAACTCAGTCAACATGAAGATTAAAGTCACCCACAATTATTGCTCCATTCTTTTTATGTGCTGCTATTATTTGTTGAGTTATTGTCTTTCCTTTGCAATGGCTATAGTTTGGGCATCTGTACACTACTCCTATTAATATATTCGTTCCCTTGCTGTTTCTCACCTCCAAACAATTGGACTCTACATCATCCAGATCATCTCTCACAACCAATCTCATTTAATTTCTTATTAACATGCTACCCACGATCTTTTAGAAGCTTCATGTTGTACAGAAAGGCTAAATATCCCTGAATGTTGTGTTCCAAATACATGTGGTATTTAGATGTGAAATCAATAGAAAAATGCTGAAATATCTCACAGTCTAACATAAATCACATAGAACATAGAACAATACAGCACAGAACAGGCCCTTCGGCCCACGATGTTGTGCCAAACATTTGTCCTAGCTTAAGCTAGGAGATGTATCTAAACAATTGCCGCTTAAAGGTCACCAATGATTCTGACTCTGCCACTCCCACAGGCAGCGCATTCCATGCCCCCATCACTCTCTGGGTAAAGAACCTACCCCTGACATCCCTCCTATACCTTCCACCCTTCACCTTCAATTTATGTCCCCTTGTAACACTCTGTTGTACCCAGGGAAAAAGTTTCTGACTGTCTACTCTATCTATTCCTCTGATCATCTTAAAAACCTCGATCAAGTCACCCCTCATCCTTCGCCGTTCCAATGAGAAAAGGCCTAGCACTCTCAACCTATCCTCGTACGACCTATTCTCCATTCCAGGCAACATCCTGGTAAATCTTCTCTGCACCCTCTCCAAAGCTTCCACATCTTTCCTAAAGTGAGGCGACCAGAACTGCACACAGTACTCCAAATGTGGCCTAACCAAGGTCCTGTACAGCTGCAACATCACTTCACGACTCTTGAATTCAATCCCTCTGCTAATGAACGCTAATACACCATAGGCCTTCTTACAAGCTCTATCCACCTGAGTAGCAACTTTCAAAGATCTATGAACATAGACCCCAAGATCCCTCTGCTCCTCCACCTTACTAAGAACCCTACCGTTAACCCTGTATTCCGCATTCTTATTTGTCCTTCCAAAATGGACAACCTCACTTTGACAGGGTTGAACTCCATCTGCCACTCCTCAGCCCAGCTCTGCGTCATACCTAAGTCCCTTTGCAGCCGACAACAGCCCTCCTCACTATCCACAACTCTGCCAATCTTCGTATCATCTGCAAATTTACTGACCCACCCTTTGACTCCCTCTTCCAAATCTTAATAAAAATTACAAACAGTAATATATCACCATTCTTGGTCCGGTGGTTTAAATTTTGTGAATAATTGTAAAATCAGATTCAAATCATAGAAAAATAGGATTTCAGGAAAATCCTAGTAAGAGTATTTATCAGACTTTTGTAACTCCCTACAATATTCCCTTAGATAAATGGATTTGATCTTCTGTTTGACTTATTCATAATGGCTAATATTCTGAAGAAAGTCTGCATAGTATTCAATCTTTTTTTGTGTTTTTATATACAGAGTTGATCAGAATTTTTTGTATTGCTTTTAGAAGGAGTATTAAATAATTATTTTTTTCTGCATTGTGGTGAAACATATCTTTACGTGTTCAACTGTAGAAAATTGCAAAGTGATTGTTGATCTTTCTGTACAGAGCGACTGAGATTCCAGGATCAGCTAGTTTGCAGCAGTTTGGAGGAGAAGCTCCAAATCTATGCAGAGATGGCTGAAAGAAATGGCTATGAAGAAGCAGGTCAGGAAACGCAGCTTTTGATCAAACCAGATACCATTGAATTTCCACAAGCTGGATTTTTATTGACTGCTGCAGTCAGGGAGGGTAGGAATATATTCCTCTTCCAAAATGTGTTTATTTATCATCTAATATTAGACTTCATAAAAATTCCAATTATGAAATAACAAATTTGATGAAATAACTGAAATCCTGTTTAATTCGTATTGCAATTTGTTTCATTTTCTCCTCGTTCTACAGTTGAAGGTCTGCTTAGCCTACTGACCTCTCAACCATGCAACTTTACTCAACAGTCACAGGAAAGTTTGGAAGAGTCAGTGATGCCACACAGACTGGAGTTGCTTGGGAGCTTTAGTCTGGAAGCTTCACCACCAACTATGTGTAAGTAGAAGCGAAGGTATTTCTAAGGAGTAATGCGTTAGATGGATAGTTATATAATTGTCAGACTATTTAAAAAGAAACTCCACCTATATTATTGTACAGAAAATTACAAGAAAGCTGTTATTTTCAGTACATGTATTTCTCCATATTTTTGTTGACTTATCAACTATCAACTTCATGAATTAGGAAAGTTAAGATGTATTAATAATTAAAATAAACATTACAAAGATAATGTAATCTTACAAAAAAATTAAATTAAAAATATCTTTTAAATGGCACTATAAAATAATGTAGCCATTAGTAATATATTGTTCATTTTCAGACTATCTTTCAGTATTTGCAGTGGGCTATTAATGCCATTTGCTAATGATTAAAATTGATTCCTACCTCAATATGCAGATTATATGCGTTATAGATCATGTGCCAAGCTGAGTAATTAGGATACAAGATTTTTCACAAATGGTGCAAAATGCCATTACATCTCCTGGCACTCATTGAATACTAGATATCTACCACTACTTGTTCAATCTTGCAGGTCATCTTATGATGTATTCTCAAATTGTAAAATACATATTGTTCCCTCAGACCTGTACAATTTGATACCTAAAACATCAGTAGATTTTCAAAATTATTTGAATATTATTTCTTTATTTGCTTAGTTATACCTGATGCTTTAAAATAGAAAATTCTCCACATTTGTTTTTTTGGTAGTAACTTCACTATCTTGAGATTTTACTACCTGTCAACCTTTTTCCATTTATACATTTCTTCAGATCTAGACTGGGAAGATAGTGACAGAATCAGACAGAGTCAATATAGATTTACAAAGGGGAAGTCATGCTTGACAAATTTGCTGAAATGTTTTGAGGATGTCAATAGTTGAAAGGCTAAGGGGGAGCTAGTGGCTATGATTTCTTGGATTTTCAGAAGGCTTTTGAAAAGGTCCCACATAAGAGATTAGCATGCAAAATTAAATGATCAGCAAGCAAAATTAAAAAGATCAGCATGCAAATTAAAGCACGTGGATTTGGAGTACTGAAATGGATTGAAACTGGTTGTCAGGAGAAACCAAGGGTCCTTTTCTGAGTGGCAGGCAGTGACTAGTGGGGTACCATCAGGATTAGTGCTTGGACTCCAGCTACTTACAATCTATATTATTGATTTAGATGAGGAAACTATGTATCGTATCTCCAAGCTTTCAGATGACATGAAACTGTGTGGAGACAGCAGAGAAATTTCAGCGTGATTTGGACAAGTAAAATAAGTGGGCGAGTACTTGAAGATGCAGTAAAATGTGGATAAATGCGGTACCAAAAATAGAAAGGTAGATTGTTACCTGAATGGGGATGGATTGATTAGATTAGATTCCTTACAGTGTGGAAACAGGCCTTTCGCCCCAACAAGTCCACACAGATCCTCCGAAGAGTAACCCCACCCCCCCTCTGACTAATGCACCTAACAACTATAGACAACTTAGCATGGCCAATTCACCTGACCTGCACATCTTTGGAATGTGGGGGGAAACCAGAGTACCCAGAGGAAACCCATGCAGACACAGGGAGAATCTGTAAACTCCACACAGACAGTTGCCCAAGGCTGGAATCGAACCTGGGACCCTGGCACTGTGAGGCAGGATTGGGAAAGGGGAAAGTGCAACAAGACTTGGGTGTCCTTGTGCACTAAGTCACTTCAAGTAAACATACCAGTGCAGCAGACGGTGAAGAAGGCACGTGGTATGCTGGCCTTCATAGTTAGAGATTTAGAATAGCATCTCTGGAAGCACACTTTCAGGTAATAGAATCTTTCCGCAACCTTAAGACTGGTGGCACCAATGGTTATGTCTGGTGTTGCAGAACCTATGCCTGAAGGTGTTCCAGCTGTAATTACATATGGCAGTTTTAAGTGAACTATGTACCTGAATATGTTAACATAGAAATAGCAAGAGAGATGTAAAAATAAGTGTACAATTTATGAAGATTGGCTATGAATCACATCTGCTTGCTCTGGTCCAGTTATTTTTTAGTCTTTAATCCTGCTTTTGTACAATGTGAAAAACCCACATTAGTACTGCATAGTTCTTGATGTATGGGATGCATAGCCAGCACCAACTTGAAAATAAACCTGGTCAATTTATTCATTCTGGTTAAAGACTTTCTTCATGCTGTGGTGACATTTGAACTGCAGTGAGAAACCAGTGGTGGTACAGAGGCACACTATACATTGATGAATGAGCCACCAGTGGAAGTGGTGGAGGCTGTTAAAATTACAACACTTAAACGGGATTTGAATGGGTATTTGGACAGGAAGGATTTAGAGGCATGTGGACCAAACACTAAGCAAATGGGTCTAGATTAATTTAGGATATCTGGTCGGCATGGATGAGTTGGACAAAAGGGTCTACTTTTGTGCTGTACACCTCTATGACTGGCCATGTGTAAGAAATAGCCAACTGACTACCACTATAAATATACTGCACCACTTATTAAATAGTTAATTGCCACACTTACAGATGATAGTTTCAACAGCATCAGTACTTTTGATTTTATTTATTAAATAAAGGAGGTTTTTAAAATTAGAGCATAAAACAATACCTGAAATGTTCGTGTGTCAGAATGTTTCAAAGCACATGTTAATAGCCAATACACCTGGCTGCTTTAGTAAAGCAATCTATTAAATCTCAACATTTCCTGACTCTACTTTCTTGAGCCACCTTTCCATCCAGTCAGCCAGAAATATGATGTATTGTGACAAGTATGTTATTTTCTTTTGAGAATTATTTTCTTTGCCTCACTCACTCTTTTGTTTCAACCTGATTGTAACAAGAGTATCTATTTATCCCAAACTTGCTGGCAAACCTGTGGTTTCTGTGCATACAGTAAGCTATGTTTATACAGATAAACTTATTAATTGAAAGGAAGTGCAACTTTTTGGTTGCCTTGTTAAATGCTAAAACTTAAAAAGATATGTCATAACTGGTAGTTTTAGAAAGGACATAGATCATAAGTTCATATGATTTAGAAGCAGAATTAGGCTACTTGGTCCATTGAGTCAGCTCCACCATGGTTGCTATGTTTCTCAATGCCATTCTCCTGCCTTCTCCCCATAACTCTTGATCTTCTTACTAACCAAGACGTGTCTACCTCTGTCTTAAATACACTCAATGACTTGGCCTTCACAGCCTTCTGTGACAATGAGTTTCACCATTCTCTGGCTGAAGAAATTCCTCTTCATCTCAGTTCTAAAGAGTAATTATTTCACTCTGTTGCAGTGCCTTTGGGTCCCAGTGTCTCCTACTAGTGGAAACATCTTCAGCAAGCCCACTCTATCCAGGCCTCTCAGTAAGTTTCAATCAGGATTCCCTCTCATCATTCTAAACTCCACAAAGTAGAGACCCAAAGTCTTCAACTGCTCCTCAAATGACAATTCCTTCATCCCCTGGATCATTCTTGTAAACCTCCCTTGGAACCTCTCCAGTGCCAGCACATCCTTCCTTAGCTACAGGGTCCAAACTGCTCACAATGTTGCAAAAGTGGTCTGACCAGCGCCTTATGTAACCTCAGCAATACATCTCTGCTCTTGTATCCTGGCCCTCTTGAAATGCTAAATACTAACATTGCATTCGCATTCCTAACTCGAATTGAACCTGCATGTTAACCTTAACAGAATTCTGAACTAGGACTCCTAAGTCCCTTTGTGCTTCAGAATTCTGAAGCCTTTCCCTAAATATAAAGTAGTCTATGCTTGCATTCCTCCTACCAAAATATATAGCCTCACACATTGTATTCTATCTGCTACTACTTTACACACTATCCTATCCTGTCCAAGTCCTTCTACAGCCTCCTCATCTGCTTAGCACTACACATCTCTCCAACTATCTTTGTGTCAACTGCAAAGTGAGCAACAATGCCTTCAGTTCCTTCAACCAGATTGTTAATGTACAACATGAATAGTTGTGATCGCAAGACTGACCCCTGTGGAATTCCTTTAGTTTCTGGCTGCCTTCCTGAAAAATATCCCATTATCCCCGCTCTCTGCCTTCAGCCAGTCAGCCAATCCTCTATCAGTGTCTTTACAAAACTCACAAAGCAATCCAGACTGCATTAATTGGGACCTACACTGTAACCATGGTTGTCATATTCATGCTGCCCCATCTGCCTATGTATTAAAGTATTGGTCAAAGTGCAGCAACAACTTCCAAACAAGTTTGTTTTGTTTTGTGTAGTTGCTGTTATTTGCTGCAAAGCTGTGTCACCACCATTGGCTCCTGATTGCTGTTCAGATGTTAGCAAAACAGTGTGAAATAGTTTTAACTGGGTGAACAATTTGAACAGTTTTGTTTTCAGGTTACTACTGACTGCATTACGCATTCAGGATGAAGCATGCAATATTAAAATGGGTTTTTCACATTGTACAAAAGCAGCTTTCGATAGTCAGCATGTATAAGTGTGTTAATATAAGCATTAAAATTTCACTTTTCTTGTACCTCCTTACAGATACACCTGATACTAGGATCCCAAGTCCTCAGTTATCAGTTGCAGATCCAATGATGAAACAGACAGGAAGTGTATGGTATGGCTTTGACACTCCATTTTTGCAGACAGATGGTGAACTCTGCAGACCTAGATCATATGACACTATACGACAGGTAAATAGCCACAGAAGATTGTGGATCAATCCTGATTTAAGAAAGATTACATTCTGATTCTCAGTGAATGACTGAACAGTTTGCTAGTTTGAACAGTGACCCCACTATACTCACCTCCATCTATCCCTCACCTTCTTTCCCACCTTAGGAGTCTTTACAGACAAATTATTTAATAATCAATTTGGACCGAAGGTGAAAGGTGGAATTTCAAAATTCCCTTGAAATTGTACTTTTCTTCAAAATCTCTGTGCAGTAGGCTGACCAGAAACATTAAATCTTTGGATTCATTTCACCAAATTTTATGATCCACAACATGAAATCCCAAGAAAAACTGAATTCTTGTACTGAGCTGCTAATGATTTACTAGACATGGCAAACATTCAAAAACAGTGCCAGAGACCCAGGTTCAATTCCTGCCTCAGGCGACTGACTGTGTAGAGTTTGCACATTCTCCCTGTGTCTGCGTGGGTTTCCTCCGGTGGTCTGGTTTCCTCCCACAGTCCAAAGATGTGCAGGTCAGGTGAATTGGCCATGCTAAATTGCCTGTAGTGTTAGGTGAAGGGGTAAATGTAGGGGAATGGGTCTGGATGGGTTGCTCTTCAGAGGGTTGGTGTGGACTTGTTGGGCCGAAGGGCCTGTTTCCACACTGTAAGTAATCTAATCTAATCTAATCTAATCTAATTAATTTGTTTAGAATCTGGTCTTGACTAGATTATCTGTTGGTACACTTTTTTGTCCACAACCTTTACATTGCTATTCATACTGTTGCACAAATGAATTTATTTAGAATTATGTTTAATCAAAAAAATTCTGTCATCAAAGGATTGATATTTTAAAATGTCTTAAATGATAAATGAAAGTTCCTGAGACTTGCCAAAAATGGACAACATCTGCTAAATTCATAAACGGATTCCAGCTTGCTGTAATTATTTTTCCACTAGTTCTGTTTTCACTTCTTTCATCTCCTGAGTACAATTCAGAATAATTTGTCAGCCTGTTTTTGAATGTTTGCCATGTCTAGTAAATCATTAGCAGCTCAGTACGAGAATTCAGTTTTTCTTGGGATTTCATGTTGTGGATCATAAAATTTGGTGAAATGAATCCAAAGATTTAATCCCATAGGCTAACACACAAGGCTCTGTAGAAGTATTGCCAGGGAACACCAATAGATTACACATGCCGACATTTCCAAGCTTTTTGTATTGATAGCCGCTTAGGTGTGCACTGTGAAGCAAGAGCAAGTCAAAATGAATATTTCCATTCCTTTGCACATACTGCAAGCTATGGTTACTAAGCAAACTTTTGTCTCTAAATAAGGTTTTTATCTACCAGTAGTAATAATGCTACAAACCACTGGCCTCCTAAAATTCAAACAGGAAAAACCAGTCAATAGATAGTTCTTTCAAAGAGAGACAATAGACCAAATGGCCTCACTCTATTCTGTATGATTCAATGATTCAGTAAAGTAGCAAAATCAGTACAAATAAAACATAAGCAACTTTGGCTTTAGAAAACTGATTGCCAGCTCTCATAAATTCCCTGGTTTACTGGCCACTGTTTAAACACCTTGGTACTGATTTTAAATTGTGCATTTTAAACATCCACAACACTGAATGCCAATCTCAGCTCTGTCACTGCGGGAGAACACTGCAGTAGTGATCATACCTTGACTACAGGGGACAGAAAAGTCATTCAGACTATTAAAGGCAAGGTGAGCTTTTAAGTTTATAATAAATTTCATCTGGGTATTTGTCACTTGTGAGAAAATATCTCAAACAAAAAATAATCATGAGATACTTATTGTATTATATTAACAGACAGATTTATATCATAAAAACATGCCATTTGCTGAACAGGTCGACACTAGCATTTATGCTTTCCAAAGCCTCTTACTGCTTACTTAACTTGACCTATCAACATGTCTCTCCATTCATTGCTCCCTCATATGCTTCTCCAGCTTACCCTTAAATGCATCTGTATTATTTTCCTCAAATACTCAAAGTGGTAGAACACTAACAACTTTGAGGATATGAATTATCACAAATTGCTTCTTGATTATCTTTTCTTTATGGCTTTGAATTTTGCACTTTCCACTTACCAGTAGTAATGACTTCTCTATGTCTGCAATATTAAATTGCTGCATAAATTTCAGGTCAGCTCTCAATCTTCCCTTTCCTACAGGAAATAAAATATCACAACTATAACTTGGCACATACTTAGACAGAGGACCTGCCTTTGTGTCTGGACTTTGTATTCAAAGTGACTGCTTGTTATGTTCAGTTTACCAGTTTCTGGCTATTTCACCAGTTCCTGGCTATGCCACTAGGTGGAGGGCCTTGTGATTTGAGTTACTATGTCAAACAAACTGCACTATTTACAGCTACTGGCTCAGAACATGTACGTTTCTGGAACTAGGAGAAGCCAAGATAAATTTACTGGATTCTCAAATTTATATTGAATCTTCTAGGCACCGGCTTTAGTGAATCAAACATTCTGCTGTTTTTCTTGGCTGAGGAAGGCCCTTGAAGCAGATTTTTGCTACTGAAGCGAATACTTGTTTAAGAAAATCTTATGAATCACTGGACCTGCCATTGTAAAATGTTCCCTGCTTTGTGGGATTTTCACTCAAGGGTTTCCTGCCTACCTTGGAAACTGATTGTAACTGGCCACATGGGCAGGCAAGGCAAACTGTTAGAAAGCCTACCTTAGTATTGAGATTTAATTCCAGCTGTTTTAGAACTTTGAAGTAACTCCACGCAGGCCGGTATCCCATCACCAAGTCACCTTTTATTTTGCCCCTGCACATTACATGGACTCTGACCAGCTGGCTTAGAGCCAATGCCTAGACTGTGGAAAATCCCTAATAATTTTGGTTTTTTTTACTAAATCAAGATAGAGTTGGAGGGGGAAATAATGCACTCCACTCCCTGTGGTGCCCACCTCTCCCTGAACAACTCCAGGGTGTTGGATATTCCTGTTCTTTTTTTTTACACCCGAGTGGCCAGTCACAACTCCAGGGTGTTGGTGGACACCGCGTGCTCCTTCTCCAAGGACACCCGGGCCATAATTCTGTTTTTTTTTTTTCCAAGTGGCCAGTCACAACTCCAGGGTGTTGGTGGACACCGCGTGCTCCTTCTCCAAGGACACCCGGGCCATAATTCTGTTATATCTGTCAGCCAGGACTCCCTGATTGGCCTGAGGTTAACAGCCCCAACCAGGAAACTCATACCTGGCCAACCTCAAGCCATCAACTTCTCCCACCCCCCACACACATGCACAAACTCATCCCCACACAAAGTTATGTATTGTACCCACCCCCATTATCCCCATAATTCTCATGCCAACAATGGTTGCTTCCCACCACCATGTCCTCACGCAGTCCTGTGCCACCTGCAAAGCCATTCACCCAGTTACCACCATAAACACACCTCAAGAACCACATTGAGTTGATACAAATATATCTTTAACAATCTGATAAATGTCTCAATCATGTACAGCAGAGAGTGAAAACTTCTTCATAAAATCCATAAAGCTTTCAAATCTCCTGAAGTGACTAATGTCTTATAAATAAAACAAACTCCAATGCAGCCTGTACATTAAATATATCTATTCCCATAATAACTTCCATAAACTGTCAATCAAAACCATGAATTTCAAACTTAATGTTGACAGTTGTCACTATTCAAGTTTGACCGAGCATCCTTAATGTCATAATAGTAGCTATTGGGGAAATATCAACAAAGCACTCTATTGAAACTGCATGATCAGACGTTATTTTTTTATATAGCCTAAATCAGATAGCCTATCAATCAAAGTCATCCAGCCCAGAGTATTTTCAATTCTCACTGACTCATTCAGTCTTCTTTGATGTTAAAGAGCAGTGCTTTAAAAAAAAACTGAAGATCTGTGCTGTCTTTGAAAATATAGGGGGTGATAGATTCTCAGGAGAATGTAGCATGATCAGCCAAGTTTCTGCTATTGAGACTGGCTCTAATGCAACGATGGGTACGTCGGGATCCAAGAGATCAATTGTGTTAGGGGTTTCTCTAGTCCGAGGTACAGACAGACGTTTCTATGGCCAGCAGCGAAAAATCAGAATGGTGTGTTGCTTCCCTAGTGTCAGGATCAAGGATGTCTCAGAGGGTGCAGAATGTTCTCAAAGGGGAGAGGGGCCAGTAAGAGGTCATTGTCCACATTGGAACCAATGACATAGGATGGGAAAAGGTTGAGATTCTGAAGGGATCTTCAGATTCTGAGAATCTGATTACAGAGAGTTAGGCAGGAATTTAAAAAGGAGGTCCTCGAGAATAGTAATATCTGGGATACTCCCAGTGCTACGAGCTAGTGAGGGCAAGAATTAGAGGATAGAGCAGATGAGCTGAGGAGCTGGTGTATGGGAGTAGGATTCACATTTTTGGATCATTGGAATCTCTTGGGGTAGAAGTGACCTGTATAAGAAGGACGGATTGCACCTAAATTGGAAGGGGACTAATATACTGGCAGGGAAATTTGCTAGAGTTGCTCGGGAGGATTTAAACTAGTAAGGTGGGGGTGTGGGACCCAGAGAGGTAGTGAGGAAAGAGATCAATCTAAGACTGGTACAGTTGAGAACAGAAGTGAGTCAAGGCAGGCAGGAACAAGGTAGGACTAATAAATTAAACTGCATTTATTTCAATGCAAGAGGCCTAACGGGGAAGGCAGATGAACTCAGGGCATGGTTAGGAACATGGGACTGGGATATCATAGCAATTACAGAAACATGGCTCAGGGATGGGCAGGACTGGCAGCTTAATGTTCCAGGATACAAATGCTACAGGAAGGATAGAAAGGGAGGCAAGAGAGGAGGGAGAGTGGTGTTTTTGATAAGGGATGGCATTACAGCTGTGCTGAGGGAGAATATTCCTGGAAATACATCGAGGGAAGTTATTTGGGTGGAACTGAGAAATAAGAAAGGGATGATCACCTTATTGGGATTGTATTATAGACCCCCTAATAGTCAGAGGGAAATTGAGAAATGAACTTGTAGGGAGATCTCAGCTATCTGTAAGAATAATAGGGTAGTTATGGTAGGGGATTGTAACTTTCCAAACATCGACTGGGACTGCCATTGTGTTAAGGGTTTAGATGGAGAGGAATTTGTTAAGTGTGTACAAGAACGTTTTCTGATTCAGCATGTGGATGTACCTACTAGAGAAGGTGCAAAACCTGACCTACTCTTGGGAAGTAAGGCAGGGCAGGTAACTAAGCTTAAAAATATATGTTGCTGGAAAAGCGCAGCAGGTCAGGCAGCATCAAAGGAACAGAAGAATCGACAATTTGGGCATAAGCCCTTTTTTCAGGAATGACAATTCCTGAAGAAGGGCTTATGCCCGAAACGTCGATTCTCCTGTTCCTTTGATGCTGCCTGACCTGCTGCGCTTTTCCAGCAACACATTTTTAAACTCTGATCTCCAGCATCTGCAGTCCTCACTTTCTCCCAGGTGACTGAGCTGTCAGTGGGGAAGCACTTTGGGGCCAGTGACCATAATTCTATTAGATTTAAAATAGTGATGTAAAAGGATAGACCAGATGTAAAAGTTGAAGTTCTAAATTGGAGAAAGGCTAATTTTGATGGTATGAGGCAAGAGCTTTCAAAAGCTGATTGGGAACAGGTGTTCGCAGGTAAAGGTACGGCTGGAAAAATGGAAGGCTTCAGAAATGAGATAACAAAAATCCAGAGAAAGTATATTCCTGTCAGGGTGAAAGGGAAGGCTGGTAGGTATAGGGAATGCTGGATGACTAAAGAAATTGCGGGTTTGGTTAAGAGAAAGAAGGAAGCATATGTCATGTATAGACAGGATAGATCGAATGAATCCTTAGAAGAGGATAAAGACAGTAGGAGTATACTTAAGAGGGAAATCAGGATGGCAAAAAGGGGAAATGAGATTTCTTCAGCAAATAGAGTTAAGGAGAATCCAAAGGGTTTTTACAAATACATTAAGGACAAAAGGGTAACTAGAGACAGAATAGGGCCCCTCAAAGATCAGCAAGGATTCATGTGGAGCCACAGGAAATGAGGGAGATACAAAACAAGTATTTTGCATCAGTGTTTACTGTGGAAAAGGACATGGAAGAAATAGAATGTAGGGAAATAGATGGTGACATATTGAAAAATGTCAATACTAAAGAGGAGGAAGTGCTGGATGTCTTGAAACGCATAAAAGTGGATAAATCCCCAGGACTTGATCAGGTGTACCCGAGAACTCTGTGGGAAGCTGGAGAGTCATTGCTGGGCCTCTTGCTGAGATATTTCTATCATCAATAGTCACAGGTGAGGTGCCGGAAGACTGGAGGTTGGCAAACGTGGTGCCACTATTTAAGAAGGGTGGTAAGGACAAGCCAGGGAACTACAGTCCGGTGAGCCTGATGTTGGTGGTGGGCAAGTTGTTGGAGACAATCCTGAGGAACAGGATGTACATGTATTTGGAAAGGCAAAGACTGGTTTGGGATAGTCAACATGGCTTTGTGCATGGGAAATCATGTCTCATAAACTTGATTGAGTTTTTTGAAGAAGTAACAAAGAGGACTGATGAGGCCAGAGTGGTAGATGTGATCTATGTGGACTTCAGTAAGCCGTTCGACAAAGTTCCCCATGGGAGACTGATTAGCAAGGTTAGATCTCACAGAATACAGGGAGAACTAGCCATTTGGAAACCGAACTGGCTCAAAGGTAGAATACAGAGGTGGTGGTGAAGGGTTGTTTTTCAGACTGGAGGCCTGTGACCAGTGGAGTACCACAAGGATTGGTGCTGGGTCCTCTACTTTTTGTCATTAATATAAATGATTTGGATGCGAGCATAAGCGGTACAGTAAGTAAGTTTGCAGATGACACCAAAATTGGAGGT
Source organism: Chiloscyllium punctatum (assembly GCF_047496795.1). Taxonomy (NCBI): domain Eukaryota; kingdom Metazoa; phylum Chordata; class Chondrichthyes; order Orectolobiformes; family Hemiscylliidae; genus Chiloscyllium; species Chiloscyllium punctatum. The sequence goes on along the minus strand of NC_092740.1, from coordinate 44,679,898 downwards.
GTAGTGGACAGCAAAGACAGTTACCTAAGATTACAACAGGATCTTGACCAGATGGGCTAATAGGCTGAGAAGTGGCAGATGGAGTTTAATTCAGATAAATGCGAGGTGCTGCATTTTGGGAAAGCAAATCTTAGCAGGACTTATACACTTAATGGTAAGGTCCTAGGGAGTGTTGCCGGACAAAGAAACCTTGGAGTGCAGGTTCATAGCTCCTTGAAAGTGGAGTCGCAGGTAGATAGGATAGTGAAGAAGGCATTTGGTATGCTTTCCTTTATTGGTCAGAGTATTGAGTACAGGAGTTGGGAGGTCATATTGCGGCTATACAGGACATTGGTTAGGTCACTGTTGGAATATGATGTGCAATTCTGGTCTCCTTCCTATCGGAAAGATGTTGTGAAACTTGAAAGGGTTCAGAAAAGCTTCACAAGGATGTTGCAAGGATTGGAGGATTTGAGCTATAGGGAGAGGCTGGGGCTGTTTTACCTGGAGCGTCGGAGGTTGAGGGGTGACCTTTTCGAGGTTTACAAAATTATGAGGGGCATGGATAGGATAAATAGACAAAGTCTTTTCCCTGGGGTTGGGGAATCCAGAACTAGAGGGCATAGGTTTAGGGTGAGAGGGGAAAGATATAAAAGAGACCTAAGGGGCAAGCTTTTCACAGAGGGAGGTACGGGTATGGAATGAGCTGCCAGAGGGAGTGGTGGAGGCTGGTGCAATTGCTACTTTTAAAAGGCAATTGAATGGGTATATGAATAGGAAGGGTTTGGAGGGATATGGGCCAGGTGCTTGCAGGTGGGACTAAATTGGGTTGGGATATCTGGTTGGCCTTGTCAGGTTGGACCGAAGGGTCTGTTTCCATTCTGTACATCTCTATAACTCTATGACTCATGATTCTTAAATGCTGTTGCAGGATGGGTAAGGCCATGTACTCCATCAATATTTGAGCCACAAACACTGCAGGGTAAGGTTTTTGCAACATCCAAAATGGGAGTTGTTCAAACTCAACATTAAATTAAAATGGTTCTTCTGAGTTTGGGATTCCCTCCAGTATGAATTATGCTCCACTTGCTTTCCCTGTTTGCTGTTTTGAAGGTCACACAGTCACCTTCACAACTCTGCAGAGTATGCATGGGGGCCAGAGACTTTAACATAGTTGTACTGCAATATGAAAAACATCTTTAGTTTTTACATCAGTGGCTGTCCTGCGTTTCTCTTGACATGAAACAGATTTACAGCTGAAGAGTTCAAAAGCTTCGATTTACCATCATACAAACTTGAAAAATTGCAATTGAGAATTTAAAAGGCTGTAAAAACCAAAAATCTGCATTCATGAAATAAAAATTAATGCCACATATTCAAAATATTATGAATCCTGTGGAGATTGATAACATTTAAAAACAGATTTGAATTCCCTGACACCAATTTAAAGGAATTAGATACCATTATCTAAAGTTTGATGATGTTTATTCAACAACCTAAAACTAATATTGACTGAATATCATTTAGAGTATTGGTTTCCTATTAAGTAATTGAAGAAGAGTATTATTGAGCTTGAAACATTGACAATGAGAGGGCACTGGTGAAAAATGACTGAACAGGATTCTGGTAGAAGTTGGCGCACGGACCACGACTTAGAAAGGGATCTCGGAGGACCCCGTGCTCACTAGGAAGAGGAGCTTCCAAGTGAGGACCTGGTGAGAAATGACTGAGGAGTTTTCTGGAAGAAACTCGCACAGGAACCACAAATGAGATTATGGTTCTCAGAGGACCCAGTGCTTAACAGAAGGAACAACATCCAATAGAGGGTGCTGGTGAGGATCAAGGAGGATTCTATGAGAAGTTGGTGCGGTCACTACTTCTGCTAGTTTCAAGGAGCAGCCTCATCTTGATCCATTACACAGGGAGTATCATGGGAGCTGCACTTCGTGACATCACAAGTTCAAAAGTGACATTTCAGACAGAAAGGCTCCTGATTGGTAAGTAGTGGTCAGGTGATTCTTTTCTCTTACCTTCAATTTCCTGTATATACCTGTAAGATTTTAGAGTAATGAAGACAGTAGGACAGTACTGGGATTTAGAGTAATACCCTGACTATTGTTTACAGAATAATCTGTGGTATATTTTAGTGAGAATCTAACACTAGAGACCATCCAGTTAGCAGTAAATTAATCTAATATAAATTTTGATGAATTACTCTGTTTTGCTACAGGATAAAATGTCTGTTGACAGGATAGTATGCTTCTCCTGTGGAAAGTGGGAAATCGGAGACAGTTATGTCCCCGACAAGTCCATTTGCAGGAAGTGTGTCCAATTGCAGCTCCTAACAGAACACACAGATTGATTAGATCGACCATTGGACACATTGAGGAGCAGGCAGGAGGGGGAAAGTGTCATATGTAGGAGTTTTAGAGATGTGGACATACCCAAGGTTCAAGCAGATAGATGGGTGTCCACTGGAAGGGGCCAGCAGACAGTGTAGGAGTCCCCGTGTGGCTATCCCTCTCTCTAACAAGTATACAGTAACAAGTATAACAAGATACTATTTGGAGGAATTACCCATCAGGGGATGGTGACAGCAGCATCCAAAGCAGTGACACCACAGTTGGCTCTATATACAGTAGGGAGAGCCAAAAGTGCAGTAGGGTAGTAGTAATAGAGGACTGTAGGCATTTCTGCGTTGTAAGATGGTCTCCAAATTTGTGTGTTGCCTCCCCCTTGTGCCAGAGTCAAGAATGTCTCTGAGCGGTTTGGGACAATCTCAAAAGAGAGGATGAGCAACCAGGGGTTGTGGTATACATCAAGGCAATGGCCTAATGGTTATTATCGCTGAACTGTTAATCCAGAGACCAAGGTAATATTCTAGGGACCCAGGTTCAAATCCTGCTACAACAGGTTATGAAATTTGAATTCAGTATAAAAAATCTGGAATTAAGAATCTAATGATGAGCATGAATCCATTGTCGGAAAAGTTCATCTGATTTCCTTCAGGGAAGGAAACTACTATCCTCACCTGGTCTAGCCTGCATGTGACTCCAGGACCACAGCAATGTGTTTGAGTCGTAGCTCAATTAGGGGTGGGGAACAAATCCTGGCCTAGCTGGTGATGCCTTCAGCTCGTGAATGAATAAAAAAAATTAGTTCTAAAGACATAAACAGGAAGAGTGATGATTTCAGGGAGTTAGATAGTAAATTGAAAAGCAGAATTTATAGGGTTATAATCCCAGGATTAATCCCTGTGCCACATGCCAGTGAAACTAGCAATACAAAGATAGTATAGTTAAATATGTTGGTAAAGAGCTGGTGTAGGAAGAAGGGCTTCTAGGGCAGTTGGGACCTATGTAAGAAGGATGAGTTGCACCTAGCTTAGAGGGGCACCAATATCCTGGCAGGGCAGTTTACTGCTCCTCGGATGCTGCCTAAACTGCTGTGCTCTTCCAGCACCACTAATCCAGAATCTGGTTTCCAGCATCTGCAGTCATTGTTTTTACCTAGTTGATTTTAAGGATGCCTACCTTGAAGAAGTTTTCCTCCTCTGTCTACAAGAATCTCAGGGAGTCCCTCTCCCACTGCAACTCCCAGGTCATTTCCTCTGCCCTGAAGCTCTTCAACCATGTCCTGAAACAAACTCGCTACCACAGCCACATTTGCTTCTCAGTGCCTGCCTCCGTAACCAACTCATCCCACACTGACTCCGGGCCACCCTGAAACCAGCAGAGTTTGGACCCGAACAAGACAAACAATACAGACTATAGATTCAAAAACACCAGCAAGACTTCTCCTTCAAGATCCTCCGCTCCACTCTTGCAGCACTGTGCCAGCACCTAACCTCTACAGTCAGCCCTGCCTCAGCTGAGGGCCGCACTCTCAGAATTGCAAAGGACTCACTCTGTACTACATCCTCAGGAGAATTCATACTCTCAACAAACAGTATTTCAACTCCATCTCAAACATCAAAAACTGTAAGTACAACAAACTTTTATCTACCCACATCCATAACCAGCGCTCCTCAAACATTCCAGAAGATTCCCCCGGCCTCTGGAACTGCTTGGACGCCATTAGCCATGCAGCTGGTGCAGCTGCCACCCCCACGCTGATTGATGATGTCACTTCCGCCCCCATCATGGCCACTCCCACAACCACTTCCACCCCTCACAATTCCTCATGCATCACACGTGACATCACTTCCGTCCCTCACATCATCACTGATGTCACAAGCTCAGTGACATCCGCCACCCCTACTGTCGTGTCTGCCACCACTTCCCCCCCCCCCCACCAACGCCACTCACCTGCATTCTGCTGACACGCCCCTACAGATCCCACTGTCACCATTCCCGGCCTCCAGAACCCTGAGGGGAACACCACCCCTGCTCATGATTCCACCCCCATTCCCCCCACATCACACCCACTCCAGTTACTGGCTCCGCCCCCACTCCCAGCTCCACACCCACACCAGATCCCAGCCCTGCCGAGTTTTCACCATCCCTCCAGACCTTCCCCTCACTGAGAACAAACGATCATTCCTCAGCAAAGGACTCACCTTCATCCCCCTCCGTCCACGCATCAATGAATTTAATACACGCTGTGATGTCGAACACTTCTTCCGCTGCCTCCGCCTCCGAGTTTACTTTCACAATCACGACACCCGCCGACCTTCCGAGGACCCCTTCGCCCACCTCAACACACTGCATCCACCTGGACACCCTGCGCTGGCCTATTACCTGCCCTCAACCTCTTCATTTCCAACTGTCGGCGGGGCATTAACCGCCTCAACCTGTCCACCCCCCTCCCCCATTCCAACTTCTCACCCTCACAACGTGCAGTCCTCCAATCCCTCTGCTCCAATCCCAACCTCACCATCAAACCAGCAGATAAAGGGGGCGCAGTGGTAGTCTGGCACACTGACCTCCAAGCCCTCCGTATTTTCCTCTCCCGACATCCCCAACAGTACCCTTCCACCGACGCTCTCATTCGTTTGGCTGAACTGGTCCTCACCCTTAACAATTTCTCCTTCGAATCTTCCCACTTCCTCCAGACCAAAGGGGTAGCCATGGGCACACATATGGGCCCCAGCTATGCCTGTCTTTTTGTTGGCTACATAGAACAGTCAATCTACTGTAATTACACCGGCACCACTCCCCACCTCTTCCTCCGCTACATTGATGACCGCATTGGCGCCACCTCGTGCTCCCACAAGGAGGTTGAACAATTCATCAACTTCACCAACACATTCCACCCTGACCTTAAATTTACCTGGACCATCTCTGACATCTCCCTCCCCTTCCTGGACCTCTCCATCTCCATTAATGATGACCGACTTGACACTGACAATTTTTTACAAACCCACCGACTCCCACAACTACCTGGATTACACCTCTTCCCACCCTATTTCTTTCAATAATGCCATCCCGTATTTCCAATTCCTCCGCCTCCGCCGTATCTGCTCCCAGGAGGACCAGTTCCACCATAGAACACACCAGATGGCCTCCTTCTTTAGAGATCGCAATTTCCCTTCCCACATGGTTAAAGATGCCCTCCAATGCATCTCGTCCACATCCCGCACCTCCGCCCTCAGACCCCACCCCTCCAACTGAAACAAGGACAGAACGCCCCTGGTGCTCACCTTCCACCCTACCAACCTTTGCATAAACCAAATCATCCGCTGACATTTCCACCACCTCCAAAAAGACCCCACCACCAGGAATATATTTCCCTCCCCACCCCTTTCTGCCTTCCGCAAAGACCGTTCCCTCCGTGACTACCTGGTCAGGTCCACGCCCCCCTCCAACCCACCCTCCCATCCTGGCACCTTCCCCTGCAAAACCTGCGCCCACACCTCCTCCCTCACCTCTATCCAAGGCCCTAAAGGAGCCTTCCACATCCATCAAAGTTTTAATTGCACATCCACTAATATCATTTATTGTATCTGTGCTCCCGATGCGGTCTCCTCTACATTGGGGAGACTGGGCGCCTCCTAGCAAAGCGCTTTAGGGAACATCTCCGGGACACCCGCACCAATTAACCACACCGCCCCGTGGCCCAACATTTCAACTCCCCCTCCCACTCTGCCGAGGACATGGAGGTCCTGGGCCTCCTACACCGCTGCTCCCTCACCACCAGGCGCCTGGAGGAAGAACGCCTCATCTTCCGCCTTGGAACACTTCAACCCCAGGGCATCAATGTGGACTTCAACAGTTTCCTCATTTCCCCTTCCCCTACCTCACCCTAGTTCCAAACTTCCAGCTCAGCGCTGTCCCCATGACTTGTACTACCTGCCTATCTTCCTTTCCACCTATCCACTCCACCCTCCCCCCGCCACTGACCTATCACCTTTATCCCCTCCCCCACTCACTTATTGTACTCTATGCTACTTTCCCCCCACCCCCACCCTCCTCTAGCTTATCTCTCCATGCTTCAGGCTCACTGCCTTTATTCCTGATGAAGGGCTTTTGCCCGAAACATTGATTTCGAAGCTCCTTGGATGCTGCCTGAACTGCTGTGCTCTTCCAGCACCACTAATCCAGAGTTTGCCTGTGTCACCCAGGAAGCTTTAAACTAGTGTAGTGGGTGTGGGAACTGAGGAAAATAACCAGGAGGAGTTAGAACCTCAGGCCAGCAAGGCTAAGAGAAAGAACTGACTTGGAGAGGTTACTGAACATGGGGGGACTGGTGGTCTAGTATATTATTTTAATGTGCGAATTATGCCAGATAGGGTTAGGCAGATGAACTTAGAGCTTGGATGACTTCATATAACTATGATGTTGTAGCTATTACAGCGACATCATTGAAAAAGGGCAAGTCTGGCAGCTTAAAGCTCCAATATTTAGATGTTTCAGGTATGATAGAGAGGGATGTAAAACAGGTTGGGATTTGCGTTATTGATAAGGAAGAATATCACAGCTGTATTAAAGGAGGACAAATGGATAGAGCTCAGGAATATGAAGGGTGCAGTCACTTTGATGGGATTGTCCTACAAGCCTACCAACAGCCAGCAGGTGATAGAGGAACAGATATGGGATTAGATTAGATTTCTTACAGTGTGGAAACAGGCCCTTCGGCCCAATAAGTCCACACCGAACCTCCGAAGAGTAACCCACCCAGACCCCTCCCTACATTTACCCCTTCACCTAACACTACAGGCAATTTAGCCTGGCCAATTCACCTAACCTGCATATCTTTGGACTATGGGAGGAAACCCACACAGACACGGGGAGAATGTGCAAACTCCACACAGACAGTTGCCCGAGGCAGGAATTGAACCCAGGTCTCTGGCGCTGTGAGGCAGCAGTGTTAACCATTGTGCTGCCCATAAAACATTGCAGTGCATTGGCCAGGAATCGAACCTGGGCCTCCCGCGTGGCAAGTGAGAATTCTACCACTGAGCCACCAATGGAATGTGGACAGATTATGGAAAAATATGTAAACAACATTGTTGTTGTGGGGACGGTTTTATCTTCCCGATATTGACTAGGACTCATTTAGGCCAGTAAAGGCAGTCTGTTTGGACTTTCGCAAAGTCTTTGACAAGGTTCCTCATGGCAGGCTAATACAGAAGGTGAAGTCCTATAGAATCTGCAATGAACTTATAAGATAGATAAAAAACTGGCTTGCTTATAGAAGACAGTAGCAGGGGAAGGGTATTTCTTTGACTGGAGTTCTGTGACCATTGGTGTTCTACAGGGATGATTGCTGGGGCCAGTGTTGTTTGCCATATATAAAAATGATTTGGAGGAGAGTGTGGTGGTCTAATTAGTAAGTTTGTGGATGACAGAGCGATTGAGGAAGCTGCAGATAGTAAGCAGGATTGGTAGAGGATATCGTAAGACCAAGATAAGCTGAAGACTATGGTGAAGACATGGCAGGTGGAATTTAATCTGGACAAGTGCGAGATGATGCATTCTGGAAGATAATGCAGGAGGAAAGTGTACAGTAAATGGCATAACACTTTAGAAGCATTAACATACAAGAGGGATTTAAGCACATGGGTCCACACTTCCATGAATGTGGCAACACAAGTGGATAAGGTGGTCAAGAAGCTGTATGGCATGCTTGCCTGAAACAATCAGGACATAGAGTATAAAAATTAGCAAGTCATGTTGCTGCTGCATAGAAATTTAGTTAGGCCACAATAGGAATATTGCATAGAGTTCTGGTTGCACAATACTAAAAGGATGCGGAGGCTTTGGAGAAGAAATTTAAGAGGTTTACCAGGATGTTGCCAGGTTTGGAGGGTATTAACTATAAAGAAGAGATTGGACAAACTTGGCTTGTTTTCACTTGAAGGTCGGACGCTGAGGGCATCCTGATAGAAGTTAACAAATTTATGAAAGGCATTGACAGAATGGATAGTCAGAGGTTTTTTTTCCCAGTATAGAAATATCAATGATATGGGGACATGGGTTTAAGGTTAAAGGAGGAAAGTTTAAAGGCAATCGAGGGGATCAATGGAGTAGTGGTAATGTCCCTCGATTAGGAATCCAGAGATTCAGGATAATGCTCTGGGGACATAGGTTCAAATCCCACCATGGCAACTAGTGGAATGTGAAAGCCAGTTGGCTCATGCTTGCAGGGCCAAAGGACCTGTTCCTGGGCTGTAAATTTTCTTTGTTCTTCGAAATGTGAGAGGCAGGTTTTTTTTACAGAGTCCAGTAAGTGCCTGGAATGCACTACCAGAGGAGGTGGTAGAAGCAGATACAAATAGCAACATATAAGAGGCATCTTGGCAGATACGTGAATACACTGGGATTAGTGGGATACTGACCATGTCGAAATGTTTGGTTTAGAAAGGCATCATGTGTCGGCGTAGGCTTGGGTGGCTGAAAGGCCTGTTCCTGTGTTGTACTGCTCTTTGTTCTTTGTTTCTCTTTCCAAACCGTCTCAGTTTTTCAGCACTTTTTGTTTATTACAGAAGAGATAACTCTTATTAATGTCTTACCACTTGCCAGTGGGCACATTGGAATGAATCATCAGCTTGTTTGGCCACATTAGAAACACATTTTCCATTAGCTGACAAGTCCCTGGCATGGGACTGGAATCCTGAGTGTCTAGCCCAGAATTAGGAATGTTACCACTACACCATAAGACTGCCAATTCCAGGAAATATGAATTAGATCTAAATCTTGTGGGATAAGCAAATACTATGAAATACAGATTAAGATCTGAAAGAGAAAGGAAGCAAATGTAAAATAATTACTTCATTTTTTCATCTCTCATCGTCTTCTGAGGGGGTGAAAGCAAAATACAATGAACTCTTGAAATCTGAAACAAGCAAGGAGAAATGCAGCAGGCCTGGCAGCATCTATGGAGAGAGAAACTTAGTTAACATATCAAGTCCAGAATGACTCTGCTTCAGAACTGAGAAGTGTTGAATTTTCATGCATACTTTTGACATAGGTAGAGGCCCAGTGCAAAATACAAAGTGATTGTTAATGGTGGAGAAAGAAAACAAAAGATGTAAAATGGCTGTAAATTAAGGTGTGGAAGAGATAGAATTGGTCTTCACTACTAAACGCAATGTAAACTAACCATTAAAAAAGACAAAGGTGTGGAGGTGGAGGGGAGTGTGAGAAAAATTGAGATCAAACAATACAGTCAGTCTCTAAAGTTATTGAATTCAGTATTGAGATCTTGAAGCTGTAGAGTGCCTTCATGGAAAATGAAATGGTAGAACCGTACAGAATCGACACTTCGGCCCACCATATTTCACTGCAAGCCAGGCAGCACCAGGAGGTGGAGAAGTCGACGTTTCGGGTGTAACCCTTCTTCAGGACTGGGAATAGGTGAAAGGGGAGCTGAAGATAATGGGGGTGGGGGGTGAGCAGGGTGGTGAGTTGGAGATAGGAGGCAGGTACGACCTGGGTGGTCGATGGGAGGAATGAACTCGGTTGATGGCTAGAAGGAAGGGTTGATGAGAGGAATGAAGAGTGGGGGAGGGGCTGGGAAGACCATGTTTCATCAGCAATTTCTGTTTTTATTATAGCCTGAAAGGTAGTTTATTGAAATAACAAAGAACTGGTGGGGGAGTGGTCAGAGTCATTTCGACAAACAGAGCAGAAGTGTTCCACAGAGCTGTCACCCAGTCTGCATTTGTTCTCGCCATTGTAAAGGAGACTGCATTGTGAGTGGTGAATACAGGAGGCTAGTTTGTGAAAACCACACGTAAAATGCTACTTCACCTGGAAGGTGTGTTTGGGGTCTTGGAAAATGAGGAGAAAAGAAGTGAATGGGCAAGTGTTACACCATCTATAATTGCATGGAAAGGTACCATGGGCAGTTAGGAAGTGTTAAGAGTGATTAAGTAGTAGACCAGGATATCACAGAAGGAATAGTCCCTGTGGAATTTTAATGTTGGAGTGAAGGAGAAGGTGTGTTTGACGGTGGTAGAAATGGTGGAGGATGATCCTTTGAATGCAGAGACTAGTGAATGGAAAGTGAGGACAAAGGGAACCCTATCATTGTTCTGTGAAGAAAGGGGAAAGGTGAGGGCAGAAGTATGGGAAATGGGTCAGATATGGCTTAACACTCTGCCAAACAAAACTGAGGGGGGTGTCCTTGGTTGAGGAAAATTGAGATCAAGTTCGATGTAGCCTGGTAGAAGGTGGCATCATCTAAACAGATGCCATGGAGAAACTGGGAGAATGGAGTGGAAATCCTGCAGCAAGCACAGTGTAAGGTGTTGTAGTGAAGGTAACTGCGGAATTGTTGGAACCAAAACAGAAATTGCTGGAAAGTCTCAGCAGGTCTGGCAGCACCTGTGGAGAAAAATCTGAGTTAACATTTCTTTAGAAGAAGGGTCACTGGACTTACAATGGTAACTCTGATTTCTCTCCATAGATGCTGCCAGACCTGCTGAGATTTTGAGCAATTTCACCTTTTTTTCTGATTTACAGCATCCACAGTTCTTTCAGTTTTGCTTTGTGGAGTTGATGGTGGTAGAAATGGCGGAGGATGATCCTTTGAATGCAGAGACTAGTGAATGGAAAGTGAGGAGTTGATGGGCTTATAATGGAATGAAAACAGTGAAGTCAAAGAAGGGAAAGGAAGAGTCAGAGATGGACAGGTGAAGGTGAGAGAAGGATGGAAATTGCAAGCAAAACTGAAAACTGGGCAGCATGGTGGCTCAGTCGTTAGCACTGCTGCCTCACAGCGCCTGGGACCTGGGTTCAGTTCCAGCATCAGGTTACTGTCTGTGTGGAGTTTGCACATTCTCCTCATGTCTGCATTGGTTTCTTCCAGGAGCCCTGGTTTCCTCCCATTGACCAAAGATGTGCAGATTAGGTGGATTGGCTGTGCTAAATTGCAGATAGTGTCCAGGGATGTGCAGTCTAGGGTGGATTAGCCACGGGAAAATTCAGTGTTACAGGGATTGTGTGGGTCTGGGTGGGATGCTGTTCGGAGAGTCAGTGTGGACTCGAACGGCTTGCTTCCACACTGGAGAGATTCTATGATTAATTTTTCCAATTCAAGGTGAGAGCAGGAAGCAGGACGGAAGAAATCATCAATGTATCGAAGAAAAAGTTGTGGATAGGGGTCTGAATAGAACTGGAATAAGGAGTGTTTTACAAATCCCACGAAGAGCCAGGTGAAATTCCTGCAGAGACCAGTAGCCACACCTTTGACTTAGAGAAAATGAGATGATGAAGAGAAAATTATGGAACCAACGTAAAACGTCAGAACAATCACAAGTGTAAGTGGGAAGAAAATAGGATGAAGGTAAGAAGAAATAATTTCAGTGGGTAGGGACAGACTAAACTGCTGGGTCTGCCAGGACGATCCTGTTTGTGGATTTTAAGAAAATGGTCAAAGTAGGCTGTATTTGGTTGGGGGGATCTATAAGATGGGAAGCTGTGAAAGGCAGATCTCCGGTGAAGATAAGGTCAGATAGAGTCTGGAAAAAACATTTGATGTTCAATGATGCGGTCATGATCCAGGAGGTGGTAGGAGAAAGTCACTGAGAGCTGGCACTCAGCATCCGGGAGGTAGCGGTCAGCAACCACAGCAACATCACCCTTATCAGCAGCTTTGATAACTAGATCAGGGTTGGACCTGAAGGAGTGGGGTCCAGAGAGTTCAAAAAGTTGAGAAATTAAGGGGGCCAAAGTCACCTCAACAGTTCCCAATGAACAAATGAAGTGCAGATAAAAAGCAACACTTACTCAGATTTACATTATAGCATCAGCCTAGATTTGAAAACATATAACTGCACATTAGGAATTTTCATAGAGATTGTGTATCTCTTACAAATTGCTTGATACTGCAGAAGGAACTGAAATGTCAAACCACTTTGCTCTCTTGTAGCTATTTTCATCCATGATACATATTTTTATATTAATATTTATGCTCACATCAGCTTATCAATAAATCCACATGGCTGAACATGACTTTTTAGATGAGATTCCCTACAGTATGGAAACAGGCCCCTCGGCCCAACAAGTCCACACCAACGTTCCGAAGAGTAACCCACCCAGACCCATTCCCCTATCCTATATTTACCCCTGACTAAGGCACCTAACACTATGGGCAATTTAGCATAGCCAATCCACCCTGACCTGCACATCTTTGGATTGTGGGAGGAAACCAGAACACCCGGAGGAAACCCCGCACAGACACGGGGAGAATGTGTAAACTCCACAGACAGTCACCCAAGGCAGGAATCAAACCTGGGGCCCTGACACTGTGAGGCAGCAGTGCTAGCCATCGTGCCGCCTCAAGGGAGTGGAGAATGTGGGCAGTAATGACAGTCTGTCTTTATATAGCACCTTTAATGCAGGAAATGTCCCAAAGTGCCTCATAGGAGTGAAATCGGTCATCAGCTGACATTGAATCAAAGAAGAGAATATTAAGACAAGCAATAAAAGCTTGGTCAATTAGCTAATTTTCAATGAAGATTTTAAAAGTATATAGGATGTAGGAGCAGAGGGATTTTGGGAGGGAATTCGTGAGCTTAGTTCTTAGTTGACTTAAGGCATTGCCAGCAGTGATGGAGTTGCACAAGAGATCAGAATTGGTGGATAACAATGTTCTTCGAAAGTTTGGGAACTGGATGATGTCTCAGATTTAGTGAGTAGGGAGCCATGGACTGATTTGAAGACAAGACTAAACATTTTAAAATTGAGGCATTGGAGAATCTGAAAGCAGAATGCAGAAACAGGGATGATTGGCAAGTAGGTCTTAGTGCAGGAACTATATGGGAGACAGACCTCTGGATTGAGGCCCAGTCTTAATGTTGAACAAACATAGAGGCAATGCTTGGACTTGAGAGATATTGACAAGGTAGAGCTGGTGCTTAACTTCTAAAGCACCTCTTGTTTACTAACATGTAAGAGGTAAAAACAATGACTGCAGATGCTGGAAACCAGATTCTGGATTAGTGGTGCTGGAAGAGCACAGCAGTTCAGGCAGCATCCAAGGAGCTTCGAAATCGACATTTTGGGCAAAAACCCTTCATCAGGAATAAAACTGGGCTTTTGCCGGAAACGTCGATTTCGAAGCTCCTCGGATGCTGCCTGAACTGCTGTGCTCTTCCAGCACCACTAATCCAGAATTTACTAACATGTAGACAACTGAAGATATGCTGAAAGTAGATTCTAAGATCTTTAAATGTGCAATTTTTTTGTCTGCCACAAGATGGCAAGAGATGAATGAAGGAGAATGCTCGATATGTTGCTATTATTCTTTATGTTTCAGTTTATGAAATTACGTCTTGCAGATTTTGGTTTAAAGTTGCACTATTAATTTTGTAAGATTCAACAGTAGCACAGTGGTTTAAAAGAAATCAAATTTATCACTGCATAACAAAATATCACACAGAATTTACAGCATAGAAACAGCCTATTTACTCCAACAGGTCTGTGCTTGCATTTATATTCCCCTCAGTTTCATCAGATACAATCAGTTTATTTTGAACTTTTCTACGTATTGGTCTAAACAGTTTGTTTTTATTAGTATTTTTCAACAACAGTTTTGATTTCTTGTATAAATATATTTATGATATGCAACCTCCATTAAACTGACACTTCCATCAAATCCAGACAATATCTGCTTAAAATGATATTATAGCACATCCCTCATCTGCTCACTGAACTGACAACATGAGCAGGAGGGACATTGAAAAATGTAATTTGCCTTGGGCAAGCTGCCAGTTGCTTGTGTACTCACAAGCCCTATTGTTTTCAGCTGTAGAGCAAATTACTGATGTGAATCACCTCTATAATCAGCAGTTTCTCCCCTTTCTTTCAATAAAATAAGAAAAAAAACTTGAAAAATGCTTCGTAAAGTTTTAGGAGTTGCAGCTTATGACTGCTGCAATATAGCTTCAAATCCTCAAATCATAACATTTCATCTGAGTAAGGCCATTTGGCCCACCTTAGTTCATCCTTCCAGAATGATTGTACTACTCTGCCCACACTGTATCATCTGATTTGTTGTTACATAATTCTAAGGGGTTTAACCCTACGCCTCTCTGAGGAAATTTATTGTCCGCTTGCTGTATGAAAGAGAATTTCCTGATATCCATTCAAAAGCGTCTTTTACTAGTTCAAACCTAGTTGTACTTTAACTGTTTAACTTGAAGTCATATTCCAAATTTTCTTTCTCAATTCCCCCAACTGGTTTGGTGGGATGGAGATGTTCAACTGCCCACACTGGCCTTGGAAAGGGAAACAACACAGATTTACCAGAACAATACCAGGTCAAAATATGCTATGATGAGGATACACAAATCTGACTTATATACCATTGTGTTTAGAAGGCAGAAATGCTATTTATCAGAATATTTAAATGTATTAAGATTTCCTTACATACACGATAATGCACTTTATCTCCTACTCAAACTTTTGAGATGGAACAGTTTACTACTGAGTTGCCTTTCCCTACGTGCTAATTGAGAAATCCACGACTGCCTACCACAATTTATGTATTGGGATTAATGTAGATTAGCATTATCAGCTTGTTCAATTTGCTAACAGGGCACAGAAATAGAAAGCGTTAAAGCTATCCAATGGAACAATAACTATTCACATTGCATGATTGTTTGCTGTTTGTTACATTGAGTCATAGAGATGCACAGCATGGAAACCAACCTTCAGTCCAACTTGTCCTTGCCAACCAGATATCATAAATTAATCTAGTCCCACCGGCCAGCACTTGGCCCATACCGCTCTAAACTCTTCCTATTCATATACCCATCCAGATGCCTTTTAAATGTTGTAATTGTACCAGCCTCCATCACTTCCTCTGGCAGCTCATTCCATATACTACCACCCTTTATGGTCCCTTTTAAATCTTTCCCCCCTCACCTTAAACCTATGCCCTCTAGTTCTGGGCTCCCCCAACACGGAGAAAAGACCTTGTCTATTAACTCTATCCATGCCCCTCATGATTTTATAAATCTCTATAAGGTCACTTCTCAGCCTCCGACACTTCAGGAAAAACAGCCTCAGCCTTTTCCTCTAGCTCAAACACTCCAACCCTGGTAATATCCTTGTAAGTCTTTTCTGAACCCTTTCAAGTTTCACAACATCCTCCCTAAAGGAGGGAGACCAGAATTGTACACTGTATTCCAAAAGTGGCCTAACCGTTATCCTGTACAGCTGCAACATGACCTCCCAACTCCTATACTCAATGCTCTGAACAATAAAGGAAAGCAGACCAAATGCCTCCTTCACTATCCTATCTACCTGAGACTCTACTTTCAAGGAACTATGAACCTGCGCTCCAAGGTCTCTTTGTTGAGCAACACTTCCCAGGAAACTTTCACACACAGAACATAGAATATAGAAAAGTACAGCACAGGACAGACCCTTTGGCCCACGATGTTGTGCCGAGGATTAATCCTAATGTAAAATAAAATAACTTAACCTATGCACCCCTCAACTCACTGCTATCCATGTGCATGTCCAGCAGTCGCTTAAATGTCCCTAATGACTCTGCTTCCATCACCACCGCTGGCAATGCATTCCATGCGTTCACAACTGTCTGCATAAAGAACCTTCTGCTGAAGTTCCCCTCTATACCTTTCTCCTTATATCTTAAAACTATGACCCCTCATGCCAGTCAACCCTGCTCTGGGGAAAAGATGAGGAGGTTCAGGGATGGGTTAGTAAATTTGTCGACACAAAGGTTGGAGGTGCCGTTGATAGTATCGAGGCTATTTCAGGCTGCAGCCCAACATAGACAGAATGCAGAGCTGGGCTGAGAAACGGCAGATGGAGTTCAACCTGGATAAATGCAAAGTGATGCATCTTGGAAGGTCAAACTTGAATGCTGAATATAGGATTTAAAACAGGATTCTTGGCAGTGTGGTGGAACGGGGAATCTTAGTGTTCAAGTACATAAATCCCTCAAAGTTGCCACCCAATTGGATAGGGTTGTTAAGAAAGTATATAGTGTTTTGGCTTTCATTAACAGGGGGATCAAGTTTAAGAGCCACGAGGTTTTGCACATGCAAACACACTCTCTCAAATGCACTCAAACTCACATGTATACATTCAATCTCCCTCTCTCTCTCTCTTTCATGCATGCACACACACATATACATCTATGGGGTGAATTTGTATTTGCAGGTACATTTTATTTTACTCAAAAAATGCACAATCTGCAGGCAGTCAATGCAGGCACTCAATCCATGTAATATTTTGTAAATTCCACTTTAAAAATAGAACCAGTCTGACTCAAGATTGGGATATGGACAGACTCTAACTTCACACTTTCAATGCATTGCCTAAACTGAGATGTCATCTTTTGTTATAAAAGCTTAAGTTATCTCGAGAAGGTGACTTAAAAGAAGTCCTGGGATTTACATATTAATGATTTGAAACCACCATTCTAAAAGATGAAAGACTTAACAATCCAGGTTTGTTTAATATATCACGGGTATGACACTGTAATCTTTTGCTATAAATCTTGTACTCCACAACCACCCGATGAAGGCGCAGCGCTTCGAAAGCTAGTGCTTCCAAATGAACCTGTTGGACTATATCCTGGTGTTGTGTGATTTCTAACTTTGTCCACCCCAGTCCTCCATATCATGGCTACCATTAAGTGCTTAAGTCCTGCCCTGATTTGCCTTTCCAGAATGCAGCACCTCACATTTGTCTAATCTCCAACTGCCACTACTCAGCCAATTAGCCCATTTGATCGAGATCTCGTTGTATTCTGAGGTAACCTTCTTTGCTATCCACAGCACCTCCAATTTTGGTGTCAACTGCAAACTTACTAACTACACCTCCTATGTTCACATCCAAATCATTTATATAAATGACGAAAAGCAGTGGGTCTAGCACCGATCCTTGTGGCATACCATTGGTCACAGGCCAATTTTGTGTTCACTACTTTGAGACCTGAAAAGTATTCGGTCTACATCAAATTATCCTGGAAAGCAAAGTATTTTTTGAATTTGGTTGAACAACAGATTTACGAGCTATTTCATGCTGTGACAATGGGAATGGTATTTTCTACTCATTGGATGCTGCCACCAGTCCAAATGGATATTCTGCACACCACACATTTGAGCAAAGTGCCAGTGTGATGCCACATATATAGCCATACATCTCAATTGTTCAGTGAGTCAAATAGCAGGTTCCTCCACTGAAAACAACAAGTGTTGGAGATCACAGTGGGTCAGGCAGCATCCATTCATCTGATGAAGAGTCATCTAAACTTGAAACATTAGCTTGCTTTCTCTCCCTGGATGCTGCTTGACCCACTGTGATCTTCAACACTTGTTTTCAGTACAGATTCCAGCATCTAAGTAATTTGCTCCTATGGGAGGTTCCTCCAGCTGTTCATAAAAAGCAAAGTAGTACTGTACTCAAGCAGACCACACTGTCAAAGAGCACATCTAATATCGACTATTAGATGTGATTCCACAATTGGGCAGCACCTATTGGACCATCCTCTATGTTCTAATAGTTGCACCAACAAACAAGTCAAGCTTGTAAGCTGCTTACTAAAAGTGACATCTATTCATAGGCATGGACCTTCTTTGCAAACAAAAGAATATACTTAAAATTTACACCTATTTTAAATTGGCTATAGCAAAAGGGGCCGTAATTTCCTATTGCTTCCTCCATCAATACCAATGTCCTGGCCATTCAGAATCAACTTGCCGACCATTCAGTACCATTTCATTGTGTGGTATATGTTGTCATGATCATTTGAAATTTGATATTCTTGCATTTGTCCAGATGACTGCAAGACTAAAATCTTTGGCAGCATGTTTCTCTTTCAGCAATAAACAAAGCTCAGCTAGAACTTTATTATAACCTGAAGATAATTGAATCAAGATGGTTAAGATGAAATATGATATATACAAATAAGCTATTTCCTCAGATAAGAGAATTCAAAACAAGGGGGAAATAAAATTAAAATTAACAATAACAGTCAGTCCATTTTAACTAGTGTGTTAACAGAAAAAACAGGGATTTGCATCATTTTGTGCCATAAAAAATGGTCTTATTTTTTGTTTTAGATTGTTCACAGTGTACAAAATATCACTCAGCTTCTTTACAGTTTACAGGTAAGTTCATTTTTTTCTTTAATCAGCTTTGAGCATTTCAATGTGATTACATCCTTTACAGCTAGAAGTTGTCACTATAGAGTTAGCAGACATGGATTTTGAAAAGATACTGGGGGTTCCATGACACAATTTCTATTGTGCAGGATGCTGGTCTATTTTTACATAGGATATATATGAACCAATATCAATTTTTGTGTATGTGGAAGGACATTGGCCTTTTTTCTGTTTTGTACCAAATTACAACAATGAATTCCTCAGTTGAATACTTCCCTGATATGATCCAAGGCTGGGCTCAGCGACCAGCACGTTGACAATAAATTTTAATCCCAGCTATAGATGAGCACAGCAGCTAAAAGACTATTTTTTTTGTTAGAGGTATTTGTTAGGTTGGCTGCCAGATCCAGAACCAATTGTTTTGTCAAATGTTAAATATTTTAGTTCTTGTGTGCTCAGTTAGGTGAGCATTGGCTTTGCTTTTGTGCATTGATATTTATCAAGCATTCTCTTCTCATGTATAATTTAAGTTCTGTTCAGTTTAGACATTAGCCTGACTATATTTTATCAGTTCTAACCTCCAATCCTCCAATCCTTATATTGGATTTGTCTGACCTTGCCATCTTGCACAGTCCCTGAGCTTATTGCCTTGCAGGGAAAGTTTACCAAATTATTGACAATCATAGAAACTGTTCCTTAGGTTTGAGAGTCTCAATGTTACTCTGCGATAAGTCTAAAATAATTTCAAATAGAAATTTTTGAAATTTTCATGACATGAAAAGTATTACATCAGCCTAGACTGCATTGGTTCAAACCCAGTGTGCCACTCCATTTATCTTGTAGATTTAAAGGTCAAGGCATTCTGTAATACAATAGAGTTCCAAGTAGATATGTGCATCTAGAGAATAAAATGCATTATAAATAATGTCTGTCAGCTGTAAAACAAATAGTCTTAAATATTGCATTATGATGATAAAGTAGGTGGTATCCATTAAAATGGATCAAATTACCTTAAACCACCTGAATCCAAGAGTAGGACCTGAGTGGTTTGGTGCTGGAATAACAATTACAGCGCTTCAGATTTCAAGACACACTTAACGACATTTTCTGAAACTGAACCCAGTAAATCTGGTCACTGGTGTATTTGGCAAGGGCACAGTAAAAAGGTTGAAGTCAAGTTAGACATTTATGCAAGAGACCTGGGAGACAACACAGATCTCCCAAAGTGGGGTTCCAAGGGTAGGAACTCTCCTCAAAACCCCACAGACATCTCTGTACTTGCTTTTGGTGGGTTCTTATCTTTGCAGCCAAACAAATCTGCTGCCCATCTCCCTTCCCACCATTCCAAGAAAGGCCTCATTACCTTCCTGCTAACTGTGTGTAGTAACTAGATAATTGTGCTTCTAAACAGTAAGTTGCAACAGAGTGCTCATTTGAGGCCTGCAGCTCTCTGCAAATGCTTTGATGAAGCTAGAAACTAAAATTGCCAGAGGACTCGCAACTGTTTGTTGAGTGGGTATGCTGCAGATAGTTCACCCATTCAGAACCCAACACAAAATTGTACCCAAAATCGCTCAACAGGAGAGTAAGTTTTTCGAGTTGATGGAAGAGGAGCGGGATATGAATCACCTCACAATTGGTTCATTAGCTCTCAACCATATAGACTTTCACCAGAACAAATCACTAGGGAACCTTCAGGTTGGTGTGAAAGCTCACAGTTCAGTAGTGTTCTGGCATGTCTATTGAGTTTGTCCTGCATTTGACTCTTAATGGTGTCACACTGCCAAATAGCAAGTGCAAAGACTATGACACAATGAAAAATAAATGTATTGTGTCAGTATTCCTGTGATAGGAATTCAAGATGCATTTTACTTTTATATATTTTGTTTTACATAAATAAATTGACTGGTTTGTAAATATTTTGTAATCACTCTCTTCAGCTTGGTATTACACACCCTGGAGCAGCTGGGTCTTAAACCCAGGTCTTCTGGTCTAGAAATAGAGACATATGACCATGCTGTGAGAGCCCTCTTGCACCAGCCGGGTTTGTAATAGTTTAACATGAAATCAGCAAATTGCCATAGAAATTTAACTTCGGAATCAACCTGTTCAGAGATGTTATCGTTCAGACCGTCCCCCACCCCCAAGATATTTTAAGAACATAGCCTAGACCCTAACCTTTTATTATTTTAAAGGAAATATGAAGTATGTGGTCCAGATGCAGTTCAACTGGCCAAAGTACTTGATGTTAAGCAAAACACAATTTATTTAAACGCTTTAATTAAAATACAACCAAAGAAAGAGGATTTTTTAAAAATACCATAACTCTACAGTAACTATTACTAATTAACTGTTCCAATATAGTAACATCCCATCAACACACCCCTTGGCAAAAAAGAAAAATTCGGGCACAGGTTCTCACATACAGTTCTCCAATCCAGGTGGAAAGAAATAGCGAGAGAAAATTCAGAGAGAATAGCAGCCAGGAAAACATTCACTGAATCTTCCAACTCTGTTGAGACCCCATTAGCTTCTGACAATACTTACAAAATCAAAGCCCAGAAATCTGGATCGGAGAGAGCTGGCCACATCCATTCAAGCTTCGTTGAAAAACAACCAAGGCCTCCCAAGCTGTTTACATTAACCTAGACAGCTCCGTACCTCTTCAAAACAAAAGCACAAAATAACCTCTTAAAGCCACAGCAATGTCACAATAGCTCCAGCAAAGATAGTACCTGAATCCTGGTCTGCTGGCCCAGAGGAATGGACACTACCATTGTGCCACAAGAGCCCTCTTGTCCCACCTGGTTTGTGGACTTCATGATATAATTTCCAGCAAGTGCTACTACTTTCTGAACACATAACTCACTTAAACTAAATTCCTCCACATTTGTTTGAATGGTGTTTCATACACAATTCTCAGCACCTTATCTTTCACTTTTCTTTCAGGCTGTAGTCACCATACAGGACAGCTACATAGAAGTGCAGCGGCTGATATTGCAGGAGCGTGAGCGATCAGCTCATATCCAAGGCGCCCGAGGGAACATGCTTCTCGAGCAAGAGAAACAGCGCAACATGGAGAAGCAAAGAGAAGAACTAGCAAATATACGCAAACTTCAGAGCAAGCTATACCATGAGCAGCAGCGCTGGGAACGAGAATGTGAAAGCAGGCAGCGGGAACAGGAAGCACAAGAGAGTAGACTACAGGAACGTGAGCACGAATGTCAGCAGCAAGCAGAGCAGATGTGGCGAGAGAGGGAAGAGTTAGAGAGCCAGTGGAAAGAGTACCAGCAAAATCTGGAGAGACTGAGGGAAGGCATGAGAATGGTGGAAAAGGAAAGAGGCAAATTGGAAGCACAGCAAAGGCATGTAAATGCCTGGAAACACAGCCGGCAGAGGAGCCTACCTGTAATGATGTTCCCACAGGAAACCAGTCAGGTACAATACAAAAATAGGATTAAAAATTGATAATGGAGTTTTACTGAAACCTAGAAAACTGGTTTTGAAAAAGAAAGGAAGCATTGTACATCATTCAAATGTACAAATCACTATTTGCATCTTTTGTTGCTTGCAAGTTAGGAAATAACTGACACAAAAGGAAATCACACAATAATATCAAGCTCTTTTATTAAATAACTGACTTTTTGTTAATATTGTAGTTGATTGCATTCACTACTGGTATAAACAATGACATTTCAGAGAACAATGGAATTTGTTGTACCACAGTTTACAAATATTTTTATATTGAATCCATTCAAGATTTGTTTTAATTTTGCTGAATAGCAAAAAAAAAGTCTGTGCTAAATTATTAACAATAAAGACTTGACATGCTGGTCTGGTAAACAGAGTTCTACAGACAACATAATACAGCGATCCTTTATAGAAAATCTCTAGAGCAAACCTTGGTAAGAGACCTGTGTGCTTTGTGTAGCATTAGCAAGTTACTCCCAGATTAAGCACTTCCTTTGGTTTGAGATTGGTTTCAAAATTTAGAAAGCAAATGCAATTCAATCATCACTGCCAGGTATAACTAGATTAACTTAACAAAAATATTAGTACTGATGGTTAGATAATTGACATTTCCTGCAGGCCCTTTCCTGAATGTATTTGTCCATTTACACATTTTTTTGCTTGATTTCCTTTAGAAGATGTCAGTATTCTGAGTATTTAGTAACAAAATCCAGTGGGAGAAATTGTGAAACTACAAATTTTAAGGTGTATTTTGTGAAATTACAAAAGGGTTTAGTCACAATGTGTATGATAGTTAACTCCCCTTCATAAATTGCAATAATCCATTTTGCAGCAATGATAAATAGTTTTGGATTTAATATTGTGAGATATGCATTCCATAACATTGGTGCTAAACTGTCTGAATTGAATTGGAGAGGCTGATATGAGATCACCTCCGGGATTGGGTGTTACATTCACCTTAGTATTTTAAACGTAATGGGACAAAACCTTTGTAAACAGAATTTGCAACATCATTCAGTTGAGAGAGATTACTGCTCGATAACTTGACATTTAAATTAATTTATATTTATAAAGTTACTTGGATAGGCTGAGAGTGACAATGGGCAGGCATTGCTGTAACCAAGGTCTCTTAGCTCCCATCAGTATAAACAAGAACTGATCACAAAACAGGTAACTGTAGTGTGACAGCTTTAAGCTTTATGGTGATATCTTGCTTAGTTTGAATGTCATGCATTTAAAACTTTTTCAGTGACATTGCAAATAACTTATGCTGTTCTAAGAAAGCTTTTAAATTATTTACAGGTGCGTAGTCTTGGCAAAGTGCATTTCAAGGCGGGTAAAGACTCTGCCATTTCACAGATTCGCAGAAGACGATTCGTTACAGCACAGAAAGAGCCCATTTAGCCCATTGTGTCTGTGCAAACTGTCCTAGGCTCAGTGATTAGTATTGCTGTCTTAAAGTGCCAGATATCAGGGTTCATTTCCAAACTTGGACAATGTGTGGAGTTTGCACCTTCTCTCCATGTCTGTGTGGTTTCCTCTGGGTGCTCGGGTTTCTTCCCACAATCTACAGGTCAGGTGGATTGGCCATGCTAAGTTGCCAATAGTGCCAATGGATGTATTGGTTATGTGGATTAGCCATGGTAAATGCAGGGTTACACGGATGGTGTAGCAGGGTGGATGTGGGTGGAATGCTCTTTGGAGAGTCAGTGCGTACTCGGGCCAAACGGCTTGCTTCCACACTTTAGGGATTCCGTTATTCTAATGAGCATCATGACTAAGTGCCATTTTTCTGCCTTTCCCTCACGTCTTTGTACATTATTATTGTAATCACCCAATACCCTCTGGAATGCTTCAATTAAGCCTAGCCTCCACTACACTTCCCAGCATTCCATTTCACACCCAAGCCAGTCATTCTGTTGAAAGGTTTTTACTCTCATCACATTTACTTCTTTTGCAAATAAATTTAAACCCATGGACTCATGTGCATAATCTTTTTACACATGAGAACAGTTTATCCATATCTTCTCTGCCCTCTCATACTTCTGACAACTTTGAAAAGATCTCCTCTTAGTCACCTTCTCCAAGAACCGTTCCAACCTCCCCAATCTGTCCTCATAACTAAAATTTCTGGAATCATTTGTGTAAATCTCTTCAGTGCTCCAGATGAGGTCTACCAAGTGTATTTCACAAGATTAGCATGATCTCCTTGTTCTTGTTGTGAATGCCCAGAATAATAATGACCAGGACACTGCATACTTTATTTCCTGCTCTCCCTACCTGTCCTGCCACTTTCAAAGTTTACCTATGTCCCTCTGCATCAATAATCTTTTTAGAATTATATCCCTTATTTTACATTCTTTCAGACTTCTTCCAACCAAAATGCATCCCTCAAACCTCTCTGCATTGAACTTCATTTGCTCAACTCCACCAAGTTGTTAATGTTCTTTTGGAGTTCCACACTGTCCTCATCATAGGTCACAATGCTTCCTAGTTTCATATCATTCTTAAGCTTTGAAATTATCCCGCCAACACCAAGATCTAGACCATTACTATACTTGAAGAAAAGCAAGAGAACAACCCCTAGACGATTCCACTGCAAACATTCCTTCACGCAGAAAAATATCAATTGGCCTTTTACTGTCTTTCTAATCACCCAGCTAATTTTATATCCATGTTGCTACTGCTTCTTTTATTTCTTGAGCTATAACTTTTCTCATGTCTGAAGTGTGACACTGCATTAAGCAACAGTGTTATCCTCAGTGACTTATACTATTACATTTTCAAAAAAACACCAGCAAGTCAATTAAAAATAATTTTCCTTTTAGATATCCAAGCCAACTCTTCTAATTCAGTTCACCTTTTTCCATGTGATGATGAATTCTATCCCAAATTGCTAGAAACTTCCTGGCAACTGAAATTAAATAACTGACCTGTTATGCTGGGCTTATCCTTGCTTCCTTTTTTGAGCAAAGCTGCAATGTTTTCAATTCTACAGTCTTCTGGTTCCTCCTCTGAGTTTAAAAAAGACTCAAAGGTCATGGGCAATGCCCTGCAATTTTCTTCACTTCCTCTTTTGCAGCAAGTAATTCACCTTCTGACACCCCAAACCCTGTCTACCTCTGGAAGGCACAAGTCAGGAGTGTGATGGAACACTCCCCACTTGCCTAGATGATAACTGCAGTTCCAACAATGCTCAAGAAGCTTGACACCATCCAGGATAAAGCAACTCATATGATTGGTACCACACTAACTGCTACTTCGTCCACCACCAAGACTCAGAAGCAGCAATGTATACTATCTACAAGATGCACTGCAGAAATTCACCAAGAGTCCTTAGATGGCATCTCCCAGTTCCAAGGGCAGTACGTATATGGGAGGACCAGCACTTGCAAGTTCCCCTCCAAGCTACTCACCATCCTGACTTGGAAATATATTGCCATTCCTTACTGTCACTGGGTGAAAATCTTGGAATTCCTTCTGTTATGACATTGTGGATCAACTCACAGCAGATGGACTGCAGCTTCAAGTAAAGAATCATTGGATGCATTTCAATGAGTCCTAGTACCATATCAATTTTAATTACCAATAGTGTATTGAACACTTCTTCCTTAGCAATTTTAAAATCTCAGTAAGAGAATTTTCTTCTGTCACCATGGCTTGGGGAGAATCTACCTCCTTGGTAAAGATAGAATGAGAAGTGTTCATTTAATACCTCAGCCATTCCCTCTGTCCCCAGATTCAAATCCCTTCTTTTGGTCCCAAATTGACCCTAATTCTCTTTTTATACCTCTTTATTATTGATGTGTTTATAGAAGTCTATGGGGTTTCCCTTTATGTTGGCTGCCAGTCTTTTCTTTTTAGTTCCTCTTTGCTTCTTGAATAGACTTTTAGCTTCTCCTCTGAATCTTCTGTACAGCCCTTGGTTTTCAGTTGTGTTTTCTACCTGACACTTGCCATGACGGCATTTTTAAAATTTTAATATTTATTGCCTTTGAATCCAAGGACCGCTGGATGTGTTTGCTCTACCTTTCCCTTTTGAGAAAATATGCCTTGATTGTGCCTGAATTATCTCCTAGGAGAAAGTGAGGACTGCAGATGCTGGAGATCAGAGCTGAAAAATGTGTTGCTGGAAAAGCGCAGTAGGTCAGGCAGCATCCAAGGGGCAGGAGAATCGACGTTTCGGGCATAAGCCCTTCTTCAGGAATCTCGGATGCTTGGATGCTGCCTGACCTGCTGCGCTTTTCCAGCAACATATTTTTCAGCCCTGAATTATCTCTACTTTGAAAAAAACCCATTGCCTGCCTACCAATCTTTTGCTAAGTCTATGCTACCCTCTTCCATCCCTGCCCCAATGAAGTGATTGCTCTGCGATTTAACTTTCTAACTCTGGATTGGCCATTGCCATTCTCCACGATCATATTAAGCATTATGATACAATAATTGCTATCTCCTAAATGTTCTCCACTGACACATGAGCTACTGGCTTACCTCATTTCCATGAACAGTGAACCTTTCTTGTTGGACTGCACACCTACTTATGTCAGAACTGCTCCTTACAAAATAGTTACCTTAAAATACAGCATCCCAGTCTATGCTTGGGTAATTAAAGTCCTTGTAGGGCAGTGGTGGAGTTCATGATTTCCCACAATTTACAGGCCATGCATTCTACTTGACTGAGCTGTGCTCTCCTCTTAACTTTATTTCCCTCAGGTTAACCTGATTCTGTTTTTCAATACTTGTATTACTTTATTATATTGGCCTGATTTTCCTTTATTCTTGGTGTTTTCAATAAAATTGAACATGGCAAATTCTTTAAAAATGATTTTTTTTTCTAATTTGCTGCAATTTAAAGATTGTCCCAAGTTGGTACTAAATAATGAACTTACTGAGGATAGAAGAAAAGAAATATTTCCCTCTAGCCTTCTTCAAATGTCCCACTCAATTCATTCTACTTCTTGCAGTAAATCTTGCTTAAATCTTACTCTCCTCATTTTCTGTCTGTGCTTAATTCCCACTTTGAAACAAATTCACAGATATACTGGCTTGGCCTCTGTTTCTATCTCACTCAGATGCAGACACCCTCACACTGACCAGTCACCTTTAATCATTGAGCACACTCAGATGGGGTCTTAATGAGGTCTAAAAGTCACCTAACCTTAACGCCATGCATGTTAGTACACTGTTTCACTGACTGCTGCTTTTCTATAGTAGGACATGTTATGTTAGAAACTTTAAATGTTACATCACACAGAAATATCAAGTGTTCACTCAGGTGGATCATATTCAGCAACATAAAACATAAAGTATGAGAAGAATAACAATGTTCACATGTCCTTTGCTCTAAGCGAGAGCTGCCTGCCAAGTCATTAACAAAATGTTAAACACGATGAAATCCCAAACCCAGCTTGTTCATCTTGAAGCAGGTTTCAGTGAGGTTCTCTCTGGCCTCTTTTTTGATGTATTATTGTCTCGTGCTCCTTTGGATTTCCCTCCCTGTCAATATCTTGATAATCTTTTTCATCCTCAGAAGGTAGTTATCATTCTTCCATCTTTATCCAGGACATCTTTGTCAGCTCCGGTTGTGAAGAGCACAGTATGCTACCATGAAGTGTGGTCCCCTTTCTGAGCTATACTGCAATGTTCTTCTGGAGCAGTTGGGCCTTGAAACCTCATCTTAAAGAACCTATGGTTTATTCTTCTATAGCCCTGGTGTAACCACGAGCAGCATCGTATCTTTGTTCTGCATCATTGTGAGGGTTTGGTAAAGGTAATATAAACCGTGTTTGGAAGTAGGTGTCCCTTGACTCCCAGCAGCCATCCCTGTATGGCCGAAGGACCTTGAAAAGAAGCAGGAACCTGTGAATTTGTTCATCTGTAAGGATCATGGCAGTTCCCAGGCTACCTGGCACAGACCTCCAGCAACTTCAGCTGCTGCTTTTCTCTCTGAAGACTGTATGGCATTTGCTAGAGTTTGCTTCTTTGCTGAGCATGTTGATGGGTAATTATCATATCTTCTTCTATAGTGTTTTCAGATTTGTGCCAAGGCCATAACGACTCTAGCCGCGGCCTTCTTCACCTGAGATCCATGAGTAGATGAGCTGAGAGGAATGTCAGAAAGATAACACAATTTTATGTTTGTAACTCCTGAGCCCTCACATATATCATAGTGGAGACTAATGTTATGTCCTCACACAGTGTGGCACGGAAGCTTCCTAAACATTTCATTGGCATGTCTCCATAGGAGCTAGATCGTATGTGACCTTATCCAGTTGTCTTTTTAAAAAATCAGTTTTCATTTTACATTGGGAGCAGGGTGGCTCAGTGGTTAGCACTTCTGCCTCACAGCGCCAGGGACCCGGGTTCGATTCCAGCCTCGGGTGACTGTCTGTGTGGAGTTTGCACATTCTCCCTGTGTCTGCGTGGGTTTCCTCCGGGTGCTCTGATTTCCTCCTGCAATCTAAAGATGTGCAGGTTAGGTAAATTGGCCATGCTAAATTTACCACAGTGTTCAGGGATGTGTAGGCTAGGTGCATTAGTCAGGAGAAATGTAGAGCAATAAAGGTAGGGGATTGGGTCTGGATGGGATACTCTTCAGAGAGTTGGTGTGAAGTTGTTGGGTCAAATGGCCTTTTTCCACACTGTAGGGATTCTAAAAAAAGTAAATCAGTAATGATGTTTTTCCTCAGCTTGGCAAGGAAAAGGCTCTTCCACTTCACAGACCATGTCTTTGCTTACTTGTGATTCACTGTTACCATCTGACAACTATGAAGCATCTTCTCGTGCTTGCTGCAGATCTTGTTTGTGAAATGGCAACATCAAGTGCTACTTTTTAGTGTCTGTTCATGTTACAGTTGCTTACGAGGCAATTAATGCATGGTCACAACTGCTTGTGGGCTTAGCTTATGACTTGTAGTCTTGGACAGCGAATGACCTGCGGAAAAAAATGCAATTTGAAGCCAGAATGGCTGGAGGCATGATTACTGCAATTGTTTCTCGCACAGCCTCAAATCTCAAGAGTTTTACTCCACCATTGAAGAAAAAAATGTCAGTAACTTACTCTGCCATTCTGCATGAGGTGTTAGCAATTTGTGTGGTTATTGCACAGTTGACTTTGAACTGACATGGCAAGATTCCAGCATTGTTTCAGAGCGAGTACATTCCAGGTTCTGCCTGTGCAACATGACTTTGCTCCCCACCTTAGAGTTAGGTTAAGTTAGATGTGGGAAGGTTGTTTCTTATTGTGGGACAGTCTCAGACTAGAGAGCATAATCTCCAAATAAGAGATTGCACCTTTAGATAGGCTTTTGAGGCTGGGTCATTAAGTATTTTCAAGGCTGAGATAGAGATTTTTAATCATTAAGGAAATCAAAGATTATGGGGAAAAAGCTGACAAGTTGAATGTTATCAGCTAAGCTATGATCGCTTTGAATAATAGAACCAACCTGATGGGCTGAATGGCCTGCTTCTGCTGCTGCATTTTATGGTGTTATGGCCTTTTGGTGTTGCTGTCTCTATGGCTTTTCAGACTCCTATGATCTCCTCAGCAGGTTTCCCCTTCAGTCATGCACTTTTTGTTTCGGCAAATACTGCTCCTGAGGTTTCTGGAACCCAGGCCAGCACACACAAAAAATACGTGGGGTAGAGGAGACAAAATTCACGTTTCATGCAGCGCTTACAATCTCCAAAGAGATGCATGTGTGGTCATGATCCAAGGATCCCCCAGCCTGGGATCCCAGATTTGAAATTATTCTGAAGAAAAAATTTGATGTAATTTCCAACTTCATTCCTATCCCCGACACTAGACAAAAATCCCACCAATTAAGTGCATAGCCTTTTGAGACACCAAAGGAAGAATGTGCTGCTATCCTTTACCTTGTTTTATTTAGTAACACATCGCCTTTCAGCTTGGTGCAGTTGACAGCACTTCAGATCCTTCACTCATGTCATTTGAGCTAATATCAAGACTGACAATTTAGTGCAGTGCAAGTTTTCAGAGATACAATCATTTGAATGTGATGTTGGACATAGCCCCCAACCCCATGTTCAGTGATGTAAGATAAATATCAAAGATCACCCGGCCACAATTTGTCCCTCAACCAAGACCACTCAATGACACAATATCTGCACCTCCTGTTGAAGAACATAGCTTTATACAAAATAGCTGTTTTACTTACCTACATGGAGGAGGGCATGGAAGCAAATAAAACCTGGGAAAATAAATAATGATATCTGGAAAAGTGCCCATATTACAAAGGAGGAGGTGCTCGATGTCTTAAAACGCATATAAATAGATAAATCTATGTGACCTGATCAAGTGTACCCTTGACCTTAGTGAGAAGTTGGGGAAGTGATTGTTGTGTCCCTTGCTGAGATATTTGTATCATCGATAGCCACGCATAAGGTGCTGGAAGACTGGTAGGTGGCTAATGTGGTGCCATTATTTTAGAAAAATGATAAGGAAAATCCAGAGAACTATAGGCCAGTGAGCCTGACATCTGTAGTGGGTAGGTGGTTGGATGGGACTCTGATGGACAGGATTGACATGTATTTGGAAAGGCAAGGACTGATTAGGGATAGTCAATATGGCTTTGTGCTTGGGAAATGGTGCCTCACTAACTTGACTGAGTTTTTTGAAGAATTAGAACATAGAACATAGAACAATACAGCACAGAACAGGCCCTTCGGCCCACGATGTTGTGCCGAACTTCTATCCTAGATTAAGCACCCATCCATGTACCTATCCAAATGCCGCTTAAAGGTCGCCAATGAATCTGACTCTACCACTCCCACGGGCAGCGCATTCCATGCCCCCACCACTCTCTGGGTGAAGAACCCACCCCTGACATCTCCCCTATACCTTCCACCCTTCACCTTAAATTTATGTCCCCTTGTAACACTCTGTTGTACCCGGGGAAAAAGTTTCTGACTGTCTACTCTATCTATTCCTCTGATCATCTTATAAACCTCTATCAAGTCACCCCTCATCCTTCGCCGTTCCAACGAGAAAAGGCCGAGAACTCTCAACCTATCCTCGTATGACCTACTCTCCATTCCAGGCAACATCCTGGTAAATCTTCTCTGCACCCTCTCCAAAGCTTCCACATCTTTCCTAAAGTGAGGCGACCAGAACTGCACACAGTACTCCAAATGTGGCCTAACCAAAGTCCTGTACAGCTGCAACATCACCTCACGACTCTTGAATTCAATCCCTCTGCTAATGAACGATAATACTCCATAGGCCTTCTTACAAACTCTATCCACCTGAGTGGCAACCTTCAAAGATCTATGTACATAGACCCCAAGATCCCTCTGTTCCTCCACCTGACCAAGAACCCTACCATTAACCCTGTATTCCGCATTCTTATTTGTTCTTCCAAAATGGACAACTTCACACTTGGCAGGGTTGAACTCCATCTGCCACTCCTCAGCCCAGCTCTGCATCATATCTAAGTCCCTCTGCAGCCGACAACAGCCCTCCTCACTGTCCACAACTCCACCTATCTTTGTATCATCTGCAAATTTACTGACCCACCCTTCGACTCCCTCATCTAAGTCATTAATAAAAATTACAAACAGCAGAGGACCCAGAACTGATCCCTGCGGAACTCCACTTGTAACTGGACTCCATGCTGAATATTTACCATCTAATACCACTCTCTGACTTCGACCGGTTAGCCAGTTTTCTATCCAATTGGCCAAATTTCCCTCTATCCCATGCCTCCTGACTTTCCGCATAAGCCTACCATGGGGAACCTTATCAAATGCCTTACTAAAATCCATGTACACTACATCCACTGCTCTACCCTCATCCACATGCTTGGTCACCTCCTCGAAGAATTCAATAAGACTTGTAAGGCAAGACCTACCCTTCACAAATCCGTGCTGGCTGTCCCTAATCAAGCAGTGCCGTTCCAGATACTCGTAAATCCTATCCCTCAGTACCCTTTCCATTACTTTGCCTACCACAGAAGTAAGACTAACTGGCCTGTAATTCCCGGGGTTATCCCTATTCCCTTTTTTGAACAGGGGCACAACATTCGCTACTCTCCAGTCCCCTGGTACCACCCCCGTTGCCAGTGAAGACGAGAAGATCATTGCCAACGGTACTGCAATTTCCTCTCTTGCTTCCCACATAATCCTAGGATATATCCCGTCAGGCCCGGGGGACTTGTCTATCCTCAAGTTGTTCAAAATGTCCAACACATCTTCCTTCCTAACAGATATCTCTTCTAGCTTATCAGTCCGTTTCACACTCTCCTCTTCAACAATACAGTCCCTCTCGTTCGTAAATACTGAAGAGAAGTACTTGTTCAAGACCTCTCCTATCTCTTCCGACTCAATACACAGTCTCCCACCACTGTCCTTGATCGGACCTACCCTCGTTCTCGTCATTCTCAGGTTTCTCACATACGCATAGAATGCCTTGGGGTTATCCTTGATCCTATCCGCCAGGGATTTTTCATGCCCTCTCTTAGCTCTCCTAATCCCTTTCTTCAGGTCCCTTCTGGCTATCCTGTATCCCTCCACTGCTCTGTCTGAACCTTGTTTCCTCAACCTTATGTAAGCCTCCTTCTTCCTCTTTACTAGACATTCAACCTCCCTCGTCAACCAAGGCTCCCTCACACGACCATTTCTTTCCTGCCTGATCGGTACATACATATCAAGGACACGTCGTATCTGCTCCTTGAAAAAGTCCCACATTTCCACCACATCCTTCCCTGACAGCCTATGCTCCCAACGTATGCTCCTCAAATCCTGTCTTACAGCATCGTAATTTCCCTTCCCCCAATTGTAAAAACTTCCTTGTTGTGTGCACCTATCCCTCTCCATAACCAATTGACAAAGCAGATTGTATAGCAGAGCTGTGGATATTGTCCATATGGACTTCAGTAAGGCACTGGACAAGATTCTGCATGGTAGACTGGTTAGCAATGTTAGATCACATGGAATACGGGGAGAACTAGCCATTTGGATATAAAATAGGCTTGAAGGTAAGAGACAGAGAGTGATGGTGGATGGTTACATTTTGGACTGTAGTCCTGTGACCAGTGATGTGCTGCAAGGATTGGTGCTGGGTCCACAGCTTTTCCTCATTTATATAAATGATTTGGATTTGAATCTGGGAGCTCTTGTTAGCAAGTTTGCAGGTGACACCAAAATTGATGGTGTAATGAACAGCAAAGAAAATACCTCCGAATTACAACAGGATCTTGATCAGATGGGCCAATGGCCGAGGTGTGGCAGATGGAGTTTAATTTAGATAAATGTGAGGTGCTGCATTTTGGAAAGGCAAATTAGGGCAGGACTTATACACTTAATGGTAAGGTCCTGGGGAGTGTCGTCGAGCAAAGAGAACTTGGGGTACAGGTTCATAATTCCTTGAAAGCGAAGTCGCAGGTAGACAGGTACTGAAGAAAATGTTTGATACTGTTGTGAAGCAGAGGTCAACACCACCACCCCCCTCCCCCCCCCCCCCACCCCATAACTAAAACTGAAACACCCAGAGAAGCTCACTTTGTCTCATAATCTGTTAAAAGAATTGTGAAAAGTGGGAGGTGAGAGGTACGTTATACCAATCCATTATAAAGGAGTGATTGAAATGAAATCCTTTCACTCACTCTACAATCAACAAGTGGCAATTTATTTATTTAACTCCAACAGTGAACAAATTAACAGAACTACTAACAAACTGAACAATTCCACTCTAACTACTAACTATCCCTAATAAAACAAAATCCTAATGGTATGCCATTCCAATAAAATACAAGTCTCAAAATACAATAAAAATTTAGAACTCAGTCCCTCAAAATTACAGTCAGGATACATCTTCCAGAATGCTCCTCACCCTGTCCACTGATCTTCTTTCAGGAGCATCTTTCTCCTTCAAATTCTTGTCTCAGCTCTTCTGTCAGGACTGTTCTCTTTATGAATTCTGCTAAGTGCAATATGAGCTAAGAGTGCCGCAGTACTTTTATTAATTAGATGGTGCTTTCTCTGAGAGCTGAAAGTTGTTTGCCGTCTCCAATTTTCCAAAAGCCCTCACCTTTTATACTCTTGATTAATTTCTTTACAGATTCATTCTATGCAGTCAAAACCATAAGATTTAAATTTAATTGGTTTTTAATATCAAAGGGGTTGATTGGCTCAATTTAAAAAGACTTGTTGTCATGGTAAAAATGCTGCTTGGCTGTTTGATACAAAATGTTTCATTTCGGGTACTCTCTGTGCACCTGCACTTTAAACTGCTGTTCAGACATCCATTTTAACTCTAAGCACTGAAAGATAACACTACCTTTTAAAGGGACTATGCAATGCTTTACCCCATTTTACAATTTTGCACACACCAACTTCGCAACATTACACTTGGTTAATGCGTTGAGTATAACAGTTGGGATATCATGTTGTGGCTGTACAGGACATTTTGGAATACTGCATTCAATTCTGGTCTCCTGACCATAGGAAAGATGTTGTGAAACTTGGAAGTGTTCAGAAAAGATTTACAAGGATGCTGTCTTGGTTGGAGGGTTTGACTAATGTTGAATAGGCTGGGGCTATTTTCCCTGAAGCATCAGAGGATGAGGGGTGACCTTAAAGAAATTTATAAAATCATGAAGGGCATGGATAGGTTGAATACTCAAGGTCTTTTCCCCAAGTTAGAGGAGTCCAAAACTAGAGGGCATAGGTTTAAAGTGAGAGGGGAAATATTTGAAAGGGACCTAAGGGGCAATTTTTTATGCAGAATGTGGTGTATGGAATGAGCTTCCAGAGGAAGTGGTGGAGAGTGGTACAATTACAACATTTAAAAGGTATCTGGATTGGTAAATGAGCAGGAGGGGTTTAAAGGGATATGGGCAAATGCTGACAAATGGGACGAGATTAATTTAGAATATCTGGTCAGAATGGGTGAGTTGGACCAAAGGATCTGTTTCTGTGCTGTATTTCTCCATGGCTTCATCACACCTCTTGAGAAATAATTATTTGTGGCTGTTATTTTAAAACATTAGATGAGCTGAAGTATTCTTGCTGTGCACTCATTCTTACCCCATTTGTCCAGCGGGCTCTTGAGGAGAAATGGAACTTAGAGCTGTAAGTGTGGCATGTGGAGGGTAAGCTACTCTGATTTACCTGGACCATAAAAGTCAAGGTTACAGAATAACTTTGGTACTTTTCTGAGGGGTCTACACCATCCCCCTTAAAAACAACAGACAAGAATACTCAGTGTCCATTATACCTCAAATTTGCAATCAGAGTCCTATATACTTATTTCAAATAGTCTCATGGACAAATGGAAACAGGTAAATGCTACAATCTCAGGTGTCCCTAAGGTGGTGGCATAGAGAATTTTCTTGTTGTTACCGTCCTGTTTACAGATGCCGGATTTGCTCAAAACAAGCCACATTATAGTGAAGTGCTCTTCATATTTAATCAGTAATTACTTTTACAAACATGTGACCTTGGTGGGGAGGTTTACTTTCCAATGTTAGGTTAATTGTGGGCAATTTGTATTTGAATTTTTGAAATGCACTTTGGATGAGCAGTTGGAGATCTTTCAAATTATCCTCTTACATGTTAGCATACAGAATTACTGCTTATAACTCAAGTGTCATTTTGCAAGTTGAAATATTTTCTTTAGTTTCAATTAAAACGAAAGTAATTTGCCTTTTCTTGCAATTATACATTTTAAAAGTTATAGGTTACAATTCAGCTGCTTCCATTTTTGGGCTCCTCACTGCAGAATGCCAACAGCTTGTGTTCAAAGTGGGAGGATGGTGAGCACGTAGTTGTTGACTTTGGACCTCATTATTGCGTAACAAGTTTTACAGTAAAAGCCTGCATAGGTTCATGTGTCAACGTTCAGGTAAATGTTTGGATGAGGGTCACAGGGGTCTAGAGGAGGAATGACTGCACTTCAAAATCACATGATCAGCCATGATATTTTTAAGTGACAAAGCAAATTCATTGGACCAAATGATCTACTCCTGCTCTGACTTGTTATGCTATCATATTTTTATGTGAATGATTGAATGGTTGGGGATATTTGAAAGGGGGTCATGAAGGTATATCACAGGTTTCTGCAATATTGTTGGAATATGGTCAAGATTGACTAGAAGGACAAAGAGCACTGCAGGGGTTTATGTTATTGTTGGTTAGGTATCAAGTGCAGTTGGGTGAGTGGGTGGCTTATGAGTTCTGGAATGGTTCAAAGCAAAGGATTCAAGAGGTCAGAGATCACAGGACCAGACACAGTAGTGGCTGAGATGAGTTGCTTATCACTTAGATTTTCCCAAAGATAGTCAGCACTGGTGTTGGGCATCTCGGGCACAAGCTGAAGTTGCAACAGGGATCAGAACAATATGTTAGTTTCTTTATTTGAATGTTTCAAAGACCTAACTCCTGTTTCTGAGGTGGGTAAAGGACACCTCTTGTTTGTTTCTTCAGAAATGTTGTTTGGCAGAACTTCGCTGATGTGGCCCAAATGTCATTTTGAATACTAAACTGCAGACATGGCATTGAAAGCCCAGGCAACTCAGAGCTATCTTCTAATCAACAATGTATTGGAGGAGTAAAATTTGTCAGTTAGCTTCTTTAATGCAAGAACCAGTCATCCGAGAGAAGCTGACCCAAGCTCATCTCTTCTATGTGAAGTTCTGATCCTATCTCAGATAGTATTTAGCAGCTTTCTGTCATGCTAGATTGCAACGATAAACCAATTCGAGAGAAAAAAAGGTTGCTTTTGCAATAATATGGAGTAAAATCTTGAACATGACTCATTAAAGTGTAACCATATAACAGAACTTAGTCCAAAGCTTCACCAGATAAGACGTTCATCAGGAAGCCAGATAAAAACTAACCAGGAGACTGTTGCTCTTTAACGTTCTTCTGAAATATTCTCCAAGCTGTTTAATCCCAAATAATATGCACAAATATAAATGACTATTATTTGTTAACTATGAATGATTTAAATGTTTGCCTAACAGGGTATGCTGAAGACTTGGGTTCAGGTATTATTACAATCTATAAGGTATTTCTTAAGTCACTGTGTAGAGGTGATATAACTTTCAGAAATAGTATATTTTTGAAACTTTGTAATGAGAGATATTTAAATTATAATTAAGTATAGTGCATCAGAGCTCTGTAGCATGACTAGCATGTATACTTGTCACCTGAGTGGTACTGTGACAATAAATTCACGGCATGATTAAAACTGCAGATTATCTAATTCAGTGGTGGACATCAGAACAGCCCATCATTTGTTGGCATATGCATATGACTTCTGCAGTTGGTGGTAAAGGTGGCATCTGCAGTCGGTGTCAGAATTACAATGTTGGGCTTCAACTACAATAGGCCTGAATCACAGGAGGATCAAAGGGAATGGCAGTTGTATTGGCATGGTAGGCCCAGTGTCGTGCTCCTGGAATGAAGGAGCAGCAGTGGTAGTTTCCGAGCAGGACTCCTGGAATGGACTGTGATGTGAGGGCTTTGGTGGGCCCAGAGCTTGTTGTGGAGAATCCCACTCCCCTCTAATGTTGAGCAGAGCACAAGAAGGGAGGAAGAACTCTGTTCTTAGCTATATTCTTGTTATATCTTAATATCTTCTGTAACTCAGAATGGTGCCAGAGCATGGCGACATATTACACATTTCACTATTTATTTGATAAATACAAGTGACGACGTATCATCCAATTCATTTGCAAAGTACTTTATGCTCCTTCCCATTTCTGTATTTGCATGGCTAGTGCTATGCTGGTGTGACGTAGGATCAGCTGCTGTGTGATTGCGTACAAATGGATGCTATTCAGCTAATTTGTTATGCTTCTCTCTATTTGCAGTTTGTCTGTGGTTTCTCCCTTTCATCTGCTACTAGAACCTTTAAGAACACTGTAGCAGACAAAGGAGAGAAAGCACCTTGTCAGTATTCATGTCAAATTGATTGCTTGGTCACATGTGAAAGGGGCCTGTGTTTACTCCTTTTACCTGTGCCCTCTCTTTAATGAGGTGCCCAGTCTTTGCTCTACACATCCCCCTGAAGGCATGATTGAGATTGAAAGTCATTATTGTGCATGAGGTGTGGGGCGGGAATGTAGAAAGTATGGGCTTACATCCTTTCATCATACAATACACC
This sequence comes from Chiloscyllium punctatum, assembly GCF_047496795.1. NCBI lineage: Eukaryota > Metazoa > Chordata > Chondrichthyes > Orectolobiformes > Hemiscylliidae > Chiloscyllium > Chiloscyllium punctatum. Next base: position 44,641,793 of record NC_092740.1, on the reverse strand, counting down.
AGATAGATGTGTCATGAATTTGTATGATAAGTAATATCATTTACATACCCTTATTTTAAATGCTTTAATTTCCACAGGTTCCAATTCACACTCGCACAGGAAGCTTGGGCGGTGCAGGAATAGATACAGCGTCGGTCTTTGTAAATGAGGCTGCACTCCAGTATTCACCAAACAATTACCAAAGACCAAACAGTGTACAGACATTTTCTGAATCTCACAAAGTGGAAAGTGCCTTGAACTCCATTGTTAGGATTAATGAAAACTTGAAACACGAAGTTCCTGTTCAGCTTCTCAGTGCAACTAATCAGCTTCTGAAACCTACAGGCATCCAGCAACAGATACCAACAAAATTGGCAAGTTTCTCCAAAGGAAACAGGGAGAAAACAAAAGGTAAATTAATGCAATTTTGAAATTGTTTGCACTTTCTGTCCATTTTACTGTTAGACAGTTTTTGAATAACAATTAGTCAACATTTTTAACAAGAGGGAAGTTATAACAATGTAATGACAGGATTCCACATATTAGATAGTTGCAATTCCCTTGCCTTCTCCCCCTTCTCCATGCTCTACTGTCTGTATCTATTTACTTACCTACTTGCTGAGTGGAATTGAGCTGCTTTGTTTATTTGCATGTAACAGTGAACATATTCAAAGTAATTCATTGGCTCTGGAGGGCTTTGTGACATGCTGAAGATGTGAAAGGTGCTGGAAAAATACTTTTTTGTGAATTTTCCTTTATATTACTGATATTTTGCACTATATTCCCTTTTTAACAAAAGAGAAAAAATCTTTTCAGGCTTTTCTGAATCGGCATACTGGACTCAAAACATTAATTTTGTTGCTCTCTCCACAGGTGGAGGGGGCAGCATTTATGCAATAGTGGGGGAGTGATGTTATATTTAAAAACTTGCAGTATAACTGGAAATATCACAATGTTAAAACTAGTCCAATACTTTCAGCAATTAAAGAACAATAAAAACGTTAGTCACACCATTGTTCTGCCATTCTCACATTCTGATTGCTTAATCTGCACAGTCAACAACCTTTCTATATATAAAAGCAAATTACTGCAGATGCTGGAATCTAAAACCAAAAGAGAAAATGCTGGAAAATCTCAGCAGGTCTGGCAGCATCTGTAAGGAGAGAAAAGAGCTGACGTTTCGAATCTAACGTCAATGAATTACTTTGAATACCTCAGCTTTGACAATGGGTCAGTTAGATTCGAAACGTCAGCTCTTTTCTCTCCTTACAGATGCTGCCAGACCTGCTGAGATTTTCCAGCATTTTCTCTTTTGGTTTAAATATAACATATCTATCTTTACTTTTTATTTTTTTCCTTTATCTTTTATCCATACTTACTGCTTTAACTTTTATCACATAAAATAATGTGTGTGGGAAATCATGTCTCACAAACTTGATTGAGTTTTTTGAGGAAGTAACAAAGAGGTTTGATGAGGGCAGAGCGGCACATATGATCTATATGGACTTCAGTCAAGCAATCAACAAAGTTCTTCATGGTACAGGAGTTAGGAGGTCATGTTACCGCTGTACAGGACATTGGTTAGACCATTATTTGAAAACTGCATGCAATTCTAGTCTCCCTGCTATCAGAAGGATATTCTGAAATTTGAAAGGGTTCTGAAAAGATTTACAAGGATGTTGCCAGTGTTGGAAGGTTCAAGCTATAGGGAAAGGCTGAAGAGACTGGGGTTATTTTCCCTGGAGAATTAGAGGCTGAGCAGTGACCTTATAGAAGTTTATAAAAATCATGAAGGGCATAGATAAGGAGAATAGCCAAGGTCTTTTCCATGGGGTGGGGGAGTCCAAAACTAGAGGGCATTGGTTTAACATGAGAGGGGAAAGATTTAAAAGGGGCTAAGGGACAACTTTTTCATGTAGAGGATGGTGTTTGTATGGAATAGACTGCCAAAGGAAGCGGAGTCCAGAACTAGAGGGCATAGGTTTAGGGTGAGAGGGGAAAGATATAAAAGAGACCGAGGGGGCAACTTTTTCACACAGAGGGCGGTATATGTATGGAGTGAGCTGCCAGAGGATGTGGTGGAGGCTGATACAGTTGCAGCATTTAAGAGGCATTTGGATGGGTATATGAATAGGAAGCGTTTAGAGGGATATGGGCCGGGTGCTGGCAGATGGGACTAGATTGGGTTGGGATATCTGGTCAGCATGGACGGGTTGGACCGAAGGGTCTTTTCCATGCTGTACGTCTCTATGACTCTATAACTCAAAAGGAATCTGGATGTGTGTATGAGTAGGAAGGGTTTAGAGGGATATGGGCCAATGCTGGCAAAGGGGACTAGATTAGGTTAGGATATCAGGTCAGCATGGACAAGTTGAACCGAAGGGTCTGTTTTTGTGCTGCATATCTCTAAGACTCTATGTAATAATACTAGTCTGTATTATTTCTAATTTTTTCTTATTTTCTCTTCTTCACTCTCTGCTGTGGCTATGTTTTTAAAAATCACAAGGGAAAATCACAATGCTCCATCTAATTGTGTAGTGTTTACATTGGGAGCTGATATCTGACAGTAACCATGGAGGGAGAAATGTGTGGAATTTTTTCTTTACAAACAAAGTGGCAGCAACTGATGTACTGACCCCAACCAGGAAGATAACACACGAGATCACCAGTTAAACAGTTTATTAAACACTCTATCATCGGGTTCATCAGTCTACTCCTTCGGGATCTAGCAACAAGAAAGTTTTTTAAAAACTTTTCACAGTGTGGTGGTCATGGGATGGGGGGGCGGAGTTAGGGGAGGGGGTGCAGTACAGAGAGTGGCTTTCAGAGGCCACTGCCTTGCCTCCTATCTGTGCTTCCAGTTGCCCTGAGATTGAGTCAATTCACAGATCTCTCTCTCTCCTCCCAACTCAGTAGGCAGGTTGCCATATTCCCAGTTGGGAAAGCAGCTGATCAATAAGTTGGCAAGTTGAGGCCTTTAGTGGCCCTTGAGTGATCCAAAGATATGCTGGTCAGGTGAATTGGCCATGCTGAATTGCCCTTAGTGTTAGGCGCATTAGTCAGAGGGAAATTGGCCTGGGTGGATTACTCTTCAGAGAGTTGGTGTGGACTTGTTGGGCCAAATGGCCTGTTTCCACATTGTAGGAATCTAATCTTGATTGTTTGAGGGCAGTAATTGCTAGCTAGTTGAGAAAGTCACCTATGGACCTTTGTCATTTAGCACTTACATACAGGCCATGTGAAGTGGTTGAATTTCTCTCTTAGGGCAAACCGGTCACTATTTCTCCTCTCACCACCTTCACAGAGCAGAAAAGCAGGTCCTGGAGTTAACACTTCATGAGTGATGAAAACTCCCTCACAGATACTGCCAAACCTGATGAGTGTTTCTAGCATTTTCTGTGTTTATTTCAGTTTTACACCTTCTTCAGTTTTTTTTCTGAGACTTATCATCAGGTGACTAACAAGTGATTTGTATGCAATTATAATGTACTCCTGTCTTTATTTGCATTGTCAGGATATCAAGTCCCAATTGTATTTAAATGATTTAATGTGACATTCAAATAAATTTCTGTGGTGCCCAGTTATTATTCTATTTCAGCAAGGTTGATTTATGTGAGAATTAAGATGGACTGTGCACCGATCATTTGAATGCAGTTCAGTCTACCATTTAAAAGCCAATTTCCTTCTGTCTTTTGTGCCAGACCAAAAACAATGTGACCTTCTGTCATTTTCTGCATGTGCATTTCCAATGTTGTATTTATTAGATATTTCGAGTTGCCATCTGCTTTAAAGGAACTAAGGTATGAAACAAGAACAGGGTATAGCCCATGCCTTTGGCAAAGTTCACTTGCTTCACACCATAAGTATACAGAGGACAATGTTTTTTATCAATGATTACTTACTTACTGTTATGCAGAAATGAAAAATATTTAAAGAATGAGGAAGCTTATACTAAAAATAGGTAATTTCTGATTGTGCACAGCTGTGTTACCAGCATACACACAAGGTGGACCCAAACCATTGGAATGTTTTGTGAAGAGATTTGTCCTTCTTCCTTTCATATGGTTATCATCAATATTTTGATTATATAATGTCATACTTACCAGATACTTCCCCAAAAAAATTACTTCTATTACAAAGACAGAGTGGAAAAGACATGTTAGTTTGAGTCACGTAATGATTTGGAGGTGCCAGTGTTGGACTGGGGTGAACAAAGTTAAAAATCACACAACACCAGGTTATAGTCAAGTAATCTAATCTAATCTAGTCCAACAGATTTATTTGGAAGCACTAGCTTTCGGAGCACTGCTCCTTCATCAGGTAGCTAATGGATTACCTGATGAAGGAGCAGCGCTCCGAAAGCTTGTACTGCCAAATAAATCTGTTGGACTATAAACTGGTGTTATGTGATTTTTAACTTTGTGTCAAGTAAATGATGCATTGATACAATTTGTAACATTAAGTCCTGGAACTCAGAACAAGCCATGCCTCCTTCTGCAGGCACAAAATGCGCTTCAAAGACACGCTGAAACAGTTCCAGAAATGTAACCACTATCAATGCCAACATGTAGAAATAACGCATACGTGCACCCTAACAATATTTGTTATGGTTCCTGTGTAGTCATCCAGGATGGATTCCTATACCTAACATTCAACTGACTGCATGTGTAAATTGAGGATTGAGCGCCTGTTTTTGATGTCTATGCAAAATGTGCTGCAGCCAGGTCCTTTAGACATTCAACAACCAAACCAACAGTACTTGAAGGCACTGTTGATGTAATGAGTTACCACTGACTGCATTGGGCTATCTTGTCATTGTACTGAATTTTATCAAATGTTGGCTCAGCGTTAGATTTGGGAGGTGTCATGGATGTTTTCCCTCCAAGAGCTCTAGCATGCAATTCTCCACTGGTCACCTTATTATGTTTACACCATACTTTAGAGACTGTAACGAGGTCAGACAAGTAGACATCATAGAATATGAGTTCCCTGATTGGGCCAGGTTGACAGCCCCAATCAGGGAACCCTGGCTGACAGATATAAACAGAAGTGTCAGAGGTTATGCTCACTCCGAGAGCTGGCTCTGAGGAAGCTAGATCAGTGTCAAGGACATTCCATGTGTAACAAATGGGTGACTTGATGACAGGATACTGGCCTCTGTGGACTTATGTCACACACATTTATGGCACTGCTCGCACACACCAGTGGCAGAAGTACTCGCCACTGCCAGAGCCATCTATTATTTCTGCTGTCAGTGTCATATTTAAAACTGAGTTGTGCACTAGGTCAGCTGTTGCCAGTCTCAAATAGCACTTCACAGTACAAGTAGTAGGAGAAAATGAGGAAGAAAGCTTCTGAGAGCATCAGGTTGGGACGGGTGACACTTGATGATGAATAGAAACTCAAACTCATGAATGTGTTGCTATTTTACATCATTACCAGTCTGATCTACAGCTCATTGTAACTGCAGTTACAAGAATCAAAGCTACACAGGCTAAACGTCTACAGTATTACACCATGTTAGAACCCTATCTAAGAGAGTGTTACTCTTTCCCTGATGTCCAACATAGTATAACATTTTGTCATTGTTCAATGTGAATGCACCACATGTTGGAAGGCCTTCAAAGAGTTGCAAATGTTAACTTTTAAAGAGCAGTAGGAAAAGAAAAGACTTTAGCAGCACTGACTGGACTAACACTTATTGCCCATTCCCCTGCCATTTTAAAGGTGGCAGTGAACTGCCTTCTTGCATCACTGCAGTCTATTCAGTGTAGGCACATCCACCTTTCTCTTTACTAAGTATAGTCATTGCCTGGCACAGGTCTTTCAGCATTTGGACATGGACTGCTTCAGTATTTTGAAGAGTTGCAAGTGGTGCTGAACATTGTGTGGTCAATTCATGAATGTCCCCACTTCTGATCTTATGATGGAGTGAGGGTGAAGCAGCTGAAAATGAGTAGACCTTGTCTCCTAGTAATTATTCTTGTAAGGAATCCTGCCCTTAAAATTAATGAGAGTTCTGAAGGATATAGGCATCATGGCAGCTTCCAGAGTACCTGCTGCAGACTTCTAAAATATAGTGTTGATGATCATAAGTAACTTAAACATTGATGGAATAGAGCCATTTTCTGTTGATGAAGTCACTCAAGTTTTTAATATGACTCTTTCAGTACAATGGGTATCATATGTAGTACCATGCACGTGGGGAGACCAGCTATGCTGACCTTACAGCAAACAAGCTGAAGCAGTGTGATCGTCTTAAATTACATTGGTAACATCCTTGATACATTTGTGATTTGAGAACTGAGAGATACGTACAGGTTCCCACTGGATACTTGGAAACAGCCAGCTGCATAAATATTTACTGAGCAGGAACCTTCATTATCATTGAGATAGTCACCCAGCCCTTCAGTTTGCAATATCTGTTTCAATAAATAACACATTTCTGTGACAGTATCCAAGAACATCCTCAGTCTCTAGTGGCAATGCATCTTTCTCATCTGGAGAATTGACCCTCAAAACAATAGATTCTGGGCCCTTTGTACCTGTTCCACATCCTGAGGGGCCATTCAGCTGTGACCTGGAGGTCCACATGTGGAGTGTGTTTGCCAGCCCCTCAATGTCACTGCTGGCCCTGAGTTTGCTGGCACATTTGTTCTTCAGTGTCTCTGCGTCTGTGTTGCACTGCAGCCAGAGTGATGATAATCCATTATGGATTCAGTCATATCATTTCAAAGGAACCTATTTGGGGAATATCAGAAAAAGAAGAGGTCCTTCGTTATGTAAGCAGTCAGCATTTGCTTCACTCATAAATGACTGTTAAGCGTTGTCCTCAATAGATTGGGAAATTGAGGACTCTGGCAAGTAGGGCCATGAAATGCCTATATATGGACTTTGACCTACTGGGCCTTATTTGGTAATGTTTGTAGCATAAGCAAGTACAGCAGAAGATTGTAAATGGCATAGGACTAACAAAACCTTATTCCAGTCCCCAATCCCCCCATCACTCAAGGTCAGCCTTGCGTATAACAGCATATTGGCAAATGCATACAATTCAGGTTGAGGAAGTCAGCTCCACATCTTTGTGCAAACTAAGACATTGGATTATTTTTATGAATTGTGGCTCACAGGTGCCACTTCTGATTACACCTTCACAGAGATGGCTATGATCCATTTGTGATGACCATTTATAATGAGATGGTCAAGGTTGCTTCAGGTCAGAATTTGTGTCTGAGTATAGTTGGTTACTGCATCACTTCCACATGCAGGATTCTATGATTACAGATGTCATAAATCTCTGTGAAGTGCCTGATTAATTCAATTGCTGCATGAAGAGTCTCACATTGCTCACAGGCCCACCCTCTGAGTTTGGGAAGATTGCTCTTACATAATGGAGCATAACAATTCTCCATCACTTCATTGTCTTTCTTCAGAATAAATCATCAACAACATTTGGTTTGACCTTTTACCAGTGAGTATGTGGTTAGATGTTGCAGAGTTGTGTGTTGAACTTCAGGTAAAATGGTTCTGCATGGTATCTTACACACTTTACTGGGTTAGTGGTGCTGGAAGAGCACAGCAGTTCAGGCAGCATCCAACGAGCAGCGAAATCGACGTTTCGGGCAAAAGCCCTTCATCAGGAATAAAGGATCTTACACACTTTGTCAACTGCACTATTAATATTGCAGTTTTCTTAAATGGGAGAATTAATTATATTTATATTAGTTAGAAAAAAGTTGCCATCATTCCTATTTTATGTTGTTATTTAACTTCACTAGGTCTTGATCTGAGGTATTAGTGATCGATGTTATCACAATTAAAGCCAAATTCCCACCCCTGTCAACAAGTAACAAACTGATTAATTACCAAGTATCAGCAATTACTATTACCAGGATTACAATTATAGAGTCATGGAGATGTACAGCACGGAAACAGACCCTTTGGTCCAACTCGTCATTGCAGCCAGATATCCTAACCTAATCTAGTCCCATTTGTCAGCACTTGGCCCATATGCCTCTAAATCCTTCCATACATGTGTCCATTCCAGATGCCTTTTATTCCATACATGCATCATCCTCAGTGTGAAAATGTTGCCTCTTAGATTCCTTTTTAACTTGTCCCCTCTCACCCTAAACCTATGCCCTCTAGTTCTGGACTCCCCCAGCCCTGGCAAAAAAAAACCTTGTCTATTTACCCTATCCATGCTCCATGATTTTATAAACCTCTATAAATTCACCTTCTTAAATGTAAGCCAGAAATATTACATTGAACATTCTCTGATTCAGTTATAGTATTCTATTTATAGCAGTAAATAAGCATCAATTTTATTGACTTATTGAAACTGTTGATATCTTTAAAGTGCAATCTAATAATAGTTAGCTCATAATTCAATAGCTTCTAACGGCTGGTGTTTAATCTCAGTGGGAAGTAACAAACCTACCGAGGGTGAATTTCCTGTAGCTGCTCATGCTGCAACATTATGGAACTGGGGGAAAAGTTCTACTGTGATCATAGTTACAGCTTCAGACCAGATTATGGAGTGGGCAAAGCCCCAAAATATATTCGTGCCCCCCATCCCCCACCCTACATTACTGACCACAAATTGCAATGTATTGTGGCCTCACCACCACCACCATCATCACCTCACCATCATAATGTGCACTCTTCCATAATGTCCTGTGTAATTCTTTTCATTTGCTAGAATTACAGTCAACTTTCAAACCATACAATTGATATTTTCTTACTTCCCTCTTCTCTCTTGAAATCTTCCCACCAAAAGGTCTCTTAGAAGTCAATTTCCTCATACAATGTGGTGGCACGGTGGCACAGTGGTTTCCTTCCAAAGTCCAAAAATGTGGAGGTTGAGTGTATTGGCCATACTAAACTGCCTTGTCATTTTCAGGGATGTCTGGGATAGGTAGGTTAGCCATGGTAAAATTCAGGGTTACAGGGATAGGATGGGAGGCCTGGGCCTTGTGGATTCTCTTCAGAGAGCCGTTGCAGACTCAATGGCATCTTTCCATGCTAAAGGGGTTCTATAATTCTATACCATGGAGAAAATGACTGGTACCTTCTCATAATTCTGTGATTCTATGTGCATACCCAGATTTTGTTCCTGATTGTATTCAGTAAAGTTTTTTCACTCTCTATAGCACTTCTTATTTATTGCTTTTCCTGTCTCTTCCATTCCCCCCCCCCCCCCCCAACAAAAGGAGTGTGATAGCAGCAGTAAAAGGTGATTGTATTGCAAAGAGAATAGACAGCCATTTTTGCAGCCACAGACATGTTTCCAGGATGGTAAGTTGACTCCTGGTACCAGCGTCAAGGATGTCTTGGCAGGATATTTTGAAATGGAATGGACAGGAGCCTGAGATTGTGGTCTGTGTTAGTACTAATGTGAAAAGACACAGTATCAGACTGGCTGAAGTTAAGAATCAGCAAGGGGCAGAACAGATTATGGAAGTTGTCCGAACTATATTGGTGAGACAAAGGGTGGCAATAAACAGGAAATTGGAGATGCATGCAACAAATGTTCTACAGTAATCATGGGTGATTTTAATCTACATATAGATTGGGCAAACCATATGACCATTAATTTTTATGGTGGATGAATTCCTGTCATCCATTCAAAATGGTCTTTTACACCAGTACATTGCAGTACCAACTCATGGGCAGGCTATCCTAGACATAGTTTTCTGCAATGAGATAGGGTTAATTAATAATCTTTGAGGGGTTGTTTAAGAAAGAGTGAGTGTAATGTAGTGGAATTCTTCACTGGGAAAGAAACTGAAGTTGTCCAATCCAAAACTAGGATCTAAGTCTAAATAAAGGAAACTACGAAATCATCAGGGTGAGTTGGCTGCAATTGACAGGTTAACTTTGTTAAAAGGCACAATAGTGGACAGGCAATAGTTAATATTTAAGGGATGATTTCATGCATTGAAATGGTTTTTTTATTCCTTTTGGATGAAAGAACACTACAGAAAAAGTGGTCCAACTATAGTTAATAAACTAAATTAACAATATAATGAGATCTAAAGAAGTATCTTCTAAAGGAGTCTGAACAATTTGGAAGCCTGAGGACTGAGAATGATTTAGAATTCTGCAAAGGAAGACCAAGAAGTTGATAGATTAAGAGGAGAAAACAATCAAGATTAAGAAAATAAATTTCAATGAACATAAAAACAGACAGCAAGAGCTTCAATTAGTAGAGAAAAATGAAAAAAAAATTAGTGAAAACAAATGTAAGTCTCTCATAGCCTGAAACAAGGAGATTGGCAATAGAAAGCAAAGAAATGCCAGAGTGTATGAAGCAAGTACATCACAATAGATGACACAAACAATTCCCAGAAGTGCTAGTGAAGCAAGGATCTTTTGGGAAGCCTGCATTGAAGAAAAGTAGTATTTGCAAAAAAAAGTACTTTAGGTAAAATTAGGCTGGCCAGACTGGATGCAGGGATGATGTTTCCCTTTGCTGAGGGATCCAGAACAAGGGGCTGTGGTGTCAGGATACAAAGTGGGCCATTTTAGACTGAGATGAAGCCGAATTCCTCCACTCAGAAGTCGGTGAACAAATGGAGTTCTTGACCACAGAAGATTGCAGTGGTGTAGTCACTTAATTAATTCCTCGAGGTTAAAGCTATATAGGGAGAGAACATGACAATGAGATTGAGATAGAAGATCAACCATGGCTTCTATTTTCTACATTTTTATTTCAAAGCTATTTAGCAAGCTTGCCTTTGCTCCCATAGGGTCCACTTGTCCCATTCATACAAAACAGCGCTGCAAAGCAAGATTCTTACAAATTTCTTTTTGAGTTATTCATTCAGATTTCCTGTTAGCAACTGTTACCTTTACAAAATAGAGTTTTTCATGTTAGTGTCCTTTTACTTATTTCTTTGCTGTGTCTTCCAACTCCAAATATAATGCTTCCTAAATATTTAAATTATTGTTCCAATTTTAGTTCTCTTCCTTCTGTGTATATGTGGATATTTATTGGTGATTTTAAGATGTGCATTATTTTGCTTTTGTCAATGTTCACGTTCCTGCCAAATTCCCTTTCTATTGTTACTGCTTTATCTATTCATCCTTGTAATCCTTCTTCTGAACTTGGTACAAATGCTTGGTTGACTAATGAATGTTACCACTCCTCCCACCCCCACCTTACCCCATTCTTATCAACAAATTCTGTGCCTTCTGAAGCTTCTTCAGATCTATGCTTCTGCATACTTAATGAAGATGACTCATGATAAACAATGCCTTTTTTGAACTTCTCTTCCAATTACGCATGGTTCGACTTCCCATTGGAAATCTGACTTCTTGCCATTCGTCCCATGTATAAATTTCTTGCATGTCCTCTATCTCTCCGGTTTGCTCCAATGTCTTTCAGAACTTTCAACAGCTTAATCCTACCAAACAAAACAAATGTGTTTTCAAAATCTACAGAGCAATCATATAATTCATATTCAAACTCTAACCTGTACTTCCTATCGTAATGCCAGTTTTCTCTCTATTCCCTCTTTCTCCCTGAGATCCAAACTTGCAATCTACTCTGTCTTTGTTACAATTCTTCACACAACCTTCAATGCCTGGGCAATTGGGTTAATTGAATGAAAGTCAAAGCATCAGCATTGAAAAGTGTGGCACTGGAAAAGCACAGCAGGCCAGACAGGAGCAGGAGAATTGATGTTTCAGACATAATCCTTGATCAGGGCTCCCGCTCCTTGGATGCTGCCTGACCTGCTGTGCTTTTCCATTGTCTAGCTTTTCGACTCTGACTGTCCAGTATCTGCAGTCCTCACTTTCTCCTCAGAGCAGCAGCGTGTCTTTGGTTTCACTCTTATAATAGTTGTTATTGTCTGCATTGATTCCTTTGGCTGTTCTCTTGAATTTAAATAACATTTTTTAAACGGCATTGTAAAGAATAATATTAAGTCTATTCCCATGTTTTTAATTCATTCTGCACGTATTTCATCTATTCCAACCACTTTTCCAGTTTATATCTCATTTTTTGTTGTTCTTATTTCACTCTCTCGTATTTCTGTTCCAATGAAATTGCCATCAATGTAGCGCGTCATCTAGTTCAATTATTTCAGGTTTTTCACTTTTTGCCCTACAGAAAATAATTTCAAAGTCTATAGAAAACATAGTGAATGGACCCATGTTGTAAAATTTCAATCACATTGCAGGTTATGTGAGTACAAGTTTGGCCCCAGAACAAATGCATTGACATGTGATACTGCAGGTGCATTTTGACCTGCATTGAGAGTATGTGTAAAAGCTAAGATACCACAAATTGCATAGAAAGGGTGGCATTTATTATGTGGAAATAATTCCAGGAAGTTTTCTGTATGTATAAGCAAGATCGAATCGATGTAGATTGGCATCGAGTGTAAGTTTATTAAAACACTGAATTAACTACAATCTTATATGAATTTTGTCATCCTTTCAATTAAACATTTATTTGTTAAGTGCTATGAATTGCTTTTCTCTGATTAAACCTGCACTTTTATTTGGAAATAGGCAGTAGAGGTGCAGTGTCCTTTGACACAGTCAATGGGAAAGTAACATGCAAACTCCCTGAGGCAAGTTCTCACAAAGCTAAAACTGGCAAATGTGTGGAAGGCGAAACAATTAATGGGCGTGTGAAAAAATGTGTTTGATCTTTCAGCAATTGCAAGAATGATGCTGAATGAAAAGAAAGACTTGATCAACACCCTGTAGCAAAAAACTTATTGCTCAATTAATGTCTATTGTCAGTAGCAGGTTATATTTAAAGTTGTAACTTCTTTTGAGTGTTAGTACATTTTCTTCTGCATGAAGGGCCTAAGTTGGATAGTTTCCAAAACAGGCCCAGGGATTGCAATGTGTAAGTAATCTACATCCATTGATTTATATTCAGGTAGTAGATCATTATTACACTGATCACTGATTAGCATGACTGCTACATGCAGGCAGCTCTATGTATTCTATTTATTGGCTGCACGCAACAGCAAAGGACCCAAAATCACAATAACTTCCTACTCTCAGTTAAAGGCAATCTGTATTTCTCAAATGGGAAGTGAATTATGGCTGGAGCGCTTGCTCAGAGTTATGCAGAAAGTGGAGTGAGTGGAAGTGGGGAAAGATCTTGGGTAGGGGGTGAGGTTTGACCCCCATCCTTACCCGACATCAGCCCATGCAGTTAAAGCTTTAAATAGCCATTCAATAACTTCAATAGGTTCAATGGTAGGTAGTCCATCCCTGCCCCCTAAAATTTCTGAGAGGCTGGGGGCAGATGGGTAGTCAACTGTAAGGTGTCCTACTGATTTTCTGTTTATTCTTCCCCACCCTACACCTTCAAACCCACCAGCAGTGAAGTAGAAAATTCAGCAAAGGTTTCAAGCCAGTGATCATTGACTAGTTCAAAAAGCTGTCAGGTACTACTCTGAAAAAGAAGGGGAAAGTCCTGATGAAATCTACCCTTCAATCAATATTATTGTTTAGCCATATAGCAATGCTGTTTGTATGACATTGTCTTGTGCAAATTTACTGCCATGTTTTTGATATTACAACAGTGACTATACATTTCATTAACTTCTAAATACTGTGGGATATTTGGTGGGTTTTGGATTTCCTACCATCCCACTATACAAATACAAATCTGTATTTCCTCTTATCAGAACACTGTGAAAGGCTGTGTTCACAAGTTGACCTGGAAGGAAATTCATGGAGGAGTATTGATCCGCCAGTAGAATGCAGACTGAACCATAGTGTGTATCTATAGATTGGTCAAGGGGGAGTTAAACCTGTGATATTACCAAGACAGGAAGTATGCAGAGGTATGTGCAGTGATGGGTTTGAATAGGAATTGACTTAGAGCAGCTACAAACTAATATCCATTTATGTTGAATGAAAGGTTTTTCTGGAATTACTTTTTGCTGTTGCTTTGTAATTCCAAGTTTCCATGACTCCATCCAATTTGCTCTGAAAACTTTGTCAGATAAATTGGTTCAAAGGATGTACAGAAAAGAATTGTAATTGTTGTTAATGTGGAAAATGAGATTGAATGAAAACATGGTCCAATGCTTTAAAAGCTTAAATATAAATAGTATTGATATAGTCATGCATTTAGTTAAAGGAGATAAATGTGAGTCAAAAAGATATTATAGCTGAATAGTATTTTGCCAAAAGATACTTATGTGTAATACATTCTTATTAAAAGTTGTGAATTAAGTTTTGACATTCCCAATCCATTAACCTACTCCTCCTCCTCTGCTCCTAATAAAACTTACGTATTTTAACCTATACATCTTGTAGGCAGATCCTGACTCACCTCATCTTGGCCAGAAACCTATGGTGGCTCCCACGCTCAGACTTGAGTCACAGTTGTAGCTGGAGCTTGATAACACTTCCCCTTCAGCTTTGTAACTAAAGAAGGGTCCTGCTGTGCTTTGGGAGGTCACTGTGTTTGATGCAAACATCACCCCCCCAGATCATCATGTTCCGTCCAACAGTTTTTTTCTTTTACCACCTCCAATATTTGTTCCAATAAATGTAAGTATTCAAAGAAATTAAGTCAAAGCACAAGTTTCAATCCTCTTTGTTAATTTGCCCTAGATTGTTCACAACAGTGCCATTGGATTCACTTTCATTTCCTGGAGACTCTGGCCAAATCATAATGGGATCGCTTTGCAATTTTCAGCTGTTAAGTTAGCTGGAGCATTTTAACTGCCACCCTGCTAATTTCTACTGAGCAGATAGAAGATGAAACAATGTTTACCCTATTTATTTCTTCAAAATCCCTTCTGGAGTGTCTGTTGTCAGTTCAATGTTCAATGGAATACAATGGCTTATGAATTCATTTTGTACAATAAACGGCATATGTCAATTACTAAATAATTAATTCACTTTCTACAATCGAATACACATGTCAATTATCAACAGAAATTAAAAGTTAAGTTTTATTCAGTGGAAGTATCATCTGGCAGATCAATACTTTGTGTTGTGGCAGTGCCTGGTTATCTTGAAACTGCCTCTGGCTGTTTGCTGCTGTTCTTTCATCACTGACTGACAGTTCTCTTAAACATAGACTTAGTGCATATTGTACATTTCTAAGCCTCTGTGGCTTCTGGGCTGATTTTGCCATCACACTGGCCCTGGAGTTATCAATCCATATTGGTCATATGCCTCCAGGAATTAGAGATTAATTTCCAGGACAATTTTATGAATATGCTGGAAAAAAATCAGGACAATATTTTAACAAAAAATCATGTGATACAAAAATTCTGCATATGATGAAAATCTGAAATAGCAGTAGAAAGCTTACTGATCTGAAACTAGAAATTTTCACAGAGGTGAAACCCTATCCACAGCCAAGAAGTTGACTCTCTCCCAGGACAGGAAACCACAACCAAATTCTACAGTCAACAAGCCTGAGGTCATGAATTCAGCCAGTGTGGAACAAAGCCCCACTTCTGAGAGCTACTGGCCAACTGGTGTTTGATAGCAACTCTTAAGGCCTTCTCCTACTAGGACTACTGACTCCTTCTGGCACTGAAACGGTAGTCAATTCCTGGTGAAGAGCTTATTGCTTCTCAGCTTGAACCAAAATGGATTCTGTTCCTGCTTTCTCAAGGAAACCCCATTTTTTCTAACACTACAATGGCTTCCTTAAAGAGTACTATCATGCCATTTCCCTTTTCCCTCCTTACCTTTCTAATTGTATTTTATCCTTGACTACACACACCCTCTGTTTATCATTTTTAAGCTACTACATCATACTTGCACACAGGAATTTGTGCTTCTAACTCACCAACTTCATTCATCATACTTAGTGTGCTTATATCTATGCACTCAAAGCCAGTTTTTGTATTCCTTGCAGACCGATGTAGCCTATCCATATCTAAAATGATGCTATTTCCTTCTCTGCTGCTATTTGACACTCACTTTATGCATGTTTTTCCTTGGTTCTGCTTTCATGACCTGATGCTCATCCCCTTGACCTCATTTGAACTTCTTCCGACCAGAGTGGTGATCATTCCTGCAAGGACACTGGTCTCAGTTCTGTCACTTTTGATTTTAGAACTTGTCTCAATGCCCCAGGATTCAGTAGCCCTCTCTCCTACATTATGCCTCGAACTTTGTCCAAATTTGATCATCCTCATTTCCCTATTTCAGCTCTTGCTATTGCATGACACTAAGATTAATACCATTGAGTCCTATTTTGTATCTTTCTCCTTGAGTTCCAGAAAATCTCACCATTGGATTACAATGTCCTCCCTCTCTGTGTTGTTGGTACTGAGTTGTGGTACAACATCTGGCTCACTCCCTTCTGTCTGTAATATATTCAGTTTTGAGTTGATTTTGATTAGATTGATTTATTTTTGTCACGTACCGTGATACAGTGAGAAGTATTGTTTTGCAATCCAGCTAAATCATATCTTACATAAGTACATTAGAGTAATAGAACAGAATGCAGAATCTAGTGTTACAGCTATAGAGAAGTTGCAGAGGAAGATAAATTTGAACATATGAGAGGTCTTTTCATAAGTCTGGTAAGTTTGAATCTGTTGGTACGTGTTTCAAACTTATGTATCTTCTTCCCAATGGAAGAGGGTGGAAAAGAGTATATTTGGGGTGGTAGGGTCCTTTACTCTGGCACTGGATCACCATCTGGCACACATGATGATGGTGTCAGAAATCCCCATCCATTGAAGCATTGATCTGAACTTTTATTCACTCATACGATGTGGGCATTCCTGGTTGGCCAACATTTATTGCCCATCCCTAGTTGCCCTTGAGAAGGTGGTATTGAGCTGCTTTCTTGAGCTACTGCAGGCCAGGTGCTATAGGTTGATGCACAATGCGCTTAGGAAGGGACTTCCAGGATTTTGACCTAATAGCAGTGAAGGAACTATGACATATTTCCAAATCAGGATGAGGAATGGCTTAGAGGGGTACTTGCACATGGTGATGTTTCAATGTTTCTGCTGCCCTTGTCCTTCTATATGGAAGTGGTTGTGAGTTTGGAAGGTGCTATCTGAGGATCTTTGGTGAATTTCTGAAATGCGTCTGGTAGACATTACACACAGTGGCTCAGTAGTTAGCACTGCTGCCTCATAGCACCAGTGTGGAATGTGTGGTTCGATTCCATCCTCAGCGACTGTTTGTGTGGAGTTTTCACAATCTCCCCATGTCAGCATGGGTTTCCTTGAGTGCTCCCCGGTTTCCTCCCACAGTTCAAAGATATGCAGGTGAGTTGGATTTTAGATCAGAGTGGTGCTGGAAAAGCACAGCAGGTCAGGCAGCATCTGAGGAGCAGGAAAATCAACGTTTCGGGCAAAAGACCGAACGTCGATTTTCCTGATCCTCGGATGCTGCCTGACCTGCTGTGCTTTTTCCAGCACCACTCTGACCTAAACTCTGGTTTCCAGCATCTGCAGTCCTCACTTTTACCTAGGTTGGTTGAATTGGCCATACTAAACTGCCAATGTTGTCGAGGGATGTGCAGACTAGGTGGATTAACCATGGGAATTGTGGGATTACAGCAATAGTATAGGGATCTCTGTGTGATGCTGTTTGGAAGGTCGTGTGCACTCAATGGGTCAAATGGCCTGCTTCCACACTGTATTCTATACCTGATATCTACCATTGCTACAGAGGGTTGGTGGTGGAGGGAGTGAATACTTGTTGATGTGGTGCTAATCAAGCAGGCTGCTTTGTCATAGATAGTATCACACTCCATGAATTTTGTTACTTCTTGAACATTGCTGGAGCTGCAGGTGAGGCGGTATTCCATCACACTTCTGACTTGTGCCTTTTAGATGGATGACAAGCTGCTTTCCTTTAAGGGTTTGTCATGCCCAACCATCTCTAGTTTGGAGTACCTGTATGAGAGTGGCTCATGTCCTGAGGCTCATGTATGTCCTCTTTATATTTACACTTTTGGATGGCCAATCATGTACAGTCCTGAACCTACTCTGCCTGTGATTGACCACCTCCTGAAATGTGTGTTTCAGAAAATCCTCCCAGCTATCCTCATTGTTGGTAATCCCAGGAAAACTTCTTATGAGTTCCTTTGGAATTGGCCAATTTCTTCATATGATTGGAAATAAATAGCCTCAATTATGTTACAATCCTGTCAAGATCTTGTCTAAAGTATTAATTTTAAGTAATGCTTCTAGACCTGCTCTGCAATAATATTGTTATTTATTTACTTACCCCAATTGAAACATATAATTTCACAGATCTTAAATTGAATAAATTTGGTTTAAATTTTAAAAATTGGGGTTAAGTAGAGAAGTAAGGAAACATTCACCAGCAATCACTTGCCTGCTTTCCAGTGATGTCCCCCTCTCAAAAGGATTGATGACAAGAGAGCATGGATTTAAAGTGATTTGTAAATGCAACAAATGTGATGTGGGAGAGAACAATTTTCGTGAGTGGTTTGGATCTGGAATGCATTGCCTGGAAGTGTGGTAGAGGTAGAATCAATTGAGACTTTGAAAAGGACATTGGATGATTACTAGAATAGAAACAATGTGCAAGGATATGGAGAAAAGGCAGGGGAATGGCGCCAAGTCATAATTCTGATTAAACACCTAGTGCCAACATGATGGGTCTATTGGCCTGGTTCTGTACTATATCTGTTGTTAGTTTGTTTTGCTCATTACCCCATCTGACATCAGCTAACAACCAGCCCCTCTCAAAATTCCCCACTCTCACATATCCCAGTTCCTTGCCACCTGTTCCTGCTGGTTTATCCCAATACATTGTTACCCCAACCCCACTCAGTATTCACATCTATTACTTTTTACCCCCATCGCTGCTCATTATCCCCTTCCCATTCATTATTACTCCCCACAAACCCTCAAAAGCACCTAGTCTCACTTATTATACTCATTACCCACCACCTCCTCTCAATACACTGCTTATTATTACCCAATCCCATCTGAATGCACTTCAAGCCCTCAATGCCCCCAGTCCAATTGTTACCCCCAATCCCCACTCATTACCCCAACTACATTCATTAACCCAATCCACCTCAATATCGCCACACCTTCTCAATTCATTGAGCCTCATTCATTACTACCGCAGACCTGCTCATGCATACCCCATCTTCACTTTATTATCCCTGCCGTTTTTTATTACTACCCTTCCTCCCTGCTCATTACTGCACCCAATTGCACTCATCACAGTTTACATCTGTGCTTATTTTACTGTCATCCTGACTCATTAATTTGTCTCCCAACCCCATTCAATTTTCATCACATTCTTCCGTTCATTATCTCACGTGCCTATGAATCCTGCTCATTATTACTCCCCAACCCTGTTTCTTATTGTTCCCCATTCCTGTTCATTACCCCTCACCCCTGTTCATTATTCTCTGCTCACTATAAGCCATCACTCATTCCCATTTACCTCACCCCAAAAACCTGCTCATTTCGACATTTTGCCTTCACCTCCATTCTTAAACTTCCACCACTATTGCTGCATTTTTGTTGCTGGTCTTGCTCTATTCTGCCAGCACCATTTATATCCATTAATCTCATTGTTTTTCCATTCCTGCATAGCAAATAACAAGAAACAAGGGCATTCCAGCATCGTTAAAAGAACACAAAGAGCATTCATGTGATTTCATAACTTCATGACATCCCAAAGCATTTTACAACTAATGAGTACTTTTGAAGTGTGGGTTCTGTCATAACAAAGGTAGCACAATTATGTATTTATAATTCTTGGAAGACAATTAAGTCAGAGAATGAAGAAGTGAAACTTGTTCTGTGACATACATGATCAAATGCATATTTTGAGGGATTGTACTTTCCCAAGATATAGCAAGCTTACTTGGAGAGAGATGAAAAATACCAAAAACAAGGACAGACGTATAATAGTCTGCTATGGCTATGATGGCATTTAAATGGAATGTAAATAATTTAAATAATTTCATATATTTACTTAATATATCATAGATTTTTAACAGATTGTGCTTTTACGGGAGGGTAAATTCTTGAGTTTGATTTTATCCTGTTCGTGAATGGGACCTCTTTTGGCTTTTTCCATGGTACAACCAGAATGCTGGTTGGTCACCTTCATAATCAACCTCTGATTTGGATTTTGCATGTAGCTTTACAGCTGTCACTAATCCTTCTGATTTATCCAGACTAGAGACCGGCACAAATATGCACTGTCTTACTTACAAAAGTTACTTGAGTCTGGGGCCTCTGTGTTAGAGGCAGGAGAGCTACCCACAAAGAAGCTGCAGTGACGAAGCAGTGCAAACCATAATTTCCTAAATTCAACTTCCCAGTCTGTGAGGAGTTTTTTTTCTCAGCTAGGTTACCAGTAGGGGTAGTTATGTTTGGTGTTAGTGTCTGTTAGTTATGAAAAGGTCAGATCTCAAGCTCCTGATTTGTATCTAATGATTCTTATCACAAAGGATGGAAGTGCTGACATGAATTCAGATTAAAATTGAGATGTGCTGTGATGCCTTCCATGATAGCTGACCCTTATGTAGTTTCACACAGTTGTTGGAAAAGTGGAGGAGAAATTCAAAAAGTATGGTTCCAAAGTTCATCTAGAATTGTTAGCCATGTTAATTTTAAAAAATTCAATGGGCAAAGGTGCTGAGTAAAGATATCCTTTTTTTCCATTTATGTGAACAACATTCAAGCATAGTAAACAGAAAACTGTTTTACTGAATAAGTCATTTGTGTAATTATCTTTTGCAGCAACATGCTGCTTAATTCCTGATGTGGTGAAGTGTGAGGTTGAGAAGAATATGTATCAGGATATTCCCTACTTGATAGTTTCCACAGCATGAATGAATCTCTCTTAAAGATAGTTGCAATTGCTGCATTTCTGAAATCTTCAAGGTGAGTGTGTATAGTCTTGATGAGAGCATTAAAGTCCACCAGTTTTGTAGATCTAAACTGGAATATCACTGGGGCAGTAGACTTTGTTGTTTTTATTTGTTTTGATTTGACTGGACGACAGAGTCCTTTTTAAATCTTTCTCCTTTGACCTTAAAACAATGACCCCAGTTTTGAACTCCCCCACCCTAGGGAAAAGACACTTATCATTCGCCTTATCTATGTCCCTTATGAGTTTGTAAACCTCAATAAGGTAATCCATTAAAGAATGAGTTCACTTGCATGGTATTATTCTAAAAATAGAACATGGCACAGCATTAGTGTTTTAAAAACTCCAGGCAAGAAATTAAATGGAATCTGCATCACCCGTACAGTAGTAGATTGCTTTCTATAATAAAGTAATTCTTAAATGTATCAGAATTAGTTGTGTGCCTCTTGAGAGATAATTAATTCATGTTTCCTTTGAAATTGGAGATCAAATTACATTTATCTATTTAACTGTGAAAAGTTTTGTTGAAACTGTTTTTACATCTTCTGATTTCCTTCTTGAACAATGTACTACACAACTTGAAATGACTTTACTACATTATGTACATTCACCAACCATATCCTGCCTCAACATTCTTGATTAAACTAAACTGTTCTTTGGTTGCACCTGTAACTTGATTTGACAACTTATTAGTTCATAGGGATTCAGTTTCTGACAAGCAAAAATATTGCACTATAGTTCCAGAGATTAAATGGTTTGTGAAGTTAGGCACATCTGCAAATCCTCAGAGAATTCTTGTCCAACTAACACATCTTGGTTTAGAATAATCAATCAATGCACAGTTAAACCTTAATCAAATTGTAATATGTTGCATTCTTTTTGTTTGAAATGAATTATGTTTTCATTTTATGACGTGGATAGGCAGATTTGTTTGGAGTGGTACCCACATCTATGTTACAAAGTCAACTATTAGTATTATGTAGGCGAAAGTGAGGACGGCAGATGCTGGAGATTAGAGTCGAGAGTGTGATGCAGGTCAGGCAGCATCCCAGGAGCAGGAAAGTCGACCTTTCTGGCAAAAGCCCTTCATCAAAAATGATGAATGGCTTTTGCCCGAAACGTGGACTCTCCTGTTCCTTGAAAGCCGTCTGACCTGCTGTGATTTTCCAGCACCACAGTCTCGACTATTAGCATTATGAGTTAAATAGAATTTTATTTACCATTAATCATAGGTTATAGGTTCACGGTAACTTTATTAAAATGTTATTTTCACAGTCTTGATAAGCAGTTAGTGGCAACTTAGATCTGGAAGACAAATTCACTTGTGTTCAATATTATAAGTGCTAGTATTACTCAACATGTCTGACAGCATCTGTGGAGAGAGAAACAGAGTTGGCACATCAGGTCGATGAACTTTTATTTGAATGCTGATAAAAGACCATTGGCCTGCAATGTTCACCATCCCCAACAAATGTTGTATTACTTTAACAGTTCAAGACTCATAAAAACTTTGATCATTGAGTGACATTAATAAATAGGAATGTGCCAAATTTGTAATCTCTTTGCTCCTAACTGAAAGATTATAATTGTGGAAATATTTTAAAAAGATTTAAAACTAAATCAATGTCTAAATTTAGTACAAACATTAATGGTCAACACTTTTGCTACAGATTGCTGTTGTTAAACTCATATTAATAATTACTTGTGTTATCTTTCATGGTGCACCACTTTGTAAATCAAAGAATAGGATCATTCTTTTTTCTGGTTCTAATGTTTTTGCATTGCTTCTTGCCTTTCCTCTTCTCACCCTTGGAATCTTTTCTTTATTTCTCTATCTATCATTTATTTTTTACCCAGTCAGTTGGGTAGGTGTTGGTATGACAAGATAACTTATTTCTGCTCCTATTTCAGATGTTATGTGATAACCAATGTATTATTTGTAAGATCAGGCTAACCTTTGACCTCAACTCCACTTTACCACCTGATCTACATATCGCATTTCTTCTAGAGTCCAAACATCTATTGAATTCAAGCTTTAAGATAACTTCCTGTCCTCCCTCCCCCAGCTTCAGTCACCCCGTACTTAGCCTCATTCAGCAGCACATTAATCTACATGGTGGGAATTTTAATGCATTAATTAATGCTGGCATGTTAGAAGCCCAACATGAACATGTTCACTCATGTATTTAACTAGGATGCTATTTGCAGCAAGGTGAGCAGCACTGACACTAATGCATAAGATAGGCACAAATGAAGTCAGATGAGCACAAGAGCAGACATTGAGGAAGCCACTGAGCAGCTAAAGATGGGCAGATCTGGAGATACCAAAGGTCAAAATACACAAGGGCAGTGGGGGGATTTTCTGCTGGAATTCCCTAGAAATGCCCCAGAAACATCAATTGTGGAGGGTGACCATGCAGAGAAAAGTCACAATTCAAATGGACTGAATCTCTGAGTAACTGCTCCTCCAGTCACAAGCTGATTCTGTCCAACTTTTGCTGTTGATATGTTGCAATGAGGAAGTAAAGGTTGAAAAGGGGAGAGCGCGGTTTTACTCCCTTTAACCAAAGGAATAAGATGCTATTATAATGAACACTGTGTCAATCAGATCATTTAATCTTAAATGTTGTTATTTCACCAAGATTTTCATTTATATGTTATTGCATCATAAAGCATTTCACATGCTGTGAATGAATTGAGGTGCTGTGACTGTGTTAGACACAAATGTGCAACTATTAGCTGTGATCGTAGCAGTCCATGGGAATGCATGTTTATGGTGTTAATGTTTTGTGTACAGAAATGTGTGCCAGCTATTTTAAAAACAAATTTGCCAGTTTCTGTCTTTTGTCTTGGGCTAATTTAGATACAGTGGTGTCTAGGAAATTAATACTTTCCTTGTGTGGATGGTGTTATGTTTAATGGTAATAATTATCGAGAATGTTGTTGAATTCTTCTTATTCTGTTTCTGAGAGTCCAAATACTCCTCATTTCAGCACAATTGCAAATATACAATGTGGCACTGCATCATTTAATAAGATAGTGAACATAAAAGGAGCTTCTAAAAAGATGTGTCTGTGTGTATGTGTGTGTGTGTGTGAGAGAGAGATCCTTGGATGTCTCAGTACATCCCAATAAGAATAGCAGCTTGCTGTGCCTAGAATGGCATTGTGCTGCAGGTGGAGGAAGGTCAGGATGGTTCTGCACTCTTGGAAGAGGAACTTGATACGGCCAGTATACACTCACATAGCTGCTAGAGTACTCATGACATGCTTGTACAAGAACATAATCTGAGTGTGTAAAGTCATAGTGCACAAAATGCAGGATCAACTGCAAATCCCAATCCCTGTCCCCTCACCCAAAACACATTATTCACATTGTCATTAATCCTTCCATCTCACTGACGCTCTTTAATCACCGTCTACTCATACCATTCCTTTCATGATGATGCCCACGTGGAGTCCGAGAGATGACAAAATAAAATGATTACACGGTGAAGACTTGAAATAAATTGATCACTTCATTAACAGAATGACATAGTTATATTGATTCTTGTGGAGCTAAAAATTCTTCATTTTCCTTTTCCTATTACTTCAACATGATATTGCCCCTCTGGCTTCAGCAGAGTGAAAGCCAAGCTGTTCATTACCCCACTCTGACATCATGGATCCCTGTGGGATGCTGGGAGAGTTTTCAACTTCGAAATCCTAAAGATGTGCCACCTGGATCTGTGTAGGGTAGACACAATCATTGGGGCGGGAGAAACATGTGGGACTGTACTCAAAGTAATCCTAAATCTCATGACCTACACCCCTATTTCCCTCCTCAAAATCCCCATTTCCTTCTCTCCATAACCTATTTTTCTTCTCATTGTCCTTCTACAATTCTCTGCTAGCTAGAGTGGGAGAGTTGTTAGCTATATGTCAGTGAGGCTTTGAACAATCGAAGTAAGGTACACCTCCATTCTTCTTAAAGTGACAGACTGTATGCACAGACTAATGGTCAAGGTAAGGATGTGTTTTGGTGCCTACCATGGCTGATTCTCTTTGTGGCTTGCCACTCCTTATTTGGAGGCAGATATAAGCACCAAGGCTTCAGACATCATGTCACTTATTTTGGGAAAGTATTTCCAGTCATCTGCTCTGCTTCTGGAAATACAGCCTCCCACAACCTCTACCCCTCCAAAATAGTCTTTTTTGTCAATAACATCCACCACGTTTTTTTTTCAGCTGGTGTGTTTGCAGCTGATAATGAGAGCATTTATTTCTGTCTATTGTCATCTAAAGTTAAGGGATGTAAAATAAAAATTACAAGAGATAAGCTATCAGAACAATTTTGTTACCTTTCTTTCACATATAGGAAAATAACTTCCTGTTTGTAACACAAAATACTCCAGTAAGTTTTTGAAAGTTGACATCTTGTGATACAAAATTTTTCAAGAAAAGCCTATTTGATGGAAAATGCTAGAGATTTAAAAACAAATCACCCAACAGTACAGTGAGCCTAACCCGAACCCTAACCCCTTCCCCCACCTCACCCTAGTTCCAAACTTCCAGCTCAGCACTGACCCCATGACTTGTCCAGACTTGTCCTACCTGCCTATCTCCTTTTCCACCTATCCACTCCACCCTCTCCTCCCTGACCTATCACCTTCATCCCCTCCCCCACTCACCTATTGTACTCTATGCTACTTTCTCCCCACCCCCACCCTCCTCTAGTTTATCTCTCCACGCTTCAGGCTCTCTGCCTTTATTCCTGATGAAGGGCTTTTGCCCGAAATGGCGATTTCGCTGCTCCTTGGATGCTGCTTGAACTGCTGTGCTCTTCCAGCACCACTAATCCAGAATTAGGTAGACTGCAGATATTCATCACACACATTGTAAATTCAACTAACAGAATCAAATGTGTGGTCAAATAATATTATGTACTAGTCCAGGCTTTTTAAAAATCAGGAACTATAACTATTAAAATTACAAGAGATAAGCTATCAGAACAATTTTGTTCCCTTTCTCTCACATATAGGAAAATAGCTTCCTGTTTGCAACACAAAATACTCCAGTAAGTTTTTGAAAGTTGACATCTTGTGATACTAAATTTTTGAAGAAAAGCCTATTTGATGGAAAATACTAGAGATTTAAAAACAAATCACCCAACAGTACAGTGAGCTGATGAGTATTGACAAAGCCTTGACATTAGGTAGACTGCAGGTATTCATCACACACATTGTAAATTCAACTCACAGAATCAAATGTGTGGTCAAATAATATCATGTTCTAGACCAGGCTTTTTAAAAATCAGGAAGTATAACAAAAGACCTGGATTTATGCTGCATTTTTCTTGACCAAAGTGCTTTCCATCCAATGAGATACTAAAGAGTAGCCATTTTTGTAATGGAGAAAACACAGCAGCTAATTTCTGTATAACAAGACAAATAACATTGGTCAGATAATTTTCTTTTCATTAAGGAACTAAAACCTAAAATTTTTTTTTTAAACTAAATGTTTAAAAAAAAGTTATTAAATGCCACAAAGGAAGTTTGCAGGGATGAATATACCAGCTACATTTTTCATTTTGTTGTAGCACTTACTT
Organism: Chiloscyllium punctatum; assembly: GCF_047496795.1. Classification (NCBI taxonomy): domain Eukaryota; kingdom Metazoa; phylum Chordata; class Chondrichthyes; order Orectolobiformes; family Hemiscylliidae; genus Chiloscyllium; species Chiloscyllium punctatum. The sequence continues at coordinate 44,615,387 of NC_092740.1, read as the reverse complement.
TGGGCATTAGAAATTCCAAATATTGAGGAAAAGGATAACAATGGAAATATAGGATAAGTATTTTGAGTGATTTATGGGAAGAAACGTGAACAGACTGCACATTCAAAGTGGTATACTCTAACTGCTGAATAGCAATCATTATATATCACATGGTGTGCCCTTTCATATGTATTAGATATCTTGTGGTGTAATGATTTTGGAGCTGTGACTAATGGTTCATAAGCAAAATTATCAACATTGTTCAAGTCCTAAGCGTGAAGATTTTTTGATTATATTTCAATCACAAAATGAAAGCACTGTGAAAAAGATAAACATTGTGGTGAGCTGAATGTACCTTATCAGTTGCAGCATCACTACTATTGAATAAAAATTGTACGTTTAAAAAAGATGGAGCAATAAATGCTTTTTCAACTGTTTTCTGAAGAATTTTTAAGAAGTTTAAATTTTTTTTTCTGCACTAATCAAAAGGACATAAATCATATCAGCAAAGGTGCTCTGCTGACTGGGAAATGCCAGCCAGATGGCCTGATGTGCACAAGAAAGAGCCTGAGTTATAGAGTCATACAGAAGGGAAACAGGCCCTTCAGCCCAACTTGTCCATGTTGACCAGATTTCCTAATGTGAACTAGACCCATTTGGCTCATATCCCTCTCATTCCTTCCGATCCATGTACCTGTCCAAAAGTCTTTTAAATATTGTAATTGAACTCAACTCTAAAACTTCCCCTGGCAACTCATTCCATACACTCACCACCCACTGTGTGAAGAAGCTGCCCCTCGGGTTTTAAATCTTTTAAATCCTTTTCCTGTCACCTTAAACCTATGCCCCCCAATTTTGGACTCCCTTACCCTAGGGAAAAGATCTTATCTATGCCCCTCACGATTTTATAAACTATTACAAGGTCACCCCTCAGTCTCCTATATTCCAAGGTAAAAGGTCTCAGCCTCTCTAGCCTTTCCTTATAACTCAAACCATTCAGTCTCAGTATCATCTTCATAAATCTTTTTTGCACCCTTTCCAGTTTAATAACATCTTTCCCATAGCAGGGTGACCAGAATTGTATGCCGTACTCCAAATGTGGCCTTACCGATGTCTTGTAGAGCCGTAACATGATATCCCACCTCCTGTACTCAGTGCTCTGACCAATGAAGGCAAGCGTGCCAATCACCTTCTTCACCACCCTGTTTACCTGTGAGACCAATTTCAAGCAACTGTGTACCTACACCCCTCCATCTCTCTGTTCGACAACAGTCCCCATGGCTCTACCATTAACTGTGTAAGTCTTGCCTGGTTTGTCTGACCAAAATGCAACACTTCTCATTTATTTAAATTAAACTCCATCTGTCATTCCTTGGCCCACTGACCAAGTTGATCAAGATACTGTTGTACTCTTAGATAAACTTCTTCACTATCTATGATACATCCAATTTTGGTGTTATTAGCAAACATACTAAGCAGCCTGGAAATTGAGTGTGATGGTTGCTTTTACCAGCTCTGACAGTGCATAAAGTGGATTGTTGCTGTACCTTCAACAGATATCTCTGATAGCCTCAACCCAAGTTATCTCGGGCACTGGTTTTCCATCAGATTAAGCTGGGATGATTTAAGTCTGTAGGCCATCCTCATGGGGTAGAACCTGGTTCTTTCTCTCATCTTCCTATGCAGAACTTGTGATGCAGCCTCACACACTGGTCTTTAGTTACTCGTATTGGTTAATTTCTGTGGCCTCTTTGTGAGAGGGTGCTATCCTCCTCTGTACTTCCTCAGATGAGGCATAATGAGCACTAAAGGTCACATCCAGAGCTCTAAAGTTTTGTTTCCACAGTGTGCAGTAATAAATGGGGTAACAAAAATAACCCTGATAGAACAGCACCCCAACTGCCAACTTCACTAAGGTCGTGAAGAGACAGTGACAGTTAGGTTTCTGACATTTCTTGGATAATGAATTTAATTTATTTATTTTCTACTTCTTCATGGGATGTGAATATTGCTGGCTTGGCTTGCATTTATTTCCTATCCCTACTTGCCACTATTGAATCACTGTGTGTATTTGGTGCAGGTAGACCCACAATGCCATTAGGGAAGGATTTCCAGGATATTGACACACTGAAACTTAAGGAACAGCAACATATTTACAATTCAGAATGGTGAGTAGTTGGGAGGTGAACTTGCAGGTGGTGGCATTCCCAGTTTTCAGCCACCCTTGGCCATCTAGGTGATGGCGGTCATTGGATTAGAATGTTAGAATGGGTGCATGTTTGCATTGCATTTGTAGATGGTACATACTGCTGTTCCTGCCCATCAGTGGTAAATGTTTGTGGATGTGAGTGTAGTCAGAACTGATCGCATCCAGAACCTTTTGATAACACTGCTGATTTGTGCCTAGCAGATGGTGGACAGGTATTGGGGAGACATGAGGTGAGATACTTTCTGCAGGATTCCTAGCCTCTGACCTAACCACAGTGGTTATATGGCAAGTACAGCTTTGGTCAATGACAATCTCATTCTTCATGCTCAGTTTTAATCACTCTACCATTGGCAGCTGTACCTAAACGTGCACGTCTGATTACCTCTCTTTCCTCTTTCAAAACACTCTTATAGCTTATTTGTTTGACCGAGATTTTGGTAGTTTGCCTTACTATCATCTTGATGTGGCTCTGTGTCACATTTTGTTTGATAACCCACCTGTAAAGTGCTTTGCATATGTTATTGTGGCAATGGTTTCATAGAGGTTGAAATTTTTGCTGTTAAACTGTAACACTGAATCAACTATTCAAGTATAAATCTACGTAAGAAGACAAGTCAGTGACATGAGATAAATTGTTCCTCTGAAGAGGCAGCACAGACATGATGAGCTAAATGTCTGTAATGGCTTCTGCTCTACAGCTGTTCTGTCATTCAAATGTGAATCACTATCCTGGGCAATGCAAAAGATGTTCTTTCTCATACCCAGTGACTATAAATCATCAGAATACTGTGTCCTTCTGCATCAGGAATTTTGATTTTTCCATCTATGTATCCTTGAGATCTGACAAAATTAGATCAATAAATCACTACATAATTCAAAACTATCTCGGTTGTTTGGTGCTCGAATGGTTTGAGATTGTTTTATTCAACTCCTTAACAACCTTCAGAGAGACAAAAAGTTCAATTAAACTGTGTTTTATTTTCCTTAAATTGCCAAATAAACATGTACTGCATTTGAGTAATAATACAAACGGTGTGTTGGGGAACCCTTCACCGACAGAAATCCAATGTTTTAGTGTTTACAGTCAACGGACAAACATTACAATACTTCTGACTTGGAAATGATTGCATAGGACTTTTGTCTTGATTTTATTTGCATAACTGTATATTAAATACACAGTAATCATTCTATTTAGATCAACATTTGGGGGAATATCTGGGTGCAAAGTCTACACGTTAGCCTAGAAAACTAACAAAACTGACCAAGGATTTAACTCAATTGATGCACCCTCCCATCAATACCCACTTCTTGGTCAACCAGATAAGAAATCTATGATGTTCAAAAGATTAGTTACATAATAAAGAGAAAACATTAAGAGAGGATGAAAGGGGAATATCATCCATAGGTATGAGAATAGCTTCCACATGTGCAGTGATGACAACCACTCTATCTTCTGTTACCTCTTTAACTCCTCCACTAGCATTGTGTTGTCAAACACCTTGTCTTTTTTCTTGGAGTCACATTGCAGCTAAACCATCTTCAGTTGCCCTATCACTACTCACCAATTCACATCCTTGGCACTGTCCCTGGATGAACTAGATGGCCCATAGTCTCATTAACTTTAACTGCAGGAATAACTATTGGTACAATTTGCTCTCCATCAAAAATATTTGTTTACCTCACCCCACAACCTCTCCATAACAAAGACAGTTCTGCTTCTGCTATTCCACTAACTGTTGAAACATTCTTTCCCCTTGATTGCCTCGAGCCCAATTATTCCAAGATTTTCCTAGCTGAAACCCTATCCTTCCTCTTCCTTAAACTTAAGCCCAGCTGAAATTCTGTTGTCCATATCTGACACTAAACCAGGTCTCACTCACCCATTACTGCTTATCTCACATACCACTTTTTGTTTCAAATCCCCACTAATTTACCTTTAATTTACAATTGTCAGAGTTCTTTTTAAATGCCTTTAATGCCTCACCTATCCCAATCCCTGTAACCCTCCCTGCAGGATGACTAACATCCTCCCATAATTTTTTATTCCTCTTACCCTGACCCCTTGTGAATCCTATATCAGCCTACTCCACTTGACTTTTTAGTATTGACAGCCTTTTTTTTAAGATGAAGTGACCCCAAGCTTTGGAATTCTAACTATCCATTTTCCTCTCATTCCTTTAAAGCCCTTCTTGATGTATATTATTGACTAAGTCTTTAGTCATTGCAGCAGCAATGTTTCCTTAACTGGCTGGTTCAGCAATCTTTTTAAAAAGATATTTATGTGCGATGTAACTTAAGACAATTTTTCCTTATTAAAGGTGCTTTATAATTGCAACATAGTAATATCGAATCTAAAATTCTTCTGTTTTCAAGAAATTTAATGAGCCCTTATTGATATCCACTTGACTTAATCATACCTCTGCACCCGAAGGTTGTAAATTTAATACCTATTTGAGGGATAAGTACGTGATCTGAACTGACAATTCAGTGTAATGATGAAAAGTATGTTTCTTTTAAACTTCTTTCATATAATGTATGTATCATTGTCTGGGCCAGCATTTATTGTCAGTCCTGAAATTCTCTTGAGAAGGTGGCGTTGAAATGCCTTCTTGAACTGCTATAATCCATGCAGAAACATAGAAAATAGGAGCAGGAGTAGGCCATGTGGCCTTGCGAACCTGCTCCACCCTTCATTATGATTGCAGCTGATCATCCAATTCAATAGCCTGTTACACAATGCTGTTTGCAAGTAATTTCCAGGATTTTGACCTGGCAATATGTTTCCAAGTCAGAATGGTGAGTGGCTTGGAGATGTTGGTGGGATCTTGCAGGCAATGGTGTTCCCAAATATCTGGTACCCTTGTCCTTCGAGATGGTAGCAGTTCTGGATATGGAAAGCACTGTCTGAAGGAGCTTTGGTAAGATGTTGCAGTGCCTTAGATGAGGCTTAGATGTTGAGGAGCCCGTAGTACTGTTTGAAGAAGGGCAAGGACGGGGTTTGGGGGAGAGGTTTGTAGACAGAGGGTCCCTGTTTGGTTTCTTGTACGTAATTGATTTATTTGCACTCTTTGGAACACGTCTGTAGGAATAAAAGCTGCATAACAACCTATATGTCAAAACAATTCATTATACAACATTAAGGGATGTAGAACAGCAATACATACATACATTTGTTTTGTCACTGTCATTATTTTGATAAATTTCAAGTTAAATTGTCTCTGAGAGAGTGCTACATTATTGAAGGTGCCTTTTGAATGAGGCATTAATTTCCATCAAGGAGTGGCCAATAGAAAGAATAAGATGATCTCATGTTCTTGTGCTTTTCTCTCCAACAGTTGTGCTCATGGAGAGTGGGGTTCAATTCCCACCTTGGGTGACTGTCTGTGTGGAGTTTGCACATTCTCCCCGTGTCTGCGTGGGTTTCCTCCGGGTGCTCCGGTTTCCTCCCACCGTCCAAAAGATGTGCAGATTAGGTGAATTGGCCATGCTAAATTGCCCATAGCGTTAGGTGTAGGGGAATGGGTTTGGGTGGGTTGCTCTTTGGAGGGTCGGTGTGGACTTGTTGGGCCGAAGGGCCTGTTTCCAAACTGTAAGTAATCTAATCTAATCTAAAAAAAAGTGTATACTTACATATTTATGATACTGTAATGGCCTTTGCTGTAAATGGGACACCAACACTCATAATTAAGACCTTTTAGTTCGGAATTGTTCACCAGCAAATGGTGAGTACCTTCGACAGGAAAGGGAAGCAGAGAAACTGTCTGAGAAAAAGGAAAAAATTAATAGTAAATGATAAGAGACCATTTTGATTTACGAACTAGGAATGAGATCTTTGTGAATGAAATCAAAGAAAACGTTTTGATGCAAGGTCATTGATCTGAAAGAAATATTAACTCTGTTACTCTCCACAGATGCTGCCTGATCTGCTGAGTTTTACCAACATTTTAGGTCTTATTACACAAAAAAGTATTTGTACAGTGCCTTTCACAACCTTAACATGTCCGAAAAAACCTTACAGACAATGGAGTATTTTTGATTTACAATCACTGTTGCTCCATGCCACAAACAGCAATCTGTTCTGCACTGAAGGGTCAACCTAGATTTTGTGTTAAGTCTCTGGATTGGGACTTGAACACAAAAGCATTTAATTCAGAAGGCAAGAAGCTATCATTGAAAATTATCTCTAACCATTTTTTGGCTGTTGGAAGAAATCAACACCCACGTAGAATTCCTTTTCCCACACTCCTACACAAAAATAACACCCATCCACAGCCTAGTGAAAACAGATGGTCATGTTTCTCTGTCATTTTCCTTCTTTTCCCTCGATTCACATGCATCAAATATCAAAAAGTAAATTCCAGACGCAGAATGTAAAGATCCCACTCTCATCTCACATGGAGATTTTCAAACATTTTTCATGTTGTTATTTTTATACTATGGAGTCTGCAAATCCTGATTCAAACTTCATACCCCATTCACAATGCCAAACTGAAATAATGTTCATCCTGAAATTAATCTCTCTTTCTACTATAAAGTTTCTGAATTATGTGTTCCATTTGAATGCTGGTATGAAAGCTGACTATTCACAGCATGTTGAGCTGGGAGGTTGTTGTTAAGTCAGAAAGTACCGATTTGGCTCCACGTGGATAGAATCTGAAACCGCCAACCCCCCACGCCCCTATTGTATCCCAGTACCCCCTCCGGCTTTAATCCCTTGCCATCCACATTCCTCCTCCAATTATCTGCTTGTCTTTGATTTCAGGCAGCTTGGAAGAAACAGTTCTCATGTAACTGCATGTGATATCTGACAACTCAGGGAAACCAAGATAATAAATTATTAAGCATAAACAATGATAACTTGCGTGTTGGTGGTCTTAACCAGCAGATGCTTTTAGTTTGTGCGCTTTGAAAGCTTGGTTTACAAGATTGGTTAAATCTTTTGATAGTTACAGTTTCTTTTTAATTCTCAAAGCACACCCAGCCATTCTCTACAGAAAGATTATGCATCACAATAGAGAAAAGATTAGCTAATGACAACCCATGGTGCTTATTCAGCCACTAGCTGAACCATGCAGACCAGGAAGTTCCTAAATCTAAAACAAAGAACTGCGGATGCTGGAAATCTGAAACAAAAACAGAAATTTCGAGAGAAACTCAGCAGGTCTGGTAGCATCTGTAGAGAGAAAGATGTCCTGAACAAGGGTCTCTGGACCAAAATATTCAGTCTGCTTTCCCTCTCCAGATGCTGACAGACCTGCTGAGTTTCTCAGTAATTTCTGTTTATGTTTTAGATCCTAAATCTGTATTAACTACATTGATCTTATCAAAGACAATGGCAACACAATAGGCCATTGCAGTACAAGGAGAGGCACAGGGAAACCGCCCGTACATCTGTTCTTGAATCACTATCTCATGAATCTATTGAAATGTTTGTGGTGGACTTTACAAGAGGAGATCAGGCCTAGTTGCAATGCCTTTTTTTTAAAAAATCAGGCATGGAATGTGAGTATGTTGGCAAGGCCACAGGTGGTGTTGAGCTGCCTTCATGAACTGCTGCAACCTGTGTTGTGTAGGTACATGCACACTTCTGTTAGGAAAGGACTTCAGGCAATATTGTCCCAGTGACAGTGAAAGAGCAGCAACATATTTCCCTGCCAGGGTGGTAACTTATGAGGGAAAGTTGCTGGTGGTGTTTCCACCTTTTTGTTCCCTGGTTCATACAGATGGGAGAGGTTCAAGGTTTGCAAGGTGTGATTGAAAGTGCCTTGATGAGGTTGTTTAAAGGAGAACTAGCCATTTTCATACAGAACAGGCTCAAAGGTAGAAGACAGAGGGTGGTGGTGGAAGGTTGTTTTTCAGACTGGAGGCCTGTGACCAGTTGAGTGCCACAAGGATGGGTGCTGGGCCCTCTATATTTTGTCATTTACATAAATGATTTGGATGCGAGCATAAGAGGTACAGTTGATAAGTTTGCAGATGACACCAAAATTGGAGGTGTAGTGGACAGCGAAGAGGGTTACCTCAGATTACAACAGGATCCGGACCAGATGGGCCAATGGGCTGAGAAGTGGCAGATGGAGTTTAATTCAGATAAATGCGAGGTGCTGCATTTTGGGAAAGCAAATCTTAGCAGGACTTATACATTTAATGGTAAGGTCTTAGGGAGTGTTGCTGAACAAAGAGACCTTGGAGTGTAGGTTCATAGCTCCTTGAAAGTGGAGTCGCAGGTAGATAGGATAGTGAAGAAGGCATTTGGTATGCTTTCCTTTATTAGTCAGAGTATTGAGTTCAGGAGTTGGGAGGTCATGTTGCGGCTGTACAGGACATTGGTTAGGCCACTGTTGGAATATTGCGTGCAATTCTGGTCTCCTTCCTATCGGAAAGATGTTGTGAAATTTGAAAGGGTTCAGAAAAGATTTACAAGGATGTTGGCAGGGTTGAAGGGCAACGTTTTCACACAGAGGGTGGTATGTGTATGGAATGAGCTGCCAGAGGATGTGATGGAGGCTGGTACAATTGCAACATTTAAGAGGCATTTGGATGGGTATATGAATGGGAAGGGTTTGGAGGGATATGGGCTGGGTGCTGGCAGGTGGGACTGGATTGTTGGGATATCTGGTCAACATGGACAGGTTGGACCAAAGGGTCTGTTTCCATGCTGTACATCTCTATGACTTTATGTAGCATTCAATCATTCTCTATAACAGCATTTGCAACAGGCTGTGATGGAGGCATGACTTCCCACCATAAAACTCCGTGCAAAGCATGGCTGGACTTGAGGCACAACAAAACCCACTGTGATGTTGGAAGAAATGCTTTCCTGTCTAAAGTTTGCTATTCCTTTGAGACCTTAAGTAACTTCATAGTCTGACAATCTTCAGTGAACAATTTCCTGGTTTCAATGACAGTCTACCTCTGGCAGCCCATTGCTGTCCTGTTAGTGGATTCTCCAGTTTAACTGGTTCGCCAAGTTCCAGTGAACCAGGAAAAGTTTGGTTGAAATTTCTCTTGCCACTCATGCTGCCTTCCTGCTGAATATTTAAAACATCTTAACAGTGGCTCAGTGATTAGCACTGCTGCCTCGCAGCGCTAGGGACCCAGGTTCAATTCCAGCCTTGGGTGACTGTCTGTGTGGAGTTTGCATGTTCTCCCCGTGTCTGCGTGGGTTTCCTCCGGGTGCTGTAGTTTCCTCCCACAGTCCAACGATGTGCAGTTCGGGTGAACTAGCCATGCTAAATTACCTGTAGTGGTAGGTGCAGTAGGGAATGGGTCTGGGTGGGTTGCTCTTCAGAGGATCAGTGTGGACTTGTTGGGCTGAAGGGCTTGTTTCCACACTGTAAGTAATCTAAGCTTGTGTTAATTTCAAATCTTGCAATCTACTGTATCTTGCTATTGAATGAAACAGCTCATCTATTTTCATGGCCACAGAGGTTGTATTAAGTAGTTTGAGAATGAAGTTGTGCTCATATCATATATCTTACTTTCCATTAATGTATTAGTGGTTGTGAAGTGACTTGGCTGATATATGTCATAGGCCTTTAGTACCACATCAAGTTAGCAGAAAATTATATTAGCAACTTATACCAGCTGAGAATAGTCTCCTGTTTTGTAGCCCAGGTCAGTGACACTGTCAACAGTTGTAGCACTTTACTCTGAAGTCTAATGAGAATAAATAAACAAACTCTGGTCATATATTCGTCAGTTTCTGTAAATTCTCACCTATCTTGAATTAGCAATATAATACCAAAATCAACATAAAAATGGTGTAAGGAGAAGACTACGGGGTGAACTTTGCCAAAAACTGGCAATGTTGCAAATTTGGGTATTTTTATGGTGAGTTTTCTTCATGAGTTCTAGCAAGTCGTAGAGATGTACAGCACGGAAACAGACTCTTCGGTCGAACTCGTCCATGCCAACCAGATATCCCAACCCAATCTAGACCAACTCGGGGGTGGGACATAGGGAGATACTGAGGAAAGAGATTAATCTGAGACTGATATAGTTGAGAAAAGAAGCGAGTCAAACAGTCAGGGCAGGTAGGGACAAAGCAGCGACAAGGTAGGACTGATAAATTAAACTGCATTTATTTCAATGCAAGAGGCCTAACAGGGAAGGCAGATGAACTCAGGGCATGGTTAGGAACATGGGACTGGGATATCATAGCAATTACAGAAACATGGCTCAGGGATTGACAAGACTAGCAGCTTAATGTTCCAGGATACAAACACTACAGGAAGGGGAGAAAGGGAGGCAAGAGAGGAAGGGGAGTGGTGTTTTTGATAAGGGATAGCATTACAGCTGTACTGAGGGAGGATATTCCTGCAAGTACATCCAGGGAAGTTATTTGGGTTGAACTGAGAAATTATAAGGGATGATCACCTTACTGGGATTGTATTATAGACCCCTTAATAGTCAGAGGGAAATTGAGAAACAGATTTGTAAGGAGATCTCAGCTATCTGTAAGAGTATAGGGTGGTTATGGTGGAGGATTTTAACTTTCCAAACATAGACTGGGACATCCATAGTGTTATGGGTTTAGATGGAGAGGAATTTGTTCAGTGTGTACAAGAAAATTTTCTGATTCAGTTTGTAGATGTACCTACGAGAGAAGATGCAAAACTTGACCTACTCTTGGGAAATAAGGCAGGGCAGGTGACTGAGGTGTTAATGGGGGAGTACTTTGGGGCCAGTGACCATAATTATATTAGTTTTAATATAGTGATGGAAAAGGATAGACCAGATCTAAAAGTTGAAGTTCTAACTTGGAGAAAGGCTAATTTTGACGGCATTAGGCAAGAACTTTCAAAAGCTGATTGGGGGAAGATGTTCGCTGGTAAAGGGACGGCTAGAAAATGGGAAGCCTCCAGAAATGAGATAACAAAAGTCCAGAGACAGTACATTCCTGTTGGGGTGAAAGGAAAGGCTGGTAGGTGTAGGGAATGCTGGATGACCAAAGAAATTGTGGGTTTGATCAAGCAAAAAAAGGAAGCATATACCAGGTATAGACAGAATAGATCGAGTGAATCCTTAGAAGAGTATAAAGGCAGTAGGAGTATCCTTAAAAGGGAAATCAGGAGGGCAAAAAGGGGACAAAAGATAGCAATGGCAAATAGGGTTAAGGAGAATCCAAAGGGTTTTTACAAATACATTAAGGAAAAAAATGTAACTAGGGAGAGAATAGGTCCCCTTAAAGATCAGCAAGGCAGCCTTTGTGTGGAGCCGCAGGAAATGAGGGAGATATAAAACAAGTATTTTGCATCAGTGTTTACAGTGGAAAAGGACATGGAAGAAATAGAATGTAGGGAAATAGACGGTGATATCTTCAAAAATGTCCATGTTACAGAGGAGGAAGTGCTGGATGTCTTGAAACACATAAAAGTGGATAAATCTCCAGGACCTGATCAGGTATACCCTAGGACTCTTAGCAGGACTTATACACTTAATGTTAACGTCCTAGGGTGTGTTGCTGAACAAAGAGACCTTGGAGTACAGGTTCATAGCTCCTTGTAAGTAGAGTCACAGGTAGATAGGATAGTGAAGAAGACATATGGTATGCTGAGGCTGTTTTCCCTGGAGCGTTGGAGGCTGAGGGGTGGCCTTAATAGAGATTTATAAAATCATGAGGCGCATGGATAGGATAAATAAACAAAGTCTCTTCCTGGGGTGGGGCAGTCCAGAACTAGAGAGCATAGGTTAGGGTGAGAGGGAAAAGATATAAAAGACACCTAAAGGGCAACTTTTTCACGCAGAGGATAGTAAATGTGTGGAATGAGCTACTAGAGCAAGTGGTAGAGGCTGGTAAAATTACAACATTTGAAAGGCATCTGGGTGGATACATGAATAGGAAGGGTTTGGAGGGATATGGGCCGAGTCCTTTCACATAATTCTCTGCTGCTTACCTCATTATTTATGCACCATACCTCAATGGTGCCGAGGTCATTGTGTGCTCATCAGCAGCAGAACCACTAACCTTTGTCAGAACCTTCTGGAATGCACACCATCATATTGTGCAAAAAGGTAAAGCAACCAGAGAGACTGTGATCATTCAAGTAGTTGCAAAATGAATGAGCACTAGGAGAGCAAACCTGTCCCTGTGTGGAAAGTGGCCAGGCAGCAGCATTGCAGTACAAGGTGTCAGGGAGCTCCAAAGCCCTATATTGATGCAGTGAACTGTATTCCAAGTGAGTTAGAGGTGTGCCACCATGATTTGGTTGAGGCTGGTGCTTGTCCAATGCCAACCTCCTTGGATGAAATTTTCAGGCTGTCACTGTCAATGAAATGTTGGAGACTGCTGGCCAAGATGGTGCCCCCAGAGGAGCAATCAGTTACTAAGTACCTGTTCTGACTTTCAACAATTCAAACTGCATGTAAATGAGTTGAGATTAAATCATAATGAGCTGTTAATACCTGCAAGTATGCTTTTTGCTTCTCGCTTGAGATTCCTGGTTCACTTGAAAACCCTAGTGGAAGTCACGATTTGGAGATGCCGGTGTTGAACTGGGGTGTACAAAGTTAAAAATCACACACCGTCAGGTTATAGTCCAACAGGTTTAATTGGAAGCACACTAGCTTTCGGAGCGACGCTCCTTCATCAGGTGGTAGTGGAGGGCTCAATCCTAACACAGACTTTATAGCAAAAATTTACATTGTGATGTAACTGAAATTATACATTGAAAAATTGATTGTCTGTTAAGCCTTTCATCTCTTAGAATACAGTGATAGTTTCACTTCCTTCATGTGTAAATCACAAAACCTTTTTTAAAAAAGTTGCATTCTCGGGTTAGCTGTTAACAATGGTGATAGCTAGACAATATGTTGAAGGTGTTGGCCCCCTGTGTTCTCTTCTATGCCATGAACACAGGGTTTGGAGATGCCGGTGTTGGACTGGGGTGTACAACGTTAAAAATCACACACCGTCAGGTTATAGTCCAACAGGTTTAATTGGAAGCACACTAGCTTTCGGAGCGACGCTCCTTCATCAGGTGATTGTGGAGGGCTCGATCGTAACACAGAATTTATAGCAAAAATTTGCAGTGTGATGTAACTGAAATTATACATTGAAAAATTGATTGTCTGTTAAGCCTTTCATCTCTTAGAATACAGTGATAGTTTCACTTCTTTCATGTGTAAATCACAAAACCCTTTTTTTAAAAAAAGTTGCATTCTCGGGTTAGCAGTTAACAATGGTGATAGCTAGACAATATGTTGAAGGTGTTAGCCCCCTGTGTTCTCTATGACCTGATGTTTAGATTGATTCTAATCTTAAAAAGTAAGATAACAGAGTTTTACATAAATTCATGCAGTTTTTGAGCTCAGAGTTCTACATGAATGTATGCAGTTTTTGAGCAAAGTGCAATGTAACTCTGCAAGTACAAATTCACCACACAAAATATATGTCATGATTCGGATATGTGTGCATGTGGGTCTTTGTCTGTGTGTGTGTGTGTGTGTCTGTCTGTCTGGGGTGGGGGTTGTGAGTGTGAGAACGTGTGTGTGTGTGTGTGTGTGTGTGTGTGTGTGTGTGTGTGTGTTGAGTGCAGAGTGTCTTAAGTGTGTCTATAAGGGTGTGTGTGGGTGTCTGTGTGCGTGTCTGTGTGTACCTGTGTCCGTGTGTATCTGAGAGTGTGTGTGTGTAGGAATATCTGTGTGTGTGTGTGTGTGTGTGTAGTGCAATGGTGATTACCTGTAATGTGACATGAACCCAAGGTCCCGGTTGAGGCCCTCCCTATGGATACCGAACTTAGCTATCAGCCTCTGCTCGGCCACTTTCCTTTGCTGCCTGTCCCGAAGTCCACCTTGGAGAATGGTCACCCGAAGGTCTGAGGCTGAATGTCCTGGACCACTGAAGTGTTCCCCAACTGGGAGGGAACCCTCCTGTCTGTTGATTGTTGTGCGGTGCCCATTCATCCGTTGTCGTAGCCTTTGCTCAGTTTCCCCAATGTACCATGCCTCCGGGCATCCTTGCCTGCAACGTATAAGATAGACAACGTTGGTATCTCACTTTTTAGATTAGAATCAATCTAAACATCAGGTCATAGACAGAGAACACAGGGGGCTAACACCTTCAACATATTGTCTAGCTATCACCATTGTTAACAGAATGCAACTTTTTAAAAAAAAGGGTTTTGTAATTTACACATGAAAGAAGTGAAACTATCACTGTATTCTAACAGATGAAAGGCTTAACAGACAATCAATTTTTCAATGTATAATTTCAGTTACATCACACTGCAAATTTTTGCGATAAATTCTGTGTTACGATCGAGCCCTCCACAATCACCTGATGAAGGAGCGTCGCTCCGAAAGCTAGTGTGCTTCCAATTAAACCTGTTGGACTATAACCTGGTGTTGTGTGATTTTTAACGATGAACACAGGGGGCCAACACCTTCAACATATTGTCTAGCTATCACCATCGTTAACAGCTAACCCGAGAATGCAACTTTTTTTTAAAAAGTTTTTGTGATTTACACATGAAGGAAGTGAAACTATCACTGTATTCTAAGAGATGAAAGGCTTAACAGACAATCAATTTTTCAATGTATAATTTCAGTCACATCACATTGTAATTTTTTGCTATAAATTCTATGTGTTAGGATCGAGCCCTCCACGACCACCTGATGAAGGAGCGTTGCTCCGAAAGCTCGTGTGCTTCCAATTAAACCTGTTGGACTATAACCTGGTGTTGTGTGATTTTTAACTTAGTGGAAATCAAACTTCTTTTTTCTTAACTATAAGAAATCTCATATTTTTCTAATCTTGCCATATTTTTCCAACGGACTCATCGTTATCTATATTATTTAGGGACTGGGAAAATTCCACCCCATATTCCTGCCTGAACTTCGCCTAATAACATCAGCTTCTGTAACGGGATTTTAAAAATGCTGTTCTGCTTTCCTGAAATTGCTGATTCTATTTTCGTTTCTCAATCTTACAAATGAGTATTTGTACCACATATTGATCAGCAAACCAGCAGTCTAAACTAAAAGGGATTGATAGCTGAGGTGTTGATAAATGAGACGCCTCGAGACAGAAATGAATGATGTTGCTTTAGAAACAACCAATCAAGTCCAGTGGCTGACATGATTTGAAGTCACTTTGACAGTTCATATTAACTGAAAAATCCATTGTCGGTTATATTCCTTTGTAAACTTCAATTGATAAAAAAAAACACATAAACTTTTGTGCAGGAGTTAGTTAACAGTTTATAACAAAAACTCATGTTTATATAAAAACATTAACCCTAAATGCTTCACAGGATTGTTACAAAATAAAATTTGACACCATGATAGATATGGAGATGTTAGTTCGAAAACTTTTTGAAAGATTTAAAGGAGCTTCTCAAAGAAAGTGATGTAGAGAGATTTAGTGAGGAAATTTCAGAACATAGGAATGAAGCAGCAGAAGGTATGACTATCAATGGTGGGAACGATCAGAATCAGAGGTGCTCGTGAGGTCAACATACATCTTCAACAGCTGTAGAGCTGGAGTCAGAAGATTGTAGCACTGAAAGAGATTACAGGAATAGGAAGGGAAACTAGGATGAGAATTTTAAAATTGAGATATTGCTTAAACTGGAGGTATTATATATCACCAAGCAGAGGTTGATGTACAAAACATGGTGTGAATTAGGACAAGAGACAGCAAACCTGAATTACCTCATGTTTATGGAGGGTGGCATAGAGGAGCTCAGCCAGGACTACATTTGAATAGGCAAGTCTAGCGGTAACAAAGGCATGAAGTAGGATTTCAGCAGCAAATGAGCAGAACCGGGGCAGAGTCGAGAAACACTATGGAGCTGTAAATAACTGGGTCTCCCTAATGGAATGAATATATTGTTAGAACTTCATCTTGAGGTCAAATAAAGTACCAAGATTGTGGACAGTCTCATTCAGCCTCAGACTGTCCAAGGGAGGGATGGATTCAGTCCTAGAGAATGTCGTTTGTGGCAGAGAACAAAACTACTGGCTTTCGTTTTCTCAGTATCTAGTTGGATGAACTTTATGCGTACCCAGTGCTACATGTTGGACAAATAGGCTAATAACTTACAAACAGTGGAGATGTGAAGAGAGGAGCAGTGAGATTGAGCTGGGTGTTATCCATGTACATATGGAAATTAATGCTGTGTTTTCAGATGATGTCACCAAGGCCAAGTTGTAGGAGAGAAATGGAAGGGGTCAAGGATAGATACTAGGGAATACCAAAAGTAACAGTGCAGGAGCAAGAAGGAAAAGCCGAAAAAGTAACGTTCTGTTTAATTAGAACCAAACGATTAGCCCCACATCAGTGCATGAGAATTGGAGGATGGCACACCAACTCTGACTAAAGATTGTAAACAGTTGAGATGAATGGAAAGGGACAGTTTACCTTTGTCACAATCATAAAGGATATCAAGTTAAAAATCACACAACACCAGGTTATAGTGGTTATAGTCCAACAGGTTTGTTTGGAAGCACTAGCTTTTGAAGCACAGCTCCTTCATCACCCCAGTCCAACACCGGCACCTCCAAATCATAAAGGATATTGTGTAAATTTGATGAAAACTATTTTGATATTACAGAAGGACAGAATCCTGAGAATTCCAAATCAAATTTTGCTAAAGTTGGACATGTAATTTAGAAGCCACAGCACTTTAAGGACTTGGAGAGGACTTGGAGATGGGTGGCCATTTGCAAGGACACAGAGATTAAGGATTGTTTTTAATTGAAGAAATGGATCTTGATTAATGTTACTCCTAAGTCTGAAAACAACCTGAAAGTTGCCATTCAAGCATTCTAACAGAGTGCACTGGTAACTGTGAAAAAAACACTACAAAAAATAATAAGTGTACTTTGATAATGGTGGTAGGTATCACCTCTGGTTTGTAGAAGTTTTATTTTCAAGTATTCCATGATTCTGAATATCCATTTTCCTTATTATTGGAGGTTAGGCTAAGGACTAAAAGGAACAGGAGTTAATTCCATCAATTATTCTGTCAAAGTTTCCACACCCACAAAGATTTCCCTCAGGGGTCAGTAATTTACATTCAGGAGATCCCAGGTCATTTATGGAATAAATGGACAAAATTCAGATGGCTCACAGATGGTTTTTCTCCTTAAGGATGCTATCTATCAACACAGTAAAGAACATTTTAAACTCCACAATCATAAATTTACAGTGGCAGATGTATTGACATGGATAGAGAACAGGTTGGCAGACAGGAAACAAAGGTATTTTTCTGAGTGGCAGCCAGTGACTATTGGGATACCACATGGAACAGTGCTTGGACCCCAGCTATTCACTATATATATATATATATATATAGTCATTTAGATGAGGAAACTAAATGTAATATCTCTATATTTGTGGATAACTCAAAGCTGAGTAGAAGGGCAACCGTGAGAAGTATGCAAAGATTCAGTGTGATTTAGACAAGTTAAGTGAACAGGAAAATGCATGGCAGATGAAGTATAATGTGGATAAATGTGAGGGTATCCACTTTGGGAGCAAAAACAGGAAGCTAGATTATTATCTGAATGGCCAGTAGGTTGGGAAAAGGGGAGGTGCAAAAGGGGACCTTGAACACGAGTCGCTGAAAGTAAGCATGCTCGTGCAGCAAGTGATGAAGAAAACATATAGTTGGCCTTCATAGTGAGAGGATTCGAATGCAGAGGCAGGGTTGTCTTGCTGTAATTGCACAAGACTTCAGCGAGACAATACCTGACATTATGTGCAGTTTGGGCCTCCTTATCTGAGGATGGATGTTCTAGTTAGGGATGGAGTACAACAAAGGTTTGGATACCTGGGATGCCAGGACTGAAGTATAAAGAGGGACCAGATTGGTTAGGACTATATTCACTGTACTTTAGAAGAATAAGGGGGAATCCCATAGAAACCTCTCAAGTTCTAACAGCACTGACAAAGTAAATGAAGAAAGGATGATACTGATGACAGTGGAATCCAGACCAGGAGTCAAACTCAAAGGATTTGGGGTAGGACATTTAGGACTGAAAAGGAGAAATCTCTTCACCCAGAGAGTGGTAATCCTGTGGAATTCTGTGCTGTGATGACAATAACAAGCTCCATGACAGAAGACAGAACTTGAATAGTTTACAAGCTCTCCACAAAGTCCTGTGGAAGGTTGGTATGAGACTACTGGAAGCATCTAGATATTGCACATAGGTTTTTGGGTAGATATGCCAATGCATCAAACACTTCATCCAGCAAACTTTTAGCCTTATACTTTATTCTTCGCTATCAAAGAGTCTATCTTAGAGCTCTGCAGCAGAATCCATACAGCCTCACCCTCTGGAGGGCTGATACCTGTGCTACTGTGTTATTAACGAAGAAGCTGCATATTGAGTAAATTCGAAACAAAAATAGCAATTGACTCAGCAAGTCTGGCAGCAATAACATTTTGTGTCTGTTATTACTTCTTCACAGTGCTGGGTGAACATCCCCTAAGTCACTAAGTCAATAAAAAAAGTCTATTGAAACCTTCAGCATGTCCCTGTAGTTTCTTTTAACAGACATATGAGCTCTCCATTTCAGATTCAGTTTGTTACACAAAGGGCATAGAAACTGACCTCAAAACCAGCCAGTTGGGTGCTTGACATTCCAGGATTAGTGGTGCTGGAAGAGCACAGCAGTTCAGGCAGCATCCAAGGAGCTTCGAAATCGACGTTTCGGGCAAAAGTCCTTCATCAGGAATAAAGGCAGTGAGCCTGAAGCGTGGAGAGATAAGCTAGAGGAGGGTGGGGATAGGGAGAAAGTAGCATAGAGTACAATGGGTGAGTGGGGGAGGGGATGAAGGTGATAGGTCAGGGAGGAGAGGGTGGAGTGGATAGGTGTAAAAGTAGATAGGCAGGTAGGACAAATCCAGACAAGTCATGGGGACAGTGCTGAGCTGGAAGTTTGGAACTAGGGTGAGGTGGGGGAAAGGGAAATGAGGAAACTGTTGAAGTCCACATTGATGCCCTGGGGTTGAAGTGTTCCGAGGCGGAAGATGCAGCGTTCTTCCTCCAGGCGTCTGGTGGTGAGGGAGTGGCGGTGAAGGAGGCCCAGGACCTCCATGTCCTTGGCAGAGTGGGAGGGGGAGTTGAAATGTTGGGCCACGGGGCGGTGTGGTTGATTGGTGCGTGTGTCTCGGAGATGTTCCCTAAAGCGCTCTGCTAGGAGGCGCCCAGTCTCCCCAATGTAGAGGAGACCGCATCGGGAGCAACGGATACAATAAATTATATTAGTGGATGTCCAAGTAAAACTTTGATGGATGTGGAAGGCTCCTTTAGGGCCTTGGATAGAGGTGATGGAGGAGGGGTAGGGTGGAAGGTGAGCACCAGGGGTGTTCTGTTCTTGTTACGGTTGGAAGGGTGGGGTCTGAGGGCGGAGGTGCAGGATGTAGACGAGATGCGTTGGAGGGCATCTTTAACCACGTGGGAAGGGAAATTGCGGTCTCTAAAGAAGGAGGCCATCTGGTGTGTTCTGTGGTGGAACTGGTCCTCCTGGGAGCAGATCCGGCAGAGCCGGAAGAATTGGGAATACGGGATGGCATTTTTGCAAGAGGTACCACCCTACCAACCTTCGCATCAACCAAATCATCCACCGACATTTCCGCCACCCCCAAACAGAGCCCACCACCAGGAATATATTTCCCTTCCCACCCCTTTCCGCCTTCCGCAAAGACCGTTCCCTCCGTGACTACCTGGTCAGGTCCACGCCCCCCTACAACCCATCCTCCCATCCTGGCACTTTCTCCTGCCACCACAGGAACTGTAAAATCTGCGCCCATACCTCCTCCCTCACCTCTATCCAAGGCCTTAAAGGAGCCTTCCACATCCATCAAAGCTTTACTTGCGCATCCACTAATATAATTTATTGTATCCGTTGCTCCCGATGCGGTCTCCTCTACATTGGGGAGACTGGGCGCCTCCTAGCAGAGCGCTTTAGGGAACATCTCTGGGACACCCGCACCAATCAACCACACCGCTCCGTGGCCCAACATTTCAACTCCCCCTCCCACTCTGCTGAGGACATGGAGGTCCTGGGCCTCCTTCACTGCCACTCCCTCACCACCAGACGCCTGGAGGAAGAACGCTTCATCTTCTGCCTCGGAACACTTCAACCCCAGGGCATCAATGTGGACTTCAACAGTTTCCTCATTTCCCCTTCCCCCACCTCACCCTAGTTCCAAATTTCCAACTCAGCACTGTCCCCATGACTTGTCCAGACTTGTCCTACCTGCCTATCTTCTTTTCCACCTATCCACTCCACCCTCTCCTCCCTGACCTATCACCTTCATCCCCTCCCCCACTCACCCAATATATTCTATGCTACTTTCTCCCTACCCCCACCCTCCTCTAGCTTATCTCTCCACGCTTCAGGCTCACTGCCTTTATTCCTGATGAAGGGCTTTTGCCCGAAACGTCGATTTCGAAGCTCCTTGGATGCTGCCTGAACTGCTGTGCTCTTCCAGCACCACTAATCCAGAATCTGGTTTCCAGCATCTGCAGTCATTGTTTTTACCTGCTTGACATTCCAGCTGAGGTGAATCCCACAGCGTCTGGTATTTGCCCTGCCAGCTGATCTTCAGTAGCTTCTGAAGCCAGCCCAGATGAAAATGGTCGAGCTTCTGATCCACTGAGTCTTGCATGACTTAGACCAGGTCTTGCATGCTTAAACCTGAGTGGGTAAGACTGTTACTCTTTCTCCTTGCAGTTTGATAAACAGGTTTAATCCTCTTCAGTCCCAAACTGGTAATCAAAATCAGCCAAAGCCTACATTTGTTTTGGTAATTTTTGCATGTGTTTTGGCATCAATGTAGATAGCGCAAGAATGCAAGCTGCTGAGAAAAATAAACTTATCCACTGCCGACATGTTCTGGTCGTGGTTGAAAACTTGGGCTTGAGATAGGGCCTTGCTGGAGCAGGTTGGTACATTCCTTCAGTTTTCTTTTTGCTGACTGTGAGGCTGAAGTTACCACATATATTGGAGAAGAAGCCTGTGCTACATTGCTTGTCCCGTTCTGAGCCAGCAGCTATTGCAAAAAGAAAACCACAAAGTGAAATCACGTTTCATGACTTCACAACCAAATAGTGGAAAGGAAGTAGAGAAAAAGATGCATAAGCAGATCTGAATATCAGATCTATTAATAATTCCAAACTAAGTAGGGAAGCGAGGAAATGAACAGGTGAAACATTTATCAGTATGTACAATGATTCGAGTGTACAAGACATTCGTACTTTATTGAACTGGTGCTCAGGATGCCCACAGTGTGTGCCGCATGGTAGAGATCATGTGGCTACAGCAGACTTGTACAGACATATACTTCACTGCCTTTGATACAAAAAAGACACGCATTAACAAATACACTTTTACTTACCAAGTTATGAAGTATATACATGTACCGTCCTCACGCATTAGGAACTTTGTTATTCCAGTTAGTCTCATTTTTGTCAATTTACTTCCACACATGGCATATGGGATCTGCAGATTTCCAGCATCCGCAGTTCTTTTTTTATATAAAAGTGTATCTTGTGACTGTACACTTGAGTTGTTGGATTTTTCTCCAATGTCTGTTGGTTGGAATGATGTGCTGTCATGAACTCACTTAACAAGCAAGTTTGACAGCAAATTCAGTTCTTCTCCTTCCCAAAAAGAACTGTAACAAATCCAGGGAACTATAGACAGCGTACTCAATGCCTGCTGTAGGAAAAATGCCCAAACTCTTTCCCAAAAAAGATCCAGAGCTTGAAAATATAATAGCCTGTGTTTCTACCAGAAAGAACTCTCTTATCCAGCTTTATTGAATTCCTTAAAGTAGTAAATTAACGAATGTAATATACATGGACTCTCCAACAGCTTTAAGCACCGTATAAGAGACTTATACAAAGGTCAGGGAGTGTGGACGGGAAGGTAGCGGGAATGATTGAAAGATGGTTGCAGGATAGAAAGTAGAGATTTGTAACTGTGAAATAGGCACAGAAAATACTGGAGAAACTCAGCAGGTCTGGCACCATCTGTCATAAAAGGAACAGATTAAACATTACGAATCCAGTGTGACTCATTTGAGTTGCATGACTTTCTCGAGCATTTTCTAATTTTATTTCAGATAACCAGCATCGGCAGTACTTGCTCTTTTAAAAAAGTTATGAGCTGCTTCTCATTCTGGCACTAAGTTGGAGCTTGTTTTAACTATGGACACATAAATCATTGAAATGAGCAACACAACAACTAGAGAAGCTCAGATGGATTGCAAATAAAATATTTGAGTTTATTTCTGGACAAATAAATTTTGAAAGCAGTGAGATAAAAATAGATATATGTAGAACCTTTGTTAGAATGTATGTAGTATGTTATGTGTAGCTCTGGTCTCCGTGCAACAGTACTAAGTCATTGGAGAATGTGCAGAAAGGATTTTTAAGGACATTCCCTGAATTGAAAAAAAAATTACTTGGAAAGATTGAACAGTTTGTGGTGCTTTTCTCTGATGACGTGAAGACGAAAAGGTGATTTGACGTGAGTGTATAGAATACGGGAACAGTTACAGAGAGCGAATGGAGAAATGATACTCTGTTGTGTGTAAGGACAGAACAAGGTGTTGTACGTATAAGATAATTAGATTACTTTATTTAAGATTAAATTACTTACAGTGTGGAAACAGGCCCTTTGGCCCAACAAGTCTACACCAACCCTCTGAAGAGCAACCCGCCCAGACCCATTCCCCTACATTTACCCCTTCCCCTAACACTACAGGCAATTTGGCATGTCCAATTCACCTGACCTGCACATGTTTGAACTCTGGGAGGAAACCGGAGCACCCGGAGGAAACCCACGCAGACACGGGGAAAATGTGCAAACTCCACACAGTCAGTTGCCTGAGGCGGGAATTGAATCCGGGTCTCTGGTGCTGTGAGGCAGCAGTGTCAGCCACTGTGCCACTGTGCCGCCCAATCATTAACGAGTCAAATAAAGAATTTAGTACTAAAGAATTGGTTCACACAAAGTGTTCACAATGGAGAATTTTTGCTTCAAGGAGTGAGTACTTACAGTAAATAGCATTGATTTATTTAAGGGGGGAGTTGGTGCATTCATGAAGAAGGCAAGAACTTTTTGGGCTGGTGAGATGAGGTAGTTTGAGTGGAAGCTGGCTCATGTGGAGTATGAATGCAGGCAGCGGCCCCCTGGGCTGAATGATCTATTTCTTAGGTAAATCTGTATAACCTCTTGTTTTCTCATATTAATCCTTTCATGTTTGCATTATCGTTATCAGTCTCATCATCGCACTTCCTCATTTAGTTTCTCATTTCTTAATTTATCTGAAATTATGAGCATAAATTTACAATACTGTTAATATTGTCCTTTTTCAATTCATTGGCTATCTACACTTTGCAATGTTCATTTGAAAGAATAACTTTCCATTTAATGGGAAGAAAACTAAGGAATGAAATTTTACAAAGGGGAAGGTGGCCAGCATACCAGACTCATTTAAGAAATGGTAAATATTTTAAAGTGAAATTGGGAATTGGGAGGGGGAGAGTTACCTGGACGCTTTGTTTCAGGAGGCAGTCACACCTGGGAGATTAAGTAATTCTCATTCAGTTAGTGATCAGGGACATCAGAGTGTGACTGTAAGTGAGGCAGGTAGGGGGAACCTGAGTTCAGGGGTGCAGGAGCCTCAGCCCTTGACCTTGTCCAACAGATATGAGATTCTTGCTCCCTGTACGGATGAGAAAAAGGGCTCTGGACAGGATGAGCCAGCTGACCACAGCACCCTGGTGCAGAAGGCCATTCACGAGGGGGGAGCAAAAAGACAAGTAGTTGTTATAGGGGATTCTATAATTAGGGAGACAGATAGTATGCTTTGCAAGCCGGATCGGGAGTCTCACATGGTGTGTTGCCTGCCTGGTGCCAGGGTGCGGGACATCTCCGACTGGCTTGAAAGGATATTGGAGCAGGAGGGGGAGGATCCAGTTGTTGTGGTCCACGTTGGGGCTAACAACATAGGCAAAGCTAGGGTGGAGGACCTGTTTAGGGATTATCAAGCACTAGAAAGGAAATTGAAGTACAGGTCCTCAAGGGTCATAATCTCCGGATTACTGCCCGAGCCATGTGCCAATTAGCATAGGGATAAGAAAATTAGGGAAGTAAACACGTGGCTAAGGGATTGGTGTGGGAAAGAGGGACTCCACTTCATGGGGCATTGGCAACAGATTTGGAATAGGGGGGATCTGTACCGTTGGGACGGTCTCCACCTGAACCGATCAGGTACCAATGTTCTAGCGAAGAGGATAAATAGGGTGGTCAGTAGGACTTTAAACTTCTGAGTTGGGGGGAAGGGAAAGTGAAAATGACAGGGAGTATGGAGTTAAATGGAAAGATAAGTAGCAGGATAGCATGTGTGCAGGCGGATTTAAACTTGAGGCAGACTGGGAATGCAGAAAAAAGGAAGAATAACTTAGGACATGTTATGACTTCCAATATCTCTAATGATAAGAAAGTTAACATTAAGGCACTTTACCTGAATGCTCGTAGCATTCGTAACAAAGCAGATGAACTAATGGCACAGATCATCGTGAATGATTATGATGTGGTAGACATCACAGAGATGTGGTTGCAGGTGGGGTCAGGACTGGCAGTAAACATCCAAGGATTTTCAACTTATCGAAAAGACAGGGAGGCAGGCAGAGGGGGCAGGTTTGCCTTGTTAGTTAAGAACAAAATTAAATCTATGGCACTAAATGACATAGTGTTGGATGATGTGGAGTCTGTGTGGGTGGAATTAAGGAACCACAAAAGCAAAAAAAAAACATAATGGGAGTTATGTACAGACCTCCTAACAGTGGTCAGGACCAGGGGCACACCATCTACCGGGAAATAGAGAAGGCATGTCAGAAAGGCAAGGTCATAGTGATCATGGGAGACTTCAATATGCAAGTGGACTGGGTAAATAATGTTGCCAGTGGATCCAAAGAAAGGGAATTCATGGAATGCTTACAGGTTGGCTTTTTGGAACAGCTTGTCATGGAGCCCATAAGGGAGCAGGCTATTCTGGACCTAATGCTATGTAATGAACCAGACTTTATTAAATATCTTAAAGTAAGGGAACACTTAGGAAGCAGCAATCATAATATGGTAGAGTTCAGTCTACACTTTGAAAGAGAGAGGGCAAAATCAGATGTAATGGTGTTACAGTTAAATAAAGGTAATTATGAGGGCATGAGAGAGGAACTGACGAAAATAGACTGGAAGCAGAGCCTAGCAGGGAAGACAGTAGAGCAAAAATGGCAGGAGTTTGTGGGTATAATTGAGGACACAGGACAGAGGTTCATCCCCAAGTAAAGTAAGACTATCCGGGGAGGGATTAGACAGCCATGGCTGACAAAGGAAGTCAGGAAATGTATTAAAGAAAAGGAGAGATCCTATAAAATAGCCAAGAGCACTGGGAAATCAGAAGATTGGGAAGGCTACAAAAACAAACAGAGTATAACAAAGAGAGAAATAAGGAAGGAGAGGATCAAATATGAAGGTAGGCTAGCTAGTAATATTAAAAATGATAGTAAAAGTTTCTTTCAATACATAAGAAACAAACGACAGGCAAAAGTCGACATTGGGCTACTTCAAACTGATGTTGGAAGCCTAGTGATGGGAGGTAAGGAAATAGCTGGAGAACTTAATAAGTACTTTGTATCAGTCTTCACAGTAGAAGACATGAGTAATATCCCAACAATTAAAGGGAATCAGGGGGCTGAGTTGAGTATGATTGCTATTACAAAAGAGATAGTGCTAGAAAAGCTAAACGGTCTTAAAATTGATAAATCTCCTGGCCCTGATGGGCTACATCCTAGAGTTCTGAGGGAGGTGGCTGAGGAAATAGCGGAGGCGTTGGTTGAGATCTTTCAAAAGTCACTGGAGTCAGGGAAAGTCCCGGATGATTGGAAGATCGCTGTTGTAACCCATTGTTCAAGGAAGGATCAAGACAAAAGATGGAAGATTATAAGCCAATTAGCCTAACCTCAGTTGTAGGTAAAATTCTAGAATCCATCATTAAGGATGAGGGTTCTAAATTCTTGGAAGAGCAGGGTCGGATTAGAACAAGTCAACATGGATTCAGTAAGGGGAGGCCGTGCCTGACAAACCTGTTGGAATTCTTTGAAGAGGTGACAAGTAGGTTAGACCAAGGAAACCCAGTGGATGTGGTCTATCTAGACTTCCAAAAGGCCTTTGATAAGGTGTCACATGGGAGGCTGCTGAGCAAGGTGAGGGCCCATGGTGTTTGAGTTGAGCTACTGGTATGGATGGAGGATTGGCTGTCTGACAGAAGGCAGAGAGTTGGGATAAAAGGTTCTTTTTCGGAATGGCAGCCAGTGACAAGCGGTGTCCCGCAGGGTTCAGTGTTGGGGCCGCAGCTGTTCACGTTATATATAAATGATCTGGATGAAGGGACTGGGGACATTCTAGTGAAGTTTGCCGATGATACAAAGTTAGGTGGACAGGCAGGTAGTACTGAGGAAGTGGGAAGGCTGCAGAAGGATCTAGAGAGTGGGAGAGTGGTCCAGGAAATGGCTGATGGAATTCAATGTGAGCAAATGCAAGGTCTTGCACTTTAGAAAAAAGAATACTTTCTAAATGGTGAGAAAAATTCATAAAGCCAAAGTACAAAGGGATCTGGGAGTGCTAATCGAGGATTCTCTAAAGGTAAACATGCAGGTTGAGTCCGTGATTAAGAAAGCGAATGCAATGTTGTCATTTATCTCAAGAGGGTTGGAATATAAAAGCACCCTTGTGCTACTGAGACTTTATAAAGCTCTGGTTAGGCCCCATTTGGAGTACTGTGTCCAGTTTTGGTCCCCACACCTCAGGAAGGACATACTGGCACTGGAACGTGTCCAGCGGAGATTCACCCGGATGATCCCTGGAATGGTAGGTCTAACATACGAGAAACGGCTGAGGATCTTGGGATTGTACTCATTGGAATTTAGAAGATTAAGGGGAGATCTAATAGAAACTTACAAGATATACATGGCTGAAAAGGGTGGACGCTAGGAAATTGTTTCCGTTAGGCAAGGAGACTAGGGCCTGTGGATACAGCCTTAGAATTAGAGGGGGTCAATTAAGAACAGAAATGCGGAGACATTTCTTCAGCCAGAGAGTGGTGGGCCTGTGGAATTCATTGCCGCAGAGTGCAGTGGAGACCGGGACACTAAATGTCTTCAAGGCAGAGATTGATAAATTCTTGATTTCACAAGGAATTAAGGGCTACGGGGAGAATGCGGGTAAGTGGAGTTGAAATGCCCATCAGCCATGATTGAATGGCAGACTGAACTCGATGGGCTGAATGGCCTTACATCCACTCCTATGTCTTATGGTCTTATGGGAATGTTAGCAGTCAGGAATGTTGAGATTAAATGGGTTGAAGGGTTGCTTAATTCAAACTTATCTATTGTTCTTGTGTTCCTGTCAAGTTAAAATATTAATGTTTTTCCCATTTTTAAAGTGAGACTTTCCTATTCCAAGAAATATGATCAAATTGTCATAATAAATAATGACTGCATCACAGAAGTGTGTGTGCACTGTTATATTAAGTTAATCTCTCGTTTGTCTGCCATATGTGTAACAATTATTGGGGTGGTATGGTGGCTTAGTGGTTTGCACTGCTGCCTCACAGCACCAGGGACCCGGGTTCGATTCCAGCCTCGGACGACTATCTGTGTGGAGTTTGCACATTCTCCCGTGTCTGCCTGGATTTCATCTGGGTGCTGCAGTTTCCTCCACAATCCAAAGACGTGCAGGTCAGGTGAATTGGCCATGCTAACTTGCCCATTGTGTTCAGAGATGTATCGGTTAGGTGCATGAGTCAGGGGAATGAGTTTGGGTGGGATACTTTTCGGGCGGTCAGTGTGGACTTGTTGGGCCGAAGGGCCTGTTTCCACACGGTAGGGATTCTAATTCTATTGCATCAATATTAACAGAATTTGCTGGAGAAACTAAGGTCTGGCAACATTTATGGAGAGAAAGCAGAGTTAACATTTCAGGTCCTATGACCCTTCTGAACTGAACTAGATTCAAAATGTTATCTCTGTTTTCTTTCCACAGATAGTGAGTTTCTTCAGCAATTTTAGTTTTTCTTTGTTTCAGATCTCCAGCATCTGCAGTTCCTTGTTTTATATTATTATGCAAATATTGTTTGTTGCCACTGGAGAGCAGACGATGTTGCTTTTACCAGTGTTCAAATAAAAGTAACTTTACATTTTTTCTCTTCCAATGATTACAGTTTCCTGTGACCAAGCTAACTATATAAAAGAGATGGTTTACACAAAAGATAATCCTGATAAAGCAAGTGGTTCTTCAAGTCACGTGTTACTGGAGCATCAAAGTGTCATTTTCCATTCAGGTGAGTAAGTCATCTTAGAAAGCTTTTCGATTAATTAGGTAATGTGTCTGGTTTCAGTTTCCCTGGGCTAGAAAAGGGAGAAATCAACAGCATTCCTGTTTTTGATTGCAATGTGGTGAAATCTTGTTTGAAATGTTCACTTTAAATGATTGCTGTTGTGGCTGATGGTTGAACAGTCTGCTGGCCCTCATAAGCTTGACTCATAGACCAAAGAATAGCCTCTTAAGCAACGTACCAGTGAGTTACTGGCACTTATGAAACAATCACTTATTGTGTTTCTTATGGGCAGGGTGCATGCCGAAAAAATATCTTTGATTCACAAATAACCTTGTGACCTTGCATTGGCGCAATATGATTGATGGTGACTTTAAAATCCTTGAATCTCTCTTTGAAAGATGGAAGAGACATTGTGAAAATTAATAAAAATCCTGTAACATGGGGAAATCTGAAATGAATTCTGAAATTGGATGCACATTGTGCTGGTCTGCCTGTAAAAGTAAAATGACAGGTTAATATCTGTAGGCAAAAACAACCTGAAACAATGGGATATACTGGTGGACTTTGTAATTCAAATACTTACTCTAAGACACTGATCATCGCTAATACCTGAAAATAGTAGATATACACAGAGACATATGTTACTATATACTTATTAACTTTCCTTCCATTGACCAATACTTATAAGTGAGCAATCATTAGTTTGAATCATACAGCTGTGAGACTTCCAAATGCTTTCAAAAATGACAAATTAGAGAAACTATTTGATGCTAGGTGTCGTTTTAATTCTGAGAGATAGGTTCCTGAGTGTAGCAAAGTCGGGGTTTGACATAGTGCAGATCAGAAAGAGACACCCAGAGTTTATTTATAGCCTCTGGGCAGGAACATGAACTAGTGAGCGACATTACTGTTTGGGAGCATCACTAGGCACTAGGCAATCTTATTGGCATTCCTTTCCCCTTTTCAACAAAATGATGAGAATTGACTGCCCAGCTTAAAGTGAGACAGTGGTAAGCCTAGGGTGTAGTCACTTGTACAGTATAAATGTAGGGGGTAGTGTAATTTTTAAACGGTTAGCTGCCTTTTAGTCTTTTCTACCTCATAGTAAACACAAGCAGACACTCGAAACTGTTGCCGGACCTCCCCCACGTTTATATGAATGAAACAGTTGTAACAGCTTTCCTCGATAGTTGAGAGGCCGCCCTTAACCACAGTTGTACAACATCATCCATATAAGGGAAGAATGGGAAGCTCAAACACTGATTGGCCAAGTGAATGATAAAAGAATCGCAGGCACCAGAACCCAAATAAGGAAAACAGTGGGGAATCCGAGCACTCGTTGGTCAAGGCAGCAGTAGTAAACCCAGCCCACATATACATGTATATAATGTGTGGAGATTACTATGCTTGTGTGTGTGTACCTTTGGGAACAGCACCCGACTTTGCAAAGTTGAATGAAAAGTTTTGGACAGACTCCTCCGTGTCTTTGTTCCTGGGAAGGGAAATAAAAAGTGCCGTAGATGGGGCTGGACAGCCACGTATCTCGCACATAAATATACCAGGAGGGTCATCCTGTGTGGCCCAGAGGAACATATTTTTCTTTCTAGCTTATGAAGGAATTCAAAACAAAATACAAAAATGTATTTGTTGAACCTCTTCTCCAAGTTGCTGCCATTCCCAGCATCTTTGACAGATAATGATGACCCCCCCCCAGTGTTTCGCTGCATAGAGGCATAATTTAATGAGTTCAGTCGGTATCTTGCCCAGATTGGTGAGATTTGTGTGTTCATTCCCTCTGGACATTCCAATGTAATTATCGGGCAACCAGGTCCTTAACCTGGATAGGGATGGCCTAACATTTGAAACTGGTATCAGAAAAGTCAAAAGCCCACATTGAGAGCTGCATGAATCCCAGACAAAGGTGACTAAATGAGGAGGGGGTTCACTGGTTGTTGTGGAAGGAGCTTGATGTAAAGGCAAGGGATGACATCAGAGACTTCTTCCAAATGTAATGCCACCTGATTTGGAAACAGAGAGTTCCTGGCAACAAGACCACATCTGTGAGCTGCTAGTGTTCCTTGATGGTGGTACATTTAATACCACTGAAAATTGAATGCCACAAAAGTGGTATCAGGGTCTGCACTACAATCCCTCATGTCCAATTAAATGGATCTCCCTCCCGACCTCTGAACCCACCTTGTGGTGACTGACAATACGTTCCACCCCAGGTCAAAAGTGACTACAGCAGAGCTGTAAGTGATGAAGACATCAGAGCCTGATCTGCATGTTTAAAGAAACATTACCGCTTTGAGTAGTGACCTTGCCACCTGAAATTTAAAACTTCACTTGGCCAGATTAGGGTAAGAAGGAACTGGGTATGTCCACCACTCTGTTTTAACTTTTTTTTTCCATTTGTGTCAGGTGGGGGAGCTAAAATAAATCCCTCAATTTTTAAAGGTACAATCCAAAGTATATTAACTGTTTTTTTCACTTTGCACAGATCTGAATACCAAACGGACAACCTTGTCTGTTCGAAAACCAGCTTCAAGCACGCTGCATCAGGCGGGTTTACAGTCCCAGCGTGAAATGCAGCTGTTAGTTCAAGAATGCTCATATGTCCCACAGGAAAGCAAACATGGACAAGAAGATGGGGCTGAAGAGGAGAACGTATTCTATTTCTGAAAGTACTTCAATATTAGAACTTTTGAGTCAAACTAGAACAACATATGGCCACCTTGACCTCTTGGTCCATATTCAGTTAAGTGTTACATCTAGAGAAATCTGGCAGTTAATTCTTTACTCAGCCTTATAGTCCCAGATATGCTTATGAACCTTGAAGTTTCATGAAATTTATTACACTTTTCAGTTTAGTGATAAGATTGTGATATATGAAATACTATATCATCAGCTACGTCATGCTAGTTGAAGCAGTTATAAATCAAAAAAGACCATATCTAAGTTGAAGTCTTCATGTTTCAAGGACAGGTTTTGATATTTTTGCCTGAAGTTCTTAAGTTATTAATTACAATAATCTGATTTTCTTTAATCATAGGTCCAATTTCGAAGGTTAAACACTATCTTGCTTAGTCAGTTTATGCTTAATTTCCCAGGGTCACGGTGGCCTCCCACTATACAAGCTCTGTTTTATTTTATTATTTCTACTGCCTGTCATTATTAAAATTGTTGGGTGTGATTTATGACCTACTTAGACATCACCAAAGTTGGCTTTCAATTGTAATTTGATCTTCCCCATCATGAATTTAGTGTACATACATTTTTAAAGTCATAGATCTTGAAATTCCCTTGTTTGATCTATTTAAGCCCAACTTTGTGAACCATCATTTTGCATGCCTGCAACATTAGAGTGTTCCAGACTAAGAGAGACCCATTGTACTCTAATTGACTTATTGTTAACTAGGCAAATATCATAACCTACAAGTTTTTCATAATTGTTGGTTGCTTTCTGTGACATATAGCTATCCAATTCACTATTGAATTTCCCAACACTATTCATCTCCACTGATTCCCTGGGCAATTTGTTCCATATATTCATTATCCTCTGTGGGAAGGTTGTTAAATCAAAAATGCCTGTTACCTATCCCTGCGTTGGTCCAGTTCTCTAAGCCTTACTGTACTATTTGTGTTCATGTTAAATATAGTACTAGTTTAAAGGAAGAAATATTTTGCATTTATATAGTATCTTTGATGATTCCAAGGAGTCCCACAGCAATGTACAGCCAATGTAGTCCTTGGTTTATGCCTTAAATTCTTGAACATGTCAATAACATTTCTTACATATGATTTTCTCAACGTGCAGGTACAAAATCCAAAGTATCAAATTAGTTCACCAGTGAGGATAGCACAGCATTACTAGCATGAGTGGCAAGTGTCCAATACAGTATTCCAGATGCTATGAATTGATTACCACTTGTTGAGATTTGTTATTTATATGTTGGCTATAAACCTTAAGAGGTTGTTTTTTTTTTACTCAGTGTTATTATATATGATCTTGTATTTTCAAGATACTTCCCAGATACTCCCATATCTCCCTCATCTGTAATATGCAGAGTAATGCTGATTCACTCTCATATTTTTGTGAGTAGCAGGTGCCAATTACCAATCTAATTTCCTTTCATATTAGCTCTTTTTGTTCTATTATTTATAGTTATTTTCTTCTTCACCCATTTTTTCCAGGTTTGATAATACCCAGCATACATTTTTTCTGTTCCCATTCTCAAATAACTTTCATATGTATTGGAAATAAAAGTGGATCAAACACTGGTCCCCAAAGGCATGCTGCGAGACATCATCTTGCTGATGCAGCTCCTTGTATAGTTCTCCTTCATTTCCTCTGATTCAGCCAATTTCCAGTTCACTTCAGAAACTTGGCTGCCGTTTATGATAATGTGCCCCTTGAGTTTGTTAACAACTAAAACAGCCAACCATTAATGGTTGAATTTCTTTGCTAAATTGTTATTAATGACAGTCTGTGATCCAATTTCTCTCATTTGTTTAAAAGTTAAGATTTGTTCCACGAGTTTTTCTAAAGTACTGGTTACATACACTTCAACAGCACAGAATTTATTTAATCTTTATTACCAAATTTTCCCTATACATTATAATCATGTTAATGCAGGAGTTTTTGAGTCACAAGGTAGTTGCAATGATGGTCTAGTGCAAAGAAAGATCGCACGACAAAAACTGAATTTGGATGCATTAAATTATATACCTACTTATGTTATCCTTTATTATAAAGGGACCAGATAAAATGTTTATTATTCAAATGCCTAAAAACAGAATTCCATACTTAAACCTCTGATATGTTGCTTCTCTATCCTCTTGTAAGTCACTCCATAAAACCTATTTACTTGACTAACTATATATCAGTTTTGCCAATATAACTTTGTGGTGATGTGTCAAATTTTGCTTGATACCTATACAGGGAAATACACTGGGGTGCTTTTACTATGTTAAAGGCATTATATAAATGCAAATTGTTGTTGTTAGAGTGGAGTTGGGTAAAATTGATGGACAGTTGCAGAGTCTAATGGATAAACTAAAAAAAACATTTATTTCTTGTTTGGTTGAATATTTCTATCACTTTAGGTAGAACTACATCAAATATATTTAATGCTCAGTGTAGATCATACACAAAATAGGTCATTTCACTCAGAGGAGCTGTCACCCCATTTCCTAGCTGCATCTAATGCTCGAGTATTATTAAATGTCCGACTCACTCTCAGTGAGTTCTCAGATATTCTAAATGTATATTTGGTTAAGAAATTACATATAATATGCCAATATCCATATTGCTAAATGGATAAAACTAGATTGAGAGCATGTCCAAGTTATGTTTAGCTGTAATCACTGTAATTTAATTCAATGCTCAATCCTGTTCAGTAATTTTATTAGAATCATGTAAAATGGTTAACTGTGATGACCTATCTGTACACGTGTACTTAGGTTCCTGGTTATATTCATAGTGCCTGTGTTCCTACCCATCAGAATATGCATACAGTTGCATTACGTAGGGATGGATGTCATGGTCATATCGCAGTGGGAAACAGAAAATCCAGGGCCATTTAATCATGGGAGAGATCTGGCACCATTCTCCTGGTAGTGGAAAGCCTTCCCCAAAATTTATGGTAACTCAGCCTTGACACTTAAATGGAGGCCACAAGATCTCCCATGTCCAACCAGCCAGAAAACCTGTTGGGTTTTGCGTGTGGTCACCTGGCAGTTGGGGTCCCTTGACATTAGATTGTGCCAGATTGAAGGACTCACCATGAGGCTACTGAATGTCACTCCTTGCCCTTGCTTCCAACTACCCCTCCTCCCTCCCCAAATAGCCCTACCCCATGACCAGCATCATGCCTTAGTTAGCTGTGGCCTTGAGTCCATGCAAGATGCTGCGTCTCAGGTGCATGCAGTGCTGCTAGTAGTCATTATTCCTGCTGCTGGTCTTTGATTAGCCAGCAGCTCTTCGCAGAAAGGATTTCTGCCATCAGGGTATTCAATTGTAATGGAGACCCAATGGAAGCCACTTAAATGTCAGAGGGATACTTGATTCAATTGGGCATCCCCCATGGAAATGGCCTACCCAAGCCATGGATAATTGAATAGTGAATGAGACCACATTAGTCCAACAAGTTCATAATATCAGAAATTACTCAGTACCTGATTTTCGCTATCAAATCAGGTAGCTTGAATTATGGAAGTTCCTAGTCAGCTAACCTGCCCTGACTTAAAGGGCCCCAATTAGACCTAATTGCAGGAAGATTGGTGTCTAGGCAGGCTGTCTACAATTGTGGTTTTTCCTGGACTTTTTTCCAGTTGCTTTATGGTTGTTAAGCCATCTAGCCCTCATACAATCTCATTCCCTCAACCAAATCCTGTGGTCCCTGCTGGTTTCTATGCCAACTCATTCACAACTCTTTCCTTCTTCCCTTCCCCAGTTACCCCAATGCCACCTCCATGCCAACACAAGCTCCACACCTACATATTGAGCACCCCCATGCTCATGCCACACCTTGTCAAATTATGCTGTCCCACTATAGCTTCTCAATGTTGATATGCCACATCCATAGTCACTGACCCGTATTCACTATAGCTGGAATTTAGGACTTGCATGGAAATGAAGAAAAATTAAACTTGTGAGAATCTAATCTAGTCCTCACTCATATGGTAGTGAAAAATTCCCATTAATGAAAACTCATTCAAAACTTTTATATATTGCCAAGTGGTTACTGTCTTATTGAAAACAAATGTCTATTCAGACCCCATAACAAAAACCTCTAAATCCTTAAGTGCCTCTTGAAGCTATCAATTAAACTGAACTCAGGATCCCCAGTTAGGATAATTGTAACTTCTGAAACTTAGCCAAGCATTAATAATGACGTCATAATGGCTACTGGGGATTGTGAAGCCATCTGTTGATGGTAATTTGTTTTCAAAGCTACAGCAGATGGCCTGTCAAGGCAGTCCGGCAGAGGTCATTTTTTTCCACTTTTAAAGAGTGGGCAATTTAAATAAAACCTGAGATCATGGCATTGAAACACACCTTATTTGCCCTGCAAGAACTTTTATGTCTCCTCTATCAATTTGTCGCTCCAATTTGTAACTACCAGAGTTGGGATTGGTTGAATGGAGCATAAGGTTTATGTGGCCATACTGAGTTTAGGTTTCCTGTTTGCTCGAGATACAATTCCCTGAAAATTGCAGCAAAGATTAGATCTGTTGTAAATAGGGTGTGTCTTATGCATCTGGGACCTTACCCACCATTTTTAAAGGCCTATGTACCTATCAACTCCACAAAATTCCAACCCCAAGTCCAAATGTTGTTCACATGATCACTAACCAAGTTAACTATTTGAATGACTAAACTCAGTTAAGTTATAGACCAAAGCAAAATAAGAACGAATTATACTATTTATATGTGTAATACAAAAATCAGAACTAAGACTATATATCTTCACACATCTGCAGGCAGTAGTTTTCAAGATGTACTAATAGAGCCAGTAATTTCATAATGAAACAAATTCGTGGTAATTATTTTATTACATTTGATGGTGTTTATGAAAGAATAGCTTATTTTAGCTGGTTGACAACTGACCAACTAAATTATAAATATAAATATAAATTATAAATATCTTCTGCACTAAAACAATAATATATCTGGAATGGGTTCTCAACATTAATCTTTGGAGTATAGATACTGGTATCAGTATAATATAAGCACAACCCTAATGCAAAGAGTATACCATTCACCTCTGTTATATGTATCTCCAATTAAAAGAAGATATCATGATGCTACATTGCACTATTCCTGCTTACCAAATCTGATGTAGAAGAAATGGAGATTTTAACTGATGCCCAGATTAAGATCAATGTGGCACAAGTTTAAAGGGGCCTTTCACATTTTTGATATTTAGAGAAGACACTGCCTCCAGTAGCAATAACTGAAGTATTAAAACAGTAACTCATTTTAAATTGCACATTTAATGAGAAATTTTAATGTACCATCTAAGATTCAAAGAAATGAGTAAAATAAGTAGTAATTTTGTAGCATTTGGCTCATGAAGAAGTGTATCAAACTTTGTTTTGTGGAGGGGCAGGAGTCGGAATATGTGTCAATTTCATCATAGTTCAGTTCTCAAATAATGTTGTGATGTGTTTACCATAATTGACATGAGATGTGTGGTGGTGAAGGGGTGGATAGCTCCAATCCAGGAATAATAATCCTTTAAAAACTTCAGCTGATCATTTCAAGATGGTGGGTGAAGGATAGATTACTGAATACCCATGGTAATGACTTGAAGGAGTTTCAGCACCACAGTATCACAGAATGGAAATACATTTTCAAGCATGCAGTTACTTTCTGCTGATGTTGCAAAAATGTTTTGTAACTGGAAACTTAATTGTACTTAAACCCTAAAGCAGAACCTCTTGCAGAATATTTGGAACATAATTAAAAGTGGTGAGTCATCACACAAGTCACACCTGCTCAGCACTAGATTAGAATTACAGTCAAGAATGTACAGTTTATTGTTTTAATGAGATTTTTGAAGATATAAAACACATTTAACCAAACAAAAGCTTTGAATGGCTACCGTGTATCTTGAACTGTAAATACCGAACTGAATATATATTCATTAGTTTCTTCCATTTCTTGCACTTTGAATATTTAGAATTGCCGTATTCTCTTCAAGAAAATGCAAATTTTTATTCAAAAACTCTGAAGCTGAAATGAAAATGTAGATGTAGTTCCATCTGCCTCTTAAAAAATCATGACATATGTAATTATTTCTTTATGTAAAAAAAACACAAAATAATGTTGAATTTTATAGAATGTTCTAAATGAGCCTTATCTGGCAGGCGGTTTAATAAAGTCTGAACAGATGTTCTGGAGTGTCCTTGTGCAGTGTATGTAATTAATTCTTTGGTTGCTGATACTTGTAAAGCAATAGATGGAATGGAGCTAACTGAGCAATCAAAATTACTGGTAACAAAAAAAAACTCAGTTAATTTGCTTCTTGGTTGTTTATAAGTGCACTAAACTCTGAATTTGTTTTACAAAATGTTTAAGTGGGGGATGCGCTGCAAAAAAAAACTTAAAGTAGAACTCAAAGAAGAAAATCACCATTGGGAAATCCTAGCCTTTAAATATCACTGAATAGAATGTATGAAGTAGTAATTGAGTGTGATTAATCATTCAAATAGAAAGTAATTATACCAATGAACTCCTCGGCAGAAAAGATTAAAAACTTAATTAGTTTAAAAAGTAGGCCACCAAGGGTCATCACGCATTGATCACATCTCTGTAGATAGTTTGGCAACATTTGGCATTTTATTTTGAATATAAATGTCACTGAGCACATCGTTCATCGTGTTTATTTGCTTTAAAGAAAATTAGATAGCATCTTAGTTAAATGCAAAAAGCTGCTTTCCATTTGTTACTGTTCGAATAGCCATTCCTTCTTTTTGCTTCCTGTTTCTTTTTCTCTGATAGCACACTCATTGACATCTTTTTCGGGTAGTCATTCCCAATCCTTGTCCCAAGATATGGGGACAATCATAATTGAGCCCTTGTTTGTCTACGCATCCATTAATAAACAGGGGTCACTTGATAGTGATTAGGAGCTGGGTGTACTGCTCACATTCTTTGACCCTAGCCCAGGATACTCAAACGATATGTAAAAACACTTCAATAACAGCCGACCTTAGATCAAATACAGACCCTACCTGGCATGTTTCACTCTTGATGATCTGTTTACTCATTAAGCCATCTGGATCTCTATCAGTGAGGTCTAGTGGAGAATTGCTATATTGGTAAAGTAATACAATGCCATAAGGGTTAGTCTTAACTTTAGAAAGGGCACTGCACTCACGACACACTGTTCAGCAAGTGATTTAGTAGCATGGCAAGTTACACAGTGTTATACAGTACTTCAAGTGGGATAGGTTATTTGTCTAATTTGCTGTCAGATCCAATTGTTTCCATTTAATGAGCACAAATCTGTTCAGAAGGCAGAAACGTTTCTGTTTCCTTTTTGAAAGTCTTAAATTTCCTTTCTGACCACCTGCACTGGTAACTTGTTCCATATGTCCATTGCCTTTTTTTGTGAAAGTTAGAACATTGCCCTTTCACCTCTTGAACCTGGATTTTAATCCCTTCCTGCTTCAGGCATATGGGAACAGTGCCTCTTCAGGCTAGAACGGTGTTGTATGATATGACTTTAAGCCAGTTCTTGGTGTGCAGAGGGTCACAACACAATACTTTTTTTTCTCAGCTCCTACTAGTTGACCCAAAACTATTAGCTTCATCCAGCTAGGCAGCGAAGAAAGCTGGTGTGGAAAATTGAAAATTCCATTTCTGAGATTAAGTGGAACACTGCATAAAATAGATATACATTACACATTGCCATTGATATCTTTTACTTTCACTAATTCAAACACAAGAAAAGCCATGAAACTTTAGGAGCTCCTTAGATTAGATTCCCTACAGTGTGGAAACAGGCTCTTCGCCTTAATCAGTCCACACCAACCCTCCAAAGAGTAACCCACCCAGACCCATTTCCCTCTGATTAATACACCTAACACTATAGGCAATTTAGCACAGCCAATTCACCTGAACATCTTTGGACTGTGGGAGGAAACCAGAGCACCCGAAGGAAACCCACACAGACATGGGGAGGATGTGCAAACTCCGCACAGACAATCGCCTGAGGCTAGAATTGAACCTGGGATCCTGGTACTGTGAGGCAGCAGTGCTAACCACTGAGCCACTGTGCTGCTTCATGTAAAAGGTAGAATGGTGTATTTTTTTTAATGCGACTTGTAAGTAATCTCTGTAGAATTAACTTACTTTTAAATTACATATTATAGTAAAAATATAAATCAGCATGAAATGCTGTAAACAAGAGATGCTCTTCTGGTAAGTAGCCTCTTAATGTTCAGTCACAGATACAATTGGAGAAATATAACTGTAGGCATTTTAATCACGCTGTCAAACATATTATGGCACATGGAATTTGAACCCAAGCCTCCTGGTCCACAGATAGGGACACTACCACTATACCTGCAATTCTCAGGTGGTCTTCCTACTAACCTACTAACCAGATCTCAGTGTGCTTAGCTTCTGAAATCAGACAATATTAGGCATTTTCAGACCATTATGCTTGTTAGAAGAAATGTAATTGTCCCCTCAGTACTCTGAGCTTGTGCTCTGTAGCCTGTGTCAACTCTACTGCTGCTTTGAGTGCCATTGTGAGCAGTCAGTGATCGCAATTAAACACACCACTTGTAACATAGGGTTGGAGTATCACAGCTGAAAATGTGTGAATTTTCAAAGCTGAAAGAAAGCTCATTTTGGAAAGAAACATCAAAGAGAAAGGATTCTGGGTAATCCAAGATGGAGGATGGGAAACATTTCTGGCTGTAACAGCTGCTCCTTTTTTTGAGGTATTTTAGGTGTTGGAGGTGATTTCCTCAAATTCCAGGAACAGCAATTACTGTTTTATATGCTGTTGCATTGTTTTGGAACTTTGGAAAAAAAAGTCAAAACAGTTTTAAAAGGGAGAAGAACAGACAAAGAAAGCACGTGGAGAGGTCAGTGCAGGAGAGAAAGAAACTGATACTGCCTTTGCTGTTCGAATTCATATATCGCTGAAAAATAACAAACTGTGAAATTCACAACTGATCTTGGAGGAACTGTTGGGCGAAGTTCACAGCACAGAAGCAGATAAATGTATTGTTGCTTTAAGTATGTCCAACAGAAAATCTGCAGTAGTGAGTAGAGTGGCTTCTTTCTTCCTTTCCCACCTAGCCGCTCCAACCTCCCCCTGACCTATCACCTCCATCCCCACCCGCATTCACCTATTGTACTCTTTGCTATCTTCTCCCCAGCTTCCCATCCCCCCCCGTCCACTCCCAATTTATCTCTCCACCCTGGAGGCTCCCTGCTTCTATTCCTGATAAAGACTTTTGCCTGAAACATCGATTTTCCTGCTCCTCAGATGCTGCCTGACCTGCTGTGATTTTCCAGCAACACTCTGATCTAAACCAAAGAACTTTCGAAAGCTGATTGGGGGCAGATATTCACAAGTAAAGGGATGACTGCAAAATAGGAAGCCTTCAGAAATGAGATAACGAGAATCCAGAGAAAGTATATTCCTGTCAGGGTGAAAGGAAAGGCTGGTAGGTATAGGGGATGCTGGATGACTAAAGAAATTGAGGGATTGATTAAGAAAAAGAAGGAAACATATGTCAGGTATAGACAGGATAGAGCGAGTGAATCCTTAGAAGAGGATAAAGAAAGTAGGGGTATACTCTAGAAGGGCAAAAAAGGGACATAAGATAGCTTTGGCAAGTAGAATTAAGGAGAATCCAAAGAGTTTTTACAAATGTGTTAAGGACAAAAGGGTAACTAGGGAGAAAATCGTGCCCCTCAATGATCAGTAAGGCGGCCTTTGTGCAGAGCTGCAGAAAATAGGGGAGATACTGAATGAGTATTTTGCATCAGTATTTACTGTGGAAAAGGATATGGAAGTTATAGACTGTAGGGAAATAGATGGTGACACTTTGCAAAATGTCCGAATTACAGAGGAGGAAGTGCTGGATAAATCCCCAGAACCTGATCAGGTTTTTTTAGATTAGATTACTTACAGTGTGGAAACAGGCCCTTTGGCCCAACAAGTCCACACCGACCCACCAAAGCGCAACCCACCCAGACACTACGGGCAATTTAGCATGGCCAATTCACCTAACCTGCACATTTTTGGGCTGTGGGAGGAAACCGGAGCACCCGGAGGAAACCCACGCAGACATGGGGACAATGTGCAAACTCCACACGATCGCCTGAGGTGGGAATTGAACCTGGGTCTCTGGTGCTGTGAGGCAGCAGTGCTAACCACTGTGCTGCCCACTAGAAATCTGTGGGAAGCTAGAGAACTAATTGCTGGGCCTCTTGCTGAGATATTTTTATCATTGATAGTCACAGGTGAGGTGCCGGAAGACTGGAGGTTAGTTAATGTGCCACTGTTTAAGAAGGGTGGTGAGGACAAGCCAGGGAATTATAGACCAGTGAGCCTGACATCGGTGGTGGGCAAGTTGTTGGAGAGAATCCTGAGGGACAGGATGTACATGTATTTGGAAAGGCAAAGACTGGTTAGGGATAGTCAATATGGCTTTGTACGTGGGAAATCATGTCTCAAAAACTTGATTGAGTTTTTTGAAGTAACAAAGAGGATTGATGAGGGCAGAGCA
This sequence comes from Chiloscyllium punctatum, assembly GCF_047496795.1. Classification (NCBI taxonomy): domain Eukaryota; kingdom Metazoa; phylum Chordata; class Chondrichthyes; order Orectolobiformes; family Hemiscylliidae; genus Chiloscyllium; species Chiloscyllium punctatum. Next base: position 44,573,573 of record NC_092740.1, on the reverse strand, counting down.
GTAGATGGACTTCAGTAAAGCGTTCGACAAGGTTCTCCATGGGAGACTGATTAGCAAGGTTAGATCTCACGGAACTGAAAATGTGTTGCTGGAAAAGTGCAGCAGGTCAGGCAGCATCCAAGGAATAGGAGAATCGATGTTTCGGGCATCAGCCCTTGGATTTCACGGAATACAGAGAGAACTAGCCATTTGGATCCAGAACTGGCTCAAAGGTAGAAGACAGAGGATGGTAGTGGAGGGTTGTTTTTCATTCTGGAAGCCTGTGATCAGTGGAGTGCCACAAGGATCGGTGCTGGGTCCTCTACTTTTTGTCATTTACATAAATGATTTGGCTGTGAGCATAAGAGGTACAGTTAGTAAGTTTTGCTGATGACACCAAAATTGGAGGTGTAGTGGACAGCGAAGAGGGTTACCTCAGATTTACAACAAGATCTTGACCAGATCGGCCAATGGGCAGAGAAGTGGCAGATGGAGTTTAATTCAGATAAATGCGAGGTGCTGCATTTTGGGAAAGCAAATCTTAGCAGGACGTTTGCACTTAATGGTAAGGTCCTAGGTGTGTTGCTGAACAAAGAGACCTTGGAGTGCAGGTTCATAGCTCCTTGAAAGTGGAGTCGCAGTAGATAGGATATTGAAGAAGGCGTTTGGTATGTTTTCTTTTATTGGTCAGAGTATTGAGTACTTGAGTTGGGATGTCACGTTGCGGCTGTACAAGACGTTGGTTAAGCCACTTTTGGAATTTTGCTGGTCTCCTTCCTATCGGAAAGATGTTGTGAAATTTGAAAGGGTTCAGAAAAGATTTACAAGTCTGTTGCCAGGGTTAGAGGATTTGAGCTATAGGAATAGGCTGAACAGGCTGGGGCTGTTTTCCCTGGAGCACGGAGGCTGAGGGGTGACCTTATAGAGATTTACAAAATTATGAGGGGCACGGATAGGGTAAATAGGCAAACTCTTTTCCCTGGGGTGGGGGAGTCCAGAACTAGAAGGCATAGGTTTAGGGTGAGAGGGGAAAGATATAAAAGAGACCTATGGGGCAACGTTTTCACACAGAGGGTGGTACGTGTATGGAATGAGCAGCCAGAGGAAGTTGTGGCAGCTGGTACAATAGCAACATTTAAGAGGCATCTGGATGGGTATATGAATAGAAATGGAGGGTTATGGGCTGGGTGCTGGCATGTGGGACTAGATTGGGTTGGGATATCTGGTCAACATGGACGGGTTGGACCGAAGGGTCTGTTTCCATGCTATACCTCTCTATGACTCTATGACTCTAAATAGCAAAAAGGTACAGTCCACAAGTTCAAGTTGTTCATTAGTCAAAATGGCTGTCCATTTTTCACTCCGCTGCTGTTAAAATGAAAGGAATGAGATAAGACTGGAATTTTTTCCCTCTCTCAATGGAAAATCTATGAAATCACTGCAGAATTAATTTTAAACCACTGAACAAATAAGGGTAGCAACCCTTTTATCGGTGCTGAGTGATAAGTACTGAAAGCTGTAATGCAGTCTAGATCGCATTCAAGAGCAGAACAGCTAAACCAGACAGAACTTGAAAGCTATGAAGACACACTTTGAATCCCACATTAATTGTGCAAATGAATGTTATGTTATATCAAAACTCAGATGAACTCAGATTGTTGATCAGTATATAACTGCACTGCTACATTTAACTGAAACCCAAGAGTTTGGACAAGTCGAAGATGTTCTTATCTGAAATAGGCTTCTCTTAGGCCTAAGAGATGCTGCTGTGAGAGCATGTCAGCTGAATGAGAAGAAACCTATTCTCAAGAAAGCTGTCAAAAGTAGAGTTCTGAGATTGTCAATATTCAACCTAAGCATATTAATGAGAAAATGAATGAGAGCTTGCATTAAATTGAGTGACATTCCAGATCAAATGAGAAAAAGAAGCAAAAAAAGATAAAAGGAAGAAATATTTGTAGAAAAGATCAAAACCTGGGGGCAGGTTGTAAATATTATGAGGACATCAAATTAAAACAAAAGGAAACATGTCTGCTGGAAGCACTGCTGTATCTGTAAGAAACTGAAACTCTTTGTGCATGTGAGTCTGAGAAATCAAACATAGCTGTTGGAGAAATGTCAGCTGATGAATCATTGTACACTTTGCAACAGGTTGGTGTAGTCAAGTCTAAAAGTAACATACCAGGAGAGATTTGCTGCATTTTCAAGTGTACTGTCACTGACTACTGAATAGATCCTGAAAGAATTATTTTCAGGTCTTCGATGACTTCCTGGTGAATAACAACTTGAAATGGATGTGAGTGAGAGACCAATGCAGCACTGCCTCGTAGAGTTCAAACTTCCCCCAAGTTCAGTCTGAAAACCAAGATAGAAGACCTGTAAAAGTAGGGAGTAATCAAGATAGTAAAAACACCTACAGTTTGGATTAGCAGCATGGTAAATGTGAGTATGCATACATCCAAAAGATCTCAATGAATCTTTGAAGAGTCTAGTCTGAACTATACAAGAAAAGTGCTATACTGACCAAATATAAGCAATGAGAATAAACGCCACATTAGCTAGTGCAGTGCTTATTACAAATACCAAACTAAGCAACCCACTTGTTGACTACAACACAATTCCTAGACTGACCAGGATGAAACTTTAAAGTAAACTTCTTCACTGTCAGTAGAACTTATTATATTGTAACTGTGGAAAATATTATGCTTAATGGGTGCTAAACCATTGGTGTCAACAACTGCCTGAAACATCAGTCATTATCATATTCCAGACATCATGATGAATGAAGATAGCCCCTAATTCATGAAAAAAGCATTCAGCTACTTCATAATGGATTGGAAAATTCAACACCATTTGCATCTCCACACAGTCACCAGTCAAATAAAAAGATTAAAGAATAATGTAAATCACCAAGAAATTAATACGTAAACCAAGCAAATTCAATACAAATTTGTGCAAGGCTCCACTCTTGAGTGGAGAAATACACAGTCTGAACTCTAACAAAATACTGCACTCAAATAATTCTTACAACAGCAAGATAACTACCCAAAACAGAAGCAGTAACAGGTGTGACTAACAAAAACCAACATGAAATGACAGAAAGCTGAATGTGATTTTGATAAAATGAGACAGCAAATATTGAATACTCTGAATAACATTAATCCACATCAAAACCTTGTGACATAGAACAGTTGTCCCATTGAATGTTTGTGGTGAACACAGATAATCGGATATTTTCTTACAATCACAGATACGTATGTATATCTAATGAGCTTTTCACGATGGATATTTTTGAATCAACCTGTTCAGACATGTTATTTAACAACTTTGAAACTAGAGCTCTTGGCTCAGAGGTACAGACACAACCATGTATAAGAACCCCTCCCATATCTCAGAGTTATGTTCTAGGTCTAAGAATTTTCAGCTGCTTCTTCGAAGATCTTCCCTCCTGATGACTGCACAAAGTTCAGCATCATTTGCAGTTCATCAGGTGCTGAAGCAGTCCATGCCCAAATGGTGAAAGCTTTGGCTGACAAGTAGCAGGTAACTTTTACACCACACAAGCATTCAGGAATGACCATCTCCCATAATATTCAATGACATTACCAACTGTAAGTTGTACATGGTCAGGAAGAAGAGATCATACCGGGAATGAGACACATTGTGAGTGAGTATAGTTCAGAGATATCGGAAGCAGCATGGAATTTCATTGCAGAGATGCTTTTTGCCTTTTTTTTGGCTTCTTTTTAAGAACGCCAGGATCAGGAGTCCAACACAAAAGAAAAGGTGACATCACTTAAACCATGCATTTGATTGGTAACAGCAAAATTTGACTGTTATAGGTTACTTGCAGATTGAAGGTAATTATGAAAAATATTTACATATTACAAACTAAAAGACCAGTTAGAAATTTAAAAACAAAATAAATTAACAACTGCGTAAATCAAATGGAGATGCCAGGTCAGACGATGTATTGTACCTGCATGAAGTAGGAGATAGTGTACCCCATTGTGGTCAGAGTGACCACATCCGTAGCAGGCGTTGGTTGCTCGAGGAACTCCAGCTCAGAGTTGATGAGTTGGAGCCTGAGTTTTGAACACTGTGATACATCAGGGAGTGGGGGGGAGTTACCTGGACATTATGTTCAGGAGGCAATCGCACCTCAGATTAACTACCTCAAATTTGGTCAGTGGTCAGGGGCAGGAGCGTGTGACCATATGAGAAGTAGGCAGAAGATGGTACTGAAGGAGCTTGTTTAACAGATTTGAGATTCTTATCTCTGTATAAAGAAAAGCAGGTCAGTAGTAAGGATGAGCAAACTAACCACAGAACCATGGTGCAGGAAGCCATTCAAGAGGTGGAAGAAAATAAAAATGTAGTTGTAATCGGGGATAGTTTAATCAAGGGAATAGACTACTCTTTGTGGCCAAGATCGAGAATCTTGAAGGCTGCATTGCCTGTCTGGTCCCTCAGGTTCAGGATATCTCATCTGGGCTGGGGGAATCTCACTGAAACTGACAGAATACTGAAAGGCCTGGATAGAATGGATGTGGAAGAAAATGTAGGAGAGACAAGGATCCGAGGGCACAGCCTCAGAATAAAGGGGACAACACTTTAGGACTGAGATGTGGAGGAAGTTCTTCAGCCAGAGGGTAGTTAATCTATGAAACTCATTGCTGAAGAAGACTGCAGAGACTAAGTTATTGACTGTATTTAAGACAGAAATAGATAGGTTCTTGATTAGTAAGGGGATCAAAGGTTATGGGAGAAGGCAGGAGAATGAGGTTGAGAAATAGATCAAACTTTAAATGGTGGAGCAGACTTGTTGGGCCAAATGGCCTAATTTTGCTCCTATACCTTATGGTCTTACGCCTGCATAGGAACTTGGTGTGGGAGGGGAAAAAGCCAGTTGTCATGGTTGATGTGGATACCAACAATATAAGTAGAAAGAGGGAAGAGTTTCTGAGGAAATGTGAGCTGCTGAGGCTGCATTATAAAGCAAAACCAAAAAGGTAATAATCTCCCATTCACTACCTGAGCCATGAGCTAATTGGCATGAAGTAAACAAGATTAAAGAGGTAAACACATAGTTCAAAGATTGATGTGGGAGAATGGGTTCGGAATTCTGGGATATAGACACCAGTATTTGGAAAGAGGGAGCTGTTCTAACTCGATGGGCTCCACCTGAATCTTGATGGGACCAGAATCCTGGAGAATCATATAACTAGGACCGTAATAGGGCTTTAAACCAATTAGTGGTAAGGTGGATTCAGTTACGTAGAGAATTATGGAAAAACTTTTGAAGGTAGGGAGGGCTCATGAGAGGTTATTAATGTTTCCAAAACAACTAATAAGACAGAGAAAATGGAAGGGGTCAGGAATCTAACTTCAGGCCTAGCAATAAGAGGGACAACTATGAGAAGGGGTCAACTCTGGACTGATGGTGTTGTACTTCAATACAAACAGTATACGAAACAAGGTAAATGAGCTTGTAGTGCAGATTGAAATGGGCAGGTACAATGTTGTGGGTGTCACAGAGACCTGGCTGCAAGGGGATCAGGGCTCCATAGTGTTAGTGGCAAGGAACTGAAATGAATGATTTAATTGAAGTGAATGATCTATTGCCAGTTATACTTAAGGGAAAATAAAGTGAAAAACTTCAAAAGCTACTGGCCTGGTTAGAGGATTGGCTGACTGCCAGAAAGCAGAGAGTGGGGATAAACAGAATTTTTTCAGGATGGCAGCCAGCGACTGGTGGAGTTCCACAAGGGTCAGTGTCGGAACCACACCTATTCACATTGTACATTAACAATTTGGATGAAAGAACTGAGGGCGTTGTTGCTAAGTTTGCTGATTGCACAAAGATAGATGGAGGGACAGGTAGTATTGAGAAAGTGGAGACACTGCAGAAGGACTTGGACAAGCTAGAAGAGTGAGCAAAGAAGTGGCAGCTGGAATACAATGTGGGAAAGCTTGAGGTTACACATGTTGGTTGGAAGAATAGAGATGTAGGCTATTTCCAAATTAGGAAAGGCTTTGGAAATAGGAAGCACAATGGAATATAGGAGTCATGGTTCAGGATTCTCTTAAGGTTAACATGCAGAGTAGTTAGGAAGACAAATGCAATATTAGCATTCATTTCAAGAGGACTAGAATGTAAGAGCAGGGATGTACAACTGTGACTCCATAAGACTTTGGTTAGACTGCAATTGGAATATTGTGAGCAGTTTTGACCCCATATCTGAGGAAGGATGTGTTTTTATTGGAAGAGGTCCAAAGGAGGTTTACAAGAATGATCCCAGGAATGAAAAACTTGTTACGTGAGGGCTGTTTGAGGACTCTGGGTTTGTACTTAATGGAGTTTAAAAGGATGAGGAGAGAATTCATTGAACTTACAGAATACTGAGAAGCCTGGATAGAGTGGACGTGTAGAAGATGTTTCTACTAGTGGAAGAGACAAAAACTCGAGGGAACAGCCTCAGAGTGAAGTCCCTTTAAATATGGGATGAAAAGAAATTTCTTCAGCCAGAAGGTGGTTAATCTGTGGAACTCATTGCCACAGAAGGGTGCTGAGCCAATTCATTGATTGCCTTTAAGAAAAGAGATAGATTGGTTCTTGATTGGTCAGGTGAGAAGGCAGGAGAATAGAGTTGAGAGACATATGAGCCTTAGTCAAATGGTGGAACAGAATTGATGGGCTAAGTCATCTAATTTTTCTCCTTTATCTTACAATTATATCACTGAGACACCCACTATCAGCAGCTGGGGACTACCATTGAATAGGAACTGACTAGCTATTTCAGCACTGTGGATACAAGAATAGTTCAGAGGCAAGGAGTCTCACAGCATATAACTCACCTCCTCTCTCCTGAAGCCAGTCCATCATCTCCACAACATAGGTCAGAGTGATAAATTATTCCTTACCTGTCTGGATGAGTGCTTCTCCAACCTGATACAAGAAGCTTGGCACCAGGACAAGACAGACCACTTGATTGGCACCACAATTATTCCCCCCCCCCCCCCCCCCCCCCCGGCCTGCCCGTCCAAAACCAAAGTTCATTGGCACTATGTAAAAGATGCATAGTAGAAATTCACCAAGGTTCCTTTGATAGCACTTTCCAAATCTATGACCATTTCCATTTAGAAAATGAAGGACAGCAGACATATGGGAACACCACGTCCTGCGATTTCCCTTCCAAGCAACTCACCAACCTGACTTGGAAATATATCAACAGGGAGCAATACAGTACAGTAACCCAACCAGCATCTATCTATTCTAATCCTAATACAGTATAGTAACCCAACAAGCATCTATCTATTCTAATCCTAATACAGTACAGTAACCCAACAAGCATCTGTCTCTTCTAATCCCGTCTTCAGCACATGGTCTGTAGCCTTATATACTATGCCATTTCAAGTGATCATCTAAATATTTCTGAAATCGCTTGAGCATTCCTGTCTCTATAACCCTTTGAGGCAGTGAGTTCCAGATATCCACCAACCCTCTGGGTAAAATTTATTTTTCCTCAAATCTTCTCTAAACCTTTTGCTCCTTATCTTAAATTGTGTCACTGGTAACTGACCCTTTGACTAAGGGGAAATGTTTCTTCTCCATCTAGCCTCTCTATACCCTTCATTAGTTTGTATTCCTCAATCAGATCACCCCCATCAGACTCTCTGCTCGCAGGAAAACAACTGCAACCTACCTAGTATCTCATCATAAGTGAATTGCTCCAGCCCATGGTAACATCCTGGTGAATCATTTTGCTGTGCTCCAGCCCATGGTAACATCCTGGTGAATCATTTAGCTGTGCTCCAGCCCATGGTAACATCCTGGTGAATCATTTTGCTGTGCTCCAGCCCATGGTAACATCCTGGTGAATCATTTTGCTGTGCAGCATTGTGCTGCATCAATGTCCGTAATACCATAAGAAATAGGAACTGAAGTAGGCTGTTAGGCCCCTTTGATCCTAGCCTCTGCCAATAGGGGGAAACATCCTTTAAGACCAACATGGACTGTTTTCCCTGGAGTGTCAGATACTGAGGGGTGACCTTATAGTGGTTAATAAAATCATGAGGGGCATGATTTTATAATCATGAGGGGCATGATAAGGTAAATAGGTAACATCTTTTACTTGGGGTGGGGGAGTCCAAAACGAGAGGGCATATGCTTAGGGTGAGAGGAGAAATATTTAAAAGGCACCTAAGGGGCAACTTTTTCATGTAGAGGGTAGTGCGTGTATGGAATGAGCTGCTGGAGGAAGTGGTGGACACTGTACAATTACAATATTTAATAGGCATCTGGACGGGTATATGAATAGGAAGGGTTTACAGTGATATGAGTCAAATGGGACTAGATTCGGTTAGGATATCAGATTGGCATAGATGAGTTGGATGTTTCCATGCTGTACATCTTTATGACTCAATTACTATGTATCAACAATTTTCAGCAAATGCACATTCTGTGCTTTATGCAAATACAACACATGGAAGTCAAAGAGCAGCAGTCCTTAGTGGGCTCAAAGCAGGGCTCTAGTCAGTCAGGGGTATCACCACAGTCTGTCAAGGAGCTCATCCAATTCCAGTCCAGAGCTTGGCATTGGTTAGTCAGGTGCAAAGGGTCTGACACCCTTGCAATCTGATATTGGCCTATGGTCAGTCCTACCACTAAATGCAACCTGACCATAGTTCAGAGGCAGCTCAATCTTAATTGAAGTGCTTAGTGTCCACATTCCAGCAATGTCCCAATTAGAAGATCATGCATTGGTGAATAGCTTGCTAAAGATTGAAAATGGGAACGATAAAGAAGAGAAATGTGTATGTTGAGTATGACTGTGGAATGGAGTATCGATTAAGAGGTTGTGAATTCAATTACCAGTGCAGAATGTTAGGAAATTAAATCTGGTGATTTGTTGAATGAAAGCAGAATACAAAAATAATTAAAGGTGCTGAATAATTGTAAAGATCCAACTGATTCACTGGGTGAGGAAGGCTGAACTCCTAGTCTAGTTTATGTGAGATGTCAATTATGGCCTTAAATTAATGGCAGTAAATTCAGCCTTCCTGGAGTTGTCCACATTTTGAAAACAAAATATACATTCCACCATGTTAATTTTCTGAATTTAACTCAATTCATGTTGTCAGTAATTTGAAAATTTGGTGTGATTCAATTCATATTTCCATCCTTATCGATAGCCACTCTTTAAATTTCAGGGGGACTCTCACTTTAGCGGTGAAAGTTGATGCTTGTTCGATATCCCATTCACAGTGACTTTATCCCCTTTAAGTTGCTCATTTAAACGTCACTACTGAAGGAGACAGGGATATAACAAAAAAGAAACATTGATTCTAAAATCAATTTTCATTGATTTACCTAGGTTCAAGTTAAAGAGCATTAGCTTCCAATATTCTTATTTCATACCTGTAGATGCAATATATTTACAGTTTGTCTTTATTCCCATCAGGAGTAAGGAACAGAATGCTTGAAGGAAAGGCACAAGCAGCAGTTAGTGGAACAATCTTTAATTTAAGATATGAGCTTCAGTTACCCTCTGGGTCTATTTGAAGATCTCTATCTTACAGACAGCCTGTCATACATTAAAATAATAGCAGTATGGTATAAGATCAAAATAATTCAAGCCAACTGTATTCCATTTAATATGCAGAGCTGTGTTTAACTGTGTGAGAATCAAGGTTATGTTTGGAAATCAAAATTGACCTCAAATGATTAAAATCTGAAAAGAAAAACATGTTTTTACTGAATCATTTCCCAGGACACCATCAGTTTTTAAATTCTTAAAAGCAGACGTATTAGTCATGTAAAATAAATCTTTAAGTGTCACTAAATTTTAAAACCTAAGGGTAGAACAATGTTTTCATTATTACTTAAACATAATTCCTTGCTTTGGGGAGCAGTTAGCTGGTGTAAGGCATTCAGCAGCCAATCACACAGCACTAGCTGCCAGAATAGCACTGATGGTTGGGATTAGATTAGATTCCCTACAGTGCGGAAACAGGCCCTTCGGCCCAACAAGTCCACACCGACCCTCCAAAGAGTAACCCACCCAGACCCATTCCCCTACTAAGCACCTATCACTATGGCCAATTCAGTTGGCCTGCATATCTTTGGATTATGGGAGGAAACCCACGCAGACACGGGGAGAATGTGCAAAATCCACACAGACAGTCACCCAAGGGTGGAATTGAACCCAGGTCCCTGGTGCTGTGAGGCAGCAGTGCTAACCATCGTGCCACCCTTATGCTAGGTGTAAGAAAGAAAGGCTGGCCTGTCACATATGAAACAGGTAAAACAAAATAGTTAAGTGGATCTTGAGGTCCTTGCAATCGTTGTAGAATCACTTTGAAAGTACATAGAACATAGAACAATACAGCACAGAACAGGCCCTTCGGCCCACGATGTTGTGCCGAACATTGCTCCTAGCTTAAGCACCCATCCATATACCTATCCAAAAGCCGTTTAAAGGTCGCCAATGACTCTGACTCTGCCACTCCCACAGGCAGCACATTCCTTGCCCCCACCATTCTCTGGGTAAAGAATCTACCCCTGACATCCCCCCTATACCTTCCACCCTTCACCTTAAATTTATGTCCCCTTGTAACACTCTGAAGTGTTACTTGGTAGTACTCAACTTTATGATTTTATATACTCAGCTGTAAAAAGAGAGATGCCATTGAAATTTACATCTTGCACTCATCTGGACAGAATTGCAAGAATAACAAATTTCAAAGGGAATAATAATTTATACTGCATGTAAAGTGGATGCTGACTCGTTAGCAAATGGACTCAATTGGTCAAAGTGTTGCCATGGAGAATACACCAAAATACCCCCACCAAACCCTACTCCTAATTCCTTATTCATCCAGTGCAATCTCATGCAGGGCAACCGATGAATTGATGAGTGAGATGTAGGATCATCCTTAGAAAAGAGACTTATCTGTTAGGAGTTGGCAGAATCATCATTTTCCTATCGAATAAGGCACAAACAGAACTTGTTAGTTAATAGGTCACCGTCATAAAACTACAGAGATTTACTGTGGCAACCAAGTTGCCTGGATTCCCAGAAACCTCCAAAAAATGTGCTTGATGTGTTTGAAAACAATCCAAAAAAGATAACATACGGGCATGGATAGAACATTGGCTGGCAATTAGGAAGCAGTGAGTAGGAATAAACAGTTTTTTTTTAGTGTGGTGTACCACAGGGATGGGTGCTAAGGTCTTAAATCTTTACAATTTCCACAAATTATTTGGATGAAGGGAGCAAAAATATTGAAATAGCTCCACAGGGGCTGGCAGCCCATCAAAAATCACCTTTTATTTACACAGAGAATGTCTTTGACACAGCCTCATCAGAGTCACCACCTAGAGTATCACATTCTCTGGCACACCTCTGAATTGAGTTGAATTGAATTTATTGTCACGTGTACCAAGGCACATTGAAAAACTTTTGTCTTGTGAGCAATACAAACAGATCACAGAGATAAGTAGCATAGGTAAGTAAATAATAGGTAAAAAGCAGCAAAAACAAAAACACAGATACAGATGAATGTTAAGAGTTTGTGAGTCCATTCAGTATTCTAACAACAGTAGGGTAGAAACTGTTTTGAAACCGGCAGGTGCATATGTTCAGGTTTCTGTACCTTCTCCCCAATGTAGAATAACATTTTCAGGGTGGGATAGATCTTTGAGAATGCTGGCGGCCTTTCCTTGACAGCGGGCCTGATAGATGGATTCTATAGATGGGGGGGTTGGCCTTTGTGATTGTCCGGGTCAAGTTCACCTTTTCATCTGTCAGCCAGGGCTCCCTGACTGGACCAGATTAACAGCCTTGATCAGGGAACTCATATTCTATATAGTCCAGCTGAGTGACCCTGTCACAATAACTATAGGTATGGCACAAAGATAAATAGAAATTAAGTTATGAAGAAGACCTATGGAACCAGAAAGGGATATAGATATATTAAGTGGGTGAGCAACGATTTGGTAAATGGGGTACAATGGAAAATGTGCAGTTGTCTATTTTGGCAGGAGGATTAAAAAAGAAGCATCTTACCTAAATGTTGAGAAGATGAAGAGTTCCGAGATTTGGGTGTTCTAGTGTATGAATCACAGATACAGCAAATAATCAGGAGAACGAATTGAATATGATGTTTATTGCAAAGGGAATTGAATGCAAAAGTAGGGAGGTTATGCTTCAGTTATACAAGACATTGGTGAGACTGCATCTGGAATACTGGCTAATGGGCAAGAAACAATGAGTGGGAATAAAGGGTTCTGTTTCAGGTTGGTGACCTGCAAAGTTCCATGGGAATCACTGCTGGAACCACACTCTTTACAATATGTAGTAATGACTTGGAGGTTGAAAGTAAATATACTGGAGCCAAATTTGCAGACAACACATAAATGCAAGTTGCACAAGAGATACATGCAGTATACATTGATAGGTTAGGTAAGTAGGTAAAAAGTTGGCAAATACAGTATAATGTGAAAAAATGTGAAGTTGTTCATTTGGAAGGGAGAACAAAAGAACAAAGTATTACTTAAATGGAGAAAAACTACAGCAAGTTGCAACACATAGGGACTTGGGTACTTGTCCCTGAGACACAGAAAGCTAGCACACAGATGCAGCAGGTAATCAGGAAGGCGAATGGAACATTGGCCCTTATTTCAAGAGGGTTGGAGTATAACAGTAGGGAAGCCTTTCTGCAAACTATACATGTCTGGAGAATTGTGAACAGTTTTGGTCGCTCATTTAAGAAAAGATATTATTTCATTGGAGGTAATTTAGAGAAGATTTATTAGGATAATCCATGATATGGAGGGATTGTCTTATGAGCAAATGTTAAACAGCGTGGAGTCTGTTTAACTCTTTGGAATTTAGAAGAATGAGAGGTGAAGTCTTTGAAACATACAGGATTCTTAAGGGGCTTGACCTGGTGTGTGCTGAGAGAATGTGTCTCCTCATGGGAGAGTCTAGGACCAAATAACGTAGTCTCAGATAAAGAGGGCCAATTTAAGACTGAAATGAGAAAGAACTTCTTTCAGAGAGTTGAATGTCTTTGGAACTTATGCCACAGAGAGCTGTGGAGCTCGATCCCTTGCATGAATTTAACATTGAGATGGATAGATACTTGATCAGTAATTGTGGTGAATCAAGAGTTATCGGGAAACATAGAAAGGTGAATGAGGAATATTGGATCAGCCATGCTCCTGTGGAATGATGGCACAGGTTTGAGGGGCCGACCAGACTACTCCTGTTCCTACTTCTTATGATTTTATAGTAGTGTTTACAGCATTGGTCACTGTTCTGACAAAATGTTTTGGGAATAATTCAGAGAAGGTTTACTGGACTAATACTTGGAATGACCCTGGATTAGTGGTGCTGGAAGAGCACAGCAGTTCAGGGAGCATCCTCCCCACCTCACCCTAGTTCCAAACTTCCAGCTTAGCACTGTCCCCATGACTTGTCTGGACTTGTCCTACCTGCCTATCTCCTTTTCCACCTATCCACTCCACCCTCTCCTCCCTGACCTATCACCTTCATCCCCTCCCCCACTCACCCATTGTACTCTATGCTACTCTCTCCCCACCCCCACCCTCCTCTAGCTTATCTCTCCATGCTTCAGGCTCTCTGCCTTTATTCCCGATGAAGGGCTTTTGCCCGAAACATCGATTTCGCTGCTCGTTGGATGCTGCCTGAACTGCTGTGCTCTTCCAGCACCACTAATCCAGAATCTGGTTTCCAGCATCTGCAGTCATTGTTTTTACCTAATACTTGAAATGAGGGGATTGCCCTATGAGGAAAGGCTAAACAGCCTGTTGAGTTTAGAATAGTTAGAGATAGATAGATTCTTGATTACTGAGGGGGAAAGATTATTGGGGGATATCCAGGAATGTGGAGTTGAGGTTCAAATCAGATCAGCCATGATCTTATTGAATGTTGGAGCGGGCTCAAAGGGCTGAGTGGCCTGCTGTTATTCCTGCTCATGTGTTCATTTGTCCCTGTTGTTAACGGAGTCAGAAATCAGAATTATTGTTGGAAGACGACCAAGAAACCACTGCACCTCATTCAGACAGCTAACAGATGCCAGAGCATCTGGCAAATATGGGAGGCTGGTTACACTAATGTGGTACTTGCTGCCCATGTAGATAAGACAGCTTTGTATTGGCCCCAGATGTTCAACTAGAATCAGTGCCAGTGCAAAAATAGGAATTTCAAATCCATCACTTTGTTAGATTTTATTTTTTTGCCAAATTTCTCCTTTGCTCCCCTGTACATGTCAATGAGATGCACTGCTAAACTCTAGTGTCTTGCCCAATCCTTTTGAGCGTCCAGATCGTGGCAGACAATTTAGTCATGGAGGTCATTACAACTGAACCCGATCATGGGACGTAGGCACTGCTATCTTGGCCAGCATTTATTGTTCATCCCTAATTGCTCTTGAGAAGGTGGTCCTGTGCTGCCTTCTTGAACCACTGCAGACTGTAAACTGTGGGTAATCCCACAATGCCATTAGGAAGGAAGTTTCAGTACTTTCATCCAATGTCACCAAAGGAACTGTGGTTTTCCTATGTATCTGTCCTTCTAGATGATGGTCTTTGTGGGTTCAAAAGGTGCTGTCTAAGGATCATGAATTTCTGCACTGCATCATCTAAATGGTACCTACAGCTGCCAATGAATGATTGCAGCAAAGGGTGTGGCTGCTTGTGGATGTAATGCCAATCAATCTGGCTGCTTTGTCCTGGATGGTGTCAAGCTTCTTAAGTATTATTCGAGCTGTACCCATCCAGGCAAATGTGGAGTAATCCAAACACTCCTGAACTTGAGCCTGAATAATGGTGGACAGGTTTTGCGGAGTCAGGAGGTGAGTTAGTCACTGCAGGATTTCTAGTCTGTGGCCTGCTCTTGAAGCCAAAGTGCTTACTAATCCAGTTCAGTTTCTGGTCAATTATACCATCAGGGTGTTGAATATGACGGATTCAATGATGGTGATGCCACTGAATGTCAATAGTCAATGGTTAGATTGTCTAGTGTCGCCTGGCTCTCATGAGGTACAAATGTCACTTGCCAATTGTCAGCTCAAAGATTAATATAGCCTCATTGGGACATGGACTGTTTCATTATTTTTGCAGTCACAAATGGTGCTGAACATTGTGTATAATCAAATGCAAGCATTCCCAATTCTTATTTTCCAGTGGAACATTTGTCATTGATGAAGCAGCCGAAGATGATCACTATCCTGAGGAGCTCCTGCTATGATGGCCTGGAGCTGAGATGACTGACTTCCAACAACCACAACCATCTTCCTGTGTACTAGGTATGACTCTGACAAATAAGGGATTGTTTTCCTTGCCCGAACTGTCCTCTCCTGCCCCAACCCAATCACCACAGGCCCAATGGACCTGATCCTGCTCTCACCCTAAAGATCATGCACACAAATTACATTCTAACAGCTTCATCTAACTGACCATTACTGATTTTTGGATGGCTATTAGGAAAGCTTGCTCACAACGTTTTGATCTTTTGTTTTGCTTTTACCTATTTTCATTTCATTAATTTTATTCCAACCTTGAATAGAATGCATTCCCCTAAACAATATATGCCAAATTCAAGAAAAAGTATGATTTTTCTTAATCCTATTTAGCCAAGATTTAAAACCTTTCTGAAGGCGGGGCATCATATTTCAGTACCAAGACCTTGAAGGTATCGTGCCATCAAAAAGTAAGGTGGGGGTTTATGCCTGTGACTCCTGCTGCATGGGCCTTGTCACCATGAGCAGGTGTTGAGTAGTGCTCAGGTGCTTTCCCACTGACAGTAGAGAGTTATTCTCATGGCACATCCACATATTTCCCAGTAACCACACTTGCTGAGCTATCATTTCACAGTTCTCCCAAAAGAAAAAAAAGATTATAAACGCAAATTTTCTTCATTATACTGTTAAATTCCATTGTTTCAATGACTATAAGATGCTTGATAAAATCCCTATATCGCCAATGAAATAGCATCATAAAAGTATGAACGCGACTCTTTGAACAGTTATGCTAACCTTTGGCATTAACCCAGTGGGTCTATTGTAGCAGACCTTTAGCCTGAAGCAGTTCAGCCTGAGTTTGTACGGTTCTGTCTTTTGCAGCTCTTCAGCTGACAGCAAGCCCTTCAGTCTATACTTTCCCTCACGGGTAAAATTCCCCTGTGGCAATAGTCACGCTTCATGGCATATATATATATAAAACTCTTTGCACAAAAGGACTTTTGTGGTCCTGTTCATTATCAGATTAGTTCAATCCTGTCAGGGTAACTTTCCCTTTTTCACACACCGTCACCTCAGAATCATGACTTCCCATCCACCAGACTACAAGCTGCACAATAGGATACAGTTCCGACAGCCAAATCCTCTCTAAACTCAAAAATTCTAAAATGCAAGTATCCCCACCTTCTCTTTGGGTATTTCCACTTCTAACTTGTTTACATTTGTCAATGCTGAAGCACTGTTTTTGATTCATTGTCCTCCTTGAATTTACATTCATAATGGTTTAATTCCAGAGGGTACCTTTCTCTAATTTATGGTAATTCAGTTTGCTCCTTGTACAAGTTTCCACTGTCAAGCTATAGCTCATTAACATAGTGGTGAATATTATAATGAAGATAGCTACTTCATATTCATCCTGATCACTTTAGCATATATGATCATACAAACATATGAATTAACAGCAAGGGTAGGCTAGGTGCTCAAACCCCTCCCCTCCTTTCAATAATATCATGGCTAATCTCTCTCCGTATCAAAGCTGTGCAGCCTCTCACCATTAAACCAAAGTCTCCCCTGTCTTCTCTAATGTTTCAAGGTGTCTTGTGAGATTTTGCAGGGATCAGAGTTCAGGCCCTTAGTGTCTGTAATATATAGAAATGATTTAGATTAGAACGTAAGAAGGTTCATCAGTTAACTTGTGTATGAAGCATAAACCAGAAGGGTGGTAAATACTGAGGGGGATGGTCTTAACTTACTGGAGGAAATGGACAGGTTGGAAGATGGGTTGGTCAGTGGCAGATGGAATTCAATCCGAATAAGTGTGAGGTGGTGCACTTGGGCAGAACAAACAAGACAAGGAAATAGGTAATGGATGTTAGGATCCTTAGAAGCACTGAAGATCAGAGGGATCTTGGTATGCATGTCCACCAGTCCCTTAAGGTAGTGGGACATGTAGATAAAGTGGTTAAGAAGGTATTTGTTTTAATTCACTTGTGAGACCAATCACTGACCAGCCAGCATTTATTGTCCATCCCTAATTACCTTTGAGAAGGCAATGGTGAGCTGCCTTCTTGAACTGCTGCCAGATCATGGGCTGTAGGTTGACCCCGGATGCTGTTAGGGAGTGGATTTCAGGCTTTTGACTCAGTGACAGTGGAGAAACAGTGATGTATTTCCAAGGCAGTATGGTGAGTTGCTTGGAGAGGAAGTTATCAATGGTGGATTTTTACCTGTATGCGATACTTGACTTTTTTAGTCAAAGCCTATTGTTTAGGAGCAGGGAGATGCTGGAACTGCATAAAACATTGATTAGGCCACAGCTCCAGCATTATGTGCAGTTTTGGAATCAACATTCTTGAAGGGATATGATTGCATTGGAGAGGGTACAGAAGAGATTCACCAGGATGTTGCCTGAGCTGGAGAGTTTTATTTATGAAGGGAGAACGGATAGACTGGAGTTGTTTTCCTTGGATCGGAGGAGACTGAAAGGGGACATGATTGCGATGTATACAATTATGATAGGCATAGACAGGATAGACAAGAAGGAACCTTTCCCCTTTGGTGGAGGGATGAATGACCGGGTCATTTTGAGGTAAGGGGCAGTAGGTTTCGAGGGGATGTGAGAATGTTTTTTTTCATCAAGATGATAGTGCAATCTGGAACACAGTGCCTAAAAGGGTGGTAGAAACAGAAATCCTCACAACATGCCAAGACAGACAAGGCTATGTGCCAAGTGCTTGAAAATAGGATTAGAATAGTTGAGTACTTGCGTTTGACCAGCACAGACTTAATGCACTGAACAGTCTTTATCTGTTCTTGCAATCTCTACAACTGATAAAAATTCCAAAGTACAACTGTAAAGAAATGAGGAAGTTTTCCCAATGCCCATTCTTCCTTCAACCCGGAGCATAAAATATTTGTTAATTGCTTTTTCATCTAAAGTCAATTCTGAACCATTGATACTGTGATTGTGCTTACCGACTTAATAACAAATAGATTTCAAAGAAATTCATTAGGTGAAGCAACTTGAGATGTTTCAATAAATACAAGGATTTTCTTTGGTGGATGGGCTGATTTCAGCTGTTTGGGAATTCTCTACAATTTACCAAAGAAGCTATCCTGCATGTTCAAGTGCTTTTGAAATATTCTAACAGATTGTGACACTATGGTCAGGGATTTCCTTGAAGCTGCCATTACTCCACAATCATTGGAAGTGTGCTGCAAACTTGCAGATTATACTTGATGACAATTTCACTGCTGCTGACAGCCCACAATGCCTCATGGATGCCAAGTTTTCAGTTATTATATCTGTTCAATTGAGCACGGCAATAATACCACACAATCTGCAACAACCACAGGAACCACAATGAAAGAAAAGGAGAGGAAATCTCGGAAGGCAGTTCCCACCCCTCCCCACAGAGTCATTACTCATGCCTGGAGATTCCACTGTGGGATTTGAAGGGCTACATTGTACCGTTTAACTAACCATGCACAGAGAATAGATAACAGACATACATAATCAAATATCAAACAATCAATTTACTTATTACTACAATGGTTTGTGTGCAAGACTGGAAATGACACCATTTGTTGAGGATAACTCTAAGGTAACCTCATTGGAGATTAGTAGAACGAGAAGCAACGCACAAGATTCTTAGAGGGACTTGACAGGTTAGATGTGGTGAAGTCTTTTCCCCTTTTGGCAGTGTCCAGAACAATGTGGCTCAATCTTGCAACAAGGGATCAACCTTTTAAAACAGAGATGGGGAGAAATTTCTTCTCTCAGAGGGGACTGAATTTGTGCAATTATTTACTGCACAGGGCCATCATGTTTGGGTCATGAAGTATATTCAAAGGTTGAGATAGACAGATTTTTTTAATCAGGAAGTGAATCAAGGTTTTGAGCATTAAAGGCAAGAAAGTACAATTGAGGATGATCAGAATCAGCCAAGATCTTATTGAACGGCAGGGCAGACATGATAAGCAGAATGGCTACTTCAAATCGGACGTTTTATGATCTTGTGATCTTTGCCTTGCGTCACACAGGCTCTTACTTTCTTCACCAGTCTGCTAACGTTAATGGAACCTTATCAGTAGCCTTGCTAAAGTCAATGTAGGCACATCAAATGCATTAGCCTCATCATCATCTTTTTCTAACTCTCAGCAATTGTTCTCCCTAGAAACAGTTTGAAATTAAGCCAACAGGTCATAGTCTTGGTATCTAACCAGAAATGAGCTTCCAACCTCATAATCGCAACATCACTAACAGCATGTGTTTCACCTCCATAACATTGCTTGATTTTGTCCTTCTTGTTATCGTTTATTTTTGCTTAACAGAAACTTACCAATCTCACAAACGGGACTTGCAGGCTAAACATAGGTTCTGTTCCCAGCAAACAGATTCATTATAAAAGTTCAGTAACTCACTGTAATAGGTAAGTCCTGCTCCACTACACTCTGTATACAAGACTGTGTAACGGCTGCTGGTCTTAAAGTGATATCACAACAAATGTCTCAGCTCAGCTGGTAGTGTAACCTTCATTCAGGTTTTTATTATCTTTAAGTATGGTTATTTAATGCTCTTCTCCCACATGCTGTCCTGCATAAAGTTAAGGTCATTCAGAATTCTGCTACCTACGTCCTACTTCACATCAGTTCCCATTCCCTTTATTCCTTGAGCTCATTGACCTACCTTAGCTCCTGACCAAACAACATCATGATTTTAGACCATAAGACCATAAGAAGTAGGAGTGGAAATAAGGCCATTTGGCCCATCCAGTCCACTCTGCCATTTAATCATGGCTGATGGGCATTTCAACGCCACTTACCCGCACTCTCCCCATATCCCTTGATTCCTTGCGAGATTAGGAATTTATCAATCTCAGCCTTGAAGACATTTAACGTCCCGGCCTCCACTGCGCTCCGTGGCAATGAATTCCACAGGCCCACCATTCTCTGGCTGAAGAAATGTCTCCTCATTTCCATTCTAAATTGACCCCCTCTAATTCTAAGGCTGAGCCCAAAGTCCTAGTATCCCCGCCTGACAGAAACAATTTCCCAGCATCCACCCTTTCTAAGTCATACATTATCTTGTAAGTTTCTATTAGATCTCCCCTCAACCTTCTAAACTCTAATGAATACAATCCCAGCATCCTCAGCCGTTCATCGTATCCCTACCAATCCAGGGATCATCCGTGTGAATCTCCGCTGGACACGCTCCAGTGCCAATATGTCCTTCCTGAGGTGTCGGGCCCAAAACTGGACACAGTTCTAAATGGGGCCTAACTAGAGCTTTATAAAGTCTCAGTAGCACATCATTGCTTTTACATTCCAACCCTCTTGAGATAAATGACAGCATTATATTTGCTTTCTTAACCGTGGACTCAACCTGCAAGTCAAAAGATATCTCGGCCTTGTTTTCAAATTATTCCATGGCTGTACTGCTGTCTATCTTGGTAACCTTTGCTAGATCCACATTCTCTGAGATGCCTGTGTTCCTGATTATGGCCTGCTAATTATTCCTGATTTCAATCACCTCACCAGTGGTGACCTCACTCTCAGTTACGTCAGGCCTAAGCTCTGAAATACTCCCAACTTCATTTTCTTTCTTTAAGGCACTAATTAAAACTTACCTCATTGACTAAACATTTTGGCTTCTTACCTAATATTCCCTTATGTCTATTGGTGTCATATTTTGTTTTACACTGCTCCTATAAAGTGCTTTTGGGATGTATTTTTGCATTAAAGGTGGTCTATAAATATATGTTGTTACTGTTTTTGTTTCTACTTTTCCTCATCTTTCTTTTCCTCCCTACTTTTGAGTCCATTACTCAGTTCACTTTTTATAAACAATTTAGACTTGCAAGTAGAGATCAGTATTATAAAGGTTTGTCAGTGCTACAAACTTAGAAATGTAGATTTTCCCAAAATCTTGAGGGAAGATGAGGAAATGTTTTATTCATTTGGAGTTGCTGGAGACCTAGGAAACAGTGCCTGAAAAGGTAGTGGAAGTTGATTTCATAAATAGTTTTATAAGGAATTGGATAGGTACTTGAGGATATGGACATTACAGGGCCATAAAGACTGAAAGTGAGGGGCCAGGGCCATAGTACGCAAGATGGGCTCAAAGCCTTGCTTCTGTGATGTAGGTTTCTATAATTCTCTAATTTTCTGTTTTCCCTTGTTGTCCTCACTTTGTAAATTTTGGGCACATAAATAAATTCTTTACAAGGCAGATAAAGCTTCCTTGTATCTAATTTAAAACTGTTAATAATTTAAAACCCTTTGATCATGTCATCAACAACCTACATTTGCTTGGTAAAACAAGTAAAATATCCAAAAGCCTTGAAAAAAGTCTAAAAGCTTCAATGAACTACCAGTGACCACACTGAAAAAAAGCTAACAGGTTTTAGATGCCAAATATCTAAAAAAAATTAGATTACTACTACTAGCAACTTCTGCCCTCGAGACCCAATTCTGTTCAAAGTCACTGCCTTTAGAAATATTAGATCAGTAGTGTTTGTGACCTACTTCAACTGATTATGAAAAATGCTAGTTCAGCGATTCTATGTGTTTGGGTAGGCCCAGGTTTCGGTGACTTTGAATTATGCTTCTGCGCACAGATCTCTTCATTGTTACCCCTTCAGGATTGTCAGCTAATCAGCTTATAGGCAATTTCATGAAAAACAATTTACTGTCAACAGTGTTTTTATGAAATGATTAATTGCTGTAGCTAGTGGCCAGGAGCCACAGCATGTTATCTAGACACACAGTAAAAGCAATGACACACATGCATCCTCTGATAAGTTGTTGAAGCCTGAAGCCAAACATTGAAGCATTGCAGTCACCAAAACATCCAAGGACAAAGCACCATAAGGATTTAATTCGGCACACCGGAGACTCTGCCAAGAAATCTTGGCAAAAAAAAAGTTTTTGGGCCTTTTAACTACATAACTGATTTAATGTGCTAAAGGATTAAAATTGTTTAAGCAAAGTTAATTCTTCTGTGTAAATAGCTGTGAACTGGATTGCAGTGCTTGAAAGAGTGTTAGAAACAGGTTGAACAGTAATTTTCAAGAGAATTTGATGTATAATTGTGGAGTGAAAATATATACAGTTATGGGGCAACAGCACTAGTACTGATTAGTTAGCACTTACAAAGAGGTCAGTGAGAGCACAGTACCTTGGTTGATCTTCTTGTGCTCAATATGATCCTGTAATTCCCTGATTCAATGAGAAATACAGAAGATTTTGAGGGAAGTGTGAAAAAGTGTAACCAAGAGAAACAAAGAGCATTATGAGAAAATACTGCCAACCGATGTAAAGGGATGTCCCACAGTCTTCTCTAGGCATATAAATAGTAAGAGTGTTACAAGGAAGAGCCGAGAGGATTAGATTTCTACACGGAGGCAGCAGGCATAGATGAGATGCTTTGCATTTGTTTTTTCCAAAGAAGGAGATATTAGCCAGGTCATGATGACTGAGGAGGAAATCCTGTCCCGAGAAGAGCTTAAAATTGAGAAGGAAGAAGTACTGGTACTTAAAGTTGACAAAGCATGAAGGATTTTGAAGGAAATGAGTGTAAAAGTTGTGGGGTACTGGCCATTATCATTCAAGTTTTTCTAGACTCAGTGGAAACATCAGGAGACTGGAAAATTGCAAAATTTTTGGCCTTGTTCAAGAAAGATTGCAAGTCCAGCAAATAGGGACCAGTTGTTCAACTTCAGTGGTGAGGAAGTTTCTAGAAACAATTATTTGGGATGGAATTAGTAGTCATATGGAAAAAGGTGTTTTTTTTTAGTAAGATTCAGTATGGATTTCTAAAGGGGAAGACATGTTTAGCCAACTGGGTGGAGTTTTTAAAGAGATAATAGAAAGTGTTGCTGATGATATGGCTGTCAACGTGGCGTATATGGACATTCAGAAGGCCTTACAGTGCCACACAACAAATTTGTGACAAAGTTATAGGTAATAAAATAAAAGAGAGAGTAGAAATATATGTATAAAATTAGCTGAATTATAATAAACAGAGATCATTGGATTTTTTTTGGTGAGGATGTTTTGTAGTGGAGTTCTCTAGGGGGTCAATGTTGGGATCCTTGCTTTTTCCCATTATGTATTAAAGACCTAAATCTTAGTGTGCATGGGGACAACTTCAAAGTTTGTAAATGACACAAAACTTGTAAAGCAGGAGGAGGACAGTGCAGAACTCTGAATGACATTGACAAGTTGATGGAGCGGGAAGATAGGTAGAAGATGAATTTATATGTAGAGCAGTGTGAGATAATGCATTTTGGTAGGAAGAATACTGAAAGAGATAATATAAAATGGGGGTTAAATTGTAAAATAGGTGCAGAGGCAGAGGGATCTAGGTGTACATGCACACTTCACTGAAGATGGCAGTTTGAGAAAGCAATTAATAATGCATAGAGTATAGTGGACTTCATTAAAAGTTGCATAGAGTACAAGGACAAGGAGATGATATTGAACTTATAGAGGACACTTGTTGTGGTTCTGTTCGCTGAGCTGGGAATTTGTGTTGCAGACGTTTCGTCCCCTGTCTAGGTGACATCCTGAGTGCTTGGGAGCCTCCTGTGAAGCGCTTCTGTGATGTTTCCTCCAGCATTTATAGTGGCCTGTCCCTGCCGCTTCCAGTTGTCAGTTCCAGCTGTCCGCTGCAGTGGCCGGTATATTGGGTCCAGGTCGATGTGCTTATTGATTGAATCTGTGGATGAGTGCCATGCCTCTAGGAATTCCCTAGCTGTTCTCTGTTTGGCTTGTCCTATGATAATAGTGTTGTCCCAGTCGAACTCATGTTGCTTGTCATCTGCGTGTGTGGCTACTAAGGACAGTTGGTCGTGTCATTTCGTGGCTAGTTGGTGTTCATGGATGCGGATCGTTAGCTGTCTTCCTGTTTGTCCTATGTAGTGTTTGTGCATGGGATTTTGTACACTACATTGGTTTTGCTCATGCTGGGTATCGGGTCCTTCGTTCTGGTGAGTTGTTGTCTGAGAGTGGCCCAACAAGACAACACTTGTTGGAGTATTATGTATGTGTATTGTGTATAGTTCCTGGGGCTATATTATGGAAGGACATGAATGCATTGGAGAGAGTGCAGAAGCGATTTATAAGAATAGCTCCAGGGGTCAGAAACTTCAGATATGAAGATAAAGTGAAGATAAACTGAAGAAGTTGGGTCTGTTCTCATTGGCAAAAAGAAGGTTGAAGGAGATGAAACAGGGGATTTTGAAAATCATGAGTGGGATGGATACGGGAGATAGTGAGGAATTGTTTTTGCTTGTGAAAGGATCAAATCAAGAGGGCACAGATTAAAAATGACTTGCAAAATATGAGGTGAAATTGAACTTTTTCAAGTAGTTAGGTCTGGGATACACAACCTGGAAATGTGGTGGAGGCAGGGACAATTGAGGTAATCAGGAGGATACTGGATGATTATAGAGTCATAGAGATGTACAGCATGGAAACAGACCCTTCGGTCCAACCCGCCCATGCCGACCAGATATCCCAACCCAATCTAGTCCCACGTGCCAGCATCTGGCCCATATCCCTCCAAACCCTTCCTATTCATATACCCATCCAAATGCCTCTTAAATGTTGCAATTGTACCAGCCTCCACCACTTCCACTGGCAGCTCATTCCATACACGTACCACCCTCTGTGTGAAAAAGTTTCCCCTCTCACCCTAAACCTATGCCCTCTAGTTCTGGACTCCCCGACCCCAGGGAAAAGACTTTGTCTATTTATCCTATCCATGCCCCTCATAATTTTGTAAACCTCTATAAGGTCACCCCTCAGCCTCCGACGCTCCAGGGAAAACAGCCCCAGCCTGTTCAGCCTCTCCCTATAGCTCAAATCCTTCTACCCTGGCAACGTCCTTGTAAATCTTTTCTAAACCCTTTCAAGTTTCACAACATTTTTCCGATAGGAAGGAGACCAGAATTGCATGCAATATTCAAACAGTGGCCTAACCAATGCCCTGTACAGCTGCAACATGACCTCCCAACTCCTGTACTCAATACTCTGACCAATAAAGGAAAGCACACCAAACGCCTTCTTCACTATCCTATCTGCAACTCCACTTTCAAGGAGCTATGAACCTGCACTCCAAGATCGTTTTGTTCAGAAGAAGTAACAAAGAAGGTGGATGAGGGCAGAGCAGTAGATGTGATCTATATGGACGTCAGTAAGGCATTCACCAAGATTCCTCATGGGAGACTGATTAGCAAGGTTAGATCTCATGGAATACAGGAAGAACTAGCCATTTGGATACAGAACTGGCTCAAAGGTAGAAGACAGAGGGTGGTAGTGGAGGGTTGTTTTTCAGACTGGAGGCCTGTGACCAGTGGAGTGCCACAAGGATCTGTGCTGGGTCCTCTACTTTTTGTCATTTACATAAATGATTTGGATGAGAGCATAAGAGGTACAGTTAGTAAGTTTGCAGATGACACCAAAATTGGAGGTGTAGTGGACAGCAAAGAGGGTTACCTCAGATTACAACAGGATCTTGACCAGATGGGCCAATGGGCTGAGAAATGGCAGATGACGTTTAATTCAGATAAATGCGAGGTGCTGCATTTTGGGAGAGCAAATCTTAGCAGAATTTATACACATGGATAAAAACAGGTGTAAGGGTATGGGGGCAAAGCAGGAGTTTTGCACCAGGTTATGATGCTCTCTGGAAGAGCTGGTGCAGGCACAATAGACCGATTGGCCTTCTTCTGTGATTTCTGATTCATCATCCCAGTCATTAGTATATATTATAAAGAATCATGACCCCAATATTGACCTTTGTAGCGCTTCACTGGTTGCAGGTTTCCTGTAGTGGGTCAGTGGTTTCTCACTGTGCAGGTAGAGTCTGCGCTCTCCACAAATGGTACTGAAAATTGCAAAATGTGATTCTGTAACCGGCATGGCACCCTAACCGCGGAATCAAATAAAGTACACCCTGTTTCAGGGCAGGGTTCTGCCTGTCCATCTGTACACCTGAAAATCAGATCAGTTGGCCTCAGGCAATCTTGAGCTAGACGGTTAACTCAACACGATTCTAATGGCCATCTGCCCTGTAATCCAGCATAGGTGGGGTGGTTGTTATAATTCTGAGAGAAGTCAGTAACTTTCTCTTTTAAATTTCTAAAATCCAGGCATTCACCAAAAGAAGGAAAAACACGTGATTTATGGTTTAATCCAAAATAATTTTACTACACAGAAATCTCGGAATATTAACATTAAAACTGCACTCTATTTTAAATAGATAGTGCACTTAAGATATGAATAGTACAATTAACATAGCTACTTGTGGTCACATGCCATCACTCAAATCTTATTCCTCACACCCATGAACTCAAGTCACTTATTAGAAATTGGACAATTAACCATCCAGCCTAAGATTTTTTCAAAGATCTAAATGAAGATTGAGAGTGTTTGCACCTTTTGCTTCCTTCAAACGTCCTCCACCTGTCCCACTCTTGTCGACTCCCAGTTCAACACATGCTTTGCCAGCAGCTTATGCATGGCCACCACAGGTTAGAACTCTCCTGACTCTAATCTTCTTTCACTCTGGAATCTTGCATCTAATAAACCATGCTTTTCTCTCTCTCTCCCTCTCTCTCTCTCCTCAGTTTAACTATTTCACATGTCATTTCTACAGTTAGTACAGTCCTTCAGTTGACAGTTTTTAAAAAATCCTTTTAACTAGCACAAAGACTTTCAATTGAACTCTGCTCGAAGCAGCTACGACTCGCAAGCAGTTTATTCAAAAACTGCTTGAAACAGAATCACACCCCGATAATTAACATAGTAACTGACCCTTTCTTTTCCTATTCTTTATATCACAGGAAGGTTAGGGTCACATGATCAATTGTTGGCAAAGTGGCTATTTACAAGAAATCGTCTGACAGAAGATTTCTTAAAGGAATCAACACTGTAACATTAAATATATTTTTTCTCCAAAAGCACGTATCATCACACAACCCACTTTTTAATATTGTCCTTATTATTTAAAAGTGACGATCACTTTGAAATTGAATGATGTTATCAGGTGTGACAATGTTGGTTTACAAATTCAAACTCAGTTAAATGAGAGTCAAATACAAGTAACCTTTATATTTACACTCATTCTCTTTTGAATGTGATTGACTATTGAATGGTAAGTTCCACAACATTAACGGTCCTTCAGGAACTTATTAAAATAGCCTGCCTCATAAACATACAAAGTAAGTGCCAACATACTCAGTGGTCAGTACAGCTGCCTCACAGTGCCAGGGACCCAAGTTCAAGTCCTGCCTCGGGCAACTGTCTGTTTGGAGTTTGCACATTCTCCCCGGGTCTGCTGCGTAGGTTTCCTCCGGGTGCTCTGGTTTCCTCCCACAGTCCAAAAGATGTGCAAGTTAGGTGAATTGGCCATGCTAAATTGCCCGTAGTGTTAGGTGCATTAGTCAGGGATAAATCTAGGGGAATGGGTCTGGGTGGGTTGCTCTTCGGAAAGTCGGTGTGGACTTGTTGGGCCAAAGAGCCTGTTTCCACACTGTAGGGAATCTAAGCACATCATTTGGCTATGTATAGCCTCACATTATGATCAAAGCTGGGTCTACCTGGATAGCATTCATAATTAGGTACCTTGGCTATATTCCCCTCCAGATACCATGCTATTAATCAAAAATCCAGCAAACCTACTCTCACCCTAGCTGCAATCAGTAGAATCAGCACAAACACCTCTGGTCTCCAGAAGTCCTAGACTGCATGGTTGAGTGAGCTTGCTTGATACTTCTAATGACTTTTCACCAAATATAGAGAGTGGCTGCTTTAGAAAGATTGATCTCCCCAATGAGAACCTCACCACTGCCTCTCCCCTCAACCACAACCACAGCCTTGACAAATTTCCCATGTATATTTCCATTTTGGCCATCAGGGGAGCTCTAGCTCTTGTACAGTGCAAGCTGCACTGTCACTCACTGGTGAACATGAAATAATGTAGCTCAGTAAATAATTTAAATCTCTCTTTGGATCATTACCAATAGCTTCCCGTCAGCAAATAGGAACATTGTTGGGACTCATCTTATGACAGAAAATAATTATATTGAATTTGTAGCTGCTGAATAACTGGTCACACCTGAGTATGTCAGATGCAGCTTTGAAGAGGTTGAGCAATGAATAGGGTTGAATGCTTTGTATTCTATGTCTAAATAGATTAGGATTACCTGAATTAAGCGCACATTTTATAGCAAGACTCCATCTGCAGTTACTCCCTGCAGGCATACTGCAAACACTCATCCAGTGCTAACAATGCAATTTTCCGCAAACATGTACTTACCACAAGATTTAGTTTTGGATTTGGCATTTCTGAAGTATTTTTCTGTTAATGATTAAGTGATCCCATTTTCTCTAGCACTGCCAGAGCTCCACCCTCACTGACAGATTATTTTCCACTGAAATAAATTCAATTCAATTTGATGGAAAATGAAAATTCTGAGGAAAGATCTGATTTTTCATTGACATAAAACTGATCATCAAGGAAATCCTTCCACATTACTAACAGTTTATGAACAAAGATGAAGCCTATCATAAATTAATAAAAATAAACTATCAAGTTGCAGTCAAATAGAAAGCTTTGTATATCAAAGTGTTGAAATCTGAGAATTGTAATTTTTAAAACTTGTAAGATATGTTCAGTATCATGTGAATATAAGACCCCTTTCCCCCTTGATTTTTCAAATAACTATTAGTTAATGTAAATTATAACAATTGTTACTGAAGAAACTAAAGATTTCTATCAGCAACAAGAATGAGTACATATTTTTCAATTTGCAGCTGCTCCCATTTTTCCAGCCAGCACAACTGTGTTTCTTATACCAAATTACACTTATAACCATCTATGAAAGTTCTCACTCATTCACAGTTCCTGCAGAAAAATATATCATTCTAGAAACACATTCAAATATTTAAATGCCTTCATGAAGTGAATGCTAGGAAAACAAATTTCAAATCAGCAAACACAACAAATCATTCCATAGCTTCTTAAAATTGGCAATCAGAAAATGAACTCTATTGCTCAGCTTTTAGACCACTTGAAACTCAGCCAAGTATTCACAACTTTCTCAGCTGCAACAACAAAAAGAAAACTGTTAAAATGCAGACCTATCAATCAATGTACTTCTACAATCTATTTGTTTATTATTTTAACTGACAGCTGCATCCTCAATTTTGCTTAGTTTGTAAAAGGTGGGGATATTTAAATAACTTGAACTCATGACACTTCAATAGATCTTATCCATTCTTCAAAAGCATATATGTCTCCTCTATATTTTTGACTCATAAGTTAAAGCACATAGCACAATGAAAATGGGGCTTGTTTGAATTTCAATTGGCTCTGCTGTGTTCTGGTTTTCTACCTACTCCACATTCCCTTCCCCCACCTTCAAAATCAGATCTGCCAGGAAAGAGGGTGAGATATTCTTAGAACATAAGAATGTAAGAACTAGGAGCAGGAGTTAGCAATTCAGCTCCTCAAGCCTGCTCCACCATTAGATATGATCTCATCTGGGCCTCAACTCCACATTCCTGCCCATTCCCAGTAACCCTTCAATCCATTACTAATAAAAAAAATTATCTCCCTCCTAAATTTACCTAAAGTCCCAGCAGCCACTGCACTGTGGGATAGTGACTGCCACCAGTTTACATTCATTCAAGAGAAGTAAGTTCACCTCATCTCTGCTTTAAATCTGCTACCCCTTATCCTAAAACTGTCACCTCTCTTTCTAGATTGACCCATGAGGAAACATCCTTTCTACATATACTTTGTCAATCCCTTTTCGCATCGTATATATTTTAATTAGATCTCCTTCATTCATCCAAATTTCAGAGTGTATCGATCTAAACTGTTGAATCTCTCTTCATAAGCCAAATCCCTCATCTCTTGAATCAATCTAGTGAACATCCTCTGAGCTACCTCCAATACAACTATATCCCTCCTCAAGTATGACGACCAAAACTGTATGCAATATTCCAGGCGCAGTCTCACTAATGCCTTGTACATTTGCAGCAACAGTTCCCTACTTTTATGCCCAGTTCCTTTAGCAATAAGTGATAAAATTCCATTCGCTTTCCTTATTACCTGATGTACTTGCATACTGGTTTTCTATAATTCACACATGATGACACCCAGATCCCTCTGCATCAAAGTACTCTGAAGTTTCTTTCCATTGAGGCAATTAAAAAGGCAAATGTCTACTTGCTGCACATGCAGCGTGTCTGCAGTGTTAAGTGGCTGGCACATGAACCAAGTGATGACCTGATGTAGATACTGCCATTCAACAAGATGTGCGTGCCTTAGACTGAGGACTGCCAAGAAGCAAGTTTGTCCGATTGTATAACTTTGGCATGGGGAGGCAGAGCAGGGCTGCTGCGAGAATGCAGATGGGCACTGGGTGAGTCAGCGCTAAGCGAACCGCCTTGAGTTGCGTGCTGGTATAGCTTATGAGCTGGATGTCTGTCCCATTGTAGTTATATTGGAGTCTTTCAATGCTAGTTGCAGATGCACCAATGCAAGTCTGGGATTGCAGAGTGCACTGACAGTGCAAAATATAGGCATCAGGATAGTCCTGATGGGTTTGCAGATGCAAATGCCCATGGAGATGGGCTGCATTTGGCGGGTGTTGGCTGAGTTTTCTCTGAGTCATTGTTGTCCAGTGTCCAGACTGGCAGGAGCAAGTGATGAGGTATGACCACCAGCCGCTTGCTATGGTTTTGTAACATTGACCTTATTTTTCAAGTTTGATAAGATGGGAGGCTAAATATTAATGAAGTGAGTTGTGGTGTTAGACAAGTGTTTAGTAATCAATAATGATGGTCAACTAGCATCTTGCTGCTGCCTAACGAGAATCTCGGCATGCGTTGGTGAAAAGCATACAACATATAAAGAAATTATTTCAACATTGAGATAGGCTTGGCCACACTTGTCATGTGATTCTGCCACACAGCTCTCAATAGCCGACATCGGTCAGACGCTGAACGATTCTGGCCAGGAGTTAACACATTGCTGTCTTTCAAAAAGCCAATGCAGATGCTGGACATTTGAGATAAAAACAGGTAGGTCTTTTCAAGATAATAATCTATCCTTGGAACTCATCAATAAACCCACTCCAATGAAAAGTTCTCAAGTTGATACAATAACTCTGTTTTTCTCTCGCCACAAATTTTGTCTGACCTAGTGAATATTTACAGCATTTTCTGTTTTATCTCAATTTAAATCTGTTGGATTGACTCAAGACGTCGCAGAGGTTATGCATTTCTACTTCTGTAATATCAGGCAACTCCTTCCCTTTTTCAGAGCATCTGCTGCTGAAACTTGCTTTCACGTCTTTTGTTTTCTCTAGATTTGACCATTCCCCCGAATAGTCTCCCACAAACTTGAGATCATTCTGCAGCTCCTGCCTTAACTCATTTTAAGTAATGTCCCCCTATCATCCCTATCTGCACTGACTTAATGTTGGCTCCTTGTTAAGCAAACTACTCTCGCGTTTTTGATGTTTCACTTCCCTATCAATGTTATCCAACCCTACAGTCGGCTGAGATATATGTTCTTCTTCAAAATGGTTTGGGATTATTTTCAACATGTAGTGGTTGGACTAAAGGGTCTGTTTCTGTGCTGTATGACTGTATGTCCTATTTTAATAATTTCATCATGTAAACGTTATGAACTCAGGATGACCATATGGCCTAATGGATCTCCCTTTGTTTGTCTTTGGTGTGGTCCAAAGCCCATGCTAATGCATTCAGGGCACAAGTTCAAATCCCACCATGGCAGATGGTGAAATTTTAATTCAATATTTTGGGATAGACTGGAAGGAACTTTTCCCCTTGGTCTAGAGATCAGTAACAGGGGGCATAGATTCAAGAGAAGGGGGGGGGGAAAGCTTTAGAAGGAAAGCGAGGAAATATTTTATCTTCCAGAGGGTGGTGGGAATATGAACTCACTACCTACAAGAGTGTTACAGACAGAAACCCTCAGAACATTTCAGAAGTATTTAGATGTACACTTGTAGAAATAAATTTTTCTCTATAATAAATTGGTTATTTTTGAGTTCATGGAAGAAATTGGTTGGAAAGTCTATTATATTCTGATTAGCACCACAAAAGGAGAACAATTGGCTACTTTGCTGATTGAATCAAAACTCGGAGGGTAAAGAGGCTTCATTAGCTCCTGCCCCAGCCATAACATTTCATGATGTAAAATTACCCTTGTCTGCGAAATTTGATTTTTCATTGCCTTTTTTTAATTGCAGCAGCAAAAAAAATTATATAGTTTTTGTGGTTTGGAAACGGAAGGCCACTCCCATAAGTGTTGGCAAAAGACTTGCTCCCAGGCCCCTCTTCAGCTATGCCAAGGGAAAATCCTCTCTCAAGGCAGCTGTAATTCTGGCAGTGGGTAGGTGCAAAGAAGCAGTTCAGCATCAGCAATATTGCTGTGTTACTGACCTCAGAATCTGTGACATTATCTAGTGTTTTGTCTCTAGATTTGTCCTTAACTTTGTCTCAAATTTGTCCTTACAATGTTCCTGTGAAGTCCCTTGCAACATTTCATTACATTAAGAGGTTTCTTTTGTTGTTAGCTGGGCAGATTACTTTTAAAAGGCTCATAAGCAGTAATGACCCTATGTAAAGAAAATGCAGCCTTGTAATTTGAATTATTGTCTCTGCCTCAGATTCTCTAATTTAAAAGCTAGATACTGTCGATGCTGAAAATCTTAAGCAAACATGGAAAATGCATGAGAAACTCAGCAGATCTGTGAAGCGAGAAATAGTTAACGTTTCAAATGGATATGACTCTTCTTCAGAATTCTTCTTTCTGTCATTATTTTTCTCACTCTATACCTTGATTTTTTAAAAACTTTAAATATTTACAGGCATAACATTATTAGACAATGAGAACAGATGTCCAACAAATTGGTACGTCTGAGCTCATTTGTGAATAAAGTACAAAAAGACTTTGAAGAAGTTACATAGAACTAGGTTTCTGCACATTTATGTACTTGCCTCTTTTGCTCTAATCGTTCATCTCTGTTCATTTACATTGCACTCTCTCAGTCTGCAACTACATTCAAACCCACCTGACGGAAATGGAGCAATTCAGGTCACTATAATAGAAAGTAAAGCAGACAAGAGTGTAAAATGCAGCCTGATTCAAGCTCACTCCATCCTGCCAGGCAAGAAAGGCTATACAAAGGAGCTTGTGAAGCTCTTTCATGTTAATTCATTAGAACTCTATTTGCCTCTCTTATTTTCAGGTGCACATAATTACAGTTATGTATCTTCACCTTTGTCTTGCCAAATGACAAAAATTAACCATCTGTCTGATACAGAATCCAATCCCCTGGCAGATGCGCAGAGGTTAAAGTCGACCAGTGACCCTGCGACATTGCAGCAGATGGTGCATGCCACTAGCTGTCAATTTTCTGTAGAAGATATATTAATATATTTTTAAAAACACATGAAAGTGATTTTAAGCTTCAATTTTGTTGAAAGAAGATGTGGCACACAACAGATCTTGTCATTGTTAGATGTGCAACCTATTTTAATGGCAACTACAGAATGATGTAGTGGTACAGCTCAGTTGGTGCAACATAGATCAGAACCTGTATTTGCTCAACATCAGGTTGTGGATTCTCCCTCATCTTAAGAGAATCAGACAACCTACAACATTATTCCAAAGTGCACAGTAGAGTTTGTAGTGTGCCTGGGGGATTTTGCTGCTGGGTGAGGTAGATGATTTCTTGGGGGGATAAAGGCAGGGTGAAAAAATAATCTTCACATGAAAGGTATGACATTTTGCCTCTGGGTCGAAGATAATCAATTCCCACTGGAATTAACTATCTTTGTTGATTTAAGGTTTGGAGTCTTTTCAGCTGTTAATAGTTTTATTAGGGCCTTATTTAGAGTAATTTCTAAGCTAGCATGTCAA
Organism: Chiloscyllium punctatum; assembly: GCF_047496795.1. Taxonomy (NCBI): domain Eukaryota; kingdom Metazoa; phylum Chordata; class Chondrichthyes; order Orectolobiformes; family Hemiscylliidae; genus Chiloscyllium; species Chiloscyllium punctatum. The sequence goes on along the minus strand of NC_092740.1, from coordinate 44,539,354 downwards.
TGTCTTCAGAAAAACTCCCTGAATTGACAAACTGGTACAGCATCTACATTTTGTCTTGCCCCGCTGGAAAATGGTGATGTACAAGAAATGAGCCAGATATCTGGACCTCTTCAGCTAATAATGCATATTTTAGTTTTAACTGTAGTAACTGATCAACAGCCTCACCTCAATGGAAAGAATGAGTTGGATGGAAGTTTCCCAATTGCCAACTTACAGAATTTCTGAGGATGAGTTTCACTTGCAACCGTTAGGGAGAAAAAACAAGTTGTGAAGATGGCATAACAAGGCTACAAAGGGATTCAGACAGGGAAGAGATGATCTAATGGTATTGTTGCTAGAATAGTGAAATGTGGAATTTGTACTCAATTAAAAATTCTGGAATTTAGAGTCTAATGATGACTGTCGATTGTTATAAAAATCCATTTGTTTGACTAATGTCTATAGGGAAGGAAATAGCTGTTTGTACCTGTTCTGGCCTATAAAGCCAAAGAAAGGAAAGAAATTGGATGGATCAGCTGGCATTGACCTACGAACCAGAAACTGCAACTGCAAGCACAGCCCTGTCAACCTCATTACTAATTCTGGGGTGACACTGTGATTAGCACTGCTGCCTCGCAGCCCCAGTGACCCAGGTTTGCTTCCAGCCTTGGCCAACTCGCTATGTAGAGTTGCACATCTTTCCCTTATCTGTGTCTGTTTCCTGCAGGGGCTCCAGTTTCCTCGCACAGTCCAAAGATGGCCATGCTAAATTGTCCATAGTGTGTGGGCTAGGTGGATTAGCCGTAGGTAACGCAGGGATTGTGGGGATAGGTGGGGGAGGAGGAGAATATGTTGGGTTTGGGTCTGGATGGCCTGCTTCCACACTGTAGGGATTCTATAATTCCATAAAATATCTGGGTTCTTGTACCAAAATAAGGAGAGCTGTCTCACAGACTAATCCAGTCTGATATAATCATTCTCACAGAATCATACTTACCGACAAAGCTGATTGAGTGCTTAAGGTGCTGCTGCTGGACTAGGTCTGTGGTTGGTGATGACAGAGCCAGCAAGAGGAAAAACATACTTGGCCTCATCCTCATCGCTCTGCCTGTCACAGATGTATCTGTCAATGACAGTATTGATAGGAGTGACCATCGCACAGTTCTTGTGGAGACGAAGTCTCACCTTCACTTTGAGAATAACCTCCCTCCTGTTGTGTGACGTTATCACTACATTCATTGGGATAGACCTTTGAACACATCTAGCAAATCTAATCTGGGCATCATGTGGTGCTTTGGGCCTTCAGCAGCTGCAAAGTCATACTCAACCATCTTCCAAGCTCATGTCCTGGCTTATCTCACACTCTACCATTACCATCAAACCAGGCATTCAACCTTGGTTCAGTGAAAAGTACAGGATGGAAAATCAGGAGGAGCACCAGGCATACTTAAAAATAAAGTGTCAATCTGGAGAAACCACAAAACAGGACTACTTGCGTGCCAAACATCAGAAGCAGCAAGTAATAGGCAGAGTTTAACAATTCCACAACCAACAGATCAGATCTAAGTTCTACAGCCCTGCTACATCCAATTGTGAATAGTGGTGGATTATTAAACAATTCACTGAAGGAGGATGCTGCACAAATGTTCCCATCTCAATATTGGGGGAGCCCAGCATATCAGTGCAAAAGACAAGACTGAAGCATTTGCAACAGTCTTCAGCTGGCAGTGCTGGGTGGATGTCCATCTTGGCCTTCTTCATTGTCCCCTGCATCACTGATACCAGCTATCAACCAATTCAATTCATTCCACACGATATCTCAAAACAGCTGGAGACACTAGATATCACCATGGGCCATGACAACATTTCAACAATTGTACTGAAAATTGAAAAATTATAATGCTCAGGGTTTTCCACTGCATGGTCCATGAATGCTATCAAAATTCACAGAGATGTGGCTACAGGTCATGTTGCAATACTAATGTTCAAAGTAAATAAGTTAAAACCTGCATTAGAGTAGCAACTGTAGAATATAGTAAGAAATATTATATGCTAAATATTTGTAAGTTAATCTTTCCAACAGTAAATTTAACTCTCTGAAATCTGATAACATCTAATGAACATGTTGATTGATGTTTTACTAATTTTGTAAATGATCCGCCAGCCCAATCTAGTCAGTATTAAAGGATTTTTGTATTCAGGATTTCTGATGAATTCTGTTTTTTACCCTGAGGATTTGTTTTATGAACCTGCAGTCCCAGCAGAAAGGTTTACATTGCTGATCACAAATTGGAGATTCAGACACTTTGTGGCCCAGTGATTTTACATCCACTTAATTCATGGATTCAAGGCACTCAAAGCTATGGAGACATGGAAGGATGTGACTGAAATCCTGATATTTATATCTGTCAAACAAAGCTCCACACTTTGAGCACAAACCTGTTAAATTATTCCCCTGATTCCAAGAACTCAGCGTTCTCATGGCAATTGAAAGAATCATCACTTAAGGCTGTCACTGAACAGTAGGAGATTAACACCTCAGCATCTCATTGTAAGAAAGTGTGACTCTTGCTTTCACACAAAAATTTCAATCTACATTGGAGAAGCTCCATGCAATCTGTGTTCAGGATTTTGGATACTTTGGCAATGACCATGGATGACAGCTGGGGTAATAGATTAGCAGACTTCTGTGTTCCACTTTAAGCTGATTTTAATTTGAATGTTGAAGGAGAGTGACAAACAGCAGGTGCAACCTCAGAACTGTCTTATCAGAGGGTGATAAAGGCAAATAGGAAATATCTCAACTAGTTATGGCCATGCATTTGAGAGTCCAAGTTCATGCCCAGTCACTAATCATTTCAATTGTGGGAATTTCATTCCCATGTTCATTTTCCAATTAGTTTATGAATCTCCCATTTTCAAACCTTTCATTCCCACTCCTCATGCACAGGTGAAGGTCTACATAGCTTTCTAAAGTCTATATCTGAATGAATTAGTTTGAACTATCTAAGTAAATGGTGAAGCTGAGTGGAACTTAGGACTGTAGTTGGTGGTGACAGAGCCAACAAGAGGGAAAGACAAATATAATTATTTTGAATGCATAATTATTAATAGATTTTATTTAATTTTCTGTTAGGCTTGTGATTGTTTACCTCAACTATTTTTCTTGTATTTAATACGAAAGGCCATTTCCAAATGTGATTACTCACTCCCTAAGAACTGGTTTGAGTAGCACTGACTGATAAATACACCCCGAATGGTTAACGGAGCTTCATTGAATTCAAGTATTATTCCTTAAATTAAAGAGGTGTTTCCAGTCAGAAATAACCAGATGAAGCACACAAGATACTTTTGAGTGATTTGGTACTTCAGTCAATTAGATTGATTGGACATAACGGGGTCATTTTCAATAAAATTACATTCCGTTTCACTAGGACCCGACTTCCACCTGAGGTTGAAATTGTTTTTTAAACTTCTTTTCCCATGTATTGGTTTTCATTTTGAGGTGCCAATGAAATCTGCTTGAGTGCACACTAAGTGATGTTCTCGGTCCCCTGCTGTGATGCTTACAATCCAGTTGTTGTACACAATATCCCATCATCATGCTCCATGCTCCCATCTACACTCAATATCTTACTTCACAAGCTACAGTTAGTCTCAGAAGCCTGCTGTTCCACTTTGTGTGATATTTATACACAGCTATATATTCAGTAACACCAACAGTTTTACAGCAACACAAGGGAAGGAAGCAGAATTAGTGACAGAAATCTGAAATGAGAAGACATAGAAGCCGCAGCAGGGCTGAAATCAGCCAGATGTGTTCCACACACCAGTGAGACAGAGAAAAACCTCATGGCCACTTGATCATGACTGAATTCAATTGTCTGATCAGCAGCAGCTCTCACAATCAATTTTGCAGCAATGCTGGAACAAAAGGAAAAGTAGCAGACAAATATAAATGAAATGGAATCTAATTAGGATATTCAATAATAAATCTAATACAATTAGTCTGAAACTAGAAGGCATAGTGGGTAAGATCTAGGTGCAAAGAGCTGAGTCATACAGAGTGAACTTGCATTTATACAGCGTCTTTCACAACATCAGAATCTACCAAAGCACTTTATTACCAATGAAGCATTTTTTGAAATGTGATCTCTGCTGCATTGTAGGAAATGTGATTACTGATTTGTAGATAGTAAAGTCTCACACAACAACCTAATAATGAACAGATTATTGGACTGTCTTTCTGATGTTGATTGAGGGATAGACTGTCCGGTTCTTCTTTGAATAGTGCCTTGGGATCTTTTACATCTGTCTCAGAGGGAAGAAAGCGTTTAACAGTTCATCAGAAAGGTAGCACCCCAAAGGTAAAATTCTCCCTCAGTACAGCACTGAATTGAAAACAAAAAGTGCTGAAGATCACAGCTGTCCAGGCAGCATCCATGGAGAGAAAGTGAACTAACGTTTCAAGCCTAAGTGCCAACAGCTGCAGTAATATGCACTGAATTGACTGTGCTGTCACTGAGCTAAGGGTGATAACTAAAGAGAAAAACAGAGCATGTCAGAGAAACTCAGTAGGTCTTTGTAGCCTGTGTGGAAAGAGAAACAAAGTTCACATTTTAAGTCTGATATGACTCCTCTTTCTAAACTTGAGTCTGAATTTTCCCAACTTATTGTCAAAGTGTTTCCTTGAGTGAGAATCACAGCAGGCAGTCTGACATGGCCTGTGTCAGATTTCTCATGCAAACTTCCACTCTTCGGTTCCCTAACTGCACTACTGGCCTCTCCGGCAGCTAGCTGGTGTTGAGGAAAGATGGAAGGGTCCACTGCTGCCGGAACTGTGTGATCTTCGCACCATCGGTACATCATTTAAATTGCAGCCCCACAGTACATCAAATACTGCAAGCCAGAAATTACCCTTCACATTATGTCCTGCACTGTTTTCCCTAAGGAACTGGCTTAGAAAGGAAGGGTAGCTCCGCAGTTCACCATCCCTAAGGACCTGGAGGTGGTGTTGGATGACATGGTGAAGAAGAGGGCAATGTATTTTTTGGCTGATTGGCAAAGGAGGCCATGCAGCCAGAGTCAGCCAGCCTGGTCCAGGATAGGTGCCTGGGGCAGTACGATGTCCTAGATGACATGAAATAGCCAGTAGTACAGAAAGAAGGCTCCGAAGTTCTCCGAAGAGTAAGTGCCACCATTTTCTCTACGTCACATCATACTCGCTTTAACTCTGCCAATGTACATTCATCTCACTAAGGACAACACCTCTCTTTATTCTATGCATCATGTCCACTCAATGACTCCCAAGCACTTCATCCTCCTAAACAATTGATGCATCCTGCCATCCACACTTTCTGCTCACTGACTAGGGACACCTTATCTTCAGTACTCCGGTGTCATCACTTACTGCTCACCTAGCCATTGTTAACATACTTAATCCCTTGTTTTGTCTCATTGCAAGAAAATTGACTAGCTGACCATAGACCTCCTGAGCTCACTAGGTATTTCCTCTGACTGTCGGATATGGCTAGTTTTGAAGAACGGGGAGTCTGTTTATCACATCAGCTGCTGGCACATCAGCAATCTTGCAAGGATGCCTACCCTGAAGAAGTTTTCCTCCTCTCTCTACAAGAATCTCAGTGAGTCTCTCTCTCACTGCCACCCCCAGATCATCTCCTCTGCCCTGAAGCTCTTCAATGTGGATTTCACCAGTTTCCTCATTTCCCCTCCCCTCATCTCACCCCAGCTCCAAACTTCCAGCTAAGCACCGCCCTCATGACCTGTCCTACCTGCCTATTTTCCTTTCCACCTATCCACTCCACCCCCCCGACCTATCACCTTCATCCCCACCCCCATTCACCCATTGTACTCTTTGCTACCTTCCCTCACCCTCCTCTCTGACCTATCACCTCCATCCCCACCCCCATTCACCTGTTGTACTCTATGCTACTTTCTCCCCACCCCCACCCCCACCCCCCTCTCATTTATCTCTCCGCTCTGTAGGCACCCTGCCTCTATTCCTGGTGAAGAGCTTTAGCCCAAAATGTCGATTTTCCTGCTCCTCAGATGCTGCCTGACCTGCTGCGCTTTTCCAGCACCACTCTAATCTAAACTCTGGTTTCCAGCATCTGCAGTCATTGTTTTTACCTAATTGATTTTAACCCTACTGCAAGGATGCCTGCCTTGAAGAAGTTTTACTCCTCTCTCTACAAGAATCTCAGTGAGTCTCTCCCTCACTGCCACCCCCAGGTCATCTCCTCTGCCCTGAAGCTCTTCAATGTGGATTTCACCAGTTTCCTCATTTCCCCTTCCCCCACCTCACCCCAGCTCCAACCTTCCAGCTCAGCACCGCCCTCATGACCTGTCCTACCTGCCTATCTTCCTTTCCACCTATCCACTCCAACCTCCTCTCTGACCTATCACCTCCATTCCCACCCCCATTCACCTGTTGTACTCTATGCTACTTTCTCTCCACCCCCCCACCCCCCCTCTCATTTATCTCTCCACACTGCAGGCACCCTGCCTCTATTCCTGATGAAGAGCTTTTGCCCAAAACGTTGATTTTCCTGCTCCTCGGATGCTGCCTGACCTGCTGTGCTTTTCCAGCACCACTCTAATCTAGAATCTGTTGTCTTGACAATGGCCACTTCTGTAGATGAAATGTGGAAGACAACCTATATTAACGACTTGGATGCAGGATATGGGTACTCCTGCTAAGTTTGCTAAATTGGAAAGTAAGCTACATTGAAGAAATAAGATATTTGCAAACATGTATGGATAGATTAGATGAATGAGCTAAAATTTGACAGGTGAAGTATAATATGAATAAGTGTGCGGTTATCCATTTTGGTCAGTCGAATAGAAAGGCAACTATTATCTAAATGGAGATAAATCTCAGAGTACTTCAGTATAAAGGGATCTGGGTTTCCAAAGTCCAAATTTGTGCAGATTAGGTAGAGCTTGCATGAATGGCAGTCCAAAGATGTGCAGGTTAGGTGAATTGGCCATGCTAAATTCCCCATAGTGTTAGGTTAGGGGTATGGTTGGGTTGTGCTTCGGTGGGGCAGTGAGGACCTGTTGGGCCGAAGGGCCTGTTTCCACACTGTAAGTAATCTAATCTAATCTAATTAATCTAAAAACTAACATGCAAGCAAAACAGGTAGTAAGTAAGGCAAATGGAATTTTGGCATTTATTGTTAAGGGAATAGAGTATAAAAGTAGGGAAGCATTGCTGCAACTGTGCAAGGTATTTGTGAGACTGCATCTGGAATATTGCACACAATTTTGGTCCCCACATTTCAGAAGGGTATAATTGTATTGGAGGCAGTTCAGAGGATGTTCACGAGATTATTTCCAGAGGTGATGGGTTTGTCTTGTGAAGAGAGATTGAGTAGTTTTGACTGATACACTCTGAAGTTTAGAAGATTGAGAGGAGATCAAATTAAGGTATATAAGGTGCTCTAGGGAATTGACAAAGTAGATGTAGAGAGGATGTTTCCACAAGTTTGGGCAGCCTCGAATGGGAGGTCATATTTCAGGATGAGGGGTAGCAGATTTAAAACAAATATGAGGAAAAATTATTTTTCTCAAAGAGTCATGTATCTGTGGCATTCATTAGCTCATGATAAGGTGAGGGTTGGGTCTGGATGGGATGCTTTTTAAAGGGTCAGTACAGACTTGATGGATTGAATGGCTTCTTCCTGCAATGTAAGGATTCTACAATTCAAATTTCTTGGTCTCAAATAGATATTTTTCTCCTTCAGTATACCATTCTGAACTCACTGATAAAAATAAAGATTCTTCCACACAATCAATTGGCTCCTCTTTTCCGTCAGCAGAATCATATTAGGATGATGGAGAACCCTGTGGTAGGGCAACACAAAATTGGTTATAAAGGTCACAATAAATATTTTTACTTGGAAAACGGAATTACATTTTCAACAGAAATGACATGATTAATGGCAGTGTGTGGTTGAATGATTTTTTTATATATGGGTGTATGTGATTTTAGTTACTGCTGCCCTCTGTGTTGTGGCAGGATGGATTCTTCAGGACATTTCAATCACCCCCATCTCACATAGTTCCCTTCAATACTTGAATCCAGGCAGACCCCTTGCATAGTTTCAATTCCACAGCTGCATTCCTGCAGCCCAGTGTGAATTTTACCATTTATTAGCTGGGAAATGAATCGCTAATATGTTTGTTTATGGTTTATCGGTTTGGAGCTTGTTTGTTCTGGAACTGCCATGATACTAGTTTGTCTTTTTTACTGTTAACATAGTTTTCCACAGGCTGCTGATGGCAAATAAAAAGTGTCACTTTAATGTTCTTACTTCAGAAGTCTGCAATTGAAAGGGAATATCTTGATTTTTACATATCTGCCGAAAGAACAAATACCAATGATTAAGATTATGACCATTTAATGTATAAACCCATGTAAGTATACAGACATTTCAACAAAATAAAACCCAGGAGACTGGAGAGACATTGGCAATGCAAAATTGGCTGAGACTCAGAAATCAGAGAGTAGTAGTGCACAATTGTACAACTTGGGGCAGCACATTGGCTCAGCGGTTAGCACTGCTACCTCACAGCACCAGGGACCTGGGTTTAATTCCACCCTCAGGCAACTGCTTGTGTGGAGTTTGCACATTCTCCCTGTGTCTGCGTGGGTTTCTCTGGTTTGCCACCACATTCCTCATTCCTGAAGAAGGGCTCATGCCTGAAACGTCAATTCTCCTGCTCCTTGGATGCTGCCTGACCTGCTGCGCTTTTCCAGCAACACATTTTCAGCTCTGGTCTCTAGCATCTGCAGTCCTCACTTTCTCCTTTGCCACCATAGTCCAAACATGTGTAGCTAGGTAGACAATCCAGGCTCAAGTGCCCATAGTGTCCATGGATGTGTGGATTTACCATGGGAAATGCAGGGATAGGGTTGAGGGTGAGCCTAGGTGGGATGCTCTGCAGAGGGCCAATGTGGACTCAATGGGCTGAATGGCCTGCTTCCAAGAATCATAATGTTCCCCAGGGGTCAGTTGTATTGCCAGTGCTCTTTCCCTCATTTATATTACTAATCTGGACTTAGGTATGCAAGGAATAATTTTAAAGTTTGTATATGAGACAAAACTTAGAAATGTAATAAACAATGAGAAAAATCGTAACAGACTTTAAAAAGATTTGGATAGACTGGATAGAAACTTAACGCAGAGAAGTATGAAGTGCAGCATTTGGATGGCAATGAGGAGAGATCCTACAAAAATTAAATGAGACAATTTTAAAAGAGGTGCAGTAAAAGAGAGACAGGAAACTGTGCCTACCCAAATCTTTGAAGGTGACAGGACAAATTGAGTCAGCAACTGAAATATGGGGGCTTGCTTTTAGTAATGGAGATATAGAGTACAAAACAACAAGGCTAGACTAAACCTTTACAAAACACTGGTCAGATCCTAACCTGAGGGTTGAGTTCAAGCAGTTGTATTTTACAAATTAAACAATAGATGATCCTGAGAAATGAGCTTTAAATACTTTTCTTGCCACTGGTAAGAAGGGGCTTGACAGAATTAACAGATCAAGACTTTCCACGGACAATCAGAAAGATCCAAAAGAAATGTGGAAGATTCTCAAGGCCCAGCTCAAGATAAGCACTAACACCATAATCAACAAACTCCAACTGATGTCATACAGTGAGCTTATTGACCAGTTTGATGGAAAATGCTACAGCAAAGAGATTGAATGTGACTTTTCAAAGAGTAACTGCTAGAGCTGCTGACTGAGTTAGTACTCACCTCCATATTAATTAAACTGTACAGGAAAAATCGTTTAGACAAGAAAAAGGACCATACCATTGGTGCATTACTTGAGCCTGAAGCAAGTATGAAGCCATAATGACAGGCCAACAGTTACATGATTTACGTGCAGCTAACACTGTTTCTACAGTGAGAAAAGTACATCAAAGCAACAAAGTCTGTAATAGATGCCCATTCGTCACAGCTATGCAAAAGTTGTCCAGCTTTTCTTGATTTCTATAGAGCATGTGGCAAAAAGAATATTGGACATTCATGTGCAGGAAGTCTGGTTTCAAAGACCAGGCCAGACTCCAGAATAAAACATAAGTGACCACGCACAACACACTAGCAGTAAGGAAAGTGTTAAAAAGGTGCTGAAATACAAATACGTCTGAGATTCAAGTCAACCAAGTGAAAGGTGAATTTCTGAAGATGATCATGCTTTCCATTTTGTTAAACTGTCACATCACGTCAACGGTATAAAGCAATATGAAACTTTACAAGCATTCACATTATACGCCTGAAAAGGCAGGATAACACTCACTAAAAAGCTAAACTCAACACAGGATGTAATACCAATATATTACCGCCACACATCCTGAAAGACAGGTACCTCAAATAGCACGCCATGGTACAGCCTACAAGAGAATATCTCACAGCGTTTAATAATGTTGAATGCTCAAGATGGCTAGCACATGAATCTGGGTACTAGTCAGGGATAAATCAGGATATTCAACAAATTGTATATATATTTGTGGCATGCTAAACATATCAACAGTGGAGAGGGCCTCTATATCCACACAATGTTCCATTTAATCCACGTAGCAGCAGACCTATTCATGGTGTATGAAGAAGTTTGCATCCTTGTGATGGATTACTTCTCTAAATTGCCTGTAATGTGATGACTTAGAAACACAATGACGACAACTGTTAGCACTGCTGCCTCACAGCGCTAGAGCCCCGGGTTCAATTCTCGACTCAGGCAACTCTCTGTGTGGGGTTTGCACATTCTCCCCGTGTCTGCGTGGGTTTTCTCCAGATGCTCCGGTTTCCTCCCACAGTCCAAAAATGTGCAGGTTAGGTGATTTGGCCATGCTAAATTGCCCGTACTGTTAGATAAAGGGGTAAATGTAGGGGAATGGGTCTGGGTGGGTTACGCTTCGGCGGGTCGGTGTGGACTTGTTGGGCCAAAGGGCCTGTTTCCACACTGTAAGTAATCTAATCTAATCTAAACACTTGTTGCAAGATGAATGCTATTTTCAGTTCTTTGTCGTCCTAGATTATATGGTGTCTAATAGAGTGCAATACACTGGCAAACTGTTTCTAACAGGGTACTAAGTGCGGAGTGACACGTAACACATCACCACCTCAATATCCATGCTCAGGTATTCTTGCAGAATGTGTGGTAAGTACAACCAAATCAATGGTCATTGAGCTTTTTAAGATTAGCATTGTCATTCTCACATTGCATTGCTGCAATTTCATGCAACACCAATTGGAAAAGAGATCACCATCTCCAACACAAGTTATCCTCATAAGGCAAGTGCAAATGACTTTGCTCAGCAACCAAGTATCTAACCATTCAATGGTACATTATTTTTCAAAGACAGAGGAGAATGAATGAGGTATATGACAAGCAAGCAGCTAGAGAACTACCAAAAATGCTCACTGGGCAGGGAGTGCGGGTTAGAAATACAAATACAAATACTGAATACCAACAAAGATTTCTAGAATAGCTACAATAGTGTCAGAGTTATACTGTTCATGATGCTACATTTTAAAGGAGAAGAAGCCAGCTCACATCAGTCTACAACACACTAATCATGCATGAAAAGAATCAGGAAGGATACTCTGACAATGATGATTATGCAAGCGTGAGGACTGCAGATGCTGGAAATCAGAGTCCAGATTAGAGTGGTGCTGGAAAAGCACAGCAGGTCAGGCAGCATCTGAGGAGCAGGAAAATTGACGCTTCAGGCAAAAGCCCTTCATCAGGAATAGAGGCAGCGAGCCTCCGGGGTGGACAGGTATCGCTCCATTTATCTCTCCACCCAGGAGGCTCGCTGCCTGTATTCCTGATGAAGGGCTTTTGCCTGAAATGTCGATTTTCCTGCTCCTCAGATGCTGCCTGACCTGCTGTGCTTTTCTAGTGTCACTCTAATCTTGACAATAATGATTACAGAGGGATGTTAAATGGCAGCAAACAGCAGCAAGACAACAAAGTTGTCAGACAAGTGCAACAGAAAGCAATTTATAATTCTCTGGAAAGGTGTACAATCGCAAGGCCAGGATGAGTTGTCAAATCTCCAAAGCATCACATGGAAGTTTGAAATGTTAGCCTTATAAACTCTGCTTTCCCTGTTTGCTTAATTATGAAATTAACAATATGTGCCTTTTTGTGACATTTTTATCTTTGAAAACAGGCAATGTTGTTATGTCTTATGGTCAATATGTCAGTACGCCTTTAAGAGAGATGCTCATTACATCATCACTGGACGTACCCAAGGGTAGAAAGACCAGAAGGGTAGAAAAGATCCTTCCTTGGATCAATTGAAACATGAAATGCTACTGGAAGCATGTTATAATATTAGTAGCTTAATATTAGTCCAGATACCTATCTGTCACAGCAATGCAATGCTTGTGCATAATAATTGTTTGCAACAAATGCTTTTGGATTATTCAATACCACAATATCCATGCCCAGTTCCTTATGTTGCAGAAGAAAATATAAACATTCCCCTTGGACTCCCCCAGACTATGAGCCCACCATTTAACATCAGGCCATTGTGTCCACAACGGTCACTAATCTCCTCATATCTGGGCATCTCCTTGCCACAGACTCCAAGCACACAGTCCCCCAACCCTGTACAGCCTGCTAGTACTTTCTTCACAAAATCCACAAACATGACTGCCCAAGCAAACCCATTGTTTCTGCCTGTTCCTACTTACCTCTTCCTACCGTGATTAGCTTTGTTATCCCCTTGTCTAGTTCTTTCCCATTTACATTTGCAATTCTTCTGACACTTCATGTCAGTTTCAGAATTTCCAGTTTGCCTGCTCCAGCCACTTCTTCTTTATTGTGGATGTTCAATCCCTTTACACATCTACCTCCCCTTCAGAATGTTCTCAGGGCTGTCTGCTTCTTCCTGGAGCAAAGACCTGAACCATCCCCATCTATCATCACCCTCCTCTGCCTGGTCAAGCTCGTCCTTACACTGAATAACTTCTGTTTTAACTCCTCCTACTTTCCACAGGTCATAGGTATGGCTATGGGTACCCATGTGGGCCCTATTTATGCCTGTCTCTTTGTGTGGTACGTGAAGTATTCCTATAACTCTTTCTTCAGTTATAGTTCATTGGTGCTGCTTCCCTTTCTTATCTGGAATTAGAAAAACCTATTGATTTTGCTTCTTGTTTCCACCCCGCTCTTAACTTCATCTGGTCCATCTCTTATTCCTCCCTTCCCTTCCTTGACATCTCTGTTACCATTTCTGGGACAGGCAGGCCACCAGTATCCACTATAAACCCACCGACTCACATAGTTACCTTGACCATACATCCTCACAGCCAGCTTCCTGTAAAGTGTCTATTCAGATCTCCAATTCCTCCAACTCTGTCCCACCTGTACCAATGATGCCACTTTCTGCAGGGAGCATCAGAAATGTCCACCTTCTTCCAAAACTGAGGAATTCCTGCTACTGTGGTTGACAGAACCCTTAGCCCTTTCAGATCCATCTCCCGCATTTCTGCTCCCACCCCTCTTCCTCTCTCCACTACACCAATTGGGTTCCCCTGGTTCTCACCTTCTACCCACCAGCAGCCAAATCTAAAAGATTATAAATGGCCATTTCTGAAACCTCCAGCAGCTTGCCACCACCAGACTCATATTCCCTCCCCTCCCTTATCACCATGGTCCATTCCTCCTTCACTCCCAACACCCCTAAAGCCTGACGTTTCGAGTCTAACTGACCCTTTGTCATAGGGTCAGTTAGACTTGAAACGTCAGCTCTTTTCTCTCTTTACAGATGCTGCCATACTTGCTGAGATTTTCCAGCATTTTCTCTTTTGGTTTCAGATTCCAGCATCCACAGTAATTTGTTTTTACCCCTAAAGCCTCACAGCACCTGTGCATGCAATACTCCTTCCCTCATCACTATCCAATGCCCCAGAGCCACCTTCCAGGTGAAGCAGAGATTTTCCTGTACTCACGTAACAGAATCTAGTCTACTCTATTAACTGCTCACAATGTGGCCCAGTCTGCATTGGGAAGATGAAGCACAAAATGGGTAACCGCTTTGCAGAGTACTTACGTTCTGTCTGCAAAAAATGACTCTGAGCTTCCAATTGCCTGTAATTTTAACATACCACCATGTTCCCTGGTCAATGTCTCTGCCTCAGGCTGGCTGCAGTGCTCCAGCAAAGCTCAATGTCACCTGGGAGAAAAGCACCTCTTTTTTTTTACTTGGGGACCATGTAGCTTTCTGGATTCAATATTGAATTCAATAATTTTAGGGCCTGGACACTTTCTTCCCTTTACCCAGCTTCAACCCCAGTCTTTGTCACCACATGGCTGCTTTCATCATAGCCAATCCATTTTCAGCTACTAATGGTCCCCATTATCTGTTTTTCTCTTTCTCTGGTTCACCATTTTCCATAACTTCAGATGAAGGATTACTGGATGCAAACTATTAACTCTGCTTTCTCTCCACAAATGCTGTCAGTCCTGCTGAGTTTCTAGAACACTTGCTGTTTCTATTTCAGATTGCCAACATTGACAATTCTTTGTTTTATAACGTAAATATGCCATGTCAGATTAAAAAGCCTATTGGATGCAAACTCACAACAACAGCAAGCTTCCTGCTGTCCTAGCTGGAGTTTATTCATTCGCCACAGACTGGGAATTAAATCTGTAATCATTGTTTCTGATCTGGGCATCTGTTAAATGTCAACCACATTGCTGTGGTCTGGAGTCACAAGTAGGCCAGACCAAGTAAAGATGGCAGATTTCCTTTCCCAAAGGACCTTAGTGAACTGGATGTTATTTCATAAGAATTCGGAATGGTTTCATGGGTCCACTGCTACTGAGACTAATTTATAATTTTTGTTAATAATTGAATCTAAACTCATCTTAGCGCTCATGCCCCAGGGTACTAGTTTGGGCCTTTGGATTACTAGACTAGTATCATTACCACTGTGCTACCTTTCCCTTAATGATTAATACCATATCAAACCAAGCTTTTACCAGGGAAGCCATTAGGAAGATCCATGAATTGATCTACATTTAATAGCTAGTTGTGGCGATAGACATTGAGAAATTAGTCTACTTGGAATAAATAAAACCTATACATTTTATTTAGGGTTCATGATCATACTGAACAGACATTAGTTTCCTTCAAAGTTAAACTTGCAGCTACAAAAGTTATGATTCCCTTTCACCTGTTTGTGTGTTACCCTCCATGGCAGCTTTCATGACATTACTGAAGGTAATTGTTTGGTTATAGCAATTCACCAGATTACCTAAATGTCAGCCTTTGGTTTGCTTGCTGGATAAAGCCAAACTCCAATGTTTGTTTCTTGATATGCTACTGTGCAGAAGCGAACTGCTTTACTGACTATTTATGTATATAAAGATATTTTTATGAACAAGATTTGGAGATGCCGGTGTTGGACTGGGGTGTACAAAGTTAAAAATACACAACACCAGGTTATAGTCCAACAGGTTTAATTGGAAGCACACTAGCTTTCGGAGCGACGTTCCTTCATCAGGTGATAGTGGAGGGCTCAATCCTAACACAGAATTTATAGCAAAAAGTTGCAGTGTGATGTAACTGAAATTATACATTGAGAAATTGATTGTCTGTTGAGCCTTTCATCTGTTAGAATACAGTGATAGTTTCACTTCTTTCATGTGTAAATCACAAAACCTTTTTTTAAAAAAGGTTGTATTCTTGGGTTAGCTGTTAACAATGGTAATAGCGAGACAATATGTTGAAGGTGTTGGCCCCCTGTGTTCTCTGTCTATGCCATGATGTTTAGATTGATTCACCATTGTTAACAGCTAATCCGAGAATGCAACCTTTTTCAAAAAAAGGTTTTGTGATTTACACATGAAAGAAGTGAAACTATCACTGTATTCTAACAGTTGAAAGGTTTACCAGACAATCAATTTTTCAATGTATAATTTCAGTTACATCACACTGTAAATTTTTGCTATAAAGTCTGTGTTAGGATTGAGCCCTCCACTATCACCTGATGAAGGAGTGTCGCTCCGAAAGCTAGTGTGCTTCCAATTAAACCTGTTGGACTATAACCTGGTGTTGTGTGATTTTTAACTTTATGAACAAGGTATGTTTTGAAATTTTAAAAGTCATCTTAGATGAAACACTTGATGCATATAATCCAGACATTTTATTTATTTAAAAACATTATATACATGCAAGTTGTTATTGAATTTTTCTGAAGTTCTCAGCCTGTCATCTAATTTATCAGCCAAATGATCAAGATTTAATTGTGGTTTAAGACAAGTAGACAATACCCAGTGTTGTGAAACAGCATATCTTTCTGAGCAGCTAATGATTGGCACTAGCCCAGAGGGCACATGTCCAAGTGCTTGGTTAAAGTAGTAGGTTCAAAGTCATGTCTTAAAGGAGGAGAGAGAGGAAGAAACATTTAGTGAGAAAATTCTACAGGTTTATAGTCATGTCAGCTGAAGGCATGGCCACAGCAATTAAAATTGGAGATATTCAAGAAGCCAGAACTAAAGAAGTGCAGATATCTCAGAGAGCTGTGGGGCTGAGGGAGATTACGGCAATACGGAGAAGCGAGATCATGAAGGGATTTGGAAATGAGATTTTAAAATTGAGCTGTTGTTTGACCAGGACCATTATAGTTGGATTAGTGGTGCTGGAAGAGCACAGCAGTTCAGGCAGCATCCAACGAGCAGCGAAATCAACGTTTCGGGCAAAAGCCCTTCATCAGGAATAAAGGCAGTGAGCCTGAAGCATGGAGAGATAAGCTAGAGGAGGGTGGGGGTGGGGAGAGAGTAGCATAGAGTACAATGGGTGAGTGGGGGAGGAGATGAAGGTGATAGGTCAAAGAGGAGAGGGTGGAGTGGATAGGTGGAAAAGAAGATAGGCAGGTCGGACAAGTCAAGGAGGCAGTAACTGAGCTGGAAGTTTGAAACTAGGATGAGGTGGGGGAAGGGGAAATGAGGAAGCTGTTGAAGTCCACATTGATGCCCTGGGGTTGAAGTGTTCCGAGGCGGAAGATGAGGCGTTCTTCCTCCTGGCGTCTGGTGGTGAGGGAGCGGCGGTGAAGGAGGCCCAGGACCTCCATGTCCTCGGCAGAGTGGGAGGGGGAGTTGAAATGTTGGGCCACGGGGCGGTTTGGTTGATTGGTGCGGGTGTCTCGGAGATGTTCCCTAAAGCGCTCTGCTAGGAGGCGCCCAGTCTCCCCAATGTAGAGGAGACCGCATCGGGAGCAACGGATACAATAAATGATATTGGTGGATGTGCAGGTGAAACTTTGATGGATGTGGAAGGCTCCTTTAGGGCCTTGGATAGAGGTGAGGGAGGAGGTGTGGGCACAGGTATTACAGTTCCTGCGGTGGCAGGGGAAAGTGCCAGAATGGGAGGGTGGGTTGTAGGGGGGTGTGGACCTGACCAGGTAGTCACGGAGGGAACGGTCTTTGCGGAAGGCGGAAAGGGGTGGGGAGGGAAATATATCCCTGGTGGTGGGGTCTTTTTGGAGGTGGCGGAAATGTCGGTGGATGATTTGGTTGATGCGAAGGTTTGTAGGGTGGAAGGTGAGCACCAGGGGCGTTCTGTCCTTGTTACGGTTGGAGGGGTGGGGTCTGAGGGCGGAGGTGCGGGATGTGGACGAGATGCGTTGGAGGGCATCTTTAACCACGTGGGAAGGGAATTTGCGGTCTCTAAAGAAGGAGGCCATCTGGTGTGTCCTATGGTGGAACTGGTCCTCCTGGGAGCAGATACGGCTCTTTCCGCCTTCCGCAAAGACCGTTCCCTCCATGACTACCTGGTCAGGTCCACACCCCCCTACGATCCACCCTCCCATTCTGGCACTTTCCCCTGCCACAGCAGGAACTGTAAAACCTGTGCCCACACCTCCTCCCTCACCTCTATCCAAGGCCCTAAAGGAGCCTTCCACATCCATCAAGGTTTCACCTGCACATCCACCAATATCATTTATTGTATCCGTTGCTCCCGATGCGGTCTCCTCTACATTGGGGAGACTGGGCGCCTCCTAGCAGAGCGCTTTAGGGAACATCTCCGAGACACCCGCACCAATCAACCAAACCGCCCCGTGGCCCAACATTTCAACTCCCCCTCCCACTCTGCCGAGGACATGGAGGTCCTGGGCCTCCTTCACCGCCGCTCCCTCACCACCAGACGCCTGGAGGAAGAACGCCTCATCTTCCGCCTCGGAACACTTCAACCCCAGGGCATCAATGTGGACTTCAACAGCTTCCTCATTTCCCCTTCCCCCACCTCATCCTAGTTTCAAACTTCCAGCTCAGTTACTGCCTCCTTGACTTGTCCAACCTGCCTATCTTCTTTTCCACCTATCCACTCCACCCTCTCCTCTTTGACCTATCACCTTCATCTCCTCCCCCACTCACCCATTGTACTCTATGCTACTCTCTCCCCACCCCCACCCTCCTCTAGCTTATCTCTCCATGCTTCAGGCTCACTGCCTTTATTCCTGATGAAGGGCTTTTGCCCGAAACGTTGATTTCGCTGCTCGTTGGATGCTGCCTGAACTGCTGTGCTCTTCCAGCACCACTAATCCAGTATTTGATTTTCAGCATCTGCAGTCATTGTTTTTACCTGCAGGACCATTATAGGTCAATGAACACAGGGTTGATGGCTGAACAGAATTCAGTGTAAGTGTGAACAAGGGGAATAGTATTTTGGATAGTTTCAAGATTATTGAAGGTGGATTGTGAGAGGCAAGCCAAGTATGTGTTGTAATAATCTGTCAGCTCTAACTTTACAGCAAGGCTCAATTTGAAACTATGAGGGTGAATTTCCAGAGGGATTCTCTCACTTCATTGCCTCATTTCCTGAACAAATTCATCCACACTCAACAGAGCAGCTCAACAGAGAAAACAATTCAAGATCAATAAACTTTGATACAATTATGTCCATCTGATCAGCTTTCCCTCAGTCGCTTTGCATCTTATCAGCAACTGATCATGAATATTTATTAATATAATTTATTGTTTATAAATGTTTAGCTTAAACAGGATTCGGAGATGTCGGTGTTGGACTGGGGTGTACAAAGTTAAACATCACACAACACCCCACCCTCCTCTAGCTTATCTCTCCATGCTTCAGGCTCACTGCCTTTATTCCTGATGAAGGGCTTTTGCCCGAAACGTCGATTTCGCTGCTCGTTGGATGCTGCCTGAACTGCTGTGCTCTTCCAGCACCACTAATCCAGTATTTGGTTTTCAGCATCTGCAGTCATTGTTTTTACCTTGTTGATTTTAACCCTACTGCGAATCCTCTTGCAAGGATGCCTGCCTTGAAGAAGTTTTCCTCCTCTCTCTACAAGAATCTCAGGGAGTCCCTCTCCCACTGCAACTCCCAGATCATTTCCTCTGCTCTGAAGCTCTTCAACCATGTTGTGCTATGCTACTCTCTCCCCACCCCCACCCTCCTCTAGCTTATCTCTCCATGCTTCAGGCTCACTGCCTTTATTCCTGATGAAGGGCTTTTACCCAAAACGTCGATTTCGCTGCTCGTTGGATGCTGCCTGAACTGCTGTGCTCTTCCAGCACCACTAATCCAGTATTTGGTTTTCAGCATCTGCAGTCATTGTTTTTACCAGGTTATAGTCCAACAGGTTTAATTGGAAGCACACTAGCTTTCGGAGTGACGTTCCTTCATCAGGTGATGAAGGAGCATTGCTCCGAAAGCTAGTGTGCTTCCAATTAAACCTGTTGGACTATAGCCTGGTGTTGTGTGATTTTTAACCTTTAGCTTAAACAGGTTAGCTTAAGACAGGCTTCTTAGCAGTGTGGAGGAACAGAGGGATCTTGGGGTCCATGTCCATTGATCCCTCAAAGTTGCCACCCAAGTTAATAAGGCGTATGGTGTGTTGGCTTTCATTAGCAGTGAGATTAATCTTTAGAGCTGCGAGATTTTGTTGCAGCTCTATGGAGTCCTGGTTAGACCATACTTAGAATACTGTGTGCAGTTCTGGTCATCTCATTATAGAAAAGATGTGAAAGCTTTAGAGAGGGTGCAGAGGAGATTTATCAGGATGCTGCCTGTACTGGAAGGCATGTCTTATGAAGAAAGGTTGAGGGAGCTAGGGCATTCCTCATTGGAGTGAAGAAGAATGAGAGGTGACTTGATAGAGGTATACAAGGTAATGAGAGGAATGGATGGAGTTGATAGCTAGAGACTTTTTCCCATGGTGGAAATGTCTATCACGAGGGGGCATAATTTTCAGGTGATTGGCGGCAGGTTTAGGGGAGATTTCAGAGATAGGTTCTTTACACAGAGTGGTGGGTGTGTGGAATGTGGTGGTAGTCGAGTCAGATACATTAGGGACATTTAAGTGACTCTTGAATAGGCACATGGAAGATAGTACAATGAAGGGTATGTAGGTTAGTCTGATCTTAGAGTAGGATAAAAAATCATCACAACATCAAGGGCTGAAGGTCCTGTACTGTGCTGTACTGGTCTATATTCTAATATTTATCATAGGAAAAATGTTAGAAGCTTCATTGAAAATGATATAACAGAGCACTTGGACAAGTTCAATTTAATCAGGCAGAGTCAACATGGTTTTGTCAAAAATAAATCATACTTAAGTGATTTTTTTGGAGTTCTTTGAAAAAGAAACTAATGCTTTAAATTCGGCAGCACGGTGGCACAGTGGTTAGCACTGCTGCCTCACAGCGCCAGAGACCCGGGTTCAATTCCCGCCTCAGGTGACTGTCTGTGTGGAGTTTGCACATTCTCCCCGTGTCTGCGTGGGTTTCCTCCGGGTGCTCCAGTTTCTTCCCATAGTCCAAAAATGTGCAGGTTAGGTGAATTGGCCATGCTAAATTGCCCATAGCGTTAGTGTAGGGGAATGGGTCTGGGTGGGTTGCGGGTCAGTGTGGATTTGCTGGGCTGAAGGGCCTGTTTCCACACTGTAAGTAATCTAATTAAGTGTATCTGTGAACGCATTGTAATTAGATTTCCAGAATGTGTTTGATAAGGTTCCACATCAAAGATCATTGCGGAAAATAAAAGCTCATGGTGAAGGGGATAACATATTGGGATGGATAAAAGATTGACTGGCAAACAGGAAGCAGAGAGTGGGAACAAATGAGTCTTTTTTGGGTTGGCAGGATATAGCAGCTTGGTAAATGTTTTGAATGATGGGACTGAAGATATGGTAGCGAAAGTTGCTGATGACACAAAGAAAGATAGGCAAGTGCATTGTAAATAGGACATAAGGAGTTTACAAATGGATATAGATAGGTTAAGTGAGTGGGCAAAGATCTGGTAAATGGAGGATAATGTGGGAAAATGTAAAATTGCCCACTTGGCAAAAAAAAGAAAAGAAGCATATTATCCAAATGGTCAGAGGTTGTACAGATCCGAGCTGCAGGGAGATTTGGGTGTCTTCCTGAATGAATTATAAAAGTTTAGTATCCAGGTATATCAAGTTATCAGAAAAACTGATAGCTTTTTTTTATTGTGAGGGGAATTCAATTCAAGAGTAAGAAGGTTATGCCTCAGTTATACAGGGCATTGATGAGACTGTATCTCGAGTCCTGTGTATAGTACTGGTCAACAAACTTGTGGAAAGATATTCATGTTGGAAGCAGTTCGCAGAAGGTTTACCTGGAATTATTGCCTTATGAGGAAAGGTTAGATGGGCTAGGCCTGTATCCTGTGGACTTTAGAAGAGTCAGAGGTGACTTAACTGATACATAACATCTTGAGGTGACCTGACCAGGTGGATGTGAAAGGGATGTTTCCTCTTGTGGAGGAATCTAGAACTAGGGCTCAAAGTTTAAAAATAAGAGGTCGCCCATTTATGACCGTGTTAGGAAGATTTTTCTGTCAGTGGTTTGTGAGTCTTTATAATTCCCTTCCTAAAAGACAGTGGATGGGAATCTTGAAATATTGTTAATGCAGAGTTATATAGATTCCTGAGTATAAAGGGGATGAAAGATTATTAGGGGTATGCAGGATTGTAGAGTTGAGGTTAAAGTCAGATCAGCCATGATCTGATTGAATTGTGGAGTGGATTGAAAGGGCTCAAAGAGCTAAGTGACCTAAATATTTTCTAACCAACTTGTTCAAAGATGTTATTAAACACCTCAGGAGCCATTGGGACTTGTATCTGGACCTCTGGCTCATTCTTGTTCCTTTTTCATACATTTATATATTTGCATGTTTGTAGACACAGATTTCCTCATTGAGCCAAATAAAACAAAGTCACTATCCATACAATTCAAAACCCTTTCTCAAAGAAGTTGCAAAGACACCTCCTTTCACTAACCATCTTCAAAATTTATCAGAGCTGAATCTACACTTGGCATCTCAAATTGTCTAAGTATGTGTGGTAATAAACCCTTGGTACTACTGTTGCCTTCACCAAATAAAATCTTCTGAGTGCTATCCTTTTTAATCTGAATTGAGCCCTGAAATATAAACAAGGGGAAACACACTGTCTGCTGCTTTAGTTTGCTTCTGAAAGACACCAACAACCCCTCATATGAACGTATGTACTTGTGAATGAAGAACGTGAGGATATTAAATATGACATGACAATGCATTTCATATGACTCTATTTCTTCATTGTCTGAATGCTGTAATGCTGTATACAGATGAACTATGCCCGTACATATTTAAGCATGTCCTCCCTGCTTTCAGGAGACTCACTCCTAAAATCCAATAACATCAAATAGGCTGCATTCCAAAATAGCTGTGTTTCTTCCCAATGCCAGTGAATTCCCTATTGCTAATGCTGGCTTTAATATGGTAAACCAGCTTCATCTTGTGAAAGCAAAATATTTTGTTTGAACAAATGATGTTAAGAAAGAAAGGTGGAGCTGTTTGATTTGCAGTGGTGAATCAAGGGTAACACTTCGGAATCCAAGGTCAACATCTGCCATTTATGCCCTGCAGTTCAAAATTGTGCAGAGGGCAAACAAATTCATTCACAGCATCCCAAGCACAGTTTGTGACTAACAGTGCTCTGTATAGTTCATTGGTTGTACTGTTTCGCAGAGAACATTTTGGGACCTTAAAACATCAGAACAGAAGTAGGCCATTCAGCCCATCGAGTCCGATCCGCATTCAATGAGATCATGCCTGATCTGATGATCCTCAACTCTTCTTTCTTGTGTGTCCCCTGTAACCCTTGATTCCATTATTGCTTAAACTTCTGTCTATCTCAGCCTTGAATGCTTTGTTGAATCTTTATTGGTGTCAAAAGATGTAGTAGATAGTTGAATAGATAACCAACTGATATCAACCCCATCACTTCTGACAGCATGAAAGTGAGTAAAGCCAGTTCAAAATATGTCTCATGAAATTTCATACAGTTCAGTAAATTCACTTCTTTCAGCTGAGGGATTCAATTTAGTCATCATATATGCAAAAAATATGAGTGACAGAGCCTGAGCAGGTTAAGGGAATGAGAGTAAACACAACATTTACATAATTCTGTTTTCAATAAACATGAACCAAAAACAAATCAAACAGATTTGTTGAGTACGTTGTAAACATTAAGTATCCAGCCATCACATGGCGGCTGCTGTATATTCTAGGTATTATTATTGCATTTAGTTCTGGTTACATCCAGGGTCTAGGAGTGATGGAGTAGCAGATGACAAGATCAATGCCTAGTAGATTGAGCAACATTGATATAATTGAATGTTAAGAGAAGTTATTTAAAAGTACTACGAGGTACAGAAATGATTAACCTAGAGCACCATTTCAAGACTCATTTCAGGTTTGTTATGCCTCAACGCTGGCATCATTGTCATTAGGTGTTTGATTCTAGTGAAAGCTGCTTCTTGTTATATGCCTATTTACCAGTGCACATTTTACCATGATACAATAACTACAAGATAAACAGGCAAAAGATGAAATTCAGGACAGATGTCAGGAAGTGCTTGCTCACAAAGAAAACAATAATCATGAGGAATCTTTCCTACATGATGTTGGTTGCTAAAGTTGCTGTATCACCCGAGAAACAGGCTGTTGCTTAAGCCTGAATGGCTCATTACCTCTGTATCTTAAGAGGAATTGGGTGAATCAAAATGGCTGCTTGTTTTCTATTCCTTGCTGCTGTGGACGTGCAACAGAATAGTGAGAGAATTTACTTTGAACGCCTGAGCAAAGCAGAGTACAATCACAGATGGTTGTACGTGCTCTTTGGAATTGCTATTCCCTAAAAGGGGATCACAAAATAGTGGATTTCTCATCCCCGATGATGATTGTGGATGATCCATCAATCTGTAGCCATGAGAGAAACCATCATGGGCAGTGATGAGAATCTAGTTTGACTGCTATAGAGAGCTCACCAGAATAAACACATAATTGCAGATGTGTGAAGTCAATAACATAGTTATGCACTAGGCAACAGGACTGTGCCTGGATCCTAATAGGATGAATGCTGCAGAGATCCAGTGACCAACAGATGTGAAAGCAGTGCAATGATTTGTGGTAGTCATGAATTCTCTAACAAAACTTTAAGGTTCAATTTGTCACATCACATCCCCTATCAAAGAGTTATAGGGTCACAGAGGAGGAAGCAGCTTTCACCAGAATCAAACACCGAGTCACAATAATGCTCGTGCTGAGGTGCTGCACATCAACGATGAAGTCACCTTGCAATGTAATGCCAGTGAGAAAGACTTAGAACAAGCCCTATGCATCAAAGAAATCCAGTTGAATTTGTGTAATGACTTGCGCTGGGCAAGCCTCTTCAACTTATGATAGTTACACGTCAATGCTGTACATCATTAAGCTCTTGGGAAAGAAGGGATGGAGTGGCACCCTTCTTGATTCATCATTCCAATTGACTAGTCATGATAAGACTCATTTAAAAGCAAGCCTTCCCTTGTGGATACCTTCCCCAGACCAAATGTTTTTTTTTGTTTCAAGGGATTTCTTGAGTTAACAAAGGTGTGAGTTATTAGTTATTAACTACAAAAAGAAATAATAATATAACACATATACTTACAGATTCAGAATAGAATTTAACAATTTCTAGCCCATTAATTTATCCAATGCAATCTTTCTTATAATACTAATTTCATTAATTTCTCATTCTCCCTAAACACTTGGATCCCTATTTCTGGAAAATTTCTTTTTTTTCCTCAATGAAAACAGACACAAAGTAAACATTTAGCTTCTCTAACATTTCTCTATTCTCCATTATAAATTTTCCTGACTCTGCTTGTAATTGTAATTGTTTTAGACAAACCTTTCTTTTTTCTGTATTAATAGAAGCTTTTACAACCCATTTTTATGTTTATCACTAGATTTCACACATATTATTTTATCCCTTTCCTCACATCAGATTCCTGCTCCTACTTTGCTGTACTCTAAAAACTTCCCAATCCTCAAATTTATTGTTATTCCTGGCAACTTTATAGGCCTTTTTGTTTACTCTAATTCAATCCTGAACTTCCTTTGTCAGGTATGGTTGACTGACCTGTTTTGACCTTTTATATCTGAAAGAATGTACAATTGTTGTAAGTCATGTAATACCTTTAAAGACTATCCAATGCCTTTGTACAGTCATGCATTTTAATATATTTTTCCAATTCACTACAGTCAACTTATGCCTCATGACTTTACAATTTCCCTAATTCAAATTTAACCATCTTAGTTTCAGACTTAATTGTTGTGGGCACTCATCTCTAAAGGTTTGTTTAAACAAGATTTTTAATGAGTCCTTTTTCTTTACATGGTACTAAGTCTAAACTATGACAACTTCTAGTAGGCCCTTCAATGTACTGATCTGAAAAACCATCCCTTACACACCCCAGATACTCATCCTCCACAGCTTTAATGCTCAATTGGTTTACCCAGTTTATATGCAAATTGAAATCATCCATGGTAACTGTATTTCCCATTCTCCTTACTTCTCTTCTCTCTCCTGATTAATACTATTCTCTATACGACCACTAATATTTTCTAGCCTCTAAGTAACTCCAAACAATGCCTGCTGTCCCTTGCTGTCTCTTAACTTGACCCAAATAGATTCCACACCTTGATCTTGCAAACTAAGATTCTAGATCAGATTGGGTTGTCTGGTTGGTTCAGACAAGTTGGACCGAAGGATCTGTTTCTGTACTGTATGACTCGATGTATTATTAGTCTCGTCCTTTGTTATCAGCACAATACTTCATTTTTCTTCTTGTCTGTATTTACTTGAATATTGAATAACCTTGAAAATTCAATCATCCATCCTGGTGGTCATGCAACTAAAAGTTCTGTAATGGCAATGAGATCATACCCTTGTATGTCTATGTGTGCCTTTTGATTATCTACCTTGCTGCAAATGCTTTGTCTCCTGTCTTCTAGCTGGCGGAGCATTTTGCTGACCTTCTGTTACCGATTTTAATTCCATCAAATCTGGATTACCTCTCGAGGGTTTCTCACCACCCCGATAAGCTGGGTTAAAGTCACTCCAACAGCACTGGCAAATCTCCCTGTGAGCCCGTCAGTCCCAATCCTGTTTAAATGTAACCTGTCCACTTTGTACAGGTCACACCTGCCATATTCCTTCGAAATCTGATGCCCTCCCTCCATTCCCTTCCCAACAGGAATGCTGTTGGAGGAACAGAGAGTGACTGGGTCAGGGCAGGTATCTACATTGTCTGGTAATTATAAGCAGATCCACAAATGCCTATTCCAGAAGAAAGCCTCACTTAGTCACATCTATCTAAATGGAAAGGACTGAGGTGGGGAGAATGATAGGAAACCGTGTACCCATGGGAAAGAGGGAAATGCTGGGAGACCTCATCAAGATACAAGGAGTGATGCTGAGATGAAAGGCGAGGCTAAGAGGCCTATCCGTTTAACTGTCTAAAGTTAGGGCATACCTGGGTAAACTGTCATGACATGGGGAAAAACAGTGGGATTTATCAGAACACATACACTCCATGAAGAAATCGCAAGTTAGTCAGAGACCATAGAAGACCAGCTAACTGCAAATCTCCATAAAGTTATTGTTCAGAATGCAGATGAGGTTAAACAAACCACAGAGAATATGGTTAGTACCAAGATGCTGGTAAAAGGGATTGATGGAGGATACATGCACATTTCCCATTACCAGTACATCTGGAGTGTGAGCTGCTTTTTGGATTTGTTACTAGGGGAGACATTCTCACTTTGCCTGTGAGCAGGATTGACTGCCTCCTTGGGAATGACATGGCAGCATTAAAGTCAACAGCAATCCCATTGGCCCCTAAGAAGCCCTTTGAGGTCAGAAAGACCAAAAGGTCCATGGGAAAATGTTGGGTCCATGGCCAGACAAGGTCAGCCAAACAACTTCCAAACATTGTTCTTCTGGTCAAGATTCTCCTTTACTAATGCCATCCTTATAATGACTTAGAACATAGAACAGTACAGCACAGTACAGGCGCCTCAACCCTCAAGACTGTGCCAACCTTTTATCCTAATCTAAGATACAAACCCTTCATGTACCTATCCAAGAGTTGCTTAAATGTCCCTAATGTATCTGACCCTAATGTATCTGACTGTATTACCACTGCTGGCAGTGCACTCCAAGCACTCACCACTCTCTATGTAAAGAGCCTACCTCTTACATCTCCCCAAACCTTCCTCCAATCACCTTAAAATTAAGCCCCCTCATGACAGACATTTCCGCCCTGGGAAAAAGTCTCTGGCTATCGACTCTATGCTCTCAACATCTTGTACACCTCTAACAAGTCACCTCTTATGCTTCTTTGCTCCAATGAGAAATGTCCTAGCTCCCTCAAACTTTCTTCATAAGACATGCCCTCCAATCCAGGCAGCATCCCAGCAAATCACCTCTGCACCCCCTCTGCAGCTTCCACATCCTCCTATAATGAGGTGACTGGAACTGAACACAATATTCCAAGTGTGGTCTAACCAGGGCTCTATAAAGCTGCAGCATAGCCTCACAGCTCTTAAGCTCAATCCCCCTGCTAATGAAAGCCAACACACCATATGCCTTCTTGAAAACTCTATCAACTTGGATGACAGCTTTGAGAGATCTATGGACGTGGACCTCAAGATCCCTCTGTTCTGCCACACTGCCAAGAGTCCTGCCTTTAACCCTGCATTGTGCATTCAGATTCGACCTTCCAAAGTGAGTCACTTCACACCTTTCCAGGTTGAACTCCATCTGCCACTTATCAGCTCAGTACTGCATCCTGTCAATGTCCCGTTGCAACTTGGAACAGCCCTCCACATTGGCCACTAGTGTACCAACCTTTGTGTCGTCAGTAAACGCACTAATCCGCCCTTCCACTTCTTCATCCAAGTCATTTATAAAAATCACAAAGATCAGAAATCCCAGAACTAATCCCTACTGAAGACCACTTGTCACCAAGCTGCAAGCTGAATACTTTCCATTTACCACCACCCTCTATCTTCTATGGGCCAGCTCAGCTTCACCTCTGATTCCATCTTGTCTGTTGTCCTAAACATTGAACATGGCTGAATATTCAATTTCCAACCCTGGTCACCATTAAGCCCTGGCAAATAAATCTTATGGCACGGTGGCTCAGTGCTGCTTCATAGCACCAGGGTCCCAGGTTCAATTCCAGCCTTGGGTGACTGTCTGTGTGGAGTTTGCACGTTCTCCTTGTGTCTGCGTGGGTGTGCTCTGGTTTCCTCTCACAGTCCAAAGATGTGCAGGCCAGGCGAATTGGCCATGTTAAGTTGCCCATAGTGTTAGTTGCATTAGTCAGAGGGAAATGGATCTGGGTGGGTTACTCTTCAGAGGGTCGGTGTGGACTTGTTGGGCCAAAGGGCCTGTTTCCACACTGTAGGGAATCTAATCTCTTACTTGTGCTATAGATTATCTCTGCGATTAAGAATGCTGCGTGCATGATTTGTTATGTTTGTAGTGTTTATCGTTTAATAAACTCAAGAAAGCATCGTTAATTTGGTTCCTCTTTAAAATGCAATTAGCTTTGGATTGGGAAACTGGATCCACAAGGAAAGGGTTTGTTTAAAAATTAATCATATTTCAACTGACCGAGAGAGGGATTGAAATAAGATGGGGGGCCAGTTCACCCTTTCTTTACTAGGAGCAGAATCATTTGGGGATTTTTCATCCGTAATCATAACCAACTGGAAATCCTCACCCAGGGACAATGATTTGTAACAAACCTGAGCAGCTCTGTGATACAGAGCTCTGCTTTACTGGCTGTTCTCAGGGTTACACACTGAGACAAACATTAACTACTGCTGGAGCAACACCAACTCGTTGAAAGATGTTCTTTGCTGTGCATGAAACTTGCTGATCTTCCAATTCAAAGAACCTTAAATGACTGAACTTTGACTGGTATATTCCAGGATCCAGGTCCATATACTGACAGAACGCTTTAAGCTTGGGGCAGCTGTTGCAAATTCTCAATAGGGAATTGTTGCTATTTAAGGCCCTTAGCCAAGTAGACTGAGGATCTGGAACCCATATAAGATCTCTCAGGCTGTAAGCACCAGAGAATGTTTGACCTGAAATGGAAATGTACATTGTAAATATGGCAAATACAATAAGGCATTTCATATAGTACATTGAAAGAAACTGTAGTTGAGAATTTGAACTATATGTAAGTTTTTAAAAAGTTATGAGTAAGTAGATATTTTGGGAAAGAAAGTGATATTATTTTTTAGTTTATTTTGTGGAGCCATCAACCATTGATGTTATAAAAAGAACTACAGATGCTGGAAATCTAACATAAAAATGGGAAGTGCTAGAGAAACTCAGCAGGTCTGACAGCACCAGTGGAGAGAAGAACAGAGTTAATGTTTCGGGCCCAGGAGTTTGGAGGCCTGACTGTGTACGAACATAGGAGCAGGATCAAGCCATTCAGCCCCTCTAGCCCACTCTGCCATTCTGGACTATGGCTGATTATCTACATCAACAGTACATCCCAGCACTACCTTGTAAACCTTGGTGTAATTAATAGCTAGAAATCCATCACTCTCTATCTTGAAATTATGACTTGAATAATGGTTGAATTTAGACCACCCTCTGGAGCAACCAGCTCTAAAGATTCACCATCCTCTGAATGCAGACGTTTTTCCTCATCTCAGTCCTAAATGACTTGTTTTCTGTCCAAGACTGTGACCCATACCCGGGGAAACAGCCTTTCTGTGTTTACTCTATATATCTTTCTAAGATTGGAGTAAGCTTTGATGAGATCACCTCTCATTCTAATAAATTCCAGAGAATATTGGCTCAGTCTCCTCAAGTTCTCCCCACAGTCCAGTCCTACTATCCCCAGTATCAGTCTGGTGAACATCACTATACACCCGCTAAAAGAAATAAATCCTTCCTTAGACAAGAGGACCAGAACTTCACGAAATACTTGAAATGGGACTCACAGGTGTTGTAAAAATTGAACCAAGACATTTTTAATTCGGCACTCAAATTCTCATCAGACAACGACTAACATTAGGGCAAAACTGTGGATGCTGGAATCTGAAACACAGAGAATGCTAGAAAAACTCAGCAGGTCTGGTAGCATATACAGACACAGAAACAGAATCAACATTTTGAGTCCAATAATTCATTTCTTCAGAACAGAAGTAGAGGGGCCTGGTTGAAGTGTTCTTTTGTGACAGGAAGCCTGTATCCAGTGCTGTCATTCAGGGTTCAGTTCTGGTTCTTTTGCTGTTTACTTTAATGATCCAGACTGAACATAGAAAGTGTAATCGGTAAGTTTTCAGTTGAAACGAAAATGGTGGTGTGGTAAGAACATAGAACATAGAACATAGAACATAGAACAATACAGCACAGAACAGGCCCTTCGGCCCACGATGTTGTGCCGAACTTCTATCCTAGATTAAGCACCCATCCATGTACCTATCCAAATGCCGCTTAAAGGTCGCCAATGAATCTGACTCTACCACTCCCACGGGCAGCGCATTCCATGCCCCCACCACTCTCTGGGTGAAGAACCCACCCCTGACATCTCCCCTATACCTTCCACCCTTCACCTTAAATTTATGTCCCCTTGTAACACTCTGTTGTACCCGTGGAAAAAGTTTCTGACTGTCTACTCTATCTATTCCTCTGATCATCTTATAAACCTCTATCAAGTCACCCCTCATCCTTCGCCGTTCCAACGAGAAAAGGCCGAGAACTCTCAACCTATCCTCGTATGACCTACTCTCCATTCCAGGCAACATCCTGGTAAATCTTCTCTGCACCCTCTCCAAAGCTTCCACATCTTTCCTAAAGTGAGGCGACCAGAACTGCACACAGTACTCCAAATGTGGCCTAACCAAAGTCCTGTACAGCTGCAACATCACCTCACGACTCTTGAATTCAATCCCTCTGCTAATGAACGATAATACTCCATAGGCCTTCTTACAAACTCTATCCACCTGAGTGGCAACCTTCAAAGATCTATGTACATAGACCCCAAGATCCCTCTGTTCCTCCACCTGACCAAGAACCCTACCATTAACCCTGTATTCCGCATTCTTATTTGTTCTTCCAAAATGGACAACTTCACACTTGGCAGGGTTGAACTCCATCTGCCACTCCTCAGCCCAGCTCTGCATCATATCTAAGTCCCTCTGCAGCCGACAACAGCCCTCCTCACTGTCCACAACTCCACCTATCTTTGTATCATCTGCAAATTTACTGACCCACCCTTCGACTCCCTCATCTAAGTCATTAATAAAAATTACAAACAGCAGAGGGCCCAGAACTGATCCCTGCGGAACTCCACTTGTAACTGGACTCCATGCTGAATATTTACCATCTACCACCACTCTCTGACTTCGACCGGTTAGCCAGTTTTCTATCCAATTGGCCAAATTTCCCTCTATCCCATGCCTCCTGACTTTCCGCATAAGCCTACCATGGGGAACCTTATCAAATGCCTTACTAAAATCCATGTACACTACATCCACTGCTCTACCCTCATCCACATGCTTGGTCACCTCCTCGAAGAATTCAATAAGACTTGTAAGGCAAGACCTACCCTTCACAAATCCGTGCTGGCTGTCCCTAATCAAGCAGTGCCGTTCCAGATACTCGTAAATCCTATCCCTCAGTACCCTTTCCATTACTTTGCCTACCACAGAAGTAAGACTAACTGGCCTGTAATTCCCGGGGTTATCCCTATTCCCTTTTTTGAACAGGGGCACAACATTCGCTACTCTCCAGTCCCCTGGTACCACCCCCGTTGCCAGTGAAGACGAGAAGATCATTGCCAACGGTACTGCAATTTCCTCTCTTGCTTCCCACATAATCCTAGGATATATCCCGTCAGGCCCGGGGGACTTGTCTATCCTCAAGTTGTTCAAAATGTCCAACACATCTTCCTTCCTAACAGATATCTCTTCTAGCTTATCAGTCCGTTTCACACTCTCCTCTTTGGTAAGCAGTGAGGATGTAAGCCTTAGACTATGGGATGATGTAGACGGGCTGGTCAGACGGACTGAACAGTGGCAAGCAAAATTTAATCTTGTAAAGTGTAAAGTGATACATGTTTTGAGTTCTAACAAGACAAGGGAGTTACACATTGAATGGCAGAACCCCAGGAAGTATCAAGAGTCAAAAGGACCTTGGTATGTGTGTATGTCCACAATCCTTGAAGCCAGCAGGACAGATAGAATAAGATGGTTAAGAAGGCATATGACATACTTACCTTTATTAATCAAGGTGTTGAATAGAAAAGCAAGAAGTTATGATGGAGGTGAATGTGACATTAGTTATGCCACAAACGGAGTTCTGATTGCCACATTATAAGAAGGATGCTCACTTAGGGATGAATGGTGCCACCCTTGTCCAGTTTGGCCTGTATGTGATTCTAGCCCAGCACTGATTTAGTTACATTTTAATTGTGAAAACTAGCAAGGTATATAAACCTGCCACAAAAAGTGCTTCACGAAGCTTACTACATGCTTCTTGGGACCACTGGGTGGATTTTAAATGTCAAATTTTCCAGAGACGCTTACATACTGAGACTAAATAAAAATAATTTGGTACTTTGAGTTATTTCAATTGAGTACCAAAGGAGAATGACTTATGAATACATTTCTGAATTATAGTATAATTGAGGAACAGGCAGACTCTTGATGATATTAGACCTGATAGGCCATTTGTTATTCATCACTATGTTATTGGCTTTTCAACAGCTTGAGAGCAAAATAATGGAGCATACAAATGATATGCTCAGAAAAAGTAATCAAAGATCATTTTTCAATATCAATGTTTTAAGTGGGCAAAATCTCAGAGATTTATATCAAGAACAATAGGCAATCAAGCAACATAATCTGGCAATACTCAAGAGAAAGACATAAATCACCCACTCACAGTGAAGTTCTTGTGAGTTATATGGTATTACTCATTCATGAATATACATGAATTAAAAGGCATACTCCATTGCCAAACATACACATTATCTTCAGTACATAATTGATACATCTATTTCAGGCCTCAGGGTTTGGGTTTCCAATCTGCTGCTCTTACTGCCAGAAGAAAATACAAAATGTTCCAAACATTTATTTTCTCATCTCAAAGATTAGTTGCAGGGGAAATAAAAACGTATGTTTGTTTTTGGAAGGGTATTGAAAATATTGGTGGATCTGTGAGAATGGAGCAACTTTCAAAACAAGGATTTTTCAATCAATTTTGAAGATCGGACCTTATCCCTGAAACAAGATGTAAACTCATTCTCAACATTTAGCAACCTGCTCTCTTATTTACAAACTGTCAATAAAAAAACTATAATCATCATAATTAATGACATTCCAGCTAATGATTATGAAATAGTAACATAAAATAGGCAACCAATTAGGTTTGTGGCAGATGGGACTAGATTGGGTTGGGATATCTGGTCGGCATGGATGGGTTGGACTGAAGGGTCTGTTTCCATGCTGTACATCTCTATGACTCTATATCTCTCTCCATATAAGTTGGTCTATCAGCATGACTGGCAATCACACCGTCAGGTTTACCTTAAACAGGGTGCTTGTACCTGAAGCATTAATACTTAGGGTAGATCTGCAAAATAAGAACTAGACATAGGTAATGTTATGTGTTGTGAGATAACCTCTGGTAGTCTGTATTGTAGTGTGTACTTGCTGAGGTACATATCTTTCAAGATATGTGGTGGTAGTACATCTCTCCTGTGCTCATATTGTTTTTTTAATGTATGTCAATCTGCTTTTTTAAGGCATATGATGTTGATAGTTGTAAAAGCATCGCATGGCCTTATACCATAGACATGGTTTTTATTATTTATTCATGGGATGTGGGTGTCAGTGGCTGAGCCAGTGCTTAGCCCTAGCTGCCCTTGAAAAGGTGGTACTGAGTTGCCTTCTTGAACCACTGCTATTCATTTAGTGTTGGTAGATCCTCCTGCTATGGAGGGAGTTCAAGGGTCTTGACCCAGTGACAGTGAAGGAACGATAATGTATTTCCAAATTAGGATGGTGAGTGGCTTGGAGGAGAACTTGAAGGTTATTGTATTTCCATGTATTGGTTGCCTTTTTCTTTCTAGACTGCAGTGGTCATGGATGTGAAACGTGCTGTCTAAAGTCAATTTCTGCTGTGCATCGTGTGATTGTACTCATTGCCGCTACAGTGTGCCAGTGGTGGCAGGAGTGAATGTTTGTAGATGTGGTGCCAACCAAGTGGGCTGACTTGGTGTCCTCGATGGTGTAAAACTTCTCGAGTTTTGTTGGAGTTGAACTTATTCAGACAAGTGGGGAATATTCCAACATACTGCTGACTTGTACTGTATAGATGGTGGACAGGTTCTGGGGAGTTAGGAGGTGGGAGTTGATAAAGGGTGTCACTGGAAAAAGGCAGCATCCAGGGAGCAAATCAGTTGGCGTTTCAGGTAAAACCCTTCTTTAGGACTGGTTCTGTCTGAAATGTTGACTCTCCTGCTCCTCAGATGCTGACTGACCTGTTGTGCTTTTTCCAGTACCACGCTTTATCAACTCCGACTCTTCATCACCTGCAGTCCTCACTTTCTCAGAGTTAGGAAATGAGTTACTCACCACAGTATTCCTAGCTTCTGACCTGCACTTGTAGTCACTGTGCTTATGTGGCTAGTCTAGTTCAGTTACTGGTCAACTGATAAAACCTGGGCTGTTGATCAAGGGATAGTCAGCGATGTTAGTGCCATTCAATGCCAAGGGGGCCATGCTTAAATGCTCTCTTATTCAAAATGGTCATTGCTTGACATTTGTGTGGTGCAAATGTTACTTGTCACTTGTCAGTCCAAACCTGGAT
Organism: Chiloscyllium punctatum; assembly: GCF_047496795.1. Lineage (NCBI taxonomy): Eukaryota > Metazoa > Chordata > Chondrichthyes > Orectolobiformes > Hemiscylliidae > Chiloscyllium > Chiloscyllium punctatum. Next base: position 44,504,117 of record NC_092740.1, on the reverse strand, counting down.
ATTGTTTAGGTCTTGGCTGCATTTGGAAATGGACTGCTTCCATATCTAAGAAGTCACAAATTGTGCTGAACATTATATAGCCATCAGCAAACATCCCCACATTTGATCTTATGATGAAAGTAAGGTCATTGATGAAGCAGCTGATGATGTTAGACCTTGAACACTACCCTGAGTACAGAGATAGCCTCCAGCAATCACAACTTTCCTTTGAGTTAGGTATAACTTCAACCAACAGGGACCTTTCCCCCAATTCTCATTAAGTCCAGTTTTGCAAGGGCTCTTTAATGCCAATCTCAATCAAATGTGGCCTTGATGTCAAGGCCAGTCATTCTCATCTCACCTCTGGAATTCAACTCTTTTGTCCATGTTTATAATGAGGTTAGGAGCTGAGTGATCCTGGTAGAACTCAAACTGGGCAACAATGAGCAGGTTATTGCTGAGCAGGTACTACTTGATAGTATTGTTGATGAAACCCTCCATCACTTTCCTAATAATCGAGAATTGATTGACAGAGTGGTAATTGGTCAGCTTGGATTGGTCCACCTTTTTGTGTACGGACATACCTGGGCAATTATCCACATTATTGAGCAGATGTCAGTGTTGTGGATTTATTGGAACAGCTTGGCTAAGGCACAGCAAGTTCCAGAACACAAGTCTTCAGGACCACTGCTGAAATATTGTCAAGGCCCACAGCGTTTGCAGTATCATTGGCTTCAGTTGTTCACGATATCACGTGGAGTAAATCCAGTTGGTTGAAGAATGGCATCTGCGATGGTGCAGATTCCAAGAGAAGGCTGAAATGGGACTTGGGATTGATCCAGTTGGCACTTCTGATTAAAGATTGTTGAAAATGCTACAATGTTATCTTTTGTATTGATGAACAACCTTTCCATCATTTAGCAGAGGGATATTTGTAAAAGCTCCTTTCCCACTGAATTGTTTAATTGTCCATCACACTTGGATCTGATAGGACTGCAGAGCTTAGATCTGATTTGTTGTCTGTGGAATCACTTAACCCTGTCTATTGCTTGCTCCTTATGCACAGATAGTCCTTTTCTGTATCTTCACCAGGTTAATACCTCAATTTTAGTGTGAGGTTCTCTATGTGGATAGGTGATTATCTTTGGAAATTTGTGTTGCACACAGTGACTTGTGCTCTTTATTGATATATTTTCTTTTGTACTCATTCCTAATACTTCCCTTGGCACCAGTGTTGTGATGTTGTACCAACTCCGTACACCCACTTATTTAACTTACACTGCCTTCTAATTCATCCTTCAATCCAATGAATTATTTCACAATACAAAACACTTTGTGGTTGTCTGTCTGTAAACATCACTTCTCTTCATAAAATCACCTGAAAGGAATCCAAAAAAATTAATCCTTGGATATTCCTGCAGGGGTCAATTACTATAATAATCTGCACAGTAAAGCTTCCATTTACATGTCCTATTTGGGATTTTGGTATAATTACTGCTATGCCTAATGACTAATGCTTTAGTCCCTCACTTCAAAGAGCTGTTTGCATTGAGGAAATTATGTTTTCTCACACGTGGATCTTGCCAGATCTGATAAAACTGACAGGAGTCAAGTTCAAATTCATAGAGGCGTTACTGGAATCCTTCAAGTTGACATGAATGTTGTAGTGAAAATAACTTCACATGAGAGATGTTGACAGAATGGTGACATAAATTTTTAACAGAAAATAAACTTGCCCATTTAAAAGAGTGTAAGTTTTAAATGCGTGGGGCTGAATTTGTGACTAGTTTGGTGGTGGGGCATGGAGCATTAAATTGGGTGGGACACGCATGAAGAGCCTTTCCCCCCCTCCATCCTGACTGAAGCCATGACAAAAGGGCTAGTGGACAGCTTCCCAACTCCACCACCAATTCAGTCACTTTGGAGCCTGACTCCGACCTGGTTGATATTACCTCTTTGGCAGATAGGGGGCTCACCGTGCAGGAAGCACAACAAGCAAATTCTGATACGTTTGATCTCAGATTCCAGAGTTGGGAGGGAGGTGTTAAAAATCTGATCAAGGGACCTTCATTAGGAAGAGGGCCCAATTAAGAGTCTCCCCTGTCTTTACTGCTGACATCTCCCTCGCTTCTATAATCTCTTTCCAACCATCCCCTGTCTCTTTGATTCAAGGCCTCAGACAAAGCAGATAGAGTACAGACAACCCACCAAACCAACCCTGGATGCTGCTGAGTATAGCCTCTGATTGGCCAAAAACACTCTGCAGACTGGAATGCGTCCATAGATTCCTTGATCCCAATGATCTGTTAAATGCTTGACTGGCACAAGATGTGGCAGGCTTTCACAAAAAAGGGCAGCACTAGGATTCACCAGCTCTCCAGCCTGAAGCTGAGACCTCCATTTCCTTCTTGAAGATTGGCATGTCCTTTGTCTTTAGAGTTTGCATTTGAAAAACTTTGCATACATATGCACAACTCTAACAGGAATCTCAGGAGAATAAACAATGGAAAACCAAAATAATATTGCCAATTTTGTAAATTCAGCTGCGTTAATCCAATGCATGATGCTGTGTAAATTGAAATTAACTAAATGAGCACATACCAGGTATTATATCTGAATGGGTAATTTTCTTCTCAGAACTAACAATTAAACAAAGAACTGCAGATGCTGGAAGTCTAAAACAAAAACAAAAATTTTGATTTAGTGCAATGTCTGTTAATGTGCAAAATTTGTGTTGTCATGCTGAGAATTCAATTTGTTTCACCTTCTGTTCAAAGTATACTTTAAGATGGAACTTCATGGACTTGATGCACAAAGGTTTACAAAAGAATCACAGGGGTCTCGCAGGTGACTTTAACTTCATAGTTGTCAAAGCTAGCACATACAGAACACTCACATGTAGATAGGATAGTGAAGAAGGTGTTTGTATGCTTACCTTTATTTGTCAGAGTATTGAGTACAGGAGTTGGAAGCACATATTGCAGCTGTACAGGACATTGGTTAGGCTATTTTTGGAATACTACATGCAATTCTGGTCTCCCTGCTTTAGGAAAGATGTTGTGAAACTTGAAAGAGTTCAGAAAAGATTTACAAGGATGTTCCAGGTTTGGAGGGTTTGAGCTGTAGGGAGAGGCTGAATAGGCTGGGTCTGTTATCTCTGAAGTGTTGGAAGCTGAGGGGAGAACTTACACAGGTTTATAAAATTATGTGCGGCATGGATATGGTAAATAGACAAGGTGTTTTCCCCAGGTTGGTTGAAGTCCAAAACCACAGGGCATAGGCTTAAGGTGAGAGGGGAAAGATTTAAAATGGACGTTTTCACCCAGAGGATGGTGCGTGTATGGAAATGAGCTGCCAGAGGAATTGGTGGTGGCTGGTACAATAACAACATTTAAAAGGCATCTGGATGGGTTTATGAAGAGGAAGGGTTCAGAAGGATATGGGCCAAGTGCTGGCAAATGGGACTAGATTAGGTTAGGATATCTGGTCGTCATGGACAAGTCGGACTGAAGGGTCTGTTTCTGAGCTGTACTTCTCTATAACTCTAAGGACCGCAATACCCTGAACAAAGGATGATTTTTTTTTATCAATGTACTTCACTTTGGAAAACACAGAATAAATATCTAGGAAGTTTACAAGAGTAAAAAAAGATCATGGAGAGTTTTGATAATCACGAAATACATGCTCACTGACAGTAGGTGTGAACATGTAGTGATTCAATTGGATAGTATCCTCATGTGACTATGCAATAATTTGATTGGACACTATAACCATGTGATCATGTGAACCAATTTTTTAATATGATTGGACAATATAGTCACACTTACTAATTTTGGAATGTAGAATAGAATGAACACTGTTGGTTTGAGATAAGAGTGTACAAATGTGCAACTTTTATTTTAAAACTGTTATCTGTAAAAATAGTATAAAACCATAGTTTTGTAGCAAATTCAGAAGTTATGCACTGTCTTTGATGAATACATCTCCTATGCATGCATAAGAAAATGCCTTGACAAATACACCCAAATCTCTTTTTTCCTTAAGGGATCAAATTTTGAAATATTTTTACCTTCAGGTTTTTATCAGTTCTAATTTGGTTTGCAAAGTTTAGGACCTGCCTTAATTTCAGGGTAAATATTCCAGCATGGCATAATTAGTAACAACTCCAGATGCAAGATAGGTCACACAACTGCTGGTTGAAGATTCAGTTTTGAAGAGTTGGGAACAATTAATCACAAACAATCATGACAACAATGGGTAATAGATGGAATCAGGTGCTGGGTGATTCTATAAGAGGTCAGTCATCAGGACAGGCAAGGTGCTATTTTAGCAGGAAGAGTTAAGCTTCCCATATACAAACAGGTTATTGAAAACACTCTCTGAATGTAGTAATTTTAGAACAAGGAAATGAAGAGATGATTTTAACTCCTACATCCAAGATGTTGTCTGCAAACTGTCAACAGAAGTAAAAATAAGCAAGGCAATTTGATTTTTGTTAATTACACACTTAAACATTGTGGACCAGTTTTTTTGCTCGAGATCAGTACCTAGAGTCAAGTAATCACCCGAATCATCAATTGTCTTAGTTTTAAGGGCTCTGTTACAACAAGGGAGGCACAGAGGGAACATACAAACAAACAAACTGTGGATGCTGGAAATGAGAAACAAAAATAGTTGTGCAGAAGGGTCTCTGAAACCATAATAAAAATTCTGATTTCTCTCCACAGATGCTGCCAGATCTGTTGAGTTTTCCCAGCAATTTCTGTTTTTGTTGCAGATGGAATAGAGCCAGGCTTGCTTACCCTGGCTGCAGGATGTGCAAGTGTCTCTGTGGGTGGATTAGAAGGCTGATTTCCATTTCCTGCAACATCATCCCAGTTATTTTCGATTCTATTAGGCCCTCTTGCCCTCAACGTTCAGCCTGATATGCCTTCCATGCCAACTTTTGGCTCTTCATAGTCCTCACGCAGTAAGGAACCAAGTGGCAATGACTCAACTGAACTATTAACAATCTAGCACAGTTTTCTGCTCTTGATTATGAAATACTCCTGTTTGTAAAACTTATACAAAGCATTTAAATCCAGCCAAGTGTTCAGTGTCTTATAAAAACTAGCACATTTCTATTTAGTAGCCACATCAATGATAACTAAATCTTTAATAGCCTCTTTAAATTGTCAGTCATACTCTCAGAACTCCCTCCTGAAATAACTATTTTAGCTTTTGAAACCTAGCCAAACATTCACTATAATCTCAGCTATAATAAAAGTGATTGGGAAAGGTTAACAACAAACTCTTATGAAACCGTGGGATGGATGATCATGTTTCTTTTATAACATATAAATGTCAATCAAAGCAGTTGAGCGGACATTCTTTTTAATACTATTTCTTTTTAAATAGTTTGAACAGCTGGAGGTTTAAAATACCTGAAATCATGACACTTGAACAGAAATTTCAAAATTACTCCATCAATTCCAGATTCCCACAATCTGGGTAAAGTGAAAATGGAGTTGGTTTGAATGGAATCTAAAATGGCTCTTCCGATTTTACGTTTTTGCCCTGTGGATTCACACTACACCCTCTTTCCCCTGTCTGCAAACGTATGTCTGAAATGTCGACAAAACTTCCTCATTTAGTTCTCACCTGCTGCATGTAAGATTTTTAGAGTCAGCCAAACTTCACAAAAATCAACCCTGAGTATTTACAAAGTTACCATAAACCTAATAAGAATAATACGCTTCCTAGTGAAGAATTTCATTTCAGGGATTGTTCTTAATTCAATTTGAAAGGATATGTTTTGCCACATCCTAGCCATCACAACTTGAAGTGAGATTTGATCATGGATATCAGATGGTCTCAGAGATAGGGAAACTCCACTATGCCATAACAGGAAAACTGCTTAACAACACAGCAACATGCTGGCTAGTCATCGCAAGGACAACTGAGGTTGGGTACTAAATACTGGGAGAAAGTAAGGACTGCAGATGCTGGAGATCAGAGCTTAAAAATGTGTTGCTGGAAAAGCACAGCAGGTCAGGCAGCATCAAAGGAACAGGAGAATCGACGTTTCGGGCATAAGCCCTTCTTCAGGAATCAGTGGGAGGACCAGTTCAATCAGTCGAAGGAGGGTGTCAGTGGAAGGGTACTGGTTGGTTCGGCGGGAAAGGAAGAAGCGGAGGGCTTTGAGGCCTTCGTGATGGGGGATGGAGGTGTATAGGGACTGGATGTCCATGGTGAAGATAAGGCGTTGGGGGCCGGGAAGCGAAAATCATGGAGGAGGTGGAGGGCGTGGGTGGTGTCCTGAATGTAGGTGGGGAGTTCTTGGATTAAGGGGGACAGGACTGTGTCGAGGTATGCAGAAATGAGTTCGGTGGGGCAGGAGCAGGCTGAGACAATGGGTCGGCCGGAGCAGTCAGGTTTGTGGATTTTGGGTAGGAGGTAGAAACGGGTGGTGTGGGGTTGTGGGACTATGAGGTTGGAGGCGGTGGATTCCTGAGGAAGGGCTTATGCCCGAAATATCGATTCTCTTGTTTCTTTGATGCTGCGTGACCTACTAAATACCAGCCCAATGAGCAAAACCCACATCCCATGTGTGAATGAAAAATACAGAAACAAACCAGCCTGATAATTTTAAATGTAGCAATAAACAATATATAAGAATATAAGAAATTTGCATAAGTGTAGGCTCTTGCCTATTGAAACTTTCCACAATTCAAAAACTCATGGCTGATCTACTCAATGCTACTTTCCCATTCTATTCCTTCGTCCTTTAGATCCTTGGCTCATAAGATATCTATCCATATAGTCAACAACTGAGCATCTTCAGCTTTCTGTGATAGAAAAGTCCAAAAATCTTAAACATTTTTTATGGAGAAATTTCTCAGTTCAAAAAGGCAATTCATCACCACCTTCTCAACAATGGATGGGTGTTAAATGCTGGCCTGCCATGTCCCAAGAGTGAATAAAAAATGTCCTATGTGAGCCTGTATGTCATTGCCCTAGAGCAAATATGTTCTTATTTAGGAAAGAAGACAAAACTGCCCATTGGTCTCAGTAAGTCATATTTCATTATAAAAAAATGTAAACATGGTAAAACCTTTTTTTAAAATTCATTCAGAGGATGTGGGCATCACTGGCTAGACCAGCATTTATTGCTCATCCCTAATTGCCCTAACTCATAAGAGTTGGCTATTACAAGGGGGCATAGCTTTAAATTAAGGGGTGGTAGGTATAGGACAGATGTTAGGGGTAGATTCTTTACTCAGCGAGTCGTGAGTTTATGGAATGCCTGCCAGTAGCAGTGGTGGACTCTCCCTCTATATGGGCATTTAAACGGGCATTGGATAGGCATATGGAGGATAGTGGGCTAGTGAAGGTTAGGTGGGCTTGGATCGGCGCAACATCGAGGGCCAAAGGGCCTGTACTGTGCTGTATTTTTCTATGTTCTATGTTCTATGAGTCAATCCGTTTCTGCAGGTCTGGAGTAAGATACAGGCCAGACCAGGTGAGGATAGTAGTTTCCTTCCCTAAAGAACATTAATAACTCAGGTAGACTTTTCCTGACAATCGTCTACGTACTTATATAATTCTTAATTCCAGATATTTCACCATATGCCATAGCAGGATTTGAACCTGGGTCCTCAGAACATAAGCAAAAACAGAAACTGCTGGGGAAACTCAGCAGACCTGGCAGCGTCTGTGGGGAAAAGGCAGGGTTGGTGTTTTGAATTCAGTGACTCTTTGTCAAAACTTTGTTCCATTTGAAGTTCCCCAGAACATTATCTGAGTCTCTGTTATTAACAATCTAACAATAGCACAACTAGACCTCACCTCCCTTTAAAGCCCAAAAAATTAAAAAGATATTCATGGAATGTCCCATTACTTTACTGTTACAATCCTTGAACATTGGCCATGCTAGACAGTTGGTAGGTGCTTTAGAAACAGGGTTGAGTTTAACATTAAAAAAAATTAAAGTGTCAGAAATATGTCTGTCAACCCAAATCCCCTCTATCCTCACCCATTTCCAGCTCTAACCGAAGTCAGAAGTCAGGTGAGTGACCAACGTAGTCCAAGGAGACAGCATACAACTTCCAGTATCATAATATCACACCACCACCTTCAAATTCCCCTCCAAGCCACCCAGCATCCTGACTTGGAAATATGCTGCCATTCCTTCACTTACGCTGGGTCAAAATCCTGGAATTCCCTCCAAAGAGCATTGTGGGTTGACCCACACCATTGCAACAGTTCAAGAAGACAGCTCACTACCACCTTCTCAAGGGCAGTTAGGGACGGGCACGGGCTGGCCAGCCAGTGTCACCCACATCCCACAAATGAATTAAAAGAATTAAATAATAAGAATATTATAATAAGTATTATTTTGACTCACAAGAGTCTCATTATCAATCCATATTTATACTTTAATTGCTGTCAGGTGGTTTCCCTGGTTTTGGAGAAGCCAACAGCTTTATGAGGGGAGGCAGTTATTATGTAAGCCAATGGCCTACTGACATTGTTGCTGGACTAGTAATTTGGAGACTCTGAAAATGGTTGGGGTCCCAGGTTTGAATCCCACTTTGGCGGATGGAGGAAATTTGAACTCAATTTAACAGAAATAATCTGAAATTATAAATCGAATGGTGCATTGGCAGTTGCAAAATCCAGTTGGCTCACCAATGTCCTAAGCAGAAGGAAACAATTGAACTTACTAAGTGTGGCCTACATCACAGCAATGTGATTGACTCTTACCTGCCTTCTGAAATGGTCCAGCATTGACATACCTGTTGAGGCAACATAGTCTATCAAGTTGGCTGAAGACCTAATCACTAACATCAGAAATACACTATAAGGTATAAAGCTCTACAGTATTGGAGGCGTCTTGAGTGATGGGTTTCTTTTGCCTTTTGTACCAACCTGCTCCCTGCAGGCCATGGCATGAAATATTCTGCTTCCTTATTGCCTTATGCAGATAAAAGTCTACACGACAACAGAATTTCTAAGGTTAATGTTTTGAATAAGGAGGGGATAAAAAATAGCTTCTTGTATATTAATTTATACTTCAACACTCTTCTGATCCAATCAAATCAAAAGAATTTGGGGATTGTACTTGAAATGTAGATAAAAGCTTTGAAAAGTTCCATATGTTCTGAAAGGTTCACATTAACATTTCTATTAAGCACATTAATAAAGCCAATAACACATTCATACCACTAGCATATCATCACACTTTACACTTTAAAGCAAAACTTCAGTGTGTTTGTACAATGAAAACAGTCAGGTGGACTTACATCTTTTGAAGAAAATCATAAAAGAAAATGCTCCCTAAAATTTGTGTTTACATCTTTTGTAATCAGTCTCTTTAAACAGTTGTTTGCATCATTTGAAACAAAAAAAAACATTTCTATCAAAATATCACTGTCCTAAAAACCGTTCTTTGACAAACCAATGTCTGTTACTTTGTTGTTACAAACATGCTGCAATTAGATTCAGGTTCACCAATAAGATAAATGAATTATAGATTAGAAATTCTTAAATGACCACTTTGATAGCTAGACCAAAGTATGTTATGTTATTGTGAAAAAAATGACAGTCCTGGATGTTGGGTGGAGAACAATTTTGTGGTGAACTGTCAGTATTCATGCCTCTGAATCTGACCGGAAGTTCAGGATTTAATGCAAGAACAGGTTATTTCAGATATCCTGAAATTGCAGTTTGTTACTCTCTGCTCTGCCCCAAGCTGTGCTGAGCACCACTGACTCCCACTTGACCCCCTACCTCAGAGAGCTGTCAATCAATGTCACCAGTTGATTTGATGAGAACTTGCCCTTTTCTGCTCTCTTCACTTTTATTACAGTTTTAATAGATACAAAGAGGGCAAATCAATGGAGGACCTAGTGCATATAAAGTGCAGGCAGGAAATTAAAGAAACAATTAAGAGGATATGAAAAAAACTAATGGATAAAGTGATAGAAAATCCAAGATATGCTATAGGTATATCAAAAGGAAGAGGATAACCCAGGAAAGAGTAGGTCCCATTAGGAAGCAAGGGGGAAATCTCTGTAAAGAAACAAAAGACATTGGCAAAGTGTTAAGTAAGTACTTCTTGTCTGTATTCACTCAGGAGAAAGAGGATGTAGATATAGAGTTTGGGAAGAGGGACTGCAAGGTTCTTGTGCAGGTTGACATAGAGAGTGAAGGTGTACTTTAGATTTTGATAGGCTGAAAAGTGGACAAGTCTCCAGCTCTGGATGAGTTATATTCCAGGTTGTTGCAGGAGGTGAGGGTGGAAATTACAATGACCCTGGCCCAAATTTTGAATTCCTCTTTGACCACAGGAGAGGTGCCAGAGGAGTGAAAGACAGCTAATGTGGTTCCAGTTTTCAAGAAGTGTTATTGGGATAAACCAGAGAGTTACAGACTAATGGTCTCACATCAGTGGTAGGGAAACTATTGAAGTAAATTCAGAATGGGAGAATTAATCTGCACTTGGAGAGGGAATATTTGATCAGCGACAGTCAGCATAATCAGAATGAGATCATGCGTAACAAATTTGATTGAATTTTTTGAGAAGGTGACCTAGTGTGTAGATGATGGCGATGTATTTGATGTAGTTTTTGTGGATTTCAGCAAAGCTTTTGACAAGGTCCACATCAGAGACTGGCTAAAACAAAAGGTTAAAGTAGATGGGATCCTGGGTAATCTGGCAAGTTAGCTTCATGGCAGGAGACAGAGGGTGGAGTTTAGAAAGCTGTTGTTTGAGTGGAGGCCAGTGTCTAGTCATGTACCACAGGAATCACTGCTTAGTCCCTTATTGTTCTTGATATACCCTATATACTCGAGTAACAGCCAATCTCATATAAAAGTTGACCCCCCATGTTTGGCCAAATAACCTGGAATGTTCCACATATCTTGTGTAAAAGACAACCCTAATTCTTCACAGCTAACAGATCAATGTTTATGAGTCAGCGTGCCGGACGTCACGTCCCGTTTCAACTTTCCAGTCTGCCAGTTGTTCCACTCCACTCGCAGTTTTGAAATCCGCTGGCTATTGTTTTCCACTCTGGGCCTTCAGAATTTTTCTTCTTTATTCGTTTAGAGATCAGTTGGGCTTCTGCTAATGATACGGTATGAATTTTGACGGGCATGAATTTCAGCCCCTCGAAAGTAGTATCCATGTAATCATCAACCCCATAAAGTTAACCTTAAGTGGTCAAAAAATGCAACTGTTACTTGAGTATATATGGTATAGAAATGATATAGTTTAAAATGTAGGGAGGCATGATAAGTAAAGTTTACAAATGCAATGAAGATAGTTTGCTTGGCTAATAATCAGGAGGAAGGTTGCAGGAAGTTGTAAGTGGGTTGGTTAGATGGGATGGTGGTAGATGGAATTTGAGCCCTGAAACAGGTGAGGTGATACACTTTGGAAAAAGTAACAAGAGAATCCTCAATGAATGGCAAGACATTGGAAGTTCAGAGGAACAGAGCGATCTTGGGGTGCCTGTCCACAGATCCCTGAATGTGCCAGGTCAGGTTAATAGGGTAATTTAAAAGGCACCTGTGACACTTGCCTTTATGGGTCATGGCATAGATTATAAGAGCAGGGAGGTTATGTTGGAGTTGCACAAAACTTTGGTTAGGCCATAGTTTGAGTGATATGTGCAGTTCTGGTCACCACAATGTTGGTAGGATGTGATTGCATTAGAAGGGGTGGGGAGGATATTCACCAGGATGTTGCCTGTTGTGGAGCAGTTTAACTATCAAGAGAGGCAGGATAAGCTCTGGTTGTTTTCTTTAGAGTGGAGAGGCTGAGAGGGGACCTTATTGAGGTATAAAAAGTTATGAGGGATGTGAACAGGGTGGGCAGAAAGCAGCTGTTCCCCTTTGTTGGAGGGTCAATAGCAAGGAGCTTTAGATGAGAATTAAGAAAAAGGATTTCACCCAGAAGGTATTCGGAATCTGGAAAGCACTACCTGGGACAACAGTAGAGGCAGAAAACCTCACATCCTTTAAAAAGCATGTGGATGAGCATTTGAAATATCATGCAATTCAAGACTATGAGCCAAGTCCTGGAAATTGGGATGAGTGTAGATATGTCAGCGTAGACTTGGTGGGGAGACAGATTGCTTCTGTGCTGCATGATGCTATGACTCTCTAACTCTATAGAAACAACCCATGTACCCTACTAAACTCTTTCATTGTCATAAAATATTCTCCCAGGTGATCCCTCAGCCTTCCAAGGCTCATCTGACCATTCAATTGTTTCTGACAAACTTGTCAAACTTTCTGACAAACCTCAGCTCCATCTTATCCAAAGATAAGTAACAAATTTTGACCTAGCTAGTGATGTTCACATTGAATGCAAAAAATTAAAAGCATATAAATTTATATATATATATATATGTGAACCCTTGCCATTGCCTTAATCTCTTTTTTAAAATATGAAGATCAGAAATGTGCCCAGTAATCTTGAGTATGATCTAACCAAAGTACACCCAAACTTAAGCTAACCTTGCTGCTTCTCAGTTGTATTCATCTAGAAATTAACTCCAATTCTCAGTTTGCTCTTTTATACATTTACATAGATGAGCTACCATTTTATGTATCCATACTTTTAGATTAGATTCCCTATAGCATGGAAACAGACCCTTCAGCTCAACAAGTCCAAACTGACCTTCTGAGGAGTAACCTACCCAGACCCATTCCCCTATGCTATTTTTAACCCTGAATAATGCATCTAAAACTATGGACAATTTAGCATGGCCAATTCACCTGACCTACACATCTTTGGACTGTCGGAGGAAACCCACGCAGAAACAGGGAGAATGTGCAAACTCCACACAGACAGTCAACCAAGGCAGGAATTGAATCCAGGTCCCTAGCGCTGCGAGGCAGCAGTGTTAACCACTGAGCCACCATTCCACCCACTTCAAGATAGGTTTGCTCTTCTAGTCAAACCAGTTTGACTGCTGATGTCTTCCTACCAAAGTTCAGATTTATCTATGTTCAAATTCATCTATCAATTCCGATTTGTTCTACAAGCATTGTGGTCAGAGTTCCCAAAATGAGGGCAAGGGATGGAGCGGTAGGCATCCTTCACAGTGGTGTAGCAGTGGTCTAAAATATTCAGGCCACTGGTGGAGCAAGTAATGTTCTGGTGGTACTTGGGCAACAGCTTCCTTAGGTTTTGCTTGATTGAAGTCACCAGTTACAATAAACAGGGCCTCGGGGTGTTCTATCTCCAAGGTATTAGCGGTGGAATACAGCACATCCAGAGCTTCCTCAACCTTTGCTTGTGGCAGTACATACACAGCAGTTAGTATAGCAGTGGTAAATTCCCATGGTAGATAGAAGGGATGGCATTTGATGGTGAGGAGTTCAAGGTTTGGGGAGCAATGGCTGCCCAGGGTTGCAATGTCAATGCATGACATGTTGTTGAGTAAAAAGCAAACCCCTCCACCCTTTGTCTTATCCGAGGACACTGGATGGCCATACAATGGATAGAAAAACCATCAGCCTGAAATGTCCAGTCAGGAATGGATGGGTTGAGCCAGGTTTCTGTGATGCAGAATGCACAGCAGTCCCGCAGTTCACGCTGAAATCTGAGCCGTGATCCAAGTTCAATCCGGACAATAACAAATGCCAATCTCCCATCTATAGAATCCATCTACCAGGCTCGCTGTCAAGGAAAGGCTGCCAGCATTCTCAAAGATCCATGCCACCCTGACAATGTTTTTCTACAACCTCTACCATCATGGAGAAGGTACAGAAGCCTGAACACATGCACCAGCCGGTTTCGCGACAGTTTCTACCCTCCTATTGTTAGAATACTGAATGGACTCACAAACTCTTAACATTCACCTGTACCTGTGTTCTTGTTTATGACGTCGTTTACCTATTATTTACTAGCCATGCTACTTAACTATGTGATCTGCCTGTATTGCTCGAAAGACAAAGCTTTTCACTGTGCTCGGTACACGTGACAATAAATTCAACTCAATTCAATTCAATAATGTTTCCTGTATTTCCTTGTATTTTCCATTATGCAACCTACAGCTCCCAATTTGGCATTACTCACAATCTTGACATTGTACTTCTGCTTCCTGAGCATAGACCATTAATAATAACATAGTGAACAACAGTGGCTACAGTAGTAATCCTTATGGAACACTTCTTCCTAACTTCTGCCAGTGTGAATAGCTACCTTTAATCTGACTCTCTATTTTCTTTTTGTTTTGTAGTCGAGATTAGAGTGGTGCTGGAAAAGCACAGCAGGCCAGGCAGCATCCGGGGAGCAGGAAAAATCGACATTGCCCGAAATATCGATTACCCTGCTCGTCGGTTGCTGCCTGGCCTGCTGTGCTTTTCCAGTACCATTCTAATCTAGACTCTGATTTCCAGCATCTCACTTTTGCCTTTTTGCTTTGTAGTCAACTTTCTCATCCACTTACTTTTTTCAATTTAATGTCACATTCTCTGACCGTATTTGTGAGTCTACTATGTGATAGCTTATGACAGGCCATTTGAAAATTCAAATATTGTACCTCTACTGTATAACCCTATTCACCCTTACTATTCTGTTAGGAGGGCCATGTCGACATTTAACTTGCCTCTGGTCTGCCTAAAAACCCTGCAGTCGAGAGTGTGGTGCTGAAAAAGCACAGCAGATTAGGCAGCATCCAAGGAGCAGGAAAATTGACATTTCGGGCAAAGCCCTTCATAGGACTTTTGCCCGAAATGTTGACTCTCCTGCTCCTCGGATGCTGCCTGACCTGCTGTGTTTTTCCAGCACCACACTCTCAACTCTAATGCAGCATCTGCAGTCCTCACTTTCACCTGAAAACCCTGCAGGTCATTACATTGTTCTTTGAGGCACTATCATGTTCTGTGCATTGTAATGTTATTGAACTGCAGCTGAATGGGGAAGAACTTCAAAGGCATTTTCCACATTTCTCCAGCATCTTGTAATGAAAGTAAATCAAACACTTCTGACTTCATAGGTAGTAGCAAAGATGCAAAACCATATCAATGTGCTCAATCTTGATGAGTGAGCATCAGTGATAGTGTTAATCATCTCAGCCTCATCTATAACTAGAACTTGTTGAAAAGGTTATTGAGGGAAATATAAAACTTCAGCATTTGGAAATACCAGCAACATAGTTTTCACCAAGACATCCAATGGAGAGCTGACGGGTTCCGATTCACCCAATTTACAATCCATCAAATCGTATTTTCCAATGACTTCCCTGGAAAGTAAAATTGTGCACACCGAGAGTAAGCAAGCATGAAGATATTTTCTTATGAAAGCGTGCAGCTCAAGGTATTTGGATTTACACTAGTTGAATTCTACAGAACGGAGTCAGGCACTGCTGGCAAGAGATACCAGCTTATGCTAGCTACTGAACTAACTAACTGCCTCTGCATCTTTACCAGGAAACTTAGTTGTCCCTAAAACTAAAAGAAGAGTTACTTCAACAGAATATCATAGTTAACTGCAGAATACAAACTCGACTAAATTTTGTAAAGGAGATTAACCCTTCAAATTCCCAAACTTCTTTTGCCTCCCATTAGGACTCAGGCCATTTCCAGGACTTGCAGCTGGTGTGGAGGGAGCATGCCATACAGCATGGTTTGTTGGTTCTGGACTTTTCAGCAGATGACCGCAGAGGTGTTTATGGCTCAAGGGCCAGACTGCTGGCCAGATGTGAGCTCCCCTTCCTCAGCTTTAAGGGTTGTGGGCCACAGGCAAGGTCCGATACCTCTGAAATAAGAGACTGCTATCGAGCCTATAAGAGGTTCTTCTCCATATGACTGCCTCCTGACACCACCTTGTCTCTTGGTGAAGAAAGGACACCTTGTTGAAATCACGGTTCCTTGCTCATC
This sequence comes from Chiloscyllium punctatum, assembly GCF_047496795.1. NCBI lineage: Eukaryota > Metazoa > Chordata > Chondrichthyes > Orectolobiformes > Hemiscylliidae > Chiloscyllium > Chiloscyllium punctatum. Next base: position 44,488,259 of record NC_092740.1, on the reverse strand, counting down.
TGTTGCTTTGCCATTAGTGTTGAGCAGGAATGTGCATATAACCGACAAACACCGAGTGTTGAAAAGTGTGGCTCTGGAAAAGCACAGTAGGTCAGGCAGCATCTGAGGAGCAGGATTGTTGATGTTTCAGCCTTAAACCCTTCATCAGGAATGTGAGCACACTGAGGGTGCTGGACATGGGTCTCCATGACTTCCATCACCATGGAGGCAGCATGATAGAGATTGCTTAGAACTTTCAATCCTGAAACCAACAAGACTGCTTGCTGTTCCTCCATCTCTTCAAGTTTTAATGGCAGCCACTATAGAGACCTCTCCTGCCTGGAACTGAACATGTGTATAACCTCTGGAGATCAGCTGCAGAGATGTGACAGTGATGCTCTTACCAAGAAGTGATACCGACTTAAATCTAACAATTGTAACTTCCGAGGTGTCAGTATCTGAACTGATGGAAGCTGCATGGAGATGGCCTTGCCACTGAGGGATCTGTGATTCAGAGATGGAGGCGAAGGCAATCCCTGGAGGTGGGGGGTAGCTGGTCTCTTCTGATCAGAGACTGTGTGAGTGGCAGTACAGGAGACAAAAAAAGGAATTAAATTATGAAACTGGAATAGAAGTTTGGGAATGCGGGGGTGTACATGTACCATGTAATGGGAAAGATGCATGGCACTGAAAATGCATCTTGGTGGTCAGGACTTGGAAGCCTTGGGCATCACCAAAAGTGGATACAGTCTTCTCCCATCAAAGTCAGGATTCTCTCATCATAGCATATGAAGAGATGAATACTTCCCCAACACTCATCTTGGCTCACTCTGGTCTAATGAGGGCAATTCCTCTCTCTGAGCCATGTCTTTTTGGACATACAATGTAAGACAGCTCCATACTTTACAACATTTGATGTAGTGCTTGGCTGGGATTTAAATATGGCACCAACAGTGGGACCGACCAGAAGGTCTCAGTGGTGTCTGGTACCTTCACTGCTGTGAAGCAACAAGTAGCATGAGAACGACACTATGCATAATAATGTGAGATGCATTCAGAAAGAGGCGAACGGCTGAGAATTGTGGCAGAAACCTTCTTAGGACTTACAATGAGAAGTCCTCTATGAATCTCCCCAGCATACACACCCAGCTAATTCCCAGTAAACTTTAGACTTTTGTGGCATCTTCAGGCTTGCTGCATCTAATGTTGTTACCTGCCCTTGGTTCCCCCCCCCCCCCCCCCCACTACTGGATCAATGAATTCAACACGTATTGCGACATGGAACACTTCTTCTGCCACCTCCGCCTCCAGGCTTACTTTTTCCACTAAGACTCCTGCCCACCCTCAAAGGACTCCTTCTCCCACCTCCAACAGAACTCCAGCCACCTGGACATCCTGTGCTGACCTATTACCCGCCCTTGTTCCCAGATCCTCCGCATCTAGCGATGTTGTCTGCTCTGCCAATCCTGAGAGAAGAGCTTGGCATTCCTCCACACCACCCTGTCTAGCTGGACTTCCTGTTGACAAAGGAGAGTGCCAATTTCCCACAGTACAACATGTTGGGGACAATTCATATGAACCATACAGTGACTGACAATACTTAAACTGGTGCAAAGTTGGGGTTTGATGATGGAGAGAGCATCACAAATCCCAGGAGGTCCCAGCAATGGCAAATTCTTTCACTTGTGGTGAAAGGAAGGATCCAGTGAGGGGGCACCACAGGTACTGAGGTGAGTTTGGAAAAATACCATGAGAAATCTTGTTCAGATTCACGGATATAAACCAATAAACCTATCAATTTCTGGTCAAATTCAGGCCCTTGAATTTTAAGATAGTTCTTCAGATGAGCTATAATTGGAATGTACAAGTTGGTTTGAACTACGCACAATTAGAGAGATAGCATGTACAAGCACAAGTCCTTTGTATAGTTGAATGGCTGTGGGGACTGAATGAAACTATTGCCCCTTTGTCTCCATTGTTACAGAAGTTAGAGATTTTTCTTAAGAAAGAATTCAGCTTTACATTATCATCTTCCAGAGGACAAAGTTACATATTTAAACTGCCTCAACACTAAAATCAAGACAATGAAATTCTGTCTACAGTCACCATGCACATGAGCTACAAACTGTGAATTTTCTCTATTTGTTACAGACTTTAATTTGGCTAAATTTGTCCTCCTCTACTTTGTAAGTTATATTTTTGTGTGCGCAAACTGTGAGTGTACATTTGTGCACTGAAGTTACAGTGTACTTTAGTATTTTCCTTGGGTCAGTTTTAGTGTAATAAAAGTAACCTCTTTCTTTTTAACCTCAAGAAAACTGGTCGGATTAGTTCTTTCTGATCTCAGGAGGTAACAGTTAGCATGCATCAAACTGTCAAGGATTTCCTTATTCAAAATAAACTAAAACCTGTTGTTATAAAATGAGGAGAGGAATAAGAGGGGAACCTTTCACCATATCCCACCTGGTCGTAGCAATTCTATTTTCAATAAAACATATAAACGTACCTGCCTCAACCAAAAGTTACATGTGGGCTTGATCTAAATTCCTGTAATTGTTTGACTTTTTGTTATGGATGAAAGAGATGATAAGGATGGTTTCCTCTTTTCTGACCTCTCAGCGGCCCAAAGATAGTTGTTTATAAGAGCGAAAGTGCTTTCATCCCCTGAGTGCTGTAACTATCAAGTACAACAAACAGATTTTCTGGGAAGTCTTTTTGAAAAGTAAAATAAAAGTTTACTGTGCAACACCCCAATGTATTGACAACCACACCCACTCATGCAGATACGCACGCATACAGGAAAAGATTGTGATTATGAAAGGGAGCATGCACTTAGGCCTTAACATTTCAAATGTTCTCTGTCACACTTGCTTTGCTTGGATTCAAATCTTGAAACCTGTGTTCATTGTTGGTCCACTGAAGAATAGAGTCTGGAAGTTTAGGAAGATGAATTTGCTGCAATTTGTTGTTGGTAGGAGCAGGTTTGTCTTACTGCACTCCAGCTGAGATGTAGTAGAACCCCTCTAGCAAAAACCTGATTCAGTTCCTCAGATGAAAAGTAAAGACTAATCCAAATTCTCTGTCAATGATTGTTTTTAGGCAAGATTCTCTTCCTTTGCTAGTCTGGGGCTTTCTGAGCTGTTATTCCAAAATTGTGCCTTATTGAATGCCCTTAACTGAAATATAGTTCTTGTCATGTGACTAGAATATTTCTATTCATTATTGTCACAAATGTTTCTGACAGCTGAACTTGGACAAACCACGGGATCTGAGGTGCATGTATAAAAGTATACGTTATCCAGGCTTGAGCTGACAAGTGGCACATAACATTTTAGTCACACAAATGCCACACAGAGCATCTAACCATCACCCATTGATATTCAGTGGCATTACTGTCACCGAATTCCACACTAGCAACATCCTGAGGGTCACTTCTGAACAGAAGCTGAACTGGACTATATAAATATTGCATCTCCAAAAGCAGTTCAGAGGCTGGAATCCTGCACAAATAACTCACCTTCCAATTCTCTAAAGCTACCATCTGCAAGCACAAGTCAGGAATGTGTTGGAATACTTCCCACTTACCTGGATGAGATCAGCTTCATCAACACTCAAGAAATTTGACACTATCCAGGGCTAAGCAGCCCACTTGATGGGCACCACATCCACAAATATCACATCCCTCCACAACTGACACTCAGTAGCAGCAGAGGATACCAACTACAGCATTTCCTGCAGAAATTCATCAAGGCTCCTCAGACAACACCTGCTAAATCTATGAACTCCACCACCAAGAAAGACAAGCTCAGTTGATACATGGATCTACTACACTTGCAAATATCCCTCCAAGCTACTCACCACCCTGACTTGAACATATACTATTGTTCCTTCCACGTTCCTAGGTCAAAATCCTGGAATTCCCTCAATCCTACATCAAATGGACTGCCGTGGTTCAAGAAGACAGCTCAATACCACTTGCTCAAAGGATGGGCAGTAAACACAGGGCCAGCCACTAACGCTCTCATCTCATGAATTAATGCAAAAAAACCTTATGATCAGTCTCGAGGTCTTCTGGGCCAGTTGAAAAAGAGAAGCATTATTAGCTGAAAGGTTAAACTTACTTTACTCCACCCAGACTCGGAAGTCCACTCATGACTATACCAGGGTAGTTTCCTTTTTTCAGCTCTTGCCAAATGCTGAGTTAGATATGATTTGGAGATGTTGGACTAGGGTGTTGGACTCGGGTGTACAAAGTTAAAAATCACACAACAACAGGCTATCGTCCAAGAGATTTAATTGGAAGCACTAGCTTTCAGGGCGCTGCTCTGAACCACCTGATGAAAGCGCGTCGCTCCGAAAGCTAGTGCTTCCAATTAAACCTGTTGGACTATAACCTGGTGTTGTGTGATTTTTAACTGAGTTAGATACAGTTTTGTTTGTAAACCTAGTTCCACTGCTTTAAATTTGCCTAAACGCATGTAAAGTAGGATTCTTCCAGACAGCACAAAGAAGAAAGTAACAGTTTGTGCTGTTTTCTAATGTAGGTCCCAGGAGTGAAAACATATTATATAAGCACAATGCCACCTGGCTTCCTATATTATACATAGTATTGTAAATTTATGGTATCATACTTTGTGTTTGTAATGAGGTGGTTTTATCAAAAGTCTGCCTTAAGAGACAGAAATTCTGAATGTTAATGCTCCCCTAAATTCAGAATATGTGCACTAGGAAATACTGATCAGAAAAGAGGGTCACATTTTACAAAGCTGTACTATAAATACAACTTAAGAAAAATGGGCTTCACAGGAGTGAACTGTGGCTTTAATTAGTACTTGGGTACCATCATTTCCTGTATGTACTCATTCATTAGGTGAACAAAAGGTGGGTCACTTTGACAAAATCATGCAGACAATCAATTCTTTATGTGTGGAAAGACATGTTCAACACCCTTTAGGGCACGGTTATCCTCTAGTTTTGATTCCAAACAAAAATTGGAAGTTAGAGCGTAATTGTGGATTTGAGAGGCCAGAGTTAATTGGTATCAGGGAGTGGACTACTGAACTAAAGGAGTTGTGACTTTTTTTCCCTATAAAAGGTGCTACAAAGTCAAGCAGCTGACTATATTCTTTATTTTAAAATGTCATTGTACAGGTTTAGTGCCGTTCAAAGAAAAATGATCAAATAGGACAAACTGATGGGAGTTTTGTTTCGTTTTTAAATCTGGAAACAACTGTATGGTGGCCTCTCCATTTTCTAAAGTAATTATGCTAAACTTCTTCAAAGGAGAATAGGTGGGCCAGTGTCTGGCTGTCGAGAGTGGGTTAAACACAGATGCATTCCAGTCTGTAACTTCACAGTCATGAAGTTGAAACTATTATTTCATGTAACGCAGTACTTTCATTTCATAAATACTGCCTGTCAGCATGATGAAGCATTTCATTAGAATAGATTAAAAACTCTTAATGATGTAACATAATATTCGTGACAGAATGCCATGAGTGATTCCCCTAATCATATATAACATCTCACAGTTACTGATTGAAGTCCCTTACCATCCCACCGGAAGATGTTTTAACTTTGATTTCTCATACAAACTGAAGATAAATGCTGGCCATACTCTGACTGCTCACCTTACACTCATAATGTTTTATGTGCACTTTAGCAGCCAATCTGGGGTAACATTAATGTGCGCCTTGGCTTGGTTTTCACAATATACTTATATAGCTCTTACCCATGGTAGTCATGTGCTGAGATTGGACTGTTTCAATAAAATTGAATTTAAAATGCTTTCAATCTTGACAGACTTTGTTCAGAAATCACTGAACCATTTAGAGTATTGGTTAAATGAGCAGATGCGACCTTAGATAATATCTAAATGAACAGCTGATTCAGATTGGAGAAGGGAACCTGAACAAAGCAGGTATGAAGTGATTTAGGGAGAGAAAATGCAATTCTAGTAAGAATAGACCATTTTAAAAGATATCACAAAGATCAGAATGAATCCTTAGCCCGACTAGTTCATCCACATTTATTGCTGATTTGTTCCTTATCAAGTATCACTATAACTGCCCATATATGATGGGAGATATTTAATGCAAACTCCTGCAATACCAAAATAGATCATAAATCCCCAATTTTGCTTGTTCTTCCAGGTAAAATAGTAACATAACTTAAGAGTATCAGGTTATATAAAAACTTATGTTTAAATTTAATAACTTGCTAAATTGCAACAGTGAATGCACTTGTCGGTGAATGCCCTGAGGATGTGAAAGGCTCTATACAAATGCATGTTCTTCTCTTAACAATAGTGATCTAACTAATGATCAACCAGAATTTGTGCAATTACATCCAAAGTGAACCTCAATGACCTGAAATTACAATGTGCCTGGAAGCGATGAGTGGAGTTGCTCTGATGATACAATTATAGTGCCCTATTTACAAAGGGAGGCTACTTGGTACATTTTCTTTGAGCAGGCTCCTTCAGTGAGCTATCCATTTAGATCTGAAATAAAATCATTAAACGTTGGAGAAACTCAGAAGGTGTGGCATCATCTGTTAAGAAAGAAGCAGCGTTAACTTTTTGAGTTCATTAGGATTCTTCATCACAACTGAATGATGATAGAAATGAAACAGGTTTTATGTTATTGAAAAAGGAGGAAGGTTGAGGAGGAAGAAGAAAAGGGAAGGTTTGGGAGAGGGTAGAGAGCCAGAAATACTAAAGGACAAAAAGATCATGGGCAAAAGCAAAAATGAGTGATAGGGATTGTCATAAAAAGACTAAAGCATTTGTGAGAAAATGAACAGCTCTATCTGAAAGGTAAACGATGAAAACAAAATTTAAACCAGAATAAGGTAAGAATAAAACAGAATCCAAATGGGGATTACGGTCTGAAAGTATCAACTCAATGTTGAGTTTTGAAAGTTGTGAAGACCCTAATCTGAAGATGAAGTTCTGTTCCTTGGAATTCATTGAACTCCATTGTTAGGAATATTAGCAGGCTGAGGTCAAAAATATGAGCCTATCAGCAAACTTGTCTAATCTAAAATGGCAAGCAACTGTAATTCAGGGCCATGCTTGTGAACTGAGCAGAGGTCTTCTGTAAAGCAATCACCATTTGATCAGTGTCTGATCTCCCCAGGTAAAAGAGCCCAAATTGTGAGCAGTGAATACAGCAGACTAGTCATAGCGTCATAGAGATGTACAGCACAGAAACCCTTCGGTCCAACCCATCCATGCCGACCAGATATCCCAACCCAATCTAATCCCACCTGCCAGCACCCGGCCCATATCCCTCCAAAACCTTCCTATTCATATACCCATCCAGATGCTTTTTAAATGTTGCAATTGTACCAGCCTCCACCACTTCCTCTGGCAGCTCATTCCACATAGATACCACCCTCTGTGTGAAAATGTTGCCCCTTGGATCTCTTTTATATCTTTCCCCACTCACCCTAAACCTATGCCCTCTAGTTCTGGACTCCTCCACCCCAGGGAAAAGACTTTGTCTATTTATCCTATCCATGCCCCTCATGATTTTCTAAACCTCAATAAGGTCACCCCTCAGCTTCTGATGCTCCAGGGAAAACAACCCCAGTCTGTTCAACCTCTCCTTATAGCTCAAATTCTCCAACTCTGGCAACATCCTTGTAAATCATTTCTGAACCTTTTCAAGTTTCACAACATCCTTTCGAAAGGAAAGGAGATTAGAATTGCACACAATATTTCAAATAGGCCTAACCAATGTCCTGTACAGCCACAACATGACCTCCCAACTCCTGTACTCATTACTCTGACCAATAAAGGAAAGCATACCTTCACTATCCTATCTACCTGTGCATCTACTTTCAAGGAACAATAAACCTGCACTCTATGGTCACTTTGTTCAGCAACACTCCCGAGGACCTTACCATTAGGTTTATAAGTCCTGCTAAGGTTTGCTTTCCCAAAATACAGCACCTCGCATTTATCTAAACTAAACTCCATCTGGCACTCCTCAGCCCATTGGCCCATCTGTAATCTGAGGTAACTCTCTTCTCTGTCCACCACACCTCCAATTTTGGTGTCATCTGCAAACTTACTAACTGTACCTCTTATGCTTGCATCCAAATCATTTATACAAATAACAAAAAATAGAGGACCCAGCACCGATCCTTGTGACACACCACTGGTCACAGGTCTCCAGTCTGAGAAACAACCCTCCACCACCACCCTCTGTCTTCTACCTTTGAGCCAGTTCTGTATCCCAATGGCTAGTTCTCCTGTATTCCATGAGATCTAACCTTGCTAACCAGCCTACAATGGGGAACCTTGCTGAGTGCCATTATGAAGCCCACATAGATCACGTCCACCGTTCTGCCCTCATCATTCCTTTTTGTTACTTCTTTAAAAAAACTCAATCAAATTTGTGAGACATGGTTTCAAATGCATAAAGCCATGTTGACTATTCCTAATCAGTCCTTGCTTTTCCAAATACATGTAAATTCTATCCTTTAGGTTTCCCTCTAACAATTTGTCCACCACCGACGTCAGACTCACCGGTCTATAGTTCCCTGGCTTGTCCTTACCACCCTTCTTAAAGAGTGACACAATGTTATCCAACCTCCAGTCTTCCGGCACCTCACCTGTGACTATCAATGATACAAATATCTCAGCAAGAGGCCCAGTAATCACTTCCCTAGCTTCCCACAGAGTTCTAGGGTACACCTGATCAGGTCCTGGGGATTTATCCACTTTTATGCGTTTCAAGACATCCAGCACTTTCTCCTCTGTAATATGAACATTTTTCAAGATTAGATTACTTACAGTGTGGAAACAGGCCCTTCGGCCCAACTAGTCCACACCCCTCCAAAAGTTGAAGTCCTAACTTGGAGGAAGGCTAATTCCCCTACATTTACCCCTTCACCTAACACTACGGGCAATTTAGCATGGCCAGTTCACCTAACCTGCAAATCTTTGGACTGTGGGAGGAAACCGGAGCACCCGGAGGAAACCCACGCAGACACGGGGAAAATGTGTAAATTCCACACAGACAGTTGCCTGAGGCAGGAATTGAACCCGGGTCTCTGGCGCTGTGATGCAGCAGTGCTAACCACTGTGCCACCATGCCGCCCTAGATGTCACTGTCTATTTCTCTACATTATATATTTTCCATATCTTTTTCCACAGTAAACACGAATGTTTAGTATCTCCCTCATCTCCTGTGGCTCCACACAAATACTGCTTTGCTGATTTTTGAGGGGCCCTATTCCCTTCCAGTTACCCTTTTGTCCTTAAAGTATTTGTAAAAACTCTTTGGATTCTCCTTAACTCTATTTGCCAAAACTATCTCATGTCCCCTTTTTGCCCTCCTGATTTCCCTCTTAAGTATACTCCTACTGCCTTTACACACTCCTAAGGATTCATTCAATCTATCCTGTCTGAACCTGACATATGCTTCCTTCTTTTTCTTAACCAAACCCTCAATTTCTTTAGTCATCCAGCATTCCCTACATCTACCAGCCTTTTCTTTTACTCTAACAGGAATGTACTGACTCTGGACTCTAGTTATCTCATTTCTGAAGGCTTCCCGTTTTCCAGCCGTCCCTTTACCAGCGAACATCTGCTCCCTATCAGATTTTGAAAGTTTTTGCCTAAAACCGTCAAAATTAGCCTTCCTCCAAGTTAGGACTTCAACTTTTGGATCTGGTCTATTTTTTTCCATCACTATTTTAAAACGAATAGAATTATGGTCATTGGCCTCAAAGTGCTCTTCCGCTGACACCTGCCCTGCCTTATTTCCCAAGAGTCGGTCAAGTTTTGCACCTTCTCTAGTAAGTACATTCACATACTGAATCAGAAAATTTTCTTGTACACACTTAACAAATTCCTTTCCATCCAAACTCTTAACACTATGGAGGTCCCAGTCTATAACCATTACCACTCTATTATTCTTACAGATAACTGAGATCTCCTTACAAATCTGTTTCTCAATTTCCCACTAACTATTAGGGGCCAATAAGGTGATCACCCCTTTCTTATTTCTCAATTCAACCCAAATAACTTCCCTGGATGTATTTCTGGGAATATCCTCCCTCAGCACAGCTGTAATGCTATGCCTTATCAAAAAACGCCACTCCCCCTCCTCTCTTGCCTCCCCTTCTATCCATCCTGTAGCATTTGTATCCTGGAACATTAAACTGTTAGTCCTGCCCATTCCTGAGCCATGTTTCTGTACTTGCTATGATATCCCAGTCCCATGTTCCTAATCATGCCCTGAGTTCATCTGCCTTCCCCGTTAGGCCTCTTGCATTGAAGTAAATGCAGATTAATTTATCAGTCCTACCTTGTTCTCTGCTTTGTCCCTGCCAGCCCTGACTGTTGGCCTTGCTCCTTTTCCCAACACTACCAGCCTTAGGTCGATCTCTTTACTCACTATCTCCCTGGGTCCCAACCCCACCTTAATAGTTTAAATCCTCCCACCCAGCTCGAGCAAATCTCCAGTATATTAGTCCCCTTCCAATTCAGGTACATCTGTCCTTCATGTACATGTCACATCTACCCCAGACGAGATTCCAATGATCCAAAAATGAGAGTCCTTCTCCCATACACCAGCTCCTCAGCCATGCATTCAAATTCTCTATCCTCCTATTCTCATCCTTGCTAGCTCTTAGCACTGGAGTAATCCCGATATTACTACTCTCAAAGACCTCCATAAAGTGTAACTTAGTAACTGCTTCACCTTGAAGGAGCTTGGACTTTTGGACAACCAGGTGAGAGGTGATAGAAGGGTGTTATTACTGGAGTGTAGGCAGTGGTGTGAGCGGTTCCTTCTCCAGGGCTCAGCATTGAGGGGTTCCCAGGAGGCGCCAGCAGCAACATAAGCAAGCGTGAGGCAGCAGCTGTTTCGGTGTGGTGGGCCCAGCGTCAGGTCTGAGCCCAGTTCAGGACCCAGCAGCTTCAGGGGACCCATGGCAGTGATGATGCTGGTGAAGAATGGCGCCACAGTTCTCATAGTGGTGATGCGGCTCCAGACCATGGTTGGGCCTGGGTACCTGACCATGGAGATAATGCTGTTCTCACAGCAGTGGAGTGTGGTGACTCAAGGCACTTGAGTCTTTACAGAATGAGGGTGGACTTTGTGGCTTTGTTTTTTCTGGCAGCGAGGGCTCATGGTGGACTCATGAGAGTGATCAAGACATTTTCTTTTCTTTTGGCTGTTTCTTTTATTTCTGCTGCTGTTTTTAATCCTGTCTTTTGTATGCTAAGATTGAACTAGAGAATGGCTGTGGTGTACCCCTGTAGTCGTGTACACGTGACAATAAAATCTAAATCTAAGTCCTGCAGTTGCATGGGAAAATGTTGAGATAAGGCAGTAAGTGTTGGGGGCAATTGAGAAATGGACTAGATTATAATGGAAGGAATGATCTCCTCAGAATGCTGTCTGGAAGAACAGGGAAGATGCATTCGGTGGTTGCATCCTGCTAGGGATGGTATGAGACATGACAGAAATGGAGTAATGGTGACGGAGAAGGAGAATGTAATTGGAAGCTGATAGGAGCCTGGGTGTTAGAAAATGTAGTCAAGGTTGGGGGTTGGTGGATTTATAGTAAATATTAGTAGACATTCCAGTAACCATATTATTAGACATTACCCTTTCCCCAGTTACTGGGATGTTTCCTTTTCTATTTTTTTCTTTCTTCTGCACACGCTCATTTCCTGGGCCATCTTCAACTTGCTTTCATAACACTTTTCCTATGGAATTGTCTAAGATTAGTTACAATATAGGATTAGACATTTAATTGCACCCATGCTTGTGAGCGGGAGTCATAGAGTCATAGAGCTGTACAGTTTGGAAACAGACCCTTTGGTGCAACTCCTAAATTAATCTAGTCCCGTTTGCCAGCATTTGCCCCATATCCCTCTAAACCTTTCCAATTTATCTACCCTTCCAGATGTCTTCTAATGTTGTAATTGAACCAGCCTCCACTATTTCCTCTGGCAGTGTATTTCCATACACGCACCATCCTCTGGTGAAAAAGTTGCCCCTTAGGTCTCTTTTGAATCATTCCCTTCTCATCTTAAACCTATGCCCTCTAGTTTTGGACACCCCCATCCTGGATAAAACACCGTTGCCTATTTACCCTATCCATGCCTCTCATTATTTTATAAATATTTATGAGATGACTCCTCAGCCTCTGACACTCCAGAGAAAATAGCCCCAGCTTATTCAGCCTGTCCCTATAGCTCAAACCCTCCAACCATGGCAACATCCTTGTGAATGTTTCCTGATCTCTTTCAAGTTTCATAACATCTTTCCGATAGCAGGGAGATCAAAATTGCAGTATTCCAAAAGTGGCCTAACTAATGTCCTGTACAGTTGCAACATGATGTTTCTACTCCTATACACAATGCCTTGATAAATAAAGGCAAGCATACCAAACGTCTCCATCAGAATCCTGTCTAACTGTGACTCTACTTTCAAGGAACTATGAACCTGCACATCAAAGTCTCTTTGTTCACCTTTCCATTAAGTGTATAAGTCCTGCCCTGATTTGCTTTTCCAAAACGCAGCACATCACATTTATCTAAATTCCTTGGGGTGTTGACGGTGACAAAGGGAGGAATCCTGCAACTGGATAGTAAAATCTGGGAAATCAATGTATGGGTGTCATTTCGAAGGAGCCAGGAAGATGCAGATAGTAACAAACAACTCCTTGATGAGGAACGATTAAAGGCAAGGCTGCGGCTTCTCTCATACAAGTCAGAGATGGGTTGCATTACGATGTTGCAGTGATAGTACAGAGCAGTGTCTGCTTGGGTTGGGAGTGGTCACACAGGGTGGCCCCTTTGTTTTAATATGAAGTTAGGAGGGGATTCCTATTCCTTGAATTTCACATTTAGTTCCTTTAAAGCAGTAAGTTCTGCCAGGTATCTGAATAGCCTAAAGGATTATTTGACTGTTGGGAACCACAGGATTAGTTTATTCTTGAATAGTTTAGCAGTCATTACTTACTTAGGGCTCTTTATTGTGTTTTGACATTTTTAGTTTTATGATGCCTCATGACATGACCATATGCAGGGGGTTACATTTCACATTGGAATTATCCTGGTGTATATTCTGACAGCAATAATAAAATGGAATGGCTTCAAAAGAATTTTCCAGGACTTGAGTTTAGTCAGCACAGCAGGATTTCTCATTTTAGCAGACTTTCTAATAAAAGTGTGACGTATATTTGTCTCCGTTCACAAGTGAAAGTCCTTCATAGTTTACAATCTACCAGCAAAGCAGTGAGAAAGTGCAGTGTTGACACCTCCACTTCCTGTCAATAATGCAATTGTGTCAACAGTAATGAGAATAACAGCAGCCAATCCAAACCTGCCATTTCTACAGGTTATTGAGTTGGCATCATTGGCCCGCTCTCTTTTAACTGCCCCCTTATGTAGGTGATGTCAGACACAGGGAGTTAACATCCTTTCCACTCCCCAACCCCCTACCCCACACACCCCCACCCCAAACCTGCCACAGCATAACATTCATAAGAAGGTAGAAATATCTGAAGTGAGGCCTGTGAGGTTTTGAAATTTGTAATAAATATGCTGAAAGAAAAGAGGGGTCTTGTAACTTTCTTGGGATTCATGCACCTTTGCTCAATCCCTTGCTCATTTAGTTTCAAGTCTAAACTTGTCCGTACTCAAAGGTCACATCACATAACAAGTTGTGGAATTCCAAACAATAAAATGAGACTCATTTCTGGTATCAAGTTGTCGATGAATCAAAGACCAGAAGTACAATTAGGGAACAAATAATGAAAGTGCTACTAACAAGCAAATGTGGAGTGGGTTAAATGGTCTCCTTTTGTGCTGTATAATATTATAAGGAGCCATCCGGTGCAGAGTAGAGAGCCACTGTTCAACTTGTAGTATTGTTGTAGTATCTTGATTATAGAAGGTTAATGAGTGATCAAATTGATATGTTTAAGATTATTTGGGGAGGTGATTGCATGACGCTTTTGTGGTTGGGCTAGTAATCCGAGACCCAGATAATGTTCTGAAGAATGGAGTTCAAAACTTATCACAACAGAGGGATGAATTTAAATGTTATATTGATCTGGAGGTTAAAATGTCTGATACTGGCTGTGAAACCATTGTTGTAAAACCCCTTCTGGCTCACTAATGCCCTTCAAAGAAAGAATTGTGTTATCCAGACCCACGGGTGATGTGGTTCTTAATTATACAGAAACTAGCAAGCCATGCAGTTGTATCAACTGCTGAAAGGTCTCAAGAAGCAAATAAAATTGTACCAGACCACATGGCATCAACCAAGACATTGGAAATGGCAATGACAACATCAGCTCTGCTGACCTTGCAAAGTTTTCATTATTAATATCTGGGGGTTAGGGACAAAATCAGGAGAACTGTCTCATAGACTTATCAAACCTGACATAATCATACTCATGGAATCACACCTTACAGACACACTTAAGAGATTCTGCAACTAATGGATAGCGCCTAAGCTCTGCAGTCCTGTCATATCCAGTCGCAAATGGTGGTGGACAATTAAACAACTCACTGGAAGATGGAGCTCCACAAGTATCCATGGATGATCCATCTTGGCCTTCCCCAGAGATCCACAGCACCATTGATCCCAGTCTTCAGCCAATTTGGTTCACACCATGTGATATCAAAAAATGGCAAGATACAAGCATACTCAAAAGGCTATGGACCCTGACAACATCCTGACAAAATAATGAAGACCTGTGCTCCAGAACTTGCCACACCCCTAGCCAAACTATTACAGTACAGTTACAGCACTGGCATCTATCTGATATTGTAGTCAGTAGCAGGACAAATACATCCTGGCCAATTAGTGCCCATTGGTCTATTCTTGATCATCAGTAAAATAATGAAAAGTATCAAGTAGCAGTTGTTTCACAATAACTTTCTCACTGACATCCAGTTTGTGTTTCATCAGGACCACCCAGATTCTGACCTCATTTCAGCCTTGGTTCAAACACGGACAAAAGAGCTGAATTCCAGAGGTGAGGCAAGAGTGACAGCCTTTGACATCAAGGCTTTTTTTGACCAAGTGTGGCATCAAAGAATCCTAACAAAACAGGAGTCAATGAGAATCAGGTTGGTTGGAATCTTACCTGACACAGAGGAAGGTGGTTGTGGTTGTTGTAGGTCAGTCATCTAAGCTCCAGGACATCTCTGTAGGGGTTCCTTTGGGTAGTGACCATGGTCCAAATATCTTCAGCTGCTTCATTACTGACCTTCCCTCCATCATAAGGTCAGAAGTGGAGATGTTCACTGATGACTGCACAATAGTCAGCACTATTTATGACTGCTCAGATACTGAAGCAGCCATGTGTAAATGCAACAAGATGTGGACAATATCCAGACAGGGTAAGAAGTGGCAAGTAACATTCACGTCACAAAGTTCCAGGCAATGACCATTTCCAATAAGACAGAATCTAACCATCATCTCTTGACACTCAATAACATTACCATCGCTGAATTGCCCAATAGCAACATAGAGTCAAAGAGACGTACAGCACGGAAATAGACCTTTCCGTCCAACTCATCCATGCCAACCAGATATCCCAACCTAATCTAGTTCCACCTGCTAGCACCTGGTCCATGTCCCTCCCAACATTTCCTATTCATATACCCATCCAGATGTCTTTTAAATGTTGCAGTTATACAAGCCTCCACCACTTCCTCTGGCAGTTCATTCCATACACATACCACCCTCTGTGTGAAAAGGTTGCCCCTTAGGTCTCTTTTATATCTTTCCCCTCTCACCCTAAACCTATGCCCTTTAGTTCTGGACTCCCCCAACCCAGTGGAAAGTCTTTGTCTATTTGTTCTATCCATGACACTCATGATTTTATAAACCTCTATAAGGCCACCTCCCTGCCCCCGGAAAACAGCTCCAGCCTGTTCAAACTCTCCCTGTAGCTCAAATCCTCCAACCCTGGCAACATCCTTGTAAATCTTTTCTGAACCCTTTCAAGTTTCATAACATCTTTCCAATAGAAAGACCAGAATTGCATGCAATATTCCAACAGGGGTCTAACCAATGTCCTGTACTGCCACAACATGACCTCCTAACTCCTGTACTCAAAACTCTGACCAATAAAGGAAAGCATACCAAATGCCTTCTTCACTTTCCTATTTACCTGCGATTCTACTTCAAGGGTTATGAACCTGCACTCTAAGGTCACTTTGTTCAGCAACACTCCTGAGGACCTTACCATTAAGTGCATTAGTCCTACTAAGATTTGCTTTCCCAAAACGCAGCACCTCATATTTATCTAAATTAATCTCCATCTTCCACTTCTAAGCCCATTGGCCTATCTGATCAAGATCCCGTTGTAATCTGAGGTAACCTTTTTCACTGTTCACTGGACCTCAAATTTTAGTGTTATTTGCAAACTTACTAACTATGCCTCTTATGCTCACATCCAAATCATTTATATAAATGATGAAAATTAGTAGACCCAGCACCGATCCTTGTGGCACTCCACTCATCACACACTTCCAGTCTGAAAGGCAACTCTGCACCACCACTCTCTGTCTTCTATCTTTGAGCCAGTTCTGTATCCAAGTGGCTAGTTCTCCTTGTATTCCATGAGATTTAACCTTGCTAACCAGTCTCCCTTGGGGAACCTTGTTGAATGCCTTACTGAAGTCCGTATCGATTACATCTACCACTCTGTCCTCATCAATCTTCTTTGTTACTTCTTCAAAAAACTCAATCAAGTTTGTGAGACATGATTTCCCACACACAAAGCCATGTTGACTATCCCTAATCTGTCCTTGTCTTTCCAAATACATGTACATCCTATCCCTCAGGATTCCCTCCAACAACTTGCATCTTAGGAATTACCATTGACCACAAACTCAATGTGAATAGCCATTTAAATACCAGGACTACAACAAAAGGTCAGAGGTTGGGAATACAGCAGCAAATAACTCAGATCCTGACTCCCCAAAGTCTGTGCATCATTTACAGTACACAAATCAGGAATGTGATGGAATACTTCCCACTTGCCTGGATGAGTGTCCCTTGAACAACACTCAAGAAGCTTGACACTATCTGAGATAAAGATTGATTGACACCAAACCCACTTCCTCAACCACCAACGTTGAATAGAGACAGTGTACGCCATCTACAAGATGCCCTGCACAAATTCACCAAAGCTCTACAGACAGCTCCTTCCAAACCCAAGATGACTTCCATCTAGAAGGCCAGGAGATGCATCAGGAAAACACCATCCGAAAGATTACCTCAGGCCACTCACCATCCTGACTTGGAAATAAAACGTTGATCCCTCAGCCTCAATAAAAGATCCTGTAACTGCCTTCCTAATAGCATTGTGGGTCTGCCTACAGTACATGGAATACAGCATTTCAAAAAAGTAACGTGTCACCACATTCTCAACAGCAACAAGGGACAGGCAATAATTGCTGATCTTGGCAACAATGCCTAGATCTCATGAGTGAATGAGACAGAGAGGAACTATTTCCTGGGGAGGGGGTCCAGAAGGAGTAGCATGCTGTTAAAATTAGCGCTGGGCTGTTCAGGCTTAATGTAAGTGAGTACTTTGTTACAAAAGAGTAGTTGAAATCTGGAGCTTTCTTGCTCAAAAAGCTGCAGAATATGGATCATTTGAAAATTTCACGAAGACAAAAAAATCCATGTACAGTCGTTATTCTATGCTGTTGCACTTTCCTTGAACTTGCCACAGAGTAAAGATCATGATGGCAGAAAACTGAATTATAACACGAGAAATACTTCCTTGGCCACTGGAACAAAATGAATGAGGAGGGTCCTTGTGATGATCTAACATATGGCAGACAACAGGGAGACTCCTCTGGAGTTATTGCAATTAGACTTTTCTCCTTTCTTGAATAGTCATGATAAGAGCATAAGAGATGCCCCAACATGTGGTCTTCTTCCTGTATGGGAGATGAAGCCGTGCCAGGAGTGTACTTCTGGCATGCTTCAGAATTTCAGCAACGATCCTGTAGGTTGCAGGGGCCTTTCACTGTTGAATGGCCCTTACAGCCTCATTCTTGGCTGGAGTATCACTAAAATCTATCTGGACAGCATGTTGAGGGATGGGGTTGAGGACGTTCAAGTTGAAGGCAGAGTCTTACTTGAGGAGTTCTTCAAAATGTTCTCCCCAGTGACTGCCTGCCTTTCCTTGATGAGTTCCTCTCCTTGTGTGATTCTCAGTGGGCTGGACCCTGCAATGATGGACCACAGTGAAATCAAATGTCATTGGAGTCCGCAAGTTGGTGCATCTCCTGTACTCCTTTTACCAATCGCTTCTTGTCTTTATTTCACGGATTCAATGGTGTACAATGGTATCCAGCTGCGTGTTAGCCTGCTGCTTTTCTGTTGAGCCATGGGGAAGCTTTGTGCTTAAAATCAATTAGAGCCTGTGTCTTTAGATCAGCTTTGTCAATCAGTCATGATGTTTCCTGGTAGGGTGATCAAGCACATCTTCACCGGTGCTTATGGTGAACTTTACAGTGGACCAGGTAGCTGTAATACCTAGTGACTAGAGATTGAGTGAAATTACTGAAAATGGCCAACTTGGTGGGATCTTTGCAAAGTTGCAACCAGTGGCAGGGTGAGGTTCCCTAATTTGGAATGGTTGCAAATTAGACATCCTGAATCATTAAGCCCCTGAGTGAGGAGGGTTGAACTGGCTTTCCTTTATACACCCACCCCATTGGCTTGGTGAAAGAGGGATTTTTTTAAAAAAAGGATCCCTTCCTTTCTCCAAGACCAAATGAATTTGTGTTTGAAAAGGAATACAATTTAACCAGGTTTTTTTGAGGTATGTTTGAGGATGCTGGGTCTATTCTCGATGGAGTTTAGAAGGATGAAGTGGATCTAATTGAAACTTACAGAATACTGAGTGATCTGGACAGAGTAGATGTTGGGAAGATGTTTCCATTGGTAGGAGAGACTAGGACCAGAGGGCACAGCCTTAGAGTAAAGGGAAGACCCTTTATAATGGAGATTAGGAGAAACTTCTCCACCCAGAGGATGAATCTATGGAATTCATTGCCACAGAATGCTGTGGAGGCCAGGTCATTGAGTACATTTAAAACTGAGATAGATAAGTTCTTGATTGTGAAGGGGACTGAGGGTTATGGGGACAAAGTGAGAGAATGGGGTTGTGAAACTTATCAGCCACAATTGAATGGTGGAGCAGATTCGATGGGCTGAATGGCCTAATTTCTGCTCAAATGTCTTGTGGTCTTAAGCTTGGGGTTAATAGTTACTAAACACAGAAGAAATAATAACAAAATATACGTGCATACAGATTAGGAATAAGAAGTGAGTTCCTTGAAAAAGATAATATTTTTAAAAAGATATATTGGTCAGTCTTTAAGTTGTTCATTAAGAAAAGAATATTATGATTATTTCTGTGGTTGTTATTGGTAGCTTTGTCATAGGTCATTGAATTTTAAGATGCTTGGCTTTGCAGATTGATTGAATTCTTTTTGAACAGGCTCCTGTCAACAGTAGCTGGCTGACAGCACTCATTGTGTGAGTATTTTCTATTTCTTTACCTGCAGTGCAGGAGTGTTAAATGGATTTCTTAAAGCCATGACTTTCACAACACACTCATTCACGCATTAGGACATCAAGCCACTAATATACACAAACCAAGGTTGAGGCTTATTTTTACATCCTGTCTTTTCTTGTTTTTCCCTAAAACTAAACATATCTGCAGCAGATAGCTTCCTATTCAGAGGCAGTTGAATAATCAGTCTCTAGTTATCTCTTCCTTTTTAGTCTTTCTATTTGAAGTTTCTCTGACCTTTAACAGGTATGATACTTCAGATTCTTTTCTCCCTATAACCGTTGAATTTACATCCACAGTCATCTTTACCAAATCGGTACTCTTTAAAGAAACATATGTTTGGTATCACAATTCGATATAGCTACAGATGATCCAGGGTTATGAGCTGTGGTCATGAGGCCTTTAGGACAAATGATGGAAATCTGAGGCACACATGTCATGTAGGCCCCAGATTCTGTTCTGAAGTTGACTGCATTACCGTTTCCTGTGGTGTGCCTAGGTTGAAAGGGCAAGGAATCAGCTTGATTCTCATTTATAATTACTACCAGTAACTACTGTTGGAAAGTTTACAATGTCTGAATTTTGAATGACGACGGGAATAAATTTACTGGATGCTATCAGTGATCAAATAGGTTGTAGACTCTCACTGAAGAATGGTGAGCTAGTTGAGACACCAGGCACTGGCTCATATTTGTAGGCAAATATGAGTCAGCTCCTTTAGAAGATAAGTGAGGAATTAAGGAAACAATTTTAAGAAGCAGAGAAACAGATGTTTAACTGTGAACTGTTCCTGGTATAAGTACAACAAGTACATTCTGCCAAATGCACTTGAGGAAGGTAAGAAATTTATATTAAGAAAAACACAGAAAACACTTTTCTTTAGATTGCAAGAAATAATGACCAAATATAGTTTGCAGAACAGTCTGGCTTTATGAATAATATATTTCCTATGTTGAAAAGTTTTATTTCCCGTTTTAATAAATGCATTTGTCACCTCATCATAGTTACACAAAAGTAGATATATCACATCTAAGTTTATAATCAGCAAACTGGGATAGAGGTTACAGAAATACAAGGGATTTTGTCCAAAAGGTGAAAACAGAAATGAAATTGATGCAATGTTATAAGACTTGCCCATTCAAAAGAGTGGATCTGACATAGACTTTTGCCCTAATTGTTGGTTATCATATTTTGAACATGTCTGGAAATGATAAACCAGAAACCTGCCGTTGGAGTGGGGTGGGGGCTAATTTGAACATTTAGGAATACCAATCCCACAAGCAATTGAAGGTGATGCAAAACTAGCACCATTTAAAGTCAAGAGTGTGGTGCTGGAAAAGCACAGCAGGTCAGGCAGCATCCGAGGAGCAGGAGAATCAATGTTTTAGGCATAAGCCCTTCATCAGGAATGAAGGGGTTATGCCCGAAATGTTGATTCTCCTGCACCTTGGATGCTGCCTGACCTGCAGTGCTTTTCCAGCATCACATTCTCAACTCCGATCTCCAGCATCTGCAGACTTCACTTTCTCCTAGCACCATTTAAAGGTCAAAAGTTCCATTTAAAGCCAATCTGAAATGGGAGATACTTTCTGCTTGCAGCAGGAGCTGGAACTGCTTGGGAAACATTGGAAAACGTTCAGTAATAGAGCAACAGTCAAGAGGGCATGCAATCAATGTTCTAATGCTGCTGTAGAGTCACTGACGCAGAAGGCAACCAGGAGGAGAGAGATTCTCTTCCTTCAGGTGACCGTGAGCAGCAGCAAACACACTTAAGACAGTTGCACATAATGCACATGTTGTCACCCTCAACAACATAGCAATGTTATAAGTGCTAGAGAGCGTCTTCTGCCATATTCTTTAACTTCCACCAGCTGTCACAGTGCTGAATACGCCCAGTGCTTTGGAGCCAAACATTATGGCTCTGAGGGTTTGGCGCAGCAGTGGAGGATGGTTACACTTTCTTGGATCTGTATGTAGGGGCTCCTCACACTCACTGCTTAGTAATCTGCACATGATCAAGCTCTCTGTTCCTCTCCTGTATCATGTCCCAAGATGTCGGGGAGCACAGAACTCACTTGTTCAAGTGAGAACTTGGGAAAATCTGTACATTATAGATTATCTGAGTTTTGGTGAAGCCTGTGTAAAGAGTTCCAAAAGGTGTGTTTCAGAGGTCCTCTTCAACTCCACCACTAACAGGACATAAAGTCACGAGTATCCCTTTAAGTAGTACTCCAAGTTGACATCAACACTGCATTTACTCACAAACAGCTGGTAACTGTTAGCAGGGGGTGTTTGTTGAAATGTTAACCTTCAAATTCCCATGCTGCCTCTATAATGAGCTTTTGCTCACAACTTAAGTGTCAATGTCAAGCACTTAATCAGATATTGGGCAGCCTTTCCTAGTGCTGGCTTCAATTTCTTTACCTCATTTGACCACCTCAGAGGCCCTGGAGTATCCAAGATATTCAGCAGAAATTGCCTTTCAGGCTATTGGTCTTAAATAATCGTTCAGTGCATTATTGCTGAGTTTTGCACAGGATGTTAAACTGTAGTCCTTTCTGGTCACTCACTAGATATAAAAGATTTCATAGTACTTTGAAGAAGACCAGGTAAGTTTCCCTTAGTATCTTGACTAATATTTATCCATCACTTAATATTATTGAAATTATCTGGTCGGTATCATATTGCTATTTGTAAAAGCTTGCAGCATTGCTGCCATTCACTTATGTCATCAATGTTATTAACGTATCAAAAATACCTCATAGTTGTAACCCCTTTGGAACATCCTGCGCTCATGAAAGGACCTATATCTTTTCTTTTACAGTACCATATATCATGTTAAAACTCATCAATACAACACAAAGTTGTCCACCAAACACTGCTGTTGTGGAGCAAACAGCAACAGAAACAGCTGGAGAAACTCAACAGGTCTGGCAACATTTGTGAAGAGAAAGCAGAGTTAATGTTTTGAGTTCAGTGACCTATCTTTGAGGTAGCACCTAGGGAAAAGGTGGTGTTTATGCTGAAGATAGGGGTGGGTGGGAAAGGAGTGAGCAAATAGGTGGAGAGGGAGCCCAGAAAGACAGAGAAAGAAAGAAAGAAAGAAAGAGGGTGGGCAGACTAAGGGATTATAGATAGTTGACTAATGCTGTGGGATGTTTGTCAGGCTTTACTGCATCACTATCTGTCATCTTCATCCTTATATAACACCCCTGGTGGAAAGGGAGGACCATTAATTTTAGAAGATGCAACAGACTATTTTGGGGTGGTCTGCAAAATGGCATGTAACATCTCACCAGAAAGCCTCCTAGATCCCATGGTGTCTAAGTTTAACCTGTTCTCTGAGCAGGTAGCAAAGGCACCCATCTGGAGCTGCCTCTCAGCCTATTGCTGCCCTGAGTGCCCACAAGGAAAGTACAGGTCTCCCCAGCCGAGAACCTTCCCATCCCCTCCCACAAGAATCTTCCTGTTCCCACATCCCAATTAAACAGGAATGATTTCTAATGTTTCAGTTCTAAATTACTGCTGTCAAAAGGATAAATGCCTCGGTTCAATGTACTTCTTGTAACAAGAAGTTTAAAGTAGAAAGATAATTTCACCAAAACGCAGAAAAGCACCTTCCTTTTGATTGCCCGGAACAGCCATTGAATTTCAAAACATTTGGACCAATCAAGCAATGAACTCTCTGGCACAGCTATCCAAAACATTTATGTTATTTTTGATGATAATTCTTCAGCTGAAAGATGAAAGTTTGTTTTTAACCAATAGATCCAAAGACAGTTTCTGGGAAAACACTGAACACATATACTGGTTATTCTGCTATGCACAGAGAAAGTAATAGTTTCCCATGGTAAATAAAGCTGCTTTAGGGGATGGATTTCTTCAGTGGCAGATGGTGATTAAAAAGCTCTAGTCGTGAAGAACTACACTAATCAGAGGCAATAGATATCAGATGAGACTGATGCAAAGCAGCAGCGAGGATTTACAGCATTAGATAGCAGTGATACCGGCCAAGCAGAAATTACCTTTTTTTATGGGAATCATTCTTCCTGTGGGAGTTGTTAATGACCAGCAGCAGTCAATTTGGAACTCATTCAAAAGGCCCTTTCTTCTCTTGACACGAGGAGTGAGGTGTCAAATACCAGCTGGCACCCGAAGTGTCACAGGAAGAGCCACTGTGTGACACACAAACCAGAGGCTTTAATCTCATTTTCACTTCAAATGAATGGAAATCCGCTTACTTGCGGCTGGATGTCGTGCAATTAAATCATGTAAAAGGTCACCTATTGGTTGACTAACGCCAAAGTGTAAGAATAATGTTGTTTGAAAGAAATGAGATTGTCTCTGACCAGGGAATGAAATTGCATTTCCACACCCATTAATTGGCATAATGAATTTTTATCATCTTTTAGTTTGGTCAAATACCTGATTAGGGAACTGTTAATTTTCACAAGATTCTTCCAGAAGACCGCAAAAGGTTCACAGACTCTTTGATTATGCACACAGCAGGGTAAAAGTTAATTAGAACTGGAGGAGTTTGGCTATGGATTTAAAGCCATCTTGAACCCAGGCAACTATCCCCCTTCCCCCCCCCAATCCCCTATCTTTTTGCAATATTTCCTGTCGGATATCTTTCTGGAGAATTATAGAGAGATACACTTGTATTTCCACGATTTGGTCTTTGTGAATTTTAGCTGGCTTTCTGCACAGTTCAAATATCTGACGAAGCTTTGTTCTTGGCTGCATTAGCTAGGCACGGAAACTCAAGCTCCACAGATCCAATTAGTGTTACCCAAGACACAGACATAGTGATAAATGTGAGAGGAAGCCATCAAGGAAGTGATTATCAGTTCTCTGCACAATCCTAACACTTTAATTTTACTTGAAATTGGCAACACACTAATAAAAATCAATGTGGGGGATGGAAGTCATGCAGACTGGACACAAAATCCATGTATTTCATATCTTCCTTGAGTTTAAGTACCTCTCCATTGACTCCAACTGTTGTGCATTCAAACCTCACTCCAGTGATTTGAGTTTATAATCTAGTGTCATTCTGAGGGACTACTGCACAGTCAGGGCTGCTGCCTTCTGATGTTATTAAACTAAAGCCTCAAACAGGCAGATGTAAAAGATCCCAGAGTCCAACTTTGAAGATGAGCAAATGTGTCCTGGTAATACTTATCTGATAATCAACACTGTTTACATAGGTTACCTGGTCATTATCACCTTGCTAGTTGTGGGATCTTGCTGTGCACAAATTAGCTGCTGGGCTTTTATCTTTCATTGGTGACTAGACTCCAAATGATTTTCAGTGAGTGGAGGGTATATTGGGATGTCCTGAGGGCCTGAAATGCACTATTTAGAAATAAATATTTATTTTCTCCTGGTAACAGCTTATTGTCAAATGGGTAATACTCCAATGAGTACAAAGTTAAAAATCACACAACTTTGTACACCCCAGTCCAACACCAGAATCTCCAAATCATGATTCCAATGAGTAGAGTAACACCTCCAGGTAACTATTGTTCCTGTGTGCACTTGGCCAGTGAGGATTGGCTATCAGACTGCAGAGATCAGCATGACTGTGGTTGAATTTGTTCTCACCTAGTTCCTACAACTTTACTGCAGATATCCCTTGAAAATATCCCTTGAAGTGTAGGACTCCCCAGTTAACGTTTTTCACTAGCTCAGGCACACTGAAATATTGCCCAGTCCTCTGTTGAGAGAGTGGATCTCATTTTGATTATTTTATAATGACAGACAATTTTGGGAACAGTATCCACATGCCAGGTGGCAAAAAGACATCTCATAGAGTCATAGAGATGTACAGCTCAGAAACAGACCCTTCAGTTCAACTTGTCCATGCTGACCAGATATCCCAACCCAATCTAGTCCCACCTGCCAGCACCTGGCCCTTATCCCTCTAAACCCTTTCTATTCATCTGAAAATAGGTGGATGGATACCTAAAACAAGTGTTTGTCCTACTCTTTGGCAGGAAGAATAGAACAACTGAATCTTACTTAAATGGGGAACAACTGTGGAAAGCACAGAGGGATTTGGAAGTCTTAGTGCACAATCCTAGGCACAGAGAGCTAGCATCTAAGTTCAGGGATAATAAGAAAGGCAAATGGAAAATTGACTTTTATTTCAAATGGAACGGAAAATAAAAGTAGGGAGGACTTTCTAAAATGATACAAGGCACTGGGAAGACCACAAGTGGAATATTGTGAACTGCTCTGGTCCTCTTTGCTAACAAAAGATATATTGGTAGTGGAGGCAGTCCAGAGAATGTTCACTAGAATCCCAGCTGTGGACGGATTTTCTTATGATGAGAGCTTATGTAGATTACACTTGTACTCATTGAAGTCTAGGAGAATGAGAGGTGACCATATTGAAATATATAAGATATTTGGGGGAATTGACAGGGGAGATGAAGAGAGTAAAAACAAAATACTGTATATGCTGGAAATCTGCAACAAACACAGAGTATGCTGAAGAAACTCAGCAGGTTTGGCAGCAACTGTGGAGAGGGAAACAGAGTCAGTGACCCAAGTCTGGTGTGACCTTTGCCAGAACATTCTAAGAGAGTGGTTGGTTAATCTTTGGAATTCTTTACCACAGAGAGCTGAGAAGGTTGGATCAATTAGTAGATTCAAGGCTGAGCTGGCAGATCTTTAAGCACTGAAAGAATCAAGGATTATGGGAGAAAGGGCAGGAAAACAGCATTGAGGATTATTAGATCAGTCATCAGACAGAGTGGACACTATAGGTCAAATAGCACACTTCTGCTCCTGTGTCTTCTGCTCTTCTGCTCCTCTGTTCCTGTGACTTAAATTTATTTTAAGTCACTTCTGTTAAATTGGGCAGCATACTGTCTAGTCTTCTAAGCGTTCTTCAGCAGGGTGCAATATAAGTATGTCTGCTCTTGAAAGGTGGCACGTACATTTATGTGATGGTATGACAGGTACTAGCAACTCATTCAAATAAAGTGAGACCTGAATTGGGCTGACTTCAGACTTCCTGCTTGTGCAGACCCTCTACTTGTGCCACTGATTTCAAGTACAGAGGTAGGGTTTAAAATTATATCTACCACATGAAGTGCATCACATGGCATTATTAGTCACTGACTAACAGTACCCCCTCCTTGAAAATAAAGCACCAACTTTTAAAGCATGTCACAGCACTCTGTCTGTAAAGAGCAGCAGGATTGAGCTTCAGGTCCACTGTTCCCAGCAGAGTGAGTTCCTGACAGCTGGGCTGTTGAATACAGGAAATCTTTAAATATAGAACTAGTAAATGCACCATTGCTCCACCAGACCAGAGGGCTGCTCTCCCATTAAAGAGAGGTGACTGGTAGTTATTTAACCTGAAGATCATCGTGCCTGAGGTGAGGGGTTAGGTTGGCAAGGTGTAACCTTCATGGTAACCTCAGCTAATGTGGGAAGTCTTTTGGTGTTACTCTGCATCACAAACCAGCCAATGTAGCTAACAGATCCTAAAGATAAGGCTAACTGAGTTGTTTGTTTTCTATCTCTAGTACCTGGGATTTATTGCTTTTCAGAGTTCATTAAGAATGGAGCCAGATGTAATAGAGGTAGATGAAGAATATCGACCAACGTGTTGATAAATGTATGATTTTGTTTATTGTTTTCAGGTGGAATATAACTGACTACCTCAATTTCATTATCACTTCCCCATAGTATCCACAATGAACTGAATTCTGTTCTGGGTGTCATATGCTGTCAGGCAATGTCCATGATTCAGTTGATCATGAGTGCACATGGCACAAACATGTTGGCAGACATCAACCAGCCTGCAATCATAGGTGCTCCCAAGAGATACAAGAACCCCAGATCAATTATTCCCAAGTCAGTCAGGGGTTTGGAATTTAATTGTAGCATTTATTGGTGTTACAGATGAGAATCAAATCTGAGCTCTGAATGACTCAGCTAATCACCATCTTCTCCGTCACAAGCTGTTTCTTACAAACTAGTTTTATGTAGTGAACCCAGTTTTCCACCTGTCCCAAAAAGCAAAGTTAACTCAATCCTGCTCATGCGTCTATTTCGTACTAAATTTACATTTAGATGACAGAAACATTGATGTGGAACTATCCAGTGGTCTCGTGACTGGTCTCAAGAAATGCCGATTATTAGCATAAAATCCTGTGGCGAACCAATAGTGAACCATGAGAATGCTGAGGGTGAGAATGGAGACTGAGACTAAAACTTTCAACAGAATCAAAATGAAAAGGTATGTGAATTTGCAGTCCCCTGCCCAGTGCTGGAAATGGACTTCAAGCATAGCTTGTGTATTTATGCTTATGCCCAAAACGTCGATTCTCCTGCTCCTCGGATGCTGCCTGGCCTGCTGTGTTTTTCCAGCACCACATTTTTCAACTGTTTACATGAAATGACAACAATTGGGATTTTCCATTTTTGTATTCAATTGAGTTTAGAGTTGCAGTGCAGCAGCAGGTCACAATTTTGACCATGTCATAATCTGAAATATTTCTTTTCTGCCTCCTTCCCTTTCACCATTCCTGTAAGGTAGAGAAATTGCTAAATTTAGTTCCTGACCCAGCCTGAGCTTGAGAGCTTCCTGTGGGAAGTGGTCTAAATAGGATGATACCCAATTAGAGGCTAATTATAGTTGTCTCTTTATAGTGGTCGCTTTTCTCTCCTTTCCTCCTTGTGTCCTAGAACTATCGAGGGCATCTCGTGATGAATTGCTCCTGTAATGTGATTTCTGGTTTTGAATGTATGTTGCACACTGAGAGATTTCTGATAACGTATCAGCTACAATTTACCTTGAAAATTTCAATCCAGAAATTACTTAGAGCAATGATGGGTAGATTTAGTAAATTTGCTTGGAGCTTTTGAGTGGTAATCCTTTTCAGCACAGGGTCAGCGAAAGAATTGTTGCTCCCAGCATGTGTTGGGAGGAACACTATCTGTTAATGGCTTAAAAATTACATGCAATGCCTCGTAAGCATAAACCCTTGATGTTGTGTGATGAGCTTAAGTACCAAACTAGCAACACTAAGCAAGGTCACAGAGCAAAGATGTAGCATATATGGGCAACTTGTTACAATAGCAATTTCTGCCCTTGTTTTTTAAACACAAATTCCCTTCAGTCCCAAAGCAGTGAATTACAGGTTTAATAGGGCCCCAGAGGGTAGTTAATAGGGATTTCAAATCACTCTCCAGATGGCAACTTGCATTTGGAAAGGAAGAATAGATCAGATGGTTTCACAACACATCACCGAATGAAACGTAATACCAGCAGTTTGAAACATGCTACAAAAGCTTATAAACCTAAAAGAACACAAGCTTTTGAATGCTCCACCTTCTTAATTATAGAGGCTGGTAGCCTTTTAAATACTCTTCAAAGTGTGCAGGATAATTAATTGGTCCAGAGGAGAGAATGTTGTTTTGCTATTCAGAGAAAGAGATACCAGTATCCTGATACCGATCTGAGGAATAACATGACTGAAATGGTCATTTGATTTCAGCACAGGCTTGCAGTGTGCTTTTTCATATGGTTCAAGATCCAATTCTTTTTTTTTAATGGAATTTCAGCACTCACAGTACATCAAACTGTCCAAAATCAGGTAGCACAAGATTTGCTATTCACTGGCTCGTGACTCGCTCAAAGGCTGGAGAACTGGGTTAATTAAGGCTGCTAGTAACTTAGGTGGGGTACCTTTGTTGCTTTTGAAGTTCTGCACCAGCAGATAAAAGATTTATAGATTTAAGTCAGCCACAACACTCCTCTCTGACAGGATAATTATGTTTGAAGAGGGCTGCTATTCTCTGCTTTAGCATTTGGGTTAAATGCTGACGCTCAGTCACATTATTCCTCAGCTCCTGAATCCAAAGAACAACTGACTAACTGAGCTGGAATCTCTGCATATATGTCACTTTATGCAAATATAATTTCAAGAGCTGCTTTGGACTTCTGAGATTCTAGTTGCAAATTTCTTCAGGGTCTGCAGAGACATTGGAAAACAGGGCAAGACTTCTGACAGCAAGTAAAGAATGAGTAACACTTGAGAGGCAGTGAGCAAATTTTCTGCATTAGTTTTCCAACCTCCTGCCACGAACGTTAGATTGCACATCTTTCAATAGGAGCATGTGAATCACCCATTCAAAGCCTCAAAGTCCAGTTATCGTACATCGAACTTTGATCTTAGAAACTGGGTGGGTCACTGATTTCTGGGAAGATGGCGGGAGATCTGAGCCTGCGGCTTGTCTGCCTCGTTCACTTTCCTTTTCGTTTCTTTTTCTTCTCTCTTCTCGAAAGCTTTTTTTCTCTTCTATTTTATTTTACTTACCTCCCGGTGAAGAGCTCAGTCATGGTGACGGCATCGGCGATGACAACAAGGCCCAGCAGCGGAGACTCGCGGTAGCGGCATCAGAAGCGGGTTCGGATTCCCGGCGGCATCGGCATCATCAAGGCAGTCCTAGCAGCAACTCATGGCTGCTGCGGTGGAGTCGAATTTGGGTTGCCGCCTGCATCTGCCTCCAGCGCAGAATCATGGAGACGAGCTTGGGCCCATTACGAAACCCAGTGGCGGCATCATCAAGGGGGTCTGAGGTGGACTCACGGCAGTGCCGGTGTCGGGTTTGGGCTGGTCGGTTACCCCACCGGCGGCATCGATGCTGTCTATGTTGGCCATGTCCATCCAGGACTCAGAGTGGCAAGAGTGTCGGAGGTGGTGAGATAGAGTCATAGAGATGTACAGCATGGAAACAGACCCTTCAGTCCAACCCGTCCATGCCGACCAGATATCCCAACCCAATCTAGTCCCACCTGCCAGCACCCGGCCCATATCCCTCCAAACCCTTCCTATTCATTTACCCATCCAAATGCCTCTTAAATGTTGTAATTGTACCAGCCTCCACAACGTCCTCTGGCAGCTCATTCCATACACGTACCACCCTCTGTGTGAAAAAGTTGCCCCTTAGGTCTCTTTTATATCTTTCCCCTCTCACCCTAAAGCTATGCCCTCTAGTTCTGGACTCCCTGACTCCAGGGAAATGACTTTGTCTATTTATCCTATCCATGCCCCTCATAATTTTGTAAACCTCTATAAGGTCACCCCTCAGCCTCTGACGTTTCAGGGAAAACAGCCCCAGCCTGTTCAGCGCCTCCCAGTAGCTCAGATCCTCCAACCCTGGCATCACGGTGGCACAGTGGTCAGCACTGCTGCCTCACAGTGCCAGAGACCCGGGTTCAATACCTGCCTCAGGCAACTGTCTGTGTGGAGTTTGCACATTCTCCCTGTGTCTGCGTGGGTTTCCTCTGGGTGCTCCGGTTTCCTCCTACGGTCCAAAAATGTGCAGGTTGGGTGAATTGGCAATGCTAAGGTCCAGATCCTGTTGTAATTTGAGGTAACCCTCTTCGCTGTCCACTACACCTCCAATTTTGGTGTCATCTGCAAACTTACTAACTGTACCTCTTATGCTCACATCCAAATCATTTATGTAAATGACAAAAAGTAGAGGACCCAGCACCGATCCTTGTGGCACTCCACTGGTCACAGGCCCTCCAGTCTGAAAAACAACCCTCCACTACCACCCTCTGTCTTCTACCTTTGAGCCAGTTCTGTATCCAAATGGCTAGTTCTCCCTGAGTGGGGGACTTTCATTCCAGCAGCAACACGGCAACGGGAACTGATGCCTGGCCACCAGGTCCATGGCCCATGATGGAGCACGTAATAAGAAGGACTGTAATGATGGGCACTTTCTTTATTTATTCATTTTTCTGCCTTTATATCCTATATTTTGGTTTATTTTTCTGGGTTTTAAGATGGCACTGAGAGTGGCTTCATATACCAACTTTTCACCGTATTTTGTAACATGATACACGTGACAATAAATAAATCAAATCAAAGCTTTGGTTAAGATCTGCTCTGATTCATAGATTCATACGGCACAGAAAAGGCCCTTCGGCCAATTAATTTGCACTGACATAACTAACACTAAAAGTGCGTTAATCCCAATTCCTTGCACTTGTCCCATATCCTTGAACGTTACGATATTTGAAGTGCTCATCCAGATATTTTTTAAAGGTTACAAGGTTTCTGGCCTCTAGTACCTTCCCAGGCAGTGCATTCCAAATTCCCACCACCCAAATCTTCTTCCAAATCCCCTCTGAATCCCCTGCCTCCTACCCTAAAACAATGCCCTCTCATGATTGACCCTACAACCAAGGGGAACAGCTGCTCTCCATTCACTCTGTCCATACCCCTCATAATCTTATGGATCCCAATCCAGGACAATCTCTTCCAGGATGTGACGATATGATGTTGGACTGGAGTAGACAAAGTCAGAAGTCACACAGCATAGTCCAACATGGTTGACATAGAAATCACAAGCTTTCAAAGAGCTGCTCATTCGTCAGGTGAAGTCTTCAAGTAAACCTGTTGGACTATAAACCTGGTGTCGTGTGACTTTGAATCTATTCCAGGACATTTGAGGTTCTTATCTTTAAATCAGTCCTACCTTTGTTAATTCCTCTGTCCTTACAATATCCCAATAGTTCCTAATATATTTCTCACTCTCCATAACCTTCTTGAACTCTCCATTCCACTGATTTTGACCATTTTGTACCCCATTTCCTATTTGCTGTTTGGGAGGTGGCACTAAAATCATTTGCATTCACATAATTTCTGTAAAGGGAATAAGTACACCATCAATCTAATTGAGGAGAAACAGTCAGGAACAAGAACGTAGCTGGGTATGTGTCCAAGGTCAAAGATGACTGAGTCGGTGAACAGAGAAACTTTGTGGTTGGGTGGTAGAAAATACCGATACAAACATAATATCAACAGCAATTCGATGAGACTATGCTTTTTCTGCTACTAGTAAGAGAAACAAATTATCAAGCTATTGTATAAGTCATAGAATCCCTATAGTGTGGAAGCAGGCCATTCAGCCCATCAAGTCCACACTGACCCTCCAAAGAGCATCCCACCCAGACACACCTCCCACCTTATAAACTTCACTGTGGCTAATACATCTAACCTGCATATCCCTGGACACCATGGGCAATTTAGCATGGCCAATCCACCTGACTTTGGACCGTGGGAGGAAACTGAAGCACCCAGAGAAAAACCACACAAGCACAGGGAGAATGTGTAAGCTTGTCACAAATATGGTCCCGAGGGTGGAATCGAACCTGGGTCCTGGTGCTGTGAGGTTGTAGAGTTATCAGTGGGTGGCACGGTTGCACAGTGGTTAGCACTGCTGCCTCACAGCACCAGAGACCTGGGTTCAATTCCCGCCTCAGGCGACTGACTGTGTGGAGTTTGCACATTCTCCCCGTGTCTGCGTGGGTTTCCTCCAGGTGCTCCGGTTTCCTCCCACAGTCCAAAGATGTGCAGGTTAGGTGAATTGACTATGCTAAATTGCCCATAGGTGCAGGGTAAATGTAGGGGGATGGGTGCACTTCGGCGGGTCGGTGTGGACTTGTTGGGCCGAAGGGCCTGTTTCCACGCTGGAAGTAATCTAATCTAATCTAATCTTATCCATTGAGCCACCGTGCTGCCCCATACACATTGGCATGGAAATGCTACAAAATGACATTCATAGTCATGGTACCTGGTTAGAGAGGGAAGCACTGGCCCTTCTACTTGGCCAAACTGAAAACTGGCCTTGCTGCTGCGTGATGACCCTTTCCAGAATATTCACTCTGGAAAGGGTCAGCCTAGGTTACTCTTGCAGCTCTTTTAGCCCATGCAGAACCACAGTAGGCACTGCTAGAGATCTTATTAGTCAGCGATAGTCACTGTTCTCAAACAGACATGGTTATACACAACAGTTCCTAAAGGAGTTTCTAACATAAGCCTTGAACTTCCTTCAATCCAAAAGTTGCAATGAATGGAAGGGTCTATGATATGATGTTTGTTCTGAAAAGGTTTAACTGTGAATCTCAAGGAAGATAATCTTATGATCTAGGTGTCCCACAGTTTTAATGACAATGTTAATCTTATTAATGTAAGATGGCTTGTACCTGATTACTATCGTGCAATAAACTATATCTTATTGAAGACAAGAGCATCATCTTATTAGAGTCCCAGTTTTCCTCTATCACTTTAGATGCGTTATTCCAGACACCCCCCCACCACCCCACCACCCCAGACACAGTTAACAAAGGAGGATAGTGGCAGATAGCTACATGATCAGATGTTGACAATAGTTTGCATTGCATGCTCACACGGCATTTGAAACAATGGAATGGATTGGAATTCAATTTAACTGTACAGAAAATATTCCAGATATCCAGAAGAAATTTAGTTACAGCTTAAAGAGTGACTCAGACAGGAATTCAACAGCAGATAAACCTGTGTTAGATTCAACAAGGCAGAATCTAAAGTCAAGGGAAGCAGCACTTCAGAACTGGTAGGGGAATCGTAGAAGCAAGTGTGAGTGAGAAGCTACATGAGATTGGCATATTAGGCATCTCTAGCAACTGCCAGATTGCATCAGGTACTGATGAATTCTGGGAGTATTCACAATTAAAGATTCAGTCACAGAGAGCAAACAGCCAAATAAAACCTGTGAGTAAAGTTAAAATCTCTGATGAACAAAGGGAAAACTTTAAATAAAAATATTTCGGTTACAGGCAGAGAATGTTAAAAGTAGAAAAGAAGTACTTATATCTTAGAGTGAATGTTGTCACAACATTGAATGACCACCACAAGGCAAGGCTACATCAGGAAAATCAAGGGCCATCATAATAACTTGAAGTGAGGTCACATCACTTGGGAAGATTGCAAAGCCAGAGTTACAGTGACAAAGGGAAAAGTTTAGAAATCTAAGTGACAGTCTAACAGGAGAAAAAAGTAAGGAGACTACTGAAGTCACAGTAAGAGGGCTAGATCTACAGTTGAAGCCATGGTAAAGACAGGAAGAATTTTTTAATGCTGCAGAAAACAGGATTATTCAGAGAAGCATTCAGAGAGGGTAAATCACTCAGGATAACACTTCCACAAACAGGATTCAGCTATGAGGCCACTGGCAGCAGAATTTATTCAGCAAAATCAGAGAAATGGATGAAAGGCAGGAAATTGTCCGTTTGTGGAAAAGGCAGAAAACTTCAGTTTAGGATGCAGAAGGTAGGAACCTTTATTTTGCCTGTAAAAACACTAGAAAAGACTACTGCTTAAGCAGTACAGGAAAGTAGCACAAGATCTGCACAGTTCATGATCAATTAGAATTCAACCAAAGTGAAAAATCCCAGACCGTCTTTTTTTCAAATTGATTGTTCTGTGAGATACCTGTCCAAGGAAAGGATATTTATAAAGCTGATTTCCATTTTGACCTCAACAGATTTGCTCCAGTGTTATGTCTGACAGCTCAAAAAGTAGCTCCATACTAAACCTGGCAACTGTGGCAGATATCCTTGCCAATTCTGGAAACAAATCTCAATGCAGAATTGTTAAAAAATATTGGAGATAAATGAAAGTCGAGTAAGATATCACCTCAGGCATGATGATTTGTGAAAAACGTCATCCCATCAGGATTTGCTGCAGTCACAGTGTCATGATTCAATGATGAAGTGCAGAGGTAAGCAAAAGTGAACTTTGAACACTCCTGCTTCAAGAATTTGAATAAGGAATTAAACTGAATTGTTATAAATCAATAATCAGGCCTAACCGGAATGGAGTGTTGAGTCCAGTCCTGGGCATTGGACTTTTAGAAGGATGTACGTGAACGGTGCACAGAGGAGATTTTCTAGGAGTGAAGAACCCATGTTACAGGGAGAATAGAGAAGCTGGGATTGTTCTCCTTAACTCAGAGAAGGAGAGGTGATTTAAATTATGAGGTGTATAGCAAGTATATTCAGGCCAAAACTGTTCCCATGGGGAGGAAGGTTGGCAACCAGAGGATAAAGGTTTATGAGAATTGGCAAAGCATTAGAGGCAAAATATGGAGGATTATTTCAAGGCAAGGGTCGTTGAGAGTGGAAGTACAGTACATGGCATTAAAGGGTGGGAGCAGATTCAAAAGTAACACTGCGGAAAGGGAATTGAATAATAATGACAAAGAGAAATATTTAAAGGTTATGAGAAAGACCATAAGACCATAAGACATAGGAGCGGAAGTAAGGCCATTCGGCCCATCGAGTCCACTCCGCCATTCAATCATGGCTGATGGGCATTTTAACTCCACTTACCCGCATTCTCCCCGTAGCCCTTAATTCCTTGTGACATCAAGAATTTATCAATTTCTGCCTTGAAGACATTTAGCGTCCCAGCCTCCACTGCACTCTGCAGCAATGAATTCCACAGGACCACCACTGTCTGGCTGAAGAAATGTCTCCGCATTTCTGTTCTGAATTTACCCTCGCTAATTCTAAGGCTGTGTCCACGGATCCTAATCTCCTCGCCTAACGGAAACAATTTCCTAGCGTCCACCCTCTCCAAGCCATGTATTATCTTGTAAGTTTCTATTAGATCTCCCCTTAATCTTCTAAACTCTAATGAATACAATCCCAGGATCCTCAGCCATTCCTCATATGTTAGACCTACCATTCCAGGGATCATCCGTGTGAATCTCCGCTGGACACGCTCCAGTGCCAGTATATCCATCGTGAGGTATGGGGACCAAAACTGGACACAGTACTCCAAATGGGGCCTAACCACAGCTTTATGAAGTGGGACTATTTGGATAGTTCCACTCAAGAAACCATCATAGATATAACAGGATTGGTAGTCTTGATTTGCATTGGTGGTGTTCCTGCTTCCAGGTTTAAGTCCTGCTTCTACTTGGAGGTGTGTTACAATATGTCCAGATTGATTAAGAATAATTTTAAGTACGCCCTAGTTGGTGGGTTTGCTAGTGCTGTTGGGAGGAGTTAAACTAGGTTGGCAGAGGGAGGGGCACAAAGAATCAGTACAAAAGGTACACGACATGCTTTAGTAAAGGAACCAAGGAGGAGGGAGTTCAACCATCTTGAGTTTCAAGGGAGTAAGATGAGGTTGACTAGCCCTTACTTTAAAGCCAGGAGTATTATTAGTAAGTCAGCTGAATTCAGAGTGTGGATTGGCATGTGTAATTGTGATTTTGTTGCCATCACAGGGATATGGTTGAGGAAGGACCAGAACTGGCACCTCAACATTCTCAGGTATAGGATCTTCATGCAGGTCAGGGAAGGGTGTAAAAGAGGGGATTGCATTATTAATGAAGGAGTCAGTTACTGCAGTAAGGTGGGACGATATCTTGAAAGGCTCTTCAAATGAGGCTTTGTGTAGAGCTTTAGAATAAAAGGGGGCAGATAATTATATTAGGATACTTGAACTTCCACTAGATTAATTGGGATAGTCACAGTGTAAAGGATTTAGAGGGGGCAGAAATGTATTTAGGACAACATTTTAAACCAACTTATAGAGGGTCCAATAAGGGACAGTGCAGTGCTGGACATAATATGGACTTAGTCTCCTTGACTTGTCCGGACTTGTCGAACCTGCCTATCTCCTTTTCCACCTATCCACTCCACCCTCTCCTCCTTGACCTATCACCTTCATCTCCTCCCCCACTCACCCATTGTACTCTATGCTACTCTCTCCCCACCCCCACCCTCCTCTAGCTTATCTCTCCACGCTTCAGGCTCACTG
Source organism: Chiloscyllium punctatum (assembly GCF_047496795.1). Classification (NCBI taxonomy): domain Eukaryota; kingdom Metazoa; phylum Chordata; class Chondrichthyes; order Orectolobiformes; family Hemiscylliidae; genus Chiloscyllium; species Chiloscyllium punctatum. The sequence goes on along the minus strand of NC_092740.1, from coordinate 44,451,060 downwards.
CCTTTATTCCTGATGAAGGGCTTTTGCCCAAAACGTCGATTTCGCTGCTCGTTGGATGCTGCCTGAACTGCTGTGCTCTTCCAGCACCACTAATCCATAATATGGACTTATGTTTGAGGTAGCACTAGGGGAGCATTTTAATAATAGTGACCTCGGCACAACTCTTTTTAAGCTTGTTATCAAAAAGAATAAAGATGCTCTGACACAAAGAGTTTTGGGTAGGAAGAAGGCAGATTTGATTTTAAAAAGGCAGGATTTGGCCAATGTAGACTAGAAACAGTTACTTCTGGGTAAACCTACAGCAAAAACAATGGAAGTATTTAAAATGGAACTGGGGAGAATACAGGCCCAATATATTGCCTTTAGGGTGCAATGTAGGAGCAACAGTCCAGGGAACCTGGATGTCTAGAAATATTCATGATTCGGAGATACCGGTGTTGGACTGGGGTGTACAAAGTTAAAAGTCACACAACACCAGGTTATAGTCCAACAGGTTTAATTGGAAGCACACTAGCTTTTGGAGCGACGCTCCTTCATCAGGTGATTGTGGAGGGCTCGATCGTAACACAGAATTTATTGCAAACATTTGCAGTGTGATGTAACTGAAATTATACATTGAAGCTAAGTTCGGTACCCATAGGGAGGGCCTCAACCAGGACCTTGGGTTCATGTCACATTACAGGTAATCACCATTGCACTACACACACACACACACACACAGATATTCCTACACACACACACTCTCACATACACATGGACATAGGTACACACAGACGCGCACACAGACACTCACACACACCCTTATAGACACACACACTCCCACACATGCACCCCCTCACAGACTTAAGACACTCTGCACTCACTACACACACACACTTTCTCACACTCACAACCCCCACCCCAGACAGACACACACACAAACAGACAAAGACCCACATGCACACATATATTTTGTGTGGTGAATTGTTTTGTACTTGCAGAGTTACATTGCACTTTGCTCAAAAACTGCATACATTCATGTAGAACTCTGAGCTCAAAAACTGCATGAATTTATGTAAAACTCTGTTATCTCACTTTTTAGATTAGAATCAATCTAAACATCAGGTCATAGACAGAGAACACAGGGGGCTAACACCTTCAACATATTGTCTAGCTATCACCATTTTCTGGATCAGTGGTGCTGGAAGAGCACAGCAGTTCAGGCAGCATCCAAGTAGCTTCGAAATCGATGTTTCGGGCAAAAGCCCTTCATCAGGAATAAAGGCAGTGAGCCTGAAGCGTGGAGAGATAAGCTAGAGGAGGGTGGGGGTGGGGACAAAGTAGCATAGAGTACAATGGGTGAGTGGGGGAGGGGATGAAGGTGATAGGTCAAGGAGGAGAGGGTGGAGTGGATAGGTGGAAAAGAAGATAGGCAAGTAGGACAAGTCCAGACAAGTTATGGAGACAGTTACTGAGCTGGAAGTTTAGAACTAGGGTGAGGTGGGGGAAGGGGAAATGAGGAAACTGTTGAAGTCCACATTGATGCCCCGGGGTTGAAGTGTTCCGAGGCGGAAGATGAGGCGTTCTTCCTCCTGGCGTCTGGTGGTGAGGGAGCGGCGGTGAAGGAGGCCCAGGACCTCCATGTCCTTGGCAGAGTGGGAGGGGGAGTTGAAATGTTGGGCCACGGGGCGGTGTGGTTGATTGGTGCGGGTGTCCCGGAGATGTTCCCTAAAGCGCTCTGCTAGGAGGCGCCCAGTCTCCCCAATGTAGAGGAGACCGCATCGGGAGCAACGGATACAATAAATGATATTAGTGGATGTGCAAGTAAAACTTTGATGGATGTGGAAGGCTCCTTTAGGGCCTTGGATAGAGGTGAGGGAGGAGGTGTGGGCGCAGGTTTTACAGTTCCTGCGGTGGCAGGGGAAAGTGCCAGGATTGGAGGGTGGGTTGTTTGGGGGCGTGGATCTGACCAGGTAGTCGCGGAGGGAACGGTCTTTGCGGAAGGCGGAAAGGGGTGGGGAGGGAAATATATCCCTGGTGGTGGGGTCTGTTTGGAGGTGCCGGAAATGTCAGCGGATGATTTGATTTATGCGAAGGTTGGTAGGGTGGAAGGTGAGCACCAGGGGCGTTCTGTCCTTGTTACGGTTGGAGGGGTGAGGTCTGAGGGCAGAGGTGTGGGATGCAGACGAGATGCGTTGGAGGGCATCTTTAACCACGTGTGAAGGGAAATTGCGGTCTCTAAAGAAGGAGGCCATCTGGTGTGTTCTGTGGTGGAACTGGTCCTCCTGGGATGGCATACGGGATGGCATTTTTGCAAGAGGTGTAATCCAGGTAGCTGTGGGAGTTGGTGGGTTTGTAAAAAATGTCAGTGTCAAGTCGGTCGTCACTAATGGAGATGGAGAGGTCCAGGAAGGGGAGCGAGGTGTCAGAGATGGTCCAGGTAAATTTAAGGTCAGGGAGCTATCGCCATTGTTAACAGCTACCCTGAGAATGCAACCTTTTTTAAAAAAAAGTTTTGTGATTTACACATGAAAGAAGTGAAACTACCACTGTATTCTAACAATTGAAAGGCTTAACAGACAATCAATTCTGCAATGTATAATTTCAGTTACATCATACTGCAAATTTTTGTTATAAATTCTGTGGTTACGATTGAGCCCTCCACAATCACCTGATGAAGGAGTGTCGCTCCGAAAGCTAGTGTGCTTCCAATTAAACCTGTTGGACTATAACCTGGTGTTGTGTGATTTTTAACCTTGAAATATTCAGGACTGGAAAAGTAGAAAAAGAGAGGCTTTTAACAGGTACAAAGGGAACAAATCAACAGAGGCCCCAGTGAAGTACAGAAAGTGCATGGAGAATCTTATGGAAGCAATTAGGAGAGCAAAAGGAGGCATGAAAAGACACTGGTGCATAAAATTATGGAAAAAAAACCCAAGGTATTCTATAGGTATTTTAAATGGAAGAGAATAACCAGGGAAAGAGTAGGCCCCATTAGGGACCAAGGGGGCAATCTGTGCATGCAGACAAAGGATATTGGTAGGATGTTAAACAAGTACTTCACATCTGTCTGCACTTGGAAGAAGGAGGATGCATGAAATTTGGGAAGAGGGACCATGAGACTCTTCAGCCGACTGACATAGTTAGTGAAGCGATACTAGAGGCTTTGGCAGGCTTAAAGACAAATCCCCAGGGCCAGCTGAGTTGTACTCCAGTTGCTGTGCAAGTGAGGGAGGAAATTACAGGGGCTCTGACCCAAATTTTTAATCCCTATCTGGCCTCATGGCAAGTATCACGGGACTGGAAGACAGGTAATGTGATTCTACTTTTCAAGAGGATATAAAGATACATGAGGGAATCGCAGATCAGTGAGTCTCACATCAGTGGTAGGGAGACTATTGGAGCAAATTCTGAAGGAGAAAATTAATCTCCACTTGGAGGGGCCAGGTTTGATCAAGGATAGTCAGCATGACTTTGTCAGTGGGAGATCATGCCTAACAAATTTGCTTGAATATTTTGAGAAGGTAACCAGGTGTGTAGTTGAGGGTAGTGTAGTTGATGTGATTTGTGGATTGACAAGATCCCATATATGATCAGAAGTCAGCCAACACCAGCTTATGGTCCAAAATCACAAGCTTTTGGCATGTTTCCCCTTCGTCAGGTGAAATCTTCCACATCATCCCATATAGCAGACTGATAAAAGAGGTAAAAGCACATGGGATCCAGGGTAACTTGGTCAGTTGGATCCAAAATTGGCCTCGTGGCTGAGAGGGTAGTGGTAAAAGAATCTTTGTGTGACTGGAAACCAGTGTCTAGAGGTGTTCCAGTGCTGGGTTTCCTATTGCTTGTGATATATAGAACTATGTGGATGAGAATGTAGGAGGAATAATAAGCAAGTTTGTGGTTAATAATGAGGAAGAATGTCTTAGATTACAGGAGGATATAGACAAATTGATCAGATGGACGGATCAGTAGCAGATGGAATTTAATCCTGAAAAGTGATGCATTTGGTAAAAGTTACAAGACAAGAGAGTACTTAATGAATTGTAGGACATTAGGAGACTCAGAACAACAGAGGGAACTTGGGGTGCTTCCTCACAGATCCTTGAAGGCAGCAGGACAGGTTAATAGGCTAGTTAAGGAGGCATACAGGATACTGTATAACAGAGAGACTATGTTGGTGCTGTACAAAACTTTAGTTCGGCCACAGCTGGAGCAGTATCTGCAGTTCTGGAACATGTGATTGCAGTGGAGTGGAAGCAGATGAGATTCAACAGGATGTTGTCTGGGATGGAGCACTTTTGCGATAGAGAGGCTGGATAAGATCAGGTTGATTTCTTTAGAGCAGAGAAGCTGAGGGAGGACTTAACTATGGTATATAAATTAGGGGAGGCAAGAACAGATTGGATAGAAAGCAACTTTTCCTCTGTTGAAGGGACAGTAACAAGAGAGAATAATTTTAAGGTGAAAAGTGGGAGGTTTGAGGGGAGTCTAGAAAATGTATTTCAACCAGAGGGTGGTGCGAATCTGAAATGTGCTGCCTGGGGAAGTGGTCAAGACGGGAAACCTCACAACATTTAAAGAGAACTTGGATGAGCATTTGAAATGTCATAAATTTCAAGGTTATGGGCCATCTGCTAGAAAGTGGAACTCATTGATTTCGAGTTATTTTTGTTGGTCCAGACTTGATGGGCTGAAAGGCCTCTTCCCTATTGTATGATTCTAAGAGATAGCTAACTGATGTGCTGTACAATTCTATGCTGCAGTGCAACATATACGTGGGAAGATTTTGTGAGAATTATTGCTGTTGCACTTTGTTAAAGTCCGTGTAATCAATCTTTTATGAATTGCTATATTTGTGGCTTGCTTCATGCTTTTCTCATTGGACAATGAGGTAAAGTATAAATGACTGAATCTGTATTGGCATGTTTTAATCTCCTAATGAAACCAGATGGCCCCATCATATGTTTCTTTGTAATGTATACTACATCTGTTCCTGATTCATTGTGTAGGGAGAGAGGGTGCTATGTTTAGTTTATCAGATGGTATTGACTATTTACATGCTGCACAGCATCCCCCAAATATTTTCTGACAATTCTACAATATAGATAAGGAATGGAAACTAGCAGCGATCCTTTGATTAAATCCTTTTATTTTACAACAGTATAGCACCCCTACAAAGTTACAAGCCTAGATATTAGTTTGGACCCTGCATGGGAATAGACAGGACCTAAGTTCTATTGCTTCCTGAGCCTCAACTGACCAGAAACATTTAGATGCCTGGTAGACCTTCCCAGCAACATGCCAGAGAAGACCATACAAATTATACAAGTCCTTGATGAAACTACACCTGGAATATTGTCTTCAGTTTTGGTTTCCTGAACTAAGAAAAGATATATTTTCCATTGAGGGAATGCAGCAGACGGTCACTAGACTGATAACAGGGATGGCAGGACAGTCGCATGGGGAGAGATTGGTTCAACTGGGCCTGTATTCAGTACCATTTAAAAAGATAAGAGGGGATCTGTTAGAAATGTTAAAATTTTCACAGGACTGGACAGGCTAGATTTAGGGAAGATGTTTTCCCTAGTTGAGGAGTCTAAAACCAGAGATCACAGTCCTAATCTGTCTAGCCTTTCCTCATAGGGCAACCCAGCTATTAGTCTACTTAACCTTCACTAAACCGCTTCCAACAGATTATCATCCTTCTGTAAGTACGTTGACCAGTACCCGAGATGCAGTCTCACCAATACACTGTATAACTGAAGTGTAACCTCTCTACTCTTGCAATCAATTCCCCCTGCAATAAGACATAACATTCTATTAGCTTTCCTGATTACTTGCTGTACCTGCATGCTACCCTTCAGCGATTGATGCATAGGGACACCCAGATCTCTCTGCATCTCAGATCTCACCATTTAAATAATATGCTTCTATTTTATCTTTCTGCCAAAATTAACAGTTTTGCATTTTCACACAGTATATTCAATTTGCCAGATCTTTGACCATTCACTTAATCTGTTTACTTCCCTTTGTAGGCTCGTTATATCTTCTTTACAATGCACTTTCCTACCAATCTTTATGTTAACAGCAGATTTAGCCAACGCACCTTCAGTCCCTTCATTCAAATCATTTAAATAAGTTGTAAAGAGTTGAAGTCCCAGAACCTGAGGCACAACTCTCACGACATTCCTACCAGCCTGAAAAAGAGCCATTTATTCCTACTGTCTGCTCCCTGTTAGCCAGCCAATCTTCTATCTATCCCAATGTGTTCCACTCGATACCAGGAGCTTTTATTTTTCACATAAAAATTTTGAAGTGGCACCTTAATAAATGCCTTCTGAAAATCTAAATACAATACACCCACTGGTTCTCCTTATCCATAGCACAAGTTATTTCTTCAAATAACTCAAATAAATCAGTTGAACATAATTTCCCATTGACAGAATTATGTTGCCTCTGCCTGATTACCTTGAACATATCCAAGTACTTTGCTTTATTGATTTTAATAACATCTTTTGATGCTTTTGCTAAGACAGATGTTAAGCTAACTGGCTTGTAGTTTCCTGCTTTCTGCCTCCCTCCATTTTGAATTTAATACCGTTCTGGTTACCCTCCTATAGGGAAGGTGTTATTAAATTACAGGAAAAAGTGCAAAACGTATTTACAAGGATGTTACAAGACTGGAAGGTTTGAGTTATAAGGGGAGGCTGGATAGGCTGGGACTTCTTACCTAGAGCATAAGAGGCTGAGGGGTGACCTTACAGAGGTTTATTAAATCATGAGGGGCATTCATAAGGTGAATAGCTAAATTCTTTTCCTCAGGGTAGGGGATTCCAAAACTAGAGGGCAAAGACTTAGGGTTAGAGGGAAAAGATTGAAAAAGGACTTGAGGGGCAACGCTTTCACACAAGAGTGGTGTCTAAATGGAACCTGCAGCTAGAGTGAGTCTAGAGGCAAGTACCAATACAACATTTAAAAGACATTTGGATACGTACATGAGCTTTAGAGGGATATGGGCCAAAAGCAGACAAATGGGATTAGTTTAGTTTAGGAAGCCTGATCGGTATGGATGAGTTGGATTGAAGGGTCAGTTTCTGTGCCATACGACTGCATGACTCAAGAACACACTTGGATGAATTACTTAGAGGTGGCGAGGTTCCACAACATACTCTGGATGGGGTCAATGTCTGTCACCAAGTGCACCTTAGTAATACCACTGCTGACTAAATTAATCAAGTCCTAAAGTGTATTGCTGCTCAACTGGGTCCGTAGCAGGAGGAGGGAACCAACAGGATGGAATAATTGACTTGACCTCATCCTCATCAATCCATGATTGTATCACTGAGAGTAACCACCATACAGGTCATTCTGCTATAATCCGACACTTGTGTTCCTCTACAACCTCGCACTATAGAAAATTGTGCTTTGGCAAACTGTTGTAGAAGATCGCTAATAAAAAATTACTATACCCATTCAGTAGAAAGTTCATGTTATAGAAACAACATCCACAATTCATCAATTGTGTTATAGCCAATTTGTGCTGATGAAATGCACATTATAGCAGAACGGCCTGTACATTACTGAGGAGATGCTTACTCATCTTCACATTGAAGATACCTTACATCAGCACTATCCCCGTGTTAAATGGGACAGCCTTTGATCAGTAGGGTTAAAAATCAGGAATAAAGGCAGAGAGCCTGAAGCATGGAGAGATAAGCTAAAGGAGGGTGGGGGTGGGGAGATCTAGCAACTCAGAACTCGGCATCAATAAGGCACTGTGGGCCATCAGTAGCTGCAGGAGGATTGTATTCAACCACAATCTCTAACCTCATGGCCCAGATTACGCTCACTCTCCCCATTACCATCAGGCCGGGAGATTAGCATTGCTTTAATGAAGAGTGCAGGAGGGCATGTCAGGAACAGCACCAGGTGTACCTAAATATAAAACAAAGAATTGTGGATGCCTGAAACAAAAACTGAAAATGCTGGACACAGGAAACATTTCTGGAGAGAGAAACAGAATGAATTCTTTGTATCCAGCATCCCTTTGTAGTAGGGACATGGTGGCATTTACTGGATGGTATTCTGGTGCAGGGGTAATGGAGTCGATCAAATAAATGGAGGCAGTGCCCAAAGAGAGAGATAAAATGGGGTTGCTGATGATAAGCTAAGAAGGAGATAAATGCTAAATGGGTGGGAACAGGAAGTGTGAATAGTTGAAAAGGGATTCGTTGTGCTGCGGCAGATCAGGAACTGGGGTGGAGAGGTACTTAATAAACATGGAGGAGGATGTTCATGTTTTGAAATTAGTAAACTCAGTGTTGACTCCTGAGGGCTGTAAGGTGCTGAGGTGGAAGATAGGGTTTTGTTCCTCCAGCTTGTGTTGAGCTTTACTGGAGCACTGCAGCAGGCCTGAGACAGGAATGTTGGCATGGGAACAGGGTGGGCTGTCAAAGTGGCAGGCAACTGGAAACTTGGGGTCATTCTTTCAGATATAGTTTGTACAATCTACTTTTCATCCTTGAAATGTAGAGGATGCCACGTTGTGAGCAATGAATATAGTAGACTATAAATTGAGTGAAGTGCATGTAAGTTAAGCTTTGCCTGCAAGGTGTGTCTGGGACCTTGGATAGTGAGGAGGGAGGAGGTAAATGGTTAACTGTTACATCTTTTGCAATAGCATGGGAAGATACTGAGGGGGTGTGTGAGAGTGTGTTGGAAGTGGAGGAGGAGTGGACCAGGGTGTAACAGGGGGAGCAGTCCCTGTGGGAGACTGATAAGGGAGGGGAGGGGAATATGTGTCTGATGGTGGCATCCCGCTGGAGATGGCAGCTAATGATCCTTTGGATGTGGATGTTAGAGGGGTGCCAAATGAGGATTAGGAACCCTATTGCTGTTGTGAGGAGGGGAGAGAAGAGGTGCGGATTGAAGTTCAGTTTATGGGTCGGAGTCAAGTAGGTTGCTGGGGAATCCTCAGTTGAGGGCAAAGGTGAACATTCCTGAACCCTGCCCCCACCCACCCACCTCCTGGTGAAGATGGCATTGTTAGAACAGACATGATGGAGACAGAGAAATTAGGAGAATGGAATAGAGTCTTTACAGGAAACAGGGTGTGAGGATGTAAAGTCAAGGTAACTGTGGGAGTTGGTGACTTTGTAGTGGATATTGGTGGCTAGCCTATCCCCAGAAGTGGAAATAGAGATATCAAGGAAGGGGAGGGAGGAGTCAGATGAAGGTGAGAGGGAAGAGGAAATTGGAAATTAAATTGATGATTTTTTTCCAATTCCAAATGAGAGAGTGAAGCAGCATCAACCATGTCATGGAGAAACATGCAGCAGAGGATGAGTTGTTGGTTGGGTCTGAAATAGGACTGGAATAAAGAATTTTCCACATAACCCAGACACAGGCATAACTGAGGCCCATGCGGATACCCATGGCCACCCATCTGACCTGAAGAAAATGGGAGAAGTTCTTCAAAGTAAGAATGAGCTCGGTCAAGCAGAGGAAGGTGATGATTGATGGGAACAGTTCAGGCCTTTTTCTCCAAGAAAAAGCAAAGAGCCCTGAGACCATCCTGATGGGAATAGACATATAAAGGGATTGGACATTTATGCTGAAAAGGAGGCAGCTGGAACCTGTGAACTGGAAGCAGGTGTACAGTATCAAAAGAAATATGGGCGTAAGTGGGGAATAACTGGACAAAGAAAAATCTGTCGGGGAAGAATAAATAGATTTGTAGAGCAGGAACAGGCCAAAACAATGGGTCTACCTGAGCAGTCCTGGTGATAGATTTTGGGAGAAAGGTAGAAGTGGACCGTATGGGGTTGGGGGACTATGAGTTGGGAAGTTGGGAGACATCCAGATAAGATGATGTCAGTGACAGTCATGGAAACAATAGCTTGATGTTAGTTGGTGGGGCCAGAGGATGGCAGACAACTCTGAGATAGCGTGAGATGGTGCTGAGAGAGAGAGACTCAGAGTGTGCATATGGCAATACATAGCACTAAGTGTGGACCATAGGGTGTGGCAAGAACAGTTTTCTGAGGAGCACTATACATCACAGAGATATCTGTGATCCTGGTTGGATGCAAAACACAAAGGATGAAACCTCAGTCGGAATTCACATGGAGTGAGCCTGAGCCAGAGGCAGCCACTGAGGAATGAGATGTGGCTGTGGAAGCAAGTTTTGGCAAATACCTCGTTAAACACCAAAAGTAATGATGGTAAACAAGAAGAAAGGTTAGAATAGAAATCCTATCAGGGACAGGAGCAGAACATCTTCAAGGTGGGCATACCTGGAAGAGATGTGGCAGTGAATTAAACACTAAAATAACACAAAGAACTGGCACATGCTGGAAATTTGAAGGAAAAATTGGAAGTGTTGGAAAAATTCAGCTGGTCTGGCTGCAATTGTGTAGAGAAAAACAGTGGTAACATTTCAAATCCTGTGATTCTTCGTCAGAACTGAAAGCAACTGGGAATACGGTATTTATGTTGGTGATGTTTGGGGTTTGGTGGGGGCAGGGGTATTTGATGGTGGGAGAAAAGAATGAAAATGGTGCCAAGAGAGAGAGAAAGAAAGAGAGAGAGAGACAGAGAGAGAGAGAGAGAGAGAAGAGAAGCAGACAAAGGGATTGCTGACAATAAGCAGGGAGAGCGATAAATGTTGAATGAAAATGAAACAACTAACTAGAGGTGGAGGGTCTACAAATATCTCCATCCACAATGTTGGGGCAGTCTTGAACATCAGAGCGAAAGACAAACCTCAAGTATTTGCGACAATCTTCAGTTTGAAGTGCTGAGTGATTGATCCATTCCAACCTCCTCCTGATGTTCCCAATGTCATAGGTAACAATCGTTAGGCAAATTAATTCACTCCACTTGATATCAGGAAACAGTTAAAGGAACAGAATACTGCAAAGGCTATGGACCTTGGCAAAATTTCTGCAATAATATTGAAGACTTATGTTCCAGCATTAACCATATATATCCTGTGGCTATTAAATCGGGTTAAAGGCTAGAATTTTTGCAATGAGTAACTTACCTCTTGTCTCCACAATGCCCATCTACCATCTATGGGGCATAAGTCCAAACTGTGATAGAATACTCTCCTCTTGACAGAACTAGTGTAGCTCCAACAACATTCAAGAATTTTGTCACCATTCAAAACAGTATTTTGATAGATTAGCACCAAACACTGTCTCTCCCCAGCACTGACACCCAGTAGCAACAGTGTGTAACGTCTACAAAATGCACTGTAGTAACTCACCAAGACTCTTTCAATGGCATATTACACACCCACAAACTCTACCACCTAGAAGGACAAGGGTAGCAGATGCATAGGAGTATCATCAGCTGCATGTTCGCCTCCAAGTGACACACCATCCAGACTTGGAAATGTATCTCTGTTCCTTCACTGTCACTGGGTCAAAACCCTGGAATTCCCTCACTAACAACAGTCTGAGTGCTCCTACATCTAAAGAATTGCAGTGAGTTAGGGTGGCACGGTGGCTCAGTGGTTAGCACAGCTACCTCACAGTGCCAGGGACCTGGGTTCGATTCCAGTTTTGGGTGACTATCTGAGTGGAGTTTGCACATTCTCCTCATGTCTGTGTGGGTTTCCTCTGAGTACTCTGGTTTCCTCCCACAGTCCAAAGATGCGCAGGTCAGATGAATTGGCCAGGCTAAATTGCTCATGGTATTAGGTGCATTAGTCAGGGGGAAATGCGTCTGGGTGGGTTACTGTTTGGAGGGTTGGTGTGGTACAGACCCTTCAGCCCTTGATGTTGCACCAATCTGAAGCCCATCTATTGTACACTACTCCATTCTCATTCATATGCCTATCCAATGGCCAGTTAAATGCCCTTAAAGTTGGCAAGTCTACTACTATTGCAGGCAGTGCGTTCCATGCTCCTACTACTCTCTGAGTAAAGAAACTACCTCTGACATCTGTCCTATACCTATAACCCCTCAATTTAAAGCTATGTGCTCTTGTGCTAGCTATCATCATGCGAGGAAAATGGCTCTCACTATCCACCTTATCTAACCCTCTGATTATCTTATATGTCTTAATTAGGTCACCTCTCAAACTTCTCTCTAACGAAAACAGCCTCAAGTCCCTCAGCCTTTCCTCAGAAGACCTTCCCTCCATACCAGGCAACATCCTAATAAATCTCCTCTGAACTGTTTCCAGAGCTTTCACATGCTACCTATAAGGCGGTGACCAGAAATGTACGCAATACTCCAAATGTGGCCACACCAGAGTTTTGTACAGCTGCAGCATGATCTTGTGGTTCTGAAACTCAATCCCTCTACCAATAAGACTTGTTTGGCTGAAGGGCCTGTTTCCATACTGTAGAGAATCAAATCTAAACACAGCTCACCTACTTCTCAAGGACAAATAAGGATGGGCAATAAATGCTGAGACAGCCAGCAATACCCTAAACCTATCAAGAAATTAAACAGGAAAGTCAGGTCTGTAATGCGGCTGGATTTGCTAGAAGTGGCATGTTTGGGTTAATGAAGTCAAGAGCTGTGGCTTTAAAGATTTGTTAGGAATTCAACTGGGTCACGGCATTCTGAGACAGAAGCTGTCCAGCTCATCCTTTGCCTCTCTTTTGTAGTATCTGAAGAACTGAAGTAGCTTTTCACCCTGAAAGGCTGCCAAATGACTTCATCTGCGATCTCCTTAATGAATTACATTTGAAGATCCCAATTAGTTAGTTTCGTGACTCCTGACTACATGTGTCAGGATGCCAACAGAAAGCCATCCTGAGCATTTCCTTTGAGAACTAATCATTGCTTACATGCTTTATTAAAGTTAATCTCTGCAGAGAAATTTCTTTTTTTTTGTTTTAATTGGTGTGTGCTGAGTTACTAAGAAGGGAAAATATTTATACTTTCTTGTTTCAAACTCTGTGTTAGTCAACTTTACATTTTTGCACAATAAGTCCTGTTTTCACAATAAATTAATACTTTGATTGCATATTAAGTGAAGCTGCTTAATATGTTTTGTTTTAAACCTAATATAGATATAATGTACAACTAATCATATTGGTAACTAAGTGAAGCATTGACGTTTGTGTTAAAACCAGTAGAGTGGTGGAACCATACGGCATCAGTCCACTCTCCAAACTTGATCATAATGATGTTGATAGAGATATTATTTTGGTCCTCAAATGGCAGTGTTAGCTCTGAAACAACAGCTGCCAACCATATATTGCAGCAACAGAGTGTGGCAAGTCAGCACCTCTGCATCTTCTATCCTTCAGACAGCCCCAACATTTTTGTATGTGCTGACTGAGAGGTCCAGGGCAATCTGGACCTCATTACTATTAAGGCAATGCAGTGAGAGCAACATGCCAGGAAATTGACGCCATTAGATAACAGACTATTTCTTTCATGACTGTAGCGGGTTGGTGACGATTCCCCACGGCAGATTCGCCGCCAATGATTAGCCACTGCCAGTCCTCCATCAGCGTTTCTCCACCGGGGTCGTTTGACCTCTGGAGACTATTTGACACCGGAAATATATATATGTACTGATTGTTTTCCCTCGCACTTGTTCTTTCATCCTTCTCATTCCCCTTTATTTATACAACTTTAACCAGAAAAAGGAAATATATTTTAAAAATCTTTATAATGGCAGTAAAATCTCGCATTAATATTAAACAATTAAATTTTAGTTCATTTGATAGTTATGCGCTATTCCTCTAAAATATTCCAAACAATCTCTTTCACCATAGTCAAGAACAATTTTTTGTATTCTATTGTCTGTGCCTCCTATCATTCCTTTCTCGTTGAATTATTTTCTTCATACTGCTTGTCGTCAATAAAGATGCTAGGACTGACTGAGGGACATCAGCTACACATTCGTTAATAAGAACACGATAAGAACACAATAAGAATGTTCACATTGCCAAAACTTAATACTTGAATCACTCTTGGACAGTTTATCAAAAACATATATAAAATCATCGTGGTAAAACTTCTTATTTCCACATTTACTAATAATTTCTGTTTCCATTTTGAAGACTTGAGGGTAAATGGAAAAAAAAATACAAGCTTAAAAAGAACTCTCCTGTAACGAAAATAAGTTGTTACTGAAACAACGCAAACACTACCTTAACCAATATAACGACAATTTTAAAAAGTTTAGATATGCTTGTTCTCTAACATTTTAAACTTATTTGCGGTGGCGAATCGTCTTCAGTGGCCAATGGGTGGTGGCTAAGTGTCCTCGGTGGTCAAAGGGCAGTGGCTAATTGTCGGAGGCTAATCTGCTGTGGCAAATGGTCCCATCTCGGACTGTAGCATTGGTGAGTTCACAGTGTTTGTGTTCCTGGGGAGAAGTCAACCTCCAAAGGAGAACAGTTGCTGTCCATCTGCTTTAAAGGGATGGATCTCTACTGTGCTGCATCCCTTCTTGGTCATTGGAAGCTGAGAGTCATAGAGTCATGGGGATGTACAGCATGGAAACAGACCCTTCAGTCCAACTTGTCCAAGCCGACCAGATATCCATTTGCCAGTACTTGGCCCATATCCCTCTAAACCCTTCCTATTCATATCCCCATTCAGATGCCTTTTAATGCTGTAATTGTACTAGCCTCCACCACTTCCTCTGGCAGCTCATTCCATACACGCAGCACCCTCTGCGTGAAAAAGTTGCCCCTTAGGTCCCTTTTATATCTTTCTCCTCTCACCCTGAACCTTTGCCCTCTAGTTCTGGATTTCCCACCCCATGGAAAAGACCTGGGTTGTTGTGAAAAAGAGGAGTTTGAAGATAGCAATTCGAACGTTAGATGTAGGCACTTGATTATGACATTGGTTTTTGAGTTTGGACAATGAGAGAGCAGTTGATGTCAGACATTGGAGCTGGTGGGGGAGGTGAAAGGATGGAGGTTTCCATAGCAGAATGACTGGAGGGTGATCCTTGGTCAAATCTCTTGAGAGTTACGAACATACATGCAGCAAACGATTGCAACCAGATGGATTTTGACCATCAGTCTAGTTGCTATGCTGATTGAGAAACAGAGTGCAAAGGTGACTGGAGTGATATAAGTATCACATTTGATGCTGTGTGAGGGGTGAAGGTTCAGCAGTAATGACAGGCATTGCAGAAGGGGAAGCAAACTCCTCCACTGTCATTTCCAGATTCTACATTGGTGCTGAGAATTTCAGCCAGGTTGTTGTTTCAAGGGCACCTGTGTTTTTTTTTGGATAATTCTAAATGTAATAGGAAAGAAAGATTACTTGGTTGTATCTAACGCAGAAGAATCTTAATGTCAGTATTTTGAAGTGATTGCAAAACACTTTTAAAACAATCTCATTAAAGAAAAGAAGCGTTTTGATATAGTGTTAGCTGCTTTATTGGACAGCCGTTGCTATTGGTAACAGTGAAGGCTCTTCCAAAACGTCCTCATTATTAGTTGCCACTGTACCTGCACTGACAGGATGCAAGGCTGATTGATTTCATGCTATTTACAGAAGGAAACACTGAAATGGCTGCTATGCTTCAGTGATAGTCTGACAGTCTGAAGGGAGATAGTACAGATGGGAAAATAATTTATTCATTGAAATGTGATAGAAACAATTTAACAATATGTGCACCCCTCCCCCCATCTCACATTTCTGTGAAGAGTCAAGGTGAGCAGTTGCCTCATTACACTTGTATGATTGACTACCTCTGGTTTCAGCATGAAACATAACAGAAAGCATCAGCCTGTATTGTGAAAAATATCTGTGAGTCTGTAGCAATTACCAACATATATGTATATGTATATGTGACAGATCAGATGATTTTAGGGCAGGGGTTTCGCAAATTTTCATTTAAGTGTTTGGTGATGTCTGCCACTCCAAACCAACACTGAAAGCGTCCATCCAACTGCCTGGCAATCAGCTCATTAAAAGCTGTCTGGCCAGTGTGGGCAAGTTGCTTGGTGAATTACAGGCCTCGACACTGGCATCCTGGGTCACTAGAAACTGCCAGGATTTCAGAACCCAGTCGGGTCTGTGTCCTAAAGTCCTCCAATCCCAGCTTAATCATTGAAGGATACAACAACATTAAGTTAAATACTTTCCATAGACTCCGCATGAGGTGGGACTCGTGAGGATATTGGGATCCGGGCCGGGGGGAGGGGGGGTGGTGGGGATGGAAGGGCAGGTGATGGTTTTCAGAGACCTATCCCTTGTTTCTCAAACCCAATCCCCCAACTCTCATCTGTGCCTCTCATTAATCCCAGATTGTGACATTTAGAGCTACCCCTTTCCTTACCTCTTCAACACTGCAGCTCATCCCGGTTTCTCACCCACTTGCCATGGATTTACCAGTTGGAGGCTTTAATCTGTGGAGGATAGAGAAGAGCACTCTCTAACCTTCTCATTCAGAAATGAATCAGCAAGACTACGACAGAAAGTATTTCATTCTAAGGCCAATTCTCACACATCCCTCACAGGGGTGAGCCAAAAGGAAGCCTCCAGCTCTTCATGATTGGACTGTTTCAGCTTCACCCCAGCTTTTCTCCTCAGACTCTGCATTTTTATGATGCTATGACTGGTCCCTCAGTGAAGGTCAAATCCATATGGGAATACCCCAAGATGGTCCAATGGCTTCCCGTCTTTAGCAATCCGTCCCTCACTTGGTTGAAACAAGGTAAATTTGAAATGGATCCATTGCCTCATCGATACTTTATCTCAGCCCAAATATATTTATGGTTTAAAAGTAGCAAATTTAACCAGAATTTCCCGGCTAAAAGAAAGAGTGAGTTACTAGCTAATAAAATGAGTGAAGATAATAAAAAGTGAAAGATAATAAAATGAGGGAAGATAATAAAAAGTGAAAGATAATAAAATGTGATACTCACACAAATTATTCCAGGATATGTCAGATCCCAGACTGAAACCTGGCTTGATAGATCATATTTTGATTTGTTTTGCTTCTAACAAAATGGTGTCTCGCTGAAACATGAGCACACAATAAAACCAAATTAACCAATTATCTACTTATAATATGAATTCAAAGACTTCTAACTACACAGTAAAACCATATGTCCATCATTCCTCCAAAGCACTCCCTTATAACTTTGCAATAAGTAGTAGCTAAAACATAACCTTGTTACATTGCTGTAAAATACATCTTGTATAGCATCCCAAAATGCTAATTATGAAGCACTTACACTTGAATGTAAGGTGTCACACTTGAATGTCTTTAACACCTCGATAGATTTAAATCAGTGGTGACTAGAACTGAAGATATCATCTTCCTGCAGCTATTATACATCTAAGCTTAAATACAGTCAACTTTAAGTAATGTCATAGAGTCATAGAGTCATAAAGATGTACAGCACGGATACAGACCCTTCGGTCCAACCCATCCACGCCAACCAGATATCCCAACCCAATCCAGTCCCACCTCCAGCACCCGGCCCATATCTCTCCAAACCCTTCCTATTCATATACCCATTGCAATTGTACCAGCCTCCACCACTTCCTCTGGCAGCTCATTCTACAGACACACCACCCTCTGTGTGAAAATGTTGCCCCTTAGATCTCTTTTATATCTTTTCCCTCTCATCCTAAACTTATGCCCTCTAATTCTAGAATCCCCGACCCCAGGGAAAAGGCTTATCCTATATATATCCCTCATAATTTTGTAAACCTCTATAAGGTCACCCCTCACCCCCCGACGCTCCAGGGAAAACAGCCCCAGCCTGTTCATCTTCTCCCTATAGTTCAAATCCTCCAACCCTAGCAACATCCTTGTAAATCTTTTCTGAACCTATTCAAGTGTCACAACATCTTTCCGATAGGAAGGAGACCAGAATTGCATTCCAACAGTGGTCTAACCTCTTTAGGGTTTTATCCAAATACTTCTAGTTTGGCGCTGGTCATTAACTCTTCACCTTAAAGTCATCATGTTTCACCATTACCTTCCCTTCTCAGGAGCATTGGTCTATACATTCTTGGTCAGGAGCCAAGAATGTCACAGGATTGCTCCAAACTCAAAGTATTTTTTTAAATACTTATAATCTATAGGTGTTTCCCACATACTGAAAAAAAACTCTCCTGATCTTCTGAGCTAGAGTTTGTTATCTTGTTCTGTCATAAAACTGTAGTAATATACATAAACTGTAGTAATATTCATAAAACTGCATTAATTCAAATCCTAAGTCTCAGATCCATTTTAAAATAAATCACCATGGCCACAGAGTTAATTATTAATGGCAGACACACAGAAAGTCCATATGTTACTTACTCAAAAACCAAGTATACAGATGTGTAATAAATTAATTTAAGAATATATATATATATATATATCACACAGTCTATATCACAACAGCTAGCTAAAGGAGTTTGTTCAATTTCAGACCCTAGTTTTTTTTGATTCACTTGTGGAATATGGAAGTTACTGGTCAACATTTATTGTCTCTAAGTGGGGTCTAGCTAGAATTTTATATAACTGCAGCATAATGTCTGCACCTTTATACTTTAGCTTTTTAGACATGAGGGGCAGTATTCCATTAATCTTCTTGACTATTTTCATACAACACAATGTTAACAAAAAGAGGGATGCCATCTCCACAAAGGTAGTGTAGTGGTCACTCTTACTGATATCCTCATGGACAGATGCAGAATGATAAAGATGAAGTCAAGTTCTTTTTTTCCCTCTTTTTGGTTCCCTCACCACCTGCTGCAGACCCAGTCCAGCAACTACGTCCTTTGGGATCCAACCAGCTCAATCAATAGTGCTGCTGCCGAGCCACTCATGATAGTGGACATTGAAATCCCCCACCCAGAGTATATTATGCGTACTTGACACCCTCAGTGCTTCTTCCAAGTGTTGTTCAGCATGAAGGAGTAATGAATCATTAGCTAAAGGAGGTATTCAGCAGGAGGTTTCCTTATCCATGTTTGTCCTGGAGCTAAGAGATCTTATGGATTCTGCAGTCTATGTTGCGGACTCCCAGGCCAATTTCTGTCTGACTGTACATCTCTGCACTGCCACCTCTGCTGGATCTGTTCTGCCAGTGGGGCAGGATGTATCCAGGAATGTTGATAATGATTTCTGGTACATTTCTGTCAGGTATGATTCCGTGAGTATGACTATATCAGACTGGTGTGTGACTAGTCTGTGAGACAGCTCTCCCAACTTTGCACTAGCCATCAGATGATAGTAAGGCCGACTTTGCAGGAGTGACAGGGCTGTTTTTGCCATTGTCATTTCCACTGCCTAGGTCGATGTCATGTGGTCTGTCTGGTTTCATTTTTATTTGAGACTTTATAGATGATTGTTACAACTGAGTGGCTTGCTAGACCATTTCAGAGAGTAATTGCAAACCAACCATATAACTGTGGGCATGAAGACCAGACCAGTAGTGGCAGTAGATTTCTTTCCTTAAAGGCCATTAATGAACCAGATGGGTTTTTCCAACAATTGAAACTAGTTTCATGGTCATCATTGGACTCTTAATTTCAAACGTTTATTTAATTCAAATTTCCCTCTCTGCCAGGTCCCCAGAATGTGATGTTACTTTCTGGATTAATAGTCTAGCGGTAATACCACTAAGCCATCACCTTCTCACAAGTTCTTCGAATTATATTCTGAAGAAGAGGTAAACTAGAATTGAAATGTTAAATGTTTCTCTTTCCACAGATGCTACCAGACCTGCTGTGTTTCTGCTGCATTTTCTGTGGCTGTAATAGGATGTTGATAGACTAGCAAAATGAGCAGACAAGTGACAGATCAGAAACATGAGAGGTGATATGTTTGAGTTGAAGGGTTAGGTAGCGGAAATACAGAATTAATAACAGTTCTTAAGAATGCACAAGGCCAGAGGAATTTTGGGATTCATGTGTATCAATCTTTTAAAGTGGCAGAATTATATTAAAAGAGTATCCTGTAAAACATTTGGGATCTTGGGGCTTCATAAAGAGAGGCATTGAGTACAAAAACAGGGAAATTGGACTTAATCTTGAGGAATCTTGGGGCAGCACAGTGGTGCAGTTGGGGCAGTACAGTGGTGCAGTGGTTAGCACTGCTGCCTCACAGCGTTAGGGACCCAGGTTCAATTCCAACCTTGGGCGACTGTCTGTGTGGAATTTGTACATTCTCCCAGTGTCTGTGTGGGTTTCCTCCCACAATCTAAAGATGTGTAAGTTAGGTGAATGGGCCATGCTAAATTGTCCAGAGTGTTCAGGGATGTGTAGGTTAGGTACATTAATCAGGGTAAATATAGGGGAGATGAATGGTTCTGAAAATGTGTTGCTGGAAAAGCGCAACCTTCAGAAGGGCTCATGCCCAAAATGTCAATTCTCCTGCTCCTTGGATGCTGCCTGACCTGCTGCACTTTTCCAGCAACACATTTTCAGCTCTGATCTCCAGCATCTGCAGTCCTCACTTTCTCCTCCAAGAGGAATGGTTCTGGCTGAGTTACTGTTCAGAGGGTCGGTGTGGACTTGCTGGGGCAAAGGGCTTGTTTCCACACTTTAGAGATTCTAAGTCCAAATTCTAAGAATCTCTGGTCAGGCCACTACCAGAGCATTGCATTAATTCTGGGACTTACATTTCAGATGGGTGTCAGGGCCATTAAGAAGGTGCAGAGGACTGAGGCCAGAAAGATTTCATGACAATAGATTAGAGCCTCACAGTATTTGTAGGCATGTATTACTTTTAATCCTGAAATGTGTTTCTCTTTAAGAAAGGTAAAAACCGTGGATTTAAATTAACTAACTGCCCGGCAAAGTCCTGTGTGTGGCCAATGGAATGTTGTACTTGTGAAGAGTCAGAGAAATTTCAAATAAGGAGAGATTTAACAAGAGGAGACAATGACAGGGCTAACTAACACTACTCTCAGCAGAAAGCCACCTCTTGTCTGTTTTACCCTCCAAGGATATGCAAAAAAGTAGTTAAAAACTGACTGCAAGACTAGTCGGTGTGTGTTATTGGCTGGATGTCCTAGTGTAAGTGAAGACTTCAGGTGCTGGAGATCAGAGTCGAGAGTGTGGTGCTGGAAAAGCACAGCAGGTCAGGCAGCATCTGAGGAGCAGGAGAATTGATGTTTCGGGCAAAAGCTCTTCATCAGGAATGAGGCTTTATGAGGCAAGGAGGTGGAGAAATAAATGGGAGGACGGTGGGGCTGGGGGAGGTAGCTGAGATTGCGATAGGTAGATGGAGATGGGGGTAATGGTGACAGGTTGGAGCGGAGGGTGTATCGGATAGGTGGGAAGGAAGATAGACCAGTAGGATAATTCAAGAGGGCGGTGTCAAATTGGGAGGTTGGATCTGGGATAATGTGGTTGGAGGGGAAATGAGGGAACTGGTGAAGTCCACATTGATGCCATGGGGTTGAAGGGTCCCAAGGAGGAAGATGAAGCATTCTTCCTCTAGGCGTTGGGTGTAAGGGTGTGGCGATGGAGGAGGCCCAGGGACCTGCACCTCCTTGACAGAGCGGGACGGGGAGTTGAAGTATTCAGTCATAGGACGGTAGGGCTGTTTGGTGCAGGTGTCCTGGAGATATTCTCTGAAGTGTTCTGCAAGTAGCCATCCTATCTCCCCAATGTAGAGGATACCGCATTGGCAGCAATGGATACAGATAATGACATGTGTGGAATTCCAGGTAAAATTCTGATGGATGTGGAAATATCCTTTGGGGCCTTGGATGGAGGTGAGAGGGGAGGTGTGGGTGCAAGCTTTGCAATTCCTGTGGTGGCAGGACAAGGTACCAGAAGGGGACAGTGGGTTAGTGTGGGGTGTAGACCTGACAAGAGAGTCACAGAGGGAATGGTCTTTACAGAAAGCAGATAGGTGTGGGGAGGGCAATATATCTCTGGTGGTGGGGTCCATTTGTAGGTGGCAGAAATGGCAGATGATGATACGATGCATATGGAGGTTGGTGGGTTAGAAGGTGAGGACTGGGGGGTTCTGTCCCTGTTGCAGTTGGAGGGGTGGGGTTTGAGGGAAAAGGTGCAGGAAGTGGAGGTGCAGGGCATCATTGAACCCGTGGGAGGGGAAATTGCAATATTTGAAGGAGGAGGCCATCTGTTGTGTTCTGTGATGGAACTGGCCCTCCTGGGAGCAGATATGACGGATGTGGAGGAATTGGGAATAGGGGATAGCATTTTTACAGGAGGCAGGGTGGGAGGAGGTGTAGTCCAAGTAGCTGTGGGAGTTGGTGGGTTTGTAGAAACTTCCCCTCCCACTCCTCCAAGGACATGCAGGTCCTGGGCCTCTTCCAGTGCCACACCCTAACCACTCAACACTTGGAGGAAGAATGTCTTATCATCCGCCTTGGGACCCTCTAACCATATGGCGCAATTTGGACTTCACCAGTTTCCTCATTTCCCCTCCCCCCCCCCGCCGTTATCCCAATTCCAACCTCCCAACTCGACACCACCCTCATGAATTGTCCTACCTGTCCATCTTCCTTCCCACCTATCCCCTCCACCCTCTGCTCCAACCTATCACCCTTGCCCCCAGTTCCAAATACCTATCGCAATCTCAGCTACCTCCCCCAGCCCCACCCCCCTCCCATTAATCTCTCCATCTGCTCAGCTCACAAGCCTCATTCCTGATGAAGGGCTTTTGCCTGAAACATCAATTCTCCTGCTTGACCGGCTGTGCTTTTCCAGCACCACACTCTCGACTGGATGTCCTAGTGTGTCAACCTCAGTGTTTTGAGGGTCATAGCTATATTAATCACGGCTGTACTCAGGCAAAACACAAACGGAAGACTCTCTCTCACTCTAAGTGCTTGCAGCCAGTTCAAAAGGACATTAGGATAAAGCAGTTTCAATCAAACTACAAAAGCAAAATAGACTAGAAACAGCGACATGAGGATAACCCTACAGCAGAACAGTGGGAGATATTCAAAAAGGAACTGGGGAGATCACAGGCCAACATGTTGCCTTCAGGGTGAAAAATAGGAGCAACAAGCCCAGAGAACTCTGAATATCTACAAATTTTTGGAACTGAATAAAAAGGAAAAGCGGGACATAAAACAGGCACCAAAAGGAGCAAAATAAGGAAGACAGGGAGGAAATGCAGGGAGGAACTCAAGAAAGTAATTAGGAGAGCAAAGAGAAAATGCTAGCTTAGGGAGAATGGGTCTGGGTAGGTTACTCTTCAGAGGGTCAGTGTGGACTTGTTGGGCTGAAGGGCCTGTTTCTACACCGTAGGGAATCTAATCTAAAAAAACGTGAGGAGGTATTGAAGATTTCGGCGAATTTAAAAGTGGATATATTCCCCAGTCCAATGAGTTGTATCCCAGGCTCCTGTGGGAAATGAGGGAGGAAATTACATGGGACCTGCTCCAAATTTTTAAATTGTCTCTGGCCACAGGGGAGGTGCCAGAGGATTGGAGGACAGCTAATGTAGTTCCACTTTACAAGATAGATAATTGAAATAAACCAGGGAATTACAGACCCAAGAGTCTAATATCACTGGTAGGTAACCTATTGGAGAAAATTATGAATGAAAAAATTAGGGAAAGAAGGTTTGATCAGAGATAGTCAGCATTGCTTTGTCAGTGAGAGGTCGTGCCGAACAAATCTATGAAATTTCTCAAAGAGTGACCAGACATTTGGATGAAGGGAGGGCAGTTGATGTTGTTTATATGGATTTCAGCAAGGCCCTGGACAAGGTCCCAGATGGGAAACTGATAAAGAAAATAAAGGCTCATCGGATGCGTGGGTAAAAGACAGGAGGTTTAGAGGGGATTTGAGAAAAACCTTTTTCACCCAGAGGATGGTGGAGCAGGAATGCACTGCCTGAGAGGATATTTGAGGTGGGAAACTTCATAACTTTTGAAAAGTATTTGGATGAACTCTTGAAATGTTATCACGTTCAAGACTATGGGCCTAATGTGGGAAAGCAGAATTAGTGTACATCATAGTATATTTTTGGCAGTACAGACATGATGGACCAAAGGGTCTACTCCTTTCTGTATGATGCAATGATTCTATAAATCCAATACTGAATACTCACTGTCAACATCAATACTACTGATGGCATGTAATAATGGCCACAACATCTTCACAAACAATTCAGAGAATGATTCCTACTTTTTTAAAAAACTTTTTAGAGTCATCTCTCATTTCTCCTCTATGTGTATGTATGTTCTGTTACTATTTTATTGCACATTACAAATTAATAATCTTTTTCTTTTGTTAATTCAAAAAAGCCTAGTTAAATTGGCTCTTATTGAAACATAAATTAATGTGGGTCTAGGAGAAACGTACCCACAAGGGGAGGGATCATTTTTAATTTGATCTTGCTGCGAATAACTGAAGGAGTGGGTTCATCCTTCCTCACTGAGGATTTCAATGATTTGGGGTAACAAATTAGGTTGGACCTTGCCCAGGGTTTGGGGTAAGAGAATGTAGTTATATGATTAGATTAGAGAGACAGGGATGTCATTCTTTTTGAAGCAAAAGTGATTGATGGGAGGTTTGACAGAGGTGTAAAGGTCTATTACAGGTTTAGATTAGGGAGTCAAAAGAAAGATGTTTCCTTTCAGCTTATTGTTCAAGACTGGAGATAACGCTGATTCAAGGTTTTGGGCAAGAGATGTAGGCAAAACGTGATGGAGAACCTGAGTACACAACAAATGGTTAGATGTGGAGCTTGCTATGCACCAGAGTGGAAGCAGGAGAAATGATCAATGAGTTCAAAAGGAGATCTATTAAGCTGCTTGAGGAAAATAAACTTTCAGGACTTTGGGGATACAGTGGGAGAATGAGATTGACTGGATTACTCTGTAAAAAGCCAGCATGGACTTGATGGGCAGCAAGACCTTGTTCTGTACCATTACCTTTTTAATGGCTCCATGATTACTATATCTTCTTTTAAACTTTACCGAGAAACCAAGAACCTTTCCAATTTATCCAATCTTTCCAGCATTATTTCTTTTGGCATTTATCACAATGCTTTCTATGTAATTATTCTATGTTGCTTAATGCTGCTCCATATCTCCCACTTGAAAATAATTGAGCAGTGTAAATGGAAAACTGAAAAGTTGTAGATTTTCTTTGATCAGTCACATTCCAAAACCTTGAGTGAATAGAGTCCAGACATCACTGCTCCTTCGGTTGACTCAGGAGGTGATCATGATCCCAGATCCATAGACCCAGAGACTAACAGGTCCTAAAAAAATCTCAATAACATCTGATTTGTTATCTAGTATGACTATTCCTTCTTGCCCATGGCAACCATTTGATAGCTCTGCAATTGCTGTAATCCATCATCTGTATGGTACTGCTTTAACATTCCTATCCGTGCTAAGATTATCACTACATCTTCTCCAGTGGTGCCTTTGCTTTATGCTTGATCACCCCAACTATACTAGACAACTTCATCCTTGGCTGCTGAAGTTATTGAATTCTGAATCTATGTGCTACACCTTGTTTGAATCATTTAGAAATAAGGTGCCAGCTTCCATGCAGTGTGTCAATATCCGATATTGCTCCTCTATCACCATCCTTCCGAATATCATCTTGCAGATTAACTATCTGTTCAACATGAGAGCCTGCATTTAGTGAAGCCAGAACCTGTTTTAATATCTGCATATCCAAGGCATCATGTGCAGACAATTTGTGTCTTAATCACTGATGCAGTCAGGGAGGAGCAAAGAAGAAGCAATCTTGGTGTATTAAACAGACTTTTGTCTGAAAGGTACAAAGGAGCAGGATGCTTAGGAAAATGGTGCAAGAATTGGAGCAAGATCCTCCTCCACTGTCCCCAACCACACCACCTCTTCCTTCCAAAGCAATGTCACTCTTCAGTAAAACTGGATTGTAAGGAGACATGGATGTTCAGTGAACTCAAAGCATTTTGGTTATTCTTATGACATCCTGTTACAATGGATCCCTTTAACTGTAATCACGTTAAACATTAGAGATGTGTAATGTCTGTTATTTTCACCATAACAGATGTTAGGCTAACTGCACTATAGTTTCCTGCTTTTCTTTCCTCCTTCTTCTGTTGAATACAAGGGTATTCTTGTTAAACTTGTGGTTTTCTGATCCACTGGGACCTTTTCCAGAATATAGGGAATTTTGGAAAATTACAACTAACGCATCAACTGTCTCTTCAACTATTCTTCAACTTTCTATTAAGACTTTAAGATTCAAGAGATCAGGTCCAGAGGACTTGTCAGTCTTTAATTCCAATAGTTTTTCTAATACCTTTCCCCTGTTGATTGTAATTGTTTCCCTCTCTTTTCCCTTTTGAATTCAAACTATTTTTGAGATCCATTTTGTGTCTTCTATAATTAAAACAGACACAAAATATCCATTCAATGCTTCTGCCAAGTCTTGGTTTCCCATTGTGAATTTCTGATTCTCACTTTATAAGAAACCAACTATGGCTGTTTTTTACTTTCATTTGTATATGTCAAAACAATCTGTTATCTACCTAGTTCCTATCTGTTTTCATGTATTTAGCTCACTGTTTCTCATCGTCTAATTTTTAGTACAGTCATCGAGTCATACAGCACAGAAACACACTCTTTAGTCCAACCAGTCCATGCTGAACATTATCCCAAACTAAACTAGTCTCACCTGCCTGCTCCTGGCCCATATCCCTCCAAACTTTTCCTTTTCATGTACTTATCCAAATGTCTTTTAAATGTTGTAATAATATGTATTCACATCCATCACTTCCTCAGGAAGTTAATTCCAAACGCGAACCAGCCTCTGTGTAAAAAAATTGCTCCTCGTGTCTTTTGAAATCTCTCTCCTCACACTTAAAAATGTGCCCCTTTGTCTTGAAATCCCTTATCGTAGGAAAAGGACAACCATCATTAACCCTATCTATACCCTTCATGATTTTGTGAACTTCTACGGTCTTTTTTTCAGTCATTCTTTGTTAGTTTCTAAAATTTGTCAAATGTTCTAATCTGATAACAATCAGACAAGTATATGCATTTCTTGTACATTGATACTGTGTTACCTTCCTTAGTCACAGATGGTGCACCTTCTTAGAGAGTACTTCTTTTTAAATGGAATATACTTTTATGAGAGTTATGAAATATCTCCTTAACAGGCTTCTCTCCCATCCTACCTTTTAACTTTCTTAACTTATATCAGGATTTGGACGTGCCAGTGTTGGCAAAGTTAAAAATCACACAATACCAGGTTATAGTCCAACAGGTTTATTTGGAAGTACTAGCTTTCAGAGCGTTGCCTCTTCATCAGGTGATTGTGGAACATGACCATACAATGCAGAATTTACAGCAAAAGGGTTGTAATGATATATTAAACAACTTTAGTTAAACATCACACAACACCAGGTTATAGTTCTTAAACAAATTTAGATTAAGTCTTTCATCTTTTAGAATGGGCTATGGGGTTTTAGGTTCTTTAATATTTAAATCCCAGAATTACATTCTCAAGATGGTGTCAGCTTATCTAATAATAGGTGTCATCTCAGCTTAGACAATGCATTAAATGTGTGAAGGTAAAGTCTGGACTAATGTTGAGTCAGTACTATTCTAAAGTGGGGCCCACAGAATTTTATATTGATTCATGCAGTTTTTGAGCAAAATGAATGTAATTCTGCAAATACAAATTCACCACATAAACATACATGTGTGTGCACATGCAGGAGAGACAAAGTGAGTATGTGTATGTGAGTGTGTGCATCTGGGTGTGAGTGCATGTGAAAGAGTATGTGTATGCACGTCTGTAAGCTTGGTCAAGTATGTACATGAGTGTAATGGGGTATAAGCCTTTGAGAGGGTGCATGCGTGGGAGTGAGTGCATGGGGTGGATGTGTGTGCGTATGAGAGAGAGCTTGTGTATGAGGGAGGGTCTGCGTGTGTGTGTGTGAGTATGTAGGAGTGTGTGCATGTGTGCGTGCGTGTGCGAGAGAGTGTATAGTGCAGTGGGGTCACCTGTAGTGTGACATGAACCCAAGATCCCGCTTGAGACCTTTCCTATGGGTCTGCAATGTGGCTATCATTGTGATGGTCACCTGGAGGTCAGAGGCTGATCGTTGTGTACCCTTCCAGTCAGAGAACACTTCAGCAGTCTGGGACATTCGGCCTCAGTCATCTGGGTGACCATCCTCCAAGGCAGATTTTGGGATAAGCAACAACGCAAAGTGGCCAAGAGAGGCTGATAGCCAAGTTCGGTACCCTGAGAAAGGCTGGGACCTTGGAGGGTCACATAAAGTCTTGGAGATCCAAATCTGTTGTGTCTGAGTGTAATCTTATAAATGCTTGGTTCTTGTCACACAACAGGTGACCCCACTGCACTATACACTCTCTCTCACACACACTCATACTCCTACATATTCATACACTCACACAGACCCTCTCTCATACACAAGCTCTCTTTCATACGCACACACCTCCACACCCCACACTCATTCAGCAGTCACCGTCTGGCTTATTGATGTAGTGGCTACAATGCAGATGGGGTGCCACAGATACTAGGCATCATGACTGCTGTCAGGATACCAAGAAATGACCAACAAGTGGTACATGGTTACATGGTTTCATGGTTATATGGTTTTACATGGTTTCACTCCAGCTAGACATTAAAGGACTGGAATTCTTTTTAGCTGTAGTCCAACTCTGTACTGGTATCCACATCTGTACAATAAACAGAATCCTGCGCTACAAAGAATACTATAATTCTCATAAAGACATTCGCTCACTCAACCTGTTTTTCTCATGCAAGAGAGAATGAAATGTTCCAGCTCTATTTGCACACAGAATTTATGCAAAATGAATGGTAGATTGGGAGGTAATGCAAATATTGCCTGCTCCAGTCTGCAAGGAACCAGATACATACAAATTCAGACTCACATTTACTTTCACTGCCAGTGGCAATACCTTTTCCATCCTGCTCTGAGACTGCAGTTCCAAGTAGAATGGTTGGCAGCTCTCATTGAGTACCACTACGTGGAGAAATCAAACATCCTATTCCTCAATAAAGTTGAGTTGGATGAAACATTTGGATGGATGTGGCCTCTTGCTGAAAGTACTGTTTACTTGCTTCCCTCCTACCTTTTTGGTCCTCCTCTATATCTCCTCTGCTCATTTTCCCTGTCACCTTGTAGGCCAAGGGGCATATACACTCCTCCAGCAATGCCTGGGAGTTTTTGAGCAGAATCCTGATGTCCTTCATCAGCTGCCACACTGTTGCCTATAAACTTCAGCAATTTTACAGAGTAATATGTATCACTAAAATGGCTAGGTGTCAAATGATTGATGTCACGACATACCCAATTTTCTTATTTACAACACACACGACCTGCAGTTGTGCTGATGCTGTATCTAGGTGCTGCATGTACAACATGACTCTGATCTGAAATATATGGAAATGCCAACAAAACTGTTTTTTGATGGACATCACCTGAGCTGACTGCAGAAGAAGCATTTATAAGATTACATTCAGACACAACAGACTTGGATCTCCAAGACTTTATGTGACCCTCCATCTGATAGATTGATTACACTAAAATAATCTATTTTAGGTTTGTGGCTTTATGTGGCCCGGTGATTTAATGTTCAACCTATCCTTCAATATTTTAGTATGTAAACATAATGCTTTAAAAAGGTATTGTGCTTTGCACTAACGCTATCTTCTGTCATGGATATTTTTATAAATGAGGAAATGTCATGACAAAACACAGTTTTAGGCATAATTTTGTGTAGATTATACTCAACTCGCATCCTGGTTTCTATTTGCATTGGCCATAAGCCATACTCTTAACATCTATCTAGGAGTTACTGGTTTAGAATACAAGCCTCTATACATTACAGTATAACTGCTGGATCAAATGGCTTTGATCTCAGAATCACTTTGTCCAGGCATGTTTTTAACACCTCCTAAACAACAGAGAGCAATCATTCTTCCAAAGTCAAATATAATAAATGGTTGCTATCAAATTAACAGGAAGAAAGCAGTGTTAGCTGTGTGAAAAGAGAGGGGATTTAGAAGGGTGAATTGTAACTTTTCAGAGCTTGTACCTTTGATATACTGCTGCAAACCGGTTTAATCTCAGATAATTACCTGTAATGTTTTCCTTTACACTTCCTTTTTAATGATCATAAATAAATCCTTTAACTAATTTCTATTGCTTAAACCTCTTTAACAAGTATGCATAAACAAGTGTTTTTTGCCTAATTTTTCTAATATGTTTTCCAGCACTAGCATCTCTCGACCCCTTACCTCCTTGTTTGACATCCAGTACTTGATTACTTCCAATTAACATTGACTAAATCCATGGAAGCAAGGGTTTGATCTTGGAATACGCTAACTGGTAAATAGCACCTCTACTTCAGTAGACAAATTTTTACAGTTTATTGTATCTTTCTTTGAAGAGCCATATTTAAATCAAAAGACACATTGAATGACTTGAAACATAGCTTGCCTCAGGTATATTTATGGAAACATTGGCTGTTTAGTGTGTTAAAAATGTAGATAATAGGACATGACTTATATTGTGGACACCACTGAGGTTGAAGGGAATAGAAGATAGAATAATTCAGTTCATTGTGATTAGTGATGACCAGCTTGGTCCTACAAGGTGAGGAAAGAGTTCAAATTTCACTGTGTGAAGTCCTGGGAAAGACTGAATGTAAAATCCTAAATAACTAAACACCCGGGTGATGGCACCTTGGTGTGAATTTCATTCTGTTTATGCTACTTGCTGTTGTCACCTTTCACACTGCAATCTCCTCTGATAAGCTTTACCTTTCCCACAGCACCGATCTTATTTTTTGTTTGGATTCATGGTGACAGGAACCTTAGACGACAGGCTGTACAGATGAAAGCATTTTTGGATCCTTTTAGTATATCTGAGGTTACACAAGACCAGCTATTGATACTGTTTAGTTTATTTCCTTCTTGGCTGGCTCATTTCATCTTGCAGAAAGGAAATACTGTGTGCACTCTGCCCTGTTTCGATATAAACTGGCAAACATGTTTCAAAAGCAAATAAGAGCCCAGCTTAATCTGCCCTTAGATGCCAGAAACTAATAAAGTGAAGGAGCAAATACAGTGAGCTGAATTAATGAAACTAACAAGCTTGATTAGCTGGGATAGACTGAATTTGGAGAACTACTGATGTAGGGATTATTTAAATATAAATACAAGAGAGTGCTGTCATCAGTTTGGAATAACAATTTCATCAGACCTACCTGGTCTGTTTATTTCAACCTGTAATTTTTTTCATGTGGCATTTTCATGTAAATTAGAATTGTTTTAATCTGGAATCAGGAAGATTGATGTCTGTAAATGTGTCTCCCTTATACTGCGGACAGATTTATAGATGCACAAGAAAGTGGCTGTCTGCATTTGCTACCATAGAGTCATAGAGATGTACAACATGGAAACAGACCCTTCGGTTCAATTCATCCATGCTGACCAAATATCCTAACCTAATCTAGTCCCATTTGCCAGCACTTGGCCCATATTCCTCTAAATCGTTCCTGTTCATATAACCATCCAGATACCTTTTAAATGTTGTAATTGTACCAGTCTCCACCACTTCCTCTGGCAGCTCACTTCATACACACATCACCCTCTGAGTGAAAACCTTGCCCCATAGGTCCCTTTTATATCTTTCCCCTCTCACCCTAAACCTATGCCCTCTAGTTATGGACTCCTCCACCCCAGGGCAAAGACCCTGTCTGTTTATCCTATCCATGCCCCTCATGATTTTATATGATTTGGAGATGCCAGTGTTGGACTTGGGTGTACAAAGTAAAAAATCACACAACACCATGTTAAAGTCCAACAGGTTTATTTGGAAGCGCTAGCTTTTGGAGCACTGCTCCTTCATCAGGTGGTTGTTTTGTAAACCTCTACAAGGTCAACCCTCAGTCTCCGATACTCCAGAGAAAACCAGCTGAAGTTGCTTGAATGGACAGTGAGCTATGATGAATAATACTATCATGCAACTCAGTTTTAGCCTTTTCCAAATTTGCCGTACTGTTGTGAGCCACTTGTAAAGCTAACATTAAGGAATCTGTTTTACATGCTGCCATTGAAGACTGCTGTCTAGATTCTGAATGCTGTCAGATGCAGAATTCATCACTTTCACACTGTCAGTGTAGGGTGTACTGCACATCTGTTGCTGACAACGCCCATTTAATATATATCGTTACAACATGGGGTAAATCACCTATGCTAATCTAAACCAGCAACACAAATTATATACCCATGTGGTAATCTGTGAAAATCCGAGAGGCCATGAACTATTTTAAGAAATAAAGTTGTTAATTATTACTTTAAGTATTAACTAACAACTATTTACAACTCCTTCCTCTAACCTATCTTTTACTTTCCCTTCTATAATACTAGTCCGATAAAGCACCCCAATTAAAATTTACCGAAAAATTCAAATTTCAAAACGAGCCAGCTGTCGATTCCTCTCTTTGTACCTTCCTCTGTAGATTCACTGTCCAGGTCAGTGTTGATGTTTTTCTCTGTGTAAATTCCTTCTCTAGACAGGTACCTCTCAGAGAGTTCTTTCTAGCAGCCAATGTCTGTTGGTCTTTTGGCAGTTCTCCCTCAACTGTTCACGTTTTCCTGGACTTACACCCTCAAAGCATCGGATTGTGTCATTGGGTTTTTAATATTGCCAATATACGAAGTTCAAACTTAATTGGAGTTTGGTTTTTTTGGGGGGTATAATTTAAACTGACTGGCCAAATTTGAATTTGTTTTTATCTCCAGGCAACCAGCTATACTCACTGCTGGACTAAAAGGTTACATTATATCTTGTTCAGAACATTTGTCGCTGTCAAGTAGTTCTGCTAACTTTTAACTTTCTTAAAGGTATGCCTTCATAACAATATTAACTTTGAGTTTTATTCATTAAACTAATCATTAGCAGAATTAGCATGTCTGTGCTGAATATTATTCCATTGCTGACTAAAATTCGAACTGGTATAATTCGTATCAGCAACAGTAACATAAATAATGATGGCATGTGTCATTCAAAGATATTTTGGTACACCCCCATGGTGGCTTGGTAATTTGGCCATCATACTGTTCATACAAAAGGCTGGGTCAGAAGCTCATTTAGTCCACATTGACCCAAATTCAGGAACTAGGCTGCACAAAGATTAAATCAAATCACTCAAGATTCAAGCTGATTGATCACTTACTAAATCCTTATCCTTCACAGAATAGGTTTGCAGACATGAGGAGAATCACTCATTTCTGGCCTAGTTCTGCTATAGAAAAGATGTGAAACTTGAAAGGGTTCCAAAAAGATTTACAAGGACATTGTCAGTGCTGGAGGGTCTGAGCTATCAGGAAACTGACTAAGCTAGGGTTATTTTCCCTGGAGTGTCAGAGGCTGAGGGGTAACATTATCGAGGTTTATAAAATCATGAGGGGCATGGACACAGTGAATAGCCAAGTTCTTTTTCCCACCTAGGGGAATCCAAGACTAGGAGGCATAGGCTTAAGGTGAGAAAGGGATCTAAGGGGCAATGTTTTCATGCAGATGGTGGTGTGTGTATGGAATGAGCTGCCAGAGGAAGTGATGAAGGCTAGTACTATTACAGCACTTTAAAGGCATCTGGATGGGTACATGAATAGGAAGGGTTTACGTGGATATGGCCCAAATGCTGGCAAATGGGACTAGGTTAATTTACGATATCTGGTCGGCATGGACAAGTTGGACTGAAAGGTCTGTTTCTGTGCTATATATCTCTATGAGTCTATTTGAAGTGAATGTCAGGACTGGAAATTCCCCAGGCGATAATTCTGATGCTTCCACATCGATTATATCTCCTGGTGCTGGTCCCCAGTGCTGAAGGTATCAATGCCAGAGCACCTGCATAAATTCCACTCTGGCTCTCTTCTCCACAGCCTACACAATAGAAAGCTCGAGTTGTCACTAATCCTGAATGGGTTGCTCAGACCCTCCCCTGCCCCCATTGTTTACAATTAGTCCTTGAGTAATGAAGCTGACCAAGAAAATAATTTGCTTTTAAAAAGTTGCATTCTCAGCAGTCTAGCTCGAAATTCTGGAATCCAGAGCTGATTTACCAGATGTCACTGAAATACTGGATGCTGGTGAGAACTACAAATGTATGGAGCCCCTAGCTCCATTTGTCATGCATAGACACACAGAATACTTCAAAGTAATTTGGCAGAAAAATCATAGAATCATAGAGATGTACAGCATGGAAACAGACCCTTTGGTCCAACCCGTCCATGCTGTCCAGATATCCCAAACCAATCTAATCCCACCTATCAGCACCGAGCCCATATCTCTCCAAACCCTTCCTATTTGTATACCCATCCAAATGCCTCTTAAATGTTGCAATAGTACCAGCCTCCACCACATACTCTGGCACCTCATTCCAAACATGCATCACCTACTGTGTGAAAAAGTTGCCCCTTAGGTCTCTTTTATATCTTTCCCCCTTCACCCTAAACCTATGCCCTCTAGTTCTGGACTCCCCAACCTCAGGGAAAAGACTTTGCCTATTTATCCTATCCATGCCCCTCGTAATTTTGTAAACCTCTATAAGGTCACCCCTCAGCCTCTGATGCTCCAGAGAAAACAGCCCCAGCCTGTTCAGCCTCTCCCTTTAGCTCAAATCCTCCAACACTGGCAACATGCTTGTAAATCATTTCTGAACCCTTTCAAGTTTCACAACATCTTTCTGATAGGAAGGAGACCAGAATTGCACGCAATATTCCAACAGTGGCCTAACCAATGTCATGTACAGTCGCAACATGACCTCCCAACTCCTGTACTCAATACTCTGACCAATAAAGGAAAGCATATCAAATGCCTTCTTCACATACCAATCTACCTGCGATTCCACTTTCAAGGAGCTATGAACCTGCACTCCAAGATCTCTTTGTTCAGCAACACTCCCTAGGACCTGACCATTAAGTGTATAAGTCCTGCTAAGATTTGCTTTCCCAAAATGCAGCACCTCGCATTTATCTGAATTAAACTCCATCTGCCACTTCTCAGTTCATTGGCCCATCTGGTCCAGATCCTGCTGTAATCTGAGGTAACTCTCTTCACTGTCCACTACACCTCCAATTTTGGTGTCATCTGCAAACTTACTAACTGTACATCTTATGCTCGCATCCAAATCATTTATGTAAATGACAAAAAGTAGAGGGCCCAGCACCGATCCTTGTGGCACTCCACTGGTCACAGACCTCCAGTCTGAAAAACGACCCTCCACCACCACCCTCTTTCTTCTACCTTTGAGCCAGTTCTGTATCCAAATGGCTAGTTCTCCCTGTATTCCATGAGATCTAACCTTGCTAATCCGTCTCCCATGGGGAACCTTGTCGAACGCCTTACTGAAGTCCATATAGATCACATCTCTGCCCTCATCAATCTTCTTTGTTACTTCTTCAAAAAACTCAATCAAGTTTGTGAGACATGATATCCCACGCACAAAGCCATGTTGACTATCCCTAATCAGTCCTTGCCTTTCCAAATACATGTACATCCTGTCCCTCAGGATTCCCTTCAACAACTTGCCCATCTCTGAGGTCAGGCTCACCGGTCTATAGTTCCCTGGCTTGTCCTTACCGCCCTTCTTAAACAGTGGCACCACGTTTGTCAACCTCCAGTCTTCCGGCACCTCATCTGTGATTATCAATGATACAAATATCTCAGCAAGAGGCCCAGCAATCACTTCTCTAACTTCCCACAGAGTTCTCAGGTACACCTGATCAGGTCCTGGGGAATAATCCACCTTTACCCATTTCAAGACATCCAGCACTTCCTCTGTAATCTGAACACTTTGCAAGATGTCACCATCTATTTCCCTACAGTCTATATCTTCCATATCCTTTTGCATAGTACACACTGATGCAAAATACACATTTAGTATCTCCCCCATTTTCTGCGGCTCCACACAAAGGCCGCCTTGCTGATTTTTGAGGGGCCCTATTCTCTCCCTAGTTACCCTTTTGTCTTTAATGTATTTGTGAAAACCCTTTGGAATCAGGAATTTGAAGTCTTCCTGTTTCCTTGAGTTTTCACCAATCTCCCAACAAGATACATGAAACTCTGTAGAATTTCAGGATATCAATCATTTTAGTTACAGCTGTCCTGTATACGTTTCACAGGAATTCATGGACGAGGAAAGACATCTTCGTTCATCCAAGGATGAAGTATCCCCTCCCCAAACATTCTTGCACTCTTGAGGGAAGAAATGGCTTAGTGATAATATCAGTCGCCAACTCATCCAAAACCCAGGTAAAGTCCTTGGGACTCAAATTCAAGTGGCAGAAGGTGGAATTTGAATTCAATTTTAAAAAAAGAAATCTGGGATTAAGAGTCTAATGATAACCTTGAAAGCACTGCCGATTGTCAGGAAAAACACATATGGTTCACTAATCTACCATCCTTACCTAGTCTAGCCTACATGTGACTCCAGATCCACAGCAATGTAGTTGACTCTTAACTGCCCCCCGTTTGAGATCTGCATTAAATTCTGGCCTGGCCAGTGATGTCCATGTTCCATGGATGAATAAGAAAAACACTCCATTTTTCCCCAATTAGAAATTGATAACATTGATTGCTATGAGATAATACACAAAAGAAGGGTGCTTTATACCCTTCAAACTTTTATTATTTTATCACTTGGATTAATATAAACCAGATGTTCTGGTTTCCTCATGACAAATTCTCCACCAACCTTATACCATCAGCCTAAAGAACTTCAATACTTCGCTTTTGCTTAAAAATAACCTGATATAAGAAAAAAGTTACTACCAGCAGCATATCAACTGTCCATATTTGCCTACTTGGCACAATCAGAAAGATGTATTGCTACTGGAAGAGGATATTTGTTCCTATAAATTCTGCAAACGTCTGAAACAATACAGGGTTTTCAAAGACAGATGAACAAACAATATGATTCAACCTGAAAATGATTATTTTAATTTTTCAGGCAGACTCTGTCCTGAGGAAAAACTGCAACTGTGCCATTAATTGGCTGGTGCTCAATACAAATTTAGATTGTGGCTGAGCTGAGTGCAAAAGCCTAAGTCCCATTCATTTTCGCTCAGTTTAATTTGAGCAGGTCAACAATGAAGACGCAAAGTCATGTGATAGTATCATTCAGTGGAATCTAGTATAATTTCTTTAAAGAAGGTCTCCATCTCTCTTCCCACACTATCCCATTATCCCTGGGATATGGACTGAACAGGACAAAATCATGAAAGAATAGCAACATTCCAAATTTTACACACAACTTTGACTTGGTAATTGAAATTAAACATTTCTGCTTTCTTATATGACTCAAATCATTTGAGATTGTCTGAGAATATTATACTTTCATAAAATATGGAGAAGTAAACTGCACTTTGTTTTATTTATTGATTTTGTGAGATTTTTTTTACTTCAGCTCTGTTGACACCACTCCAACTCTTCCGATTCTTCCGTGTTACAATTAGGAGAACAGGTAAGTGATTGTTTGCAAGCAGCTGTCAATCCAGCTTTGTCGCTAGCAGCTGCAATGTACACAAGAGAAATCACTGCCATGGAAACCCATCCTCTGACATCTTCGCTGTTTACCTGGAGATGCATTTATTTTCTATTTTACATCTCACCAATGAATGGCCAGTTGGATCAGCAATTTAAGTTGCATGGTATCACATGTATAGTTCTCCATACTAACACTCCATGACAAAATGTGTTGCAGTACTGAGTACTGTCCTTCTATTTCAGTCCTCACAAACATCTTAATATCAATATTACTGCGTAGGCTAGACTGAAACTGAATGGCCCGAGGGGTAACCTTGTAAAACTGCCAGAGGTGCTTATGGACTGTGTCATAAATGCCTATGGCAAGGATCTTACATGGTCCCTATGTCCAGGACACTTAGAAAAGATCTGATTTGCTGATCCTGGATGAGAAGTGTCAGACTTGTCATTGAACCAAGAAATGTAGATGTTTCCAGTCCACAAGGCGCCTGTCGGGCCAATGTATCTGCTCGAGCAATCCAGATGAATTGTGCTGCCTTGCCCTAAAATCTTCCAAAATCTTCTGCTCATGAGACAATCTGAGGATACAAAAGGCACTATACATACTCTTCTTTACACACAAAATGTTTATTCATTCTTTCTTTATAAGCTTCAGTATTCAGGTCAGGTCAGCAGAGAGATACTGGTCTCCACCAAATGAATCCTGGAAGATTTCAAAAATTAGTGAAGTCCTTTAAGGCCATCTTACACTTTTCCACTGGGCGCCCGTCCTCCAGTTTGCCAGCCTTTTCACTGATATTCAGGTCAGTTACCATTACGACAGTGTTCAGTGACAGTGGTGGGGTAGAATTATTAATTTTATCAAATTACCACCAAACCCAAAGTCGTTGCTGGCAATATAGTTCTAAAGCAAATAT
This sequence comes from Chiloscyllium punctatum, assembly GCF_047496795.1. Classification (NCBI taxonomy): domain Eukaryota; kingdom Metazoa; phylum Chordata; class Chondrichthyes; order Orectolobiformes; family Hemiscylliidae; genus Chiloscyllium; species Chiloscyllium punctatum. Next base: position 44,412,726 of record NC_092740.1, on the reverse strand, counting down.
GCATTTAAAATGTTAAAAATCACACAACACCAGGTTATAGTCCAACAGGTTTAATTGGAAGCACACTAGCTTTCGGAGCGATGCTCCTTCATCAGGTGATTGTCCAGCTAGTGTGCTTCCAATTAAACCTGTTGGACTATAACCTGGTGTTGTGTGATTTTTAACTTTGTACACCCCAGTCCAACACCGGCATCTCCGAATCATGGCATTTAAAATGGTTTATGACATTGGCAAGATTTGAATTCTCACTTTGTCTGTCACTTTATGAGGTCTTCAAGTAGCATGCTAAGACCTGTTGTTCACTCAGGTTTAATTCAAAGGATGTGAATTTTGGAGTAAATAGATGTTTTGTTTAGGTTGAAGGCCAGCTCTCAGAGTTTCCTAATCTAGAAACTCCACTCCAATGGTAGCTTGTTTGAGCCAACAAAGATTGGGTCTATGAATCTACCACCAAAATAAGCGAGCTGGATGTAATAGTACAAAGGAGACGTTTCACGGATGCCAGACTTCAGGACCCACCAAATAAACGTCAATACAAAAGCGGCTTAAAAGTGGCTCATGACAGCTGCCAACACGACCTGCTGTTCACTCATGTTTTATTCAGATCACATCTAAATGAGCAGAAAGTACCAGTGTTTAGCCACTGAATTTAGCACAGACAAAGCCAAATCCTCAGAGATCTTCGAGTGTCAGGTTTCACATAAGAATAAAAACAAAGGGAACAAAGGATTTTAGATACAGGAAATGAGTTACAGTCTCATGGCATAGCTTCCATTCTATTTTCAGCTTCTCAGATGCAAAAAAATCATATATACATGTGCATCATTTATATTCAAATGGAACTGAAGCAGGCATTGCACAAATGTGCTACCTTTGGCATTCCAACTGCTGACAGGAAATACAAATGTTGCCTTTAAGCTGTGCAGAACAGTGTTTCTGTTTGTCTTGGCTGTTGGAGCCCCTGAATCCATCCTGTTTACACTGCAGGACTGTTGTTAAAATACCGGTGGAAGCCGTTGTTTAAAGGTGCTTTCTACATTTGGCATTTTGCAATTTGCGACAAGACAGCAGATAAATTGTAAAACTGACTTCCACATCCCTTGTGAAAAACCAGAGAATGATCTGAGTTTAGGGCAGGGAAACTTGTGAAGACTTATTTGGTGCACTTGGGAAAGTAAGGCTTGAGGTAGCTGAATCACTGAGCTCAATTCTGGAGCTGAAATATAACTTTAAAAACATTAGCAAATGGAGATCACAGGCTTGTCAGTTGGGAGTTTGTAAAGGGCTACATTGAGTGATTTGGTGAAGGGCTTTCTCCAACAACAACATGTATTCACGTACAGCTTTCAGAAAAATATCCCAAACAACTTGCAGGTGCATTATCAAACAAAACCGAGCCACATACGGAGACATTAGATCTGATGAGCAAAAGCTTGGTCAAAAAGGTAGATCTCAAGAAACATTTAAAGGTGAAAAATGCCGAAGTAAGTACATTTGGCAAGGACAGCAAAATGTGAATGAAGCAAAGAAAATGCAGTAAGATCTATAATGTTTAATTTTGATATTTGAAAGGGTAAAGCTTGGATTACGTTATGAATGAACTGTAAATAGCTACCATCAAAATTACACAGTTAATTTTAATGGTAAAAACAGTTTCCATCTCTGGTTTTTAAGCCTCTATCTTGACTTTAAATTCTTTGTTTCTGACATTTATGGGAAAGTTAGAAAACTGGCTCAAGTGGATGAGCTGCCTTGGTTATACAGGTCAGCTGTATATTATCCAATTGACTTTTAAGTACTGGAGAGAGCCAACACAGGCGTGGACAGGTTGGACCGAAGGGTCTGTTTCCATGCTGTACATCTCTATGACTCTATGACTCTATAACACTCATTTAGTGAAGATTTTGTCACATTTGAAATAACTCAAGATAAATTCTCACATTCCTTGCTTCAAAAATGCATAGATGAATAGCACATAGCTGCTCAGAAACTAAAGCTAGCCAGTTTTTGGAAGCCAGAGGAGGATTTATTCAATAAAGATTGTAGAAGTTGACCCGGGTACACCATAAGGTGGTCCTTTAGCTTGGAAAATGCAGCACATTTTTCAGAGCAGAAACAGTTCTGAAAAAGACTCAACACTGAGCAGTTTCAAGAGCCAAGCAGACCAGTGAACTATAAACAATATCTTCATCAAAATCTCCAAAGAGTTCATGTTAATGGAGTGGAGGAAATGTGCAAAAAGCTGAAGATAGCCATTATCTTTTGCGTGAAGAAACCATCAGCTACAAGACCAAGAAACACCAGGATTGGTTCAATGAGAATATCATCCAAGATCTCATTGACAAGAAAAGGAAAGCTCTCTGTTCCCAGCAAAACAACATCACGAGGAAATCAAAAAGGAAATCTCAGCAAAAGGCAAAGATGGAGTTAAGAGCAGAACTAAGGAAATCAAAAACCAATGGTATACTGAGAAAGCTGAGCAGCTTCAATTCCTTGCTGACAAGTATGACAACCAGGGTTTCTACAGTGCTACCAAGGCAATATATGGACACAACATCCCTGGCTTCAAACAGGGGTGCAGGGTTAGAAAGGAATCTTTTCAAGAGACAGAGAAAACATCAGCCCTAATGGAGAGAACACTTCAAATCCCCAGCTCCCCTTCAAAGATGATCTTGGACTCCCACCTAATGTGGCAGAAATTGAAGCCAATATTTGACACATGAAGAGTGGAAATGCTCCTGGAGCAGATGGGATCACAATAAAGATTTTCAAACTTGGGGGAGCATGGCTTACCCGAAATCTCCAACCATTCCTGAAAATCTGGAGCAAAGAAGAAATCATTGGTGATCTCAGGGATGCTGCCATTGCTATCATCTTCAAGAAAGGAGACAAAGTGGATTGTGGGAATGACTGAGAAATTGCTCTACTCTGTCACTGGAAGATCAATGTCTGAACTGTCTCGAGGTACCTTTGTCTCAGTCTCTGACCAAATCCTTCCTGAAACATAGTGTGGCTTCCAACTAAAGCATACAATTATGGACATGATTTTCATTGCTAGGGAACTCAAAGAGAAATGCCAGGAACAACACAAATCACTCATTTGGCCTTCCATGATCTGGTAAAGGCTCTTGATTCATTCTTTTGGGAAGTACTATGGAAGACCCTGTCAGAGGCAGGCTGCCCAGTGAAATTCATTGACATCCTCCAGCTTCTTCATGACAAGATATCGGCAATGATCCTCACTAAATTAATACAACAGAATCCTTTGAGGTCAAGACAGAGGAGAAACAGTGATGTGTCATCACCTCCATCCTTTTTTCCACCTTCATTATCTTGGCAAGAACAAGCTTCCCAGTGGTGTGGATATTGGCTACGGGATGAACGGAAAACTTTTCAACCTCAACAGGTTGAAATCCAGGAAAATTACACTGACCTTGCTTGTTGAACTTCAGTGTGTAGGTGGCAATGCTAACTCCATGCTCTCGGAAGAGAACCTTTAAGCTTCGCTCAATGCCTTACAGATGAATTAGTCTCAGCTTCAACCTCAAGAAGACTCAAATCCTTTATCAACTCATTCCAGGCAAAGTTCCAGCCCATCTTTTCATTAAGATCAATGGAGAAATCCTCCCAAATGTGGAATACTTCCCCATCCTAGGAAGCTACCTCTTATCTAAGGCTGACACCAATGTGGCAATTCACTATCATATCCAATCTGCAATTTTCAGAAACCCAAGGACAAGAGTTTTTAATGACTGTGCTATCTGTGCTGATACCGTGTACAACATAGTTACCCTATGTGGCTCTGAAATGTGGACAAATGCCATGTCACAACCCATCAGAAATGCCATTGTTCCTGTTTGAGATGGAATCCCCCATCAGCTGGGAGGACAGGTGAGTCCTTGTAGCAGCTAACTGCACCAGCATCAAGGCCATGATCATCCAAAACCAACTGCTCCGTTTAAGCCACGCAGGTACGATGCCTGAGCTCTGCCAACACAAATCTTAGTTGCCCCAACTTAAGGAAAGCAATCAAACAAGAGGAAGACAATGAAAGCATTTCAAAGACACCCTGCAGGTTTCCCTCAAGAAATGCAACTTAGATGTCAATGCATAATTGACCATCGTTCAGGAGGCACCAACAGAGAGGAAGCTTGTGTTGCAAGGGACACAACTCCTTAAGAACGCCTGTCAGCAAGAAGAAGTACAGATAAGAGAAATAAATGCCAGTGAGTTTAAGGCCAAGGCCCACTTCCATCTATCATAAACACTTTCTAAATGCGTGGCCAGAGATGTGGCTCTAAGATCAGGCTCATCACCTACTCGAGGGCACACAGAACCCATGACCAGTGACTTAGAATTTCTGAGGTGGACAATCATACTCATAAGGTAGATAATAGCTTGGATAGGGCAAGATCCAGAAGAGCAAATACTGATAATTTTTACTGCCTTTTGGGGAGGACTTTTACTGTTCATCCTTAGAATGCGCATATCACAAGGTGGGTGATGGCGAATTAATATCATAAACATTTACTCACCCTCTCTCTCCCAAAGTTCAGGATAGCAGCACAACACATCCACCTGGATTCATGGGAGGAGAATCAGATAGACCCATTTGAAGCTTTAATCTGGGATTGTAATCTGTAAACTCTCTGTATTTCATTCAAAAGAAATCTAACAAGAATCTTCTTGCAATTGGCTAATTGATGAGAGAGGGACAATTTCAGACATGTGCGTCCCAATGTGACCATTGAGTCCCACACTATCCTTCACTTCCACAATGTGGGTGGCCAAACTGTAGCCATCTTGATGCACCCAGTGGAAAAGTTTAAAGAACCTCTCAGAGGAAATTAGCAGTGGCCAGGTCTTGGGCATCACAGCTGACTCTTCTGTAAAGCAAGTTTTGTCAAGATTCAATCGAGCAACAATATCAGGGACTTGGCAGTCAGGGGCACAGATAGACGATTCTGAAGCCATAAGCAAGAATTCAGGTTGATGGGTTGCCTCCCCGATGTCAGGGTCAAGGATGATTGCAGCAAATTCTCAAAGAGGTGCATTGAAAACCCAGAGGTCGTTGTACATATTGGTACCAATGACAGAGTAGAGAAAGGGATGAGATCCTGCAGAGTGAATATAGGGAGTCAGGCAGGAGGTTAAACAGCAGGGCCTCGAGGGTAGTAATTTCTCAATTACTTCTGGTACCAAGTGCTAGTGACAGTAGGAATAGGAGGAGAGGGCAGATTAATGTGTGGCTGAGGAGCTGGTGCAGGGGCAGGAATTCAGGTTTTTGGATCATTGGGATTGCTCCTGGGCCAGAAGTGACCTTTACAAGGAGGATGGGTTGCACCTGAACTGGAGATGGATAAGTAACCTGGTGGGAAGATTTGCTAGATCTAACTCAGCAGGGTTTAAACCAGTCAGGTGGAATGATGGGACCTAAGCAGGGTAGTGAGACAAGAGAGAAGGTTGAGGCTGGTTTGGAAGTTAAAGGAAGCAAATTAAATAGACAAGGTTTTAGAGGACATTGGTGAGGCCGCTTTTGAAGTTCTGGTTATAGAGTCATAGAGATGTATAGCATGGAAACAGACCCTTCGGTCCAACTCGTCCATGCTGTCCAGATATCCCAAACCAATCTATTCCGACCTGCTAGCACCCGGCCCATTTCCCTCCAAACCCTTCCAATTCATATACCCATCCAAATGCCTCTTAAATGTTGCAATTGTACCAGCCTCCACCACTTCCTCTGGCAGCTCATTCCATACATGCATCACCCACTGTGTGAAAAAGTTGCCCCTTAGGTCTCTTTTATATCTTTCCCCTCTCACCCTAAACCTATGCCCTCTAGTTCTGGACTCCCGACCCCAGGGAAAAGACTTTGCCTATTTATCCTATCCATGCTCCTCAATTTTGTAAACCTCTATAAGGTCACCCCTCAGCCTTCGACGCTCCAGGGAAAACAGCCCCAGCCTGTCCACCCTCTCCCTATAGCTCAAATCCTCCAACCCTGTCAACATCCTTGTAAATCTTTTCTGAACCCTTTCAAGTTTCACAACATCTTTCTGATAGGAAGGAGACCAGAATTGCACGCAATATTCCAAAATTGGCCTAACCAATGTCATGTACAGTCGCAACATGACCTCCCAACTCCTGTACTCAATAGTCTGACCAATAAAGGAAAGCATATCAAATGCCTTCTTCACATACCAATCTACTTGCGACTCCACTTTCAAGGAGCTATGAACCTGCACTCCAAGATCTCTTTGTTCAGCAACACTCCCTAGGGCCTGACTATTAAGTGTATAAGTCCTGCTAAGATTTGCTTTCCCAAAATGCAGCACCTTACATTTATCTGAATTAAACTCCATCTGCCACTTCTCAGTCCATTGACCCATCTGGTCCAGATCCTGTTGTAAACTGAGGTAACCCTCTTCGCTGTCCACTACACCTCCAGTTTTGGTATCATCTGCAAACTTACTAACTGTACCTCCTATGCTCGCATCCAAATCATTTATGTAAATGACAAAAAGTAGAGGGCCCAGCACCGATCCTTGTGGCACTCCACTGGTCACAGGCCTCCAGTCTGAAAAACAACCCTCCACCACCACCCTCTGTCTTCTACCTTTGAGCCAGTTCTGTATCCAAATGGCTAGTTCTCTCTGTATTCCATGAGATCTAACCTTGCTAATCCGTCTCCCATGGGGAACCTTGTCGAACGCCTTACTGAAGTCCATATAGATCACATCTACTGCTCTGCCCTCATCAATCTTCTTTGTTCCTTCTTCAAAAAACTCAATCAAGTTTGTGAGACATGATTTCCCACGCACAAAGCCATGTTGACTATCCCGAATCAGTTCTTGCCTTTCCAAATACATGTACATCCTGTCCCTCAGGATTCCCTCCAACAACGTACCCATCACCGAGGTCAGGCTCACTGGTCTATAGTTCCCTGGCTTGACTTTACCGCCCTTCTTAAACAGTGGCACCACATTTGCCAACCTCCAGTCTTCCGGCACTTCACCTGTGACTATCGATGATACAAATATCTCAGCAAGATGCCCAGCAATCACTTCTCTAGCTTCCCACAGATTTCTTGGGTACACTGGATCAGGTCCTGGGGATTTATCCATCTTTAACCGTTTCAAGACGTCCAGCACTTCCTCCTCTGTAATCTGGACATTTTGCACGATGTTATTCATTTAGTATCTCCCCCATTTTCTGTGGCTCCACACAAAGGCCGCCTTGCTGATCTTTGAAGGGCCCTATTCTCTCCCTAGTTACCCTTTTGTCCTTAATATATTTGTAAAAACTCTTTGTATTCTCCTTAATTCTGTTTGCCAAAGCTATCTCATGTCCCCGTTTTGCCCTCCTGATTTCCCTCTTAAGTATACTCCTACTTTCTTTATACTCTAAGGGTTCACTCGATCTATCCTGTTTAATTCTTATCCTGACATATGCTTCCTTCTTTTTCTTAACCAAACCCTCAATTTCTTTAGTCATCCAGCATTCCCTGTACCTACCAGCCTTCCCTTTCACCCCAACAGGAATATACTTTCTCTGGATTCTTGTTATCTCATTTCTGAAGGCTTCTCATTTTCCAGCCGCCCCTTTACCTGCGAACATCTACCTCCAATCAGCTTTCAAAAGTTCTTGCCTAATACCATCAAAATTGGCCTTTCTCCAATTTAGAATTTCAACTTTTAGATCTGGTCTACCCTTTTCCATCACTATTTTAAAACTAATAGAATTATGGTCACTGGCCCCAAAGTGCTCCCCCACTGACACCTCAGTCACCTGTCCTGCCTTATTTCCCAAGAGTAGGTCAAGTTTTGCACCTTCTTTAGTTGGTACATCCACATAGTGAATCAGAAAATTGTCTTGTATGCACTTAAGATATTCCTCTCCATCTAAACCTTTAACACTATGGCAGTCCCAGTCGATGTTTGGAAAGTTAAAATCCCCTACCATAACTACCCTATTATTCTTACAGATAGCTGAGATCTCCTTACAAGTTTGTTTCTCAATTTCCCTCTGACTACTGGGGGGTCTATAATACAATCCCAATAAGGTTATCATCCCTTTCTTATTTCTCAGTTCCACCCAAATAACTTCCCTGGATGTATTTCCAGGAATATCCTCCCTCAGCATAGCTGTAATGCTATCCCTTATCAAAAATGCCCCCCCCCCCCCCCCCCCCCCCCCCCCCTTGCCTCCCTTTCTTACCTTCCTGTAGCATTTGTATCCTGGAACATTAAGCTGCCAGTCCTGCCTATCCCTGAACCATGTTTCCGTACTTGCTATGATATCCCAGTCCCATGTTCCTAACCATGCCCTGAGTTCATCTGCCTTCCCTGTTAGGCCCCTTGCATTGAAATAAATGCAGTTTAATTTATTAGTCCTACCTTGTCCCTACCTGCCCTGACTGTTTGACTCACTTCTGTTCTCAGCTGTACCCGTCTCAGATCGATCTCTTTCCTCACTATCTCCCTGGGTCCCACCCCCCACCTTATTAGTTTAAATCCTCCCAAGCAGTTCTAGCAAATTTCCCTGCCAGTATATTAGTCCCCTTGCAATTTAGGTGCAATCCATCCTTCTTGTACAGGTCACTTCTACCCCAAAAGAGATTCCAATGATCCAAAAATGTGAATCCTTCTCCCATACACCAGCTCCTCAGCCATGCATTCATCTGCTCTATCTTCCTATTCCTGCCCTCACTAGCTCGTACCACTGGGAGTAATCCAGATATTACTACCCTTGAGGACCTCCTTTTTAAATTTCTGCCTAACTCTTTGTAATCTCCCTTCAGAGTCTCAACCTTTTCCCTTCCAATGTCGTTGGTTCCAATGTGGATAGTGACCTCCTGTTGGCCCCTCTCCCTCATGAGAACATTCTGCACCATCTGAGACATCCTTGATCCTGACACCTTGTCCTGCTTTCGGAAGGATATTATTAAATTGGAGACAATGCAGGAAAGACTTAACAGGATGTTACTAGGACTGGAGGGTTTGAGTTATAAGAAGAGGCTGGTTAGGCTGGGGCTTTTATTTACTGAAGTGTAGGAGGTTGAGAGGTGACCTTTATAGAGGTGTATAATATCATGAGGGGCCTAGATAAGGTGAACAGCAAAGATCTTTTCCCTAGGGTAGGGTGTCCAAAACTGGAGTCCTTAGATTTTAGGTGTGAGGGGCAAGATTTAAAAGGGACCCGAGGGGCAACTTTTTCACACAGAGGATGGTACCCATACAGAACACGCCGTCAGAGGAAGTGATAGAGGCAAATACAATCACCATATTTAAAAGACATTTGGACAGGTACATGGATAGGAAAGATTTAAAGGAATATGGGCCAAACACAGGCATGTAGGATTAATGTATCATGGGAAAAATGGTCGACATGGACAAGTTGGAATGAAAGGTCTGTTTCCATGCTTTATGACTCTATGACTCTTTCTCAGCTATCACTTAATAATTAATGAAGGCCTGTAGCTTACAATTTATGAATCTGTGGCCAACCTGTGAGGCTTTGTGCATTGGAGTTCACTCTGCCATCATGTGTTAAGTTTTACTTTAGTTTATAGAAAATGTGTAATTTGAATTGATGATTTAAATAATGGGATGATTGGAACAAAAAGTTAAAAGCGAATAATAACTCAATTCTTTTCTTTGGCTAAATTAGTACTTTAAGAGCAGTTAGTTCCTTTGATTCTACCAGTCGAGAGGAATGCAATGTTGCTGTTTTATATTCTTGAAAATAGAAACAGTTGCAACAACTTGGAAAAATTGTTTTTGAGAAGCCGACAAGCAAGTTCCTGCCTGTTTGCTAAAATTTGCAGCTGCATCCTCAGTAGACTGGCATTAGCCTGAGGGTGCCTGTGTGTTCTGTTGGACTAAAACTGGTGACTCTTTCAATCATTAAAAGCCTCCTAAACACTATTTTCCTGTACATTGATGAGAATAAACATTGGATGAACTGAACATAAATCATAACAGGTTGATCTCCCTTGGAGTTCCTTGTGCAGCCATTTCAGAAGTGCCAAGTTAGGAATAACTAACAAGTGCCTACACAAAAGAAGAGATGTGCCATTCACAATTTTGGGATGAACCAAGCTGTTTTACTATAAATTTTAATCTAGGGGAAAATCAAGTGTCAGTCATCTCGCACTAAGACACTTTCACAAAATTCTGTGCATGAGAAGCCATATTTGTCACTGCTAAGGGAACAGATGTCTATTCACTCACATAAACCTGTAGTTTGCTCATCAATTCAATGTTTTGCTTTCAGAATTATTTACTCCCTGCTTACAAGTGTGTTGAAGAATGAAAGTCCCTCTTATATTCCCAATAAGCTGAAAACGTCATACTGTACTTCCGAATGAAGAAGGTCCACGCGATCGTTACAGCAACAGCAACACGTGATACCTCACCTGTCATGAGGGACTGTCATTAGTGGACATCATGTGGACAGTGAGCAAAGCTGATCCTGTGGTTTCCTGACAGCCCTATAAGGCAATGTTTGTTTCAACTACTTTTTTTTGAGTAAACATTGCTTAATGAGCAATTAACAGGCAGCCAAATCTGCCCTTCTGCTGCACCCTTCTTCAAGTCTGGCAGTTAGACAGGCTATTGTTCTGCCATTTTCACATTCTGATCACTTAATCTGAACTGTCAACACCCTTTCTACCCCAGCGTGCCAACAGCTCCCCCCTGACTATTGCATAAATGCTGCCCACTCCACATTTCACTTCAGCTCAAATGAAGAGTCATGTGCACTAGAAACGTTAGCTTACCATGTCTCCATGGATGCTGCCTAACCCACTGTGATCTCCAGCATTTGCTGTTTTCACCGGAGAGACCTTGCTAGTTTGTGCAGGACCATTGCCTGCATATCTAAGTTCTGTCTTTATCCCAATAGTTCCAAATTGGGAACACTGTCTGTATCACAGCAGCAGTCCCTGTTTCTCAGCATGAATACCTGTATCACAGCATCAATTACTGTTTCTCAGTGTAAATACCTGTATCACAGCATCAATTACTGTTTCTCAGTGTAAATACCTGTATCACAGCATCAAATACTGTTTCTCAGTGTAAATAACCTGTATCGCAGCATCAATTACAAATTTTAGCATGAATACCTGTATCACAGTATAAATCACCCTATCTCAACATGAAAACTGCTTGACAGCATCAATCACTGTTTCTCATCATGAATATCTATATCGCTGCAATCATCACTTGAGCTCAGCATGAATGCTGAAACCTCACTGGACCTCATCCTGATGAAGGGTCCTGGCAGAAACATCAACTCTCCTACTTCTTGGATGCTACCTGACCTGCTGTGCTTTTTCCAGTGTCACATTTTATCAACTCTGACTCTCTAGCATCTGCAGTCCTCACTATCTCCCTCAGCATGAATACATATATCATAGAATCAATCATTGCATCTCAGCATGAAAACCCATGGCACAGCACTGTCCCTTAGCATGAATACCTGTATCACAGAATCAATCACCCTATCTCAATATGAATACCTGTACCACTGCACCAAACATTATGAACTGGAATTTAGCTCACAAGCCAGAAGCTTCTGGAATATTAAATTCTGGTCTCCCTCCTATAGGAAGGATGTTGTGAAATTTGTAAGGATTCAGAAAAGGTTTACAAGGATGTTTCCTGGGTTGGAGGGTTGGAGAGACTGAATCGGCTGGGGCTGTTTTCCCCGGAACATCAAAGGCTGAGGGCTGAACTTATAGAGGTTTATAAAATCATGAGGGGCATGATTTTTTTTTGCTAGATCCCCTACCTTCTACACAATTCCCCAAACTTTCCATTCCAACTCAGCCCCTCTATCCATTCCCCAGGGCTCATTATAGCTTGTATCCTAACTTATGATATCCTAATCTCTAGTCATGGTCATTTTCCTTGGGTGGGGGAGGGGGAGGGTGGGGGACAGTCCAGAACTAGAGGACATAGGTTTATGGTGAAAAGGGAATGATTTAAAAGGGACGTAAGGGTCAACTTCTTCACGCAGAGGGTGATGCATGTATGGAATGAGCTGCCAGAGGAAGTGGTGGAGCCTAGTACAATTATAACATTTAAAAGGCATCTGGATGGGTATATGAACAGGAAGGGTTTAGAGGGATATGGGCCAAATGCTGGCAAATGGCACCAGATTAGGTTAGGATATCTGGTTGGCATGGACCAAATGCTCCGTGCTGTACATCTCTATGACTCCATGACTCTATGACTCTGTGCTGAAGTAAAGCCTAAGACACGACACAGGAGAACCTACCCTGAGTGTTCCAGTGGGATGTAGGGCAGGATATACCAGTTGAGCTTTCCATTCCCGCAGGCTGTGGGGTGGGGGTAGGTGCTGACCTCTGTATTCCAAAGCCTGTAAGAAAGAATAAAACAGCAAGTGCCCTCAAACAAACATTTTTTTTTAACTACAGCTTCCCCCCCTCACCTTCTATATAATTCCGCAGCTTTTCCATTCCAACACAGGCCCCTCCATCCATTCCCCAGGGCCCTTTACACCATGTATGCCAACATATGATCCTCTACCCAACTTCATAATCCTTTACATTGCACCTATGCCAAGTCACATCAACATGCCCTCACCCAACACCCTTTTCCCTTTCCAAGCCAACTCATTCAGAATTTACATGGTAGATATCAGAAGCCATGCTCAAATCAAAAATAAATCTGCGGTTCCATTAGTGAGTTACTCCTGTAGTATTCCTAGCCTCTGGTTTATTTTTGCTGCTACAATATTTCTATGACAAGTCTTGTTCAGTTTCTGGTCAATGGTAATCCCAAGGGTGCTGATAGTGGAAGATTTAGTGATGATAATGTTATTGAATGTCAAGGGACAATAGTCTCTTGTTGGAAATGGTCATTACCTGGCACTCCTGTCATGCAAATATAATTTGTCACTTGTTAGCCCAAACCTGGATGTTGTCCAGGTCTTGCTGTGTTTGAACATGGACTACTTCAGTGTTTAAGGAGGGGTGAATGGTGCTGAACATTGTGCAGTCATCAACAAACATCCCCATTTCGTATGTTACAATGGAGGGAAGGTTACTGATGAAGCAGCCAAAGATGACGCTAGCCTGAATAACAGCTACCTTCATATCCTAGAGCGGAGTTGACTGACCTCCAACAACCACAGCCATCTTCCATTGTGCCAGGTGTGATTCCAACTAGCAGTTCCAACCACGGCATTTCCTCTAATTCCATTGGCTTTGGCTTTCTTAGGAGTCCTTTGGCTTTCCTAGGAGTGGGTGGCACGGTGGCACAGTGGTTAGCACTGCTGCTTCACAGCGCCAGAGACCCGGGTTCAATTCCCGCCTCAGGCGACTGACTGTGTGGAGTTTGCACGTTCTCCCCGTGTCTGCGTGGGTTTCCTCTGGGTGCTCCGGTTTCCTCCCACAGTCTAAAGATGTGCAGGTCAGGTGAATTGACCATCCTAAATTGCCCATAGTGTAGGTAAGGGGTAGATGTAGGGGTATGGGTGGGTTGCGCTTCGGCGGGGTGGTGTGGACTTGTTGGGCCGAAGGGCCTGTTTCCACACTGTAAGTAATCTAATCTAAAAAAAAGTAATCTAATCTAATCTTGATGCCAAATTCAGTCAAGTGTGGCCTTGACTTCAAGGACAAGCATTCTCACCTAGTCTCTGGTGTTCAGCTTTTTTGTCAATGTTTGAATTAGGACTGTATTGATATTCGGAGCTGACTGACCCTGGTAGAACCCAAACTAGTGTCACTGAATAGGTTATTGATAAGATGCTGATAACAACCTTCCATCATTTTACTGATGACTGGGAATAGACTACTGGGACTGGCTTGGATTTGTCCTTTCTTTTGTGAACAGGACATACCTGGGAAATATTTTACACTGCTGGGTTGATGCCAATGTTGTAGCTCTACTGAAATAGTTTGGGAAGGAGTAGGTCTTCAGCACTAATGCAGGAAGGTTGTCAGGGCCCATAGCATTTGCAATATCCAATGTCTTTAACTGTTTCTTGATATCATAAGGAGTGAGAATTACCTGAAGATTGGAATTGGTGATGCTGGGGGTCTCTGGATGAAGCCAAGATGGATCATCCACCTGACACCTGATGCTTCATGGTTTCTCACGGAAACAGAAGTACACAATGTTTTAGATTTGGTTTCAGCAATGAAACAGAAGTTTATTACACAAAATAAATGAAAATAAAACAGACTATTTGCAATTTATCCAAATCTAAAGATTTCAATACTCAGTAAAATACAACCCCAATGGATCCCAACAGTACATTTTTACAATACTCAAACATCAAAAACTCTATCTCACATTGGGCTTGACTTAACTGTGGCTTCAATTTCCAATCTGACAGTCTCTTTTTTGATTTATCATATCAGTGAGCGATGACTTTTTCAGCTTTATATAACCTCTTCAGGGTAATAGCCAAAACGTCTGGTCTGGAACCTTTAATCAAACTCCTAATGCTGAGGCAAACTGTTCTGGCAATTCTAAACCATCTTCACCTTTTCTCAGAAGCAATTACTTTACTGGTCCGGTTTCAGCTTAAATGGCTCCAAATTGAAATTAAAAACTGGTTTTCCAGGTTCTGGATGTTTCCCCTAAGCCCAAAACAATCTTCCAGAATATTCTATCTGAAAGCATAATACACTACACTGTTTGCTTTGTTCGCTCTTAAATCTCCTGATATAAACAAATAACCATTACCCTTCAGGAAATTTTTCTCTCACACTGTGTGTTAGAATAAATCACCATGGCTACAGAAATAACTACAATTAATTATTAAACCCCTTCAGAGACAAGCAAAAAAAACCATAAGCAATTTGTTCAAAATTCAAAAATTCAAATATAACTGATATCAAAATATATATAAATGTGGATGGGACATCTGGAATCAGAACACAATTTTAGCTAAGCCAGAAATCCTTTCCTTCACCACAAATATTCAGGCCTGTGTCTCACATTGAATACCTGCATTACAGCAAGATACTGTGTCGACGAGACAGTATACTTCAGCATCAATCCCATGCCATGAGCATGGGCTGCTACTTCAAAGAATTGATAAGAAATTTTATAATAGGTTCAGAATACTAATGTGGTTTGGAAGTGGGGTTGCAAGTGACAGCCACATCACCAGTCTGCAAAGACCTAGCTACTGTATTTCTCTAGTCTACGAAAGCTGGAATGATATTAGGAGTTGAGTGACCCTGGCAGAGTCCATACTGCTTGCTCCCTATACATGTAGATAAACGACGGAGAGCATATTTCGGACTGTGTTTTGGGTGAGGTGAACTTCTCACTCCATCAGCATGGATTTGTAGATGGGCATGAAACCAGAACTCTTTTCCTGAGCAAGGGTGAATCAGCCCTCAAATAATGCCTCTCCAAAAGAATTAGGAAAAATACAACATCATAAAAAGTGATTTAAATTATTAAATTAAGCATTTATTGATGTTGCAAGTTAATTCCTTTGAAGCATTAAAAAGTAAGTCGACTTTAAAAAAATCCAGCTGCTTCAAAAAAATACCTTTTCAATATGCTCTTTATACCTGTTTCACAACAAACACATCTCTATTTATAAAACAAATTACTGAGGCTTTAGTGAGAGATGATAAGCCAGTGGAAAGATGTGTTTTCCCTCTTTGTTCTCAGTATGTGTTGACAGTGACAGCATCCAGCACTGCCCAGTCAACTAAACATAGATGTCTTAACCTCGGCAGAGTACAACTGTGTGTAAATATATTCACTTCCAACATTGTATATAATAGATTTAATGATATGTATTTGGGTAGATCACATCATTTTCAAAATTATGATTAACTTTCAATTTCAGACATAATTTTATCAGAACTGGGTTGTGACTGTTGGGTTTTTCCAGCAGTTTCTGTTTCCAATTCAGTTTTCCAGCATCCATCTTATTTTGCTTTTATGTGACTGTTTCAATTTGTATTAGATATGGCCTGATCAATAAGGGTTCGACTGATACCCAAGTCCCAGAATTAAATGCCAGTACCGCATTCAAGATTTTCAGAATCTGTATTTCTAAACAGACAGTTCTTGTTGGTACTTCACTTCTGCTTACATTCAGTAGTATTTAGAAGGACATCATAATAGGCAAAACGTTTAAGTCAAATTGGACAATGATTTATAAACTCAGAAGTGACAAGTACTTCTGTGGAATTCTTACTGGGATTTTGAAGTGGAAGACAATTGAGAAGAGTGTTTACAAGTTTAATTGAGTTATCTGGATAAAGTTGATCTTAATTGACTTTCCTGAGGGATTATTGAGTTTATCTAATGAATAGACACAAAAGAAAAAGAAATCCATTGTATAGTGGTTCTAACAACCACTGTACGTCCCAAAATACCTTCTCAGGATTGTCACTCTTGTAATGTAGAAAACACAGCAATCAATTTGCGCACAGCAAATTCTCACAAACAACATTATAATAATGACCAGAAAATCAGATTTACAATGTGACCTTCATTGTGAAGTGATTCATTTTGGAAGGTTGGATTTGATGTGGATTACAGGGTAAAGGCAGGATTCTTAGCAGTGTGGAAGAACAGAGGGATTTTGGGGTCCATGTCCATAGATTCCTCAAAGTTGCCACCCAAGTTGATAGGGCTGTTAAGAAGGTATGTGGTGTGTTGACTTTCATTAGCAGGAGAATTGAGTTTAAGAGCCACAAGATTATGCTGCAGCTCTATAAAGCCATGGTAGACCACATTTGGAGTATTGTGTTCAGTTCTGGTCACCGCATTATAGGAAGGAAGTGGAAGCTTTAGAGAGAGTGCAGAGGAGATTTACCAGGATGCTGCCTGGATTGGAGGGTATGTCTTATGAAGAAAGGTTGAGGGAGCTAGGGCTTTTCTCAGTGGCATGAAGAAGGATGAGAGGTGACTTGTTAGAGGTGTGCAAGATGATGAGAGGCATAGAGTGGATAGTCAGAGACTTTTTCCTGAGGGGGCTTAATTTTAAGGTGATTGGAGGAAGGTTTAGGGGAGATGTCAGAGATAGGTTCTTCACACAGAGTGGTGGGTGCATGGAATGCACTGCCAACAGTGGTAGTAGAGTCGGATATATTAGGGGACATTTAAGCTACTCTTGGATAGGCACATGGATGATAGTAAAATGAAGAACATTTTGGTTAATTTGATTGCTGAGTAGGATTAAAGGTCAGCACAATGTAGAGGGCCAAAGGGCCTGGACTGAACTGTACTGTTCTATGTTCTATGTTTCATGCACAGTGTTAAATGAGGGATAAATTTTGGTCAGAACGCAGGGATAATGCCACTACTCTTTTTAGTATAGTACTATGAGATCTGTTACATCCCCTTGTAAGGATAGACCGGGCCTTAGTTTAATGGCTCTCCCAAAACATGGTTCTTCTGACGCTGCAGCACTCCAGTAGTTTTGCACTGATGCGACAACTTTGACTTTGTGCTCTTAGCCCTGGAATTTAACATCGGCAAATTGGATGGAGGTAAGACTGGATAGGGTACATAAAATCACAGGAGTTGGTGCGCAACCCAATCGCTGGGTCATTACGTCAACAGGATAGCTTGCAGACTGATTAGGGACACCACTTGCAAACTGTAAATGAGTAAATAAAAGCTAATTAAGGTCATTGAGGAAACTATTAATCTCAATTTTAGAAGCCCCTCAGAATTTTGTGAGCAGCTTGCAAGTGACATGGATTGAAGTCGGTGACGGGCGAGATCAAGTTTTGAGGCTCAGCAGGATTTAAAGGGCAATAACAGTTCTGAATCATTTATCAGCAGCCAGCAGCTTCTTCATTGAAACTTTTTCACTTACTTGAAAGGAAAGAAAAGGGCAATAATTTGTTCTGACTTGAAGCTCCTTTGGCTGTGGAATGGGCAGTCTGTGTCTGTTTGTTCTCCAAAATTATAGACTGCATTTCTGAGAGACAGGATGCCCTTCAAAGAGGTAATTGCATCAACGCTGCACTTGCAGTCCAAGTTCACATCACTTACCATCATATCATCATGTAGGTGAAATGCATCCAGGGTGCAACAGCATGGGGTACAAATATGGTCACAAGCAAATCTCGATCATGTCGTTGGTTCTTTCTGACCACAATAGACATCTCGCTGAAGCTCAAGTAATCTTGGGAAACCTTCCAAAGAGCTGCCTGTGGGCCACAGCACAAAGATACTGCGAGAGCCCAATGGCTGCGCGGTGGCAAAGAACTGATTCCGTTTCAACCTGAACCAGAACCATAATGCAACACCCCCTTATATGCAAGTTCTGAAGAAAGGTCACTGGTCTCGAAGTGTTAATTCTGATTTCTCCTTACACATGCTGTCAGACCTGCTGAGTTTCTACAGAAATTTCTCCTTTTGTTTGTTTTGGATCTCGAATATCCACAGTGCTTTGCTCTATTTTTTTCCAATTTATAGTAACTAATGAATTCTCTTTTATTATCTTTAAAAATAGCTTAGTTAAATTGAATTCTTTTAAATTCTAAAATCATTTGGTCTGGGAGAAAGGCATCCAGAAGGGAGGGAATCCTTTGTGAATTAATCTTGTTGTGACCAGTCGAGGAGGCAGGTGAATAAAGACAGATTCCCCCACCTGGGGTCTCTCCACGCTTCAGGCTCACTGCCTTTATTCCTGATGAAGCGCTTTTGCCCGAAACGTCAATTTCGAAGCTACTTGGATGCTGCCTGAACTGCTGTGCTCTTCCAGCACCACTAATCCAGAACTTGGTATATCCTGTCTGGGACCATAATAACTTAGCAAACCTCACTGGGAATCTGGTCGGAACATAACTTAATTTTGACCAGAAAATCTGGAAAACCCTCACATTAGTTCAACCTCCAAACTTTTAGAATTTGCACTTAATGGTCTAAAAGTTTTTAAAAACAGATTTAAACCAAATTGTTATAACCAAATCATTTTAGGCACTCAAACCCTTCTAATTTAATCTAATTTAAAAATATATCCTTGGAATCTGGAAACAGTAAAAAATGAATTTAAACATTGCCACCTCATTTATTGAATTCTATACTACATATGAAACAACACTCAACTATAAAAAGGACGAAATTCTCCTTTCAGGAAAAGTGATAATTATGCCTTACTTGATGCAAGATACTCCAAGCATTAGTAACATAAATGTAATTCAATGTGTTTTCACTTTTAAGTGGCTCAGTATCACATTCCATGCATTGAAACCGCTCTGTTTCTCACTGCAGGTGTTCCACACCAAAAGTTGAATCAACAGGAATAAAAAGAGCTTTGTGCTAAACCGAGTGTGCTGCTTAAGAAGGTATAAACCAAAGCATATTAAAAGCTATTAACTGATATACAATTACAGCCCCTGAACCCAGTGAAGAAAGAGACCTTTTGCTCACACAAGAGGTCTGCTCGGTGGCCTATACACCTATATAATAATGTGCTGAGATCCTGCTTCTTTATGGCAACTCTCACATGAGGTCTATACATAGAGAAAACAAAACACATAGCAAATGTCAAGAATCTTTGAAATGATCGTGAAGTAAGGACAACTCTGACATACTGATTTGCATTTATGTTGAGATGATAGTATTTAGCGCCGATGAGAATTAACTCTCATCCTCTTCCTCACATCTTGGTAATGATAGGACACAATCCTAATTACTGATGCCATATGCTACCAAGTCTTCAATCTCAGGTATAATTGGAACTATTTTCAGCTTTTTCATCTGCATGCACGTTCAATACTTGATTAAATCTGAAGACAGGACTGTCAAATGTAAGTTTATTAATGATGCTTTTTTTTAGGAATTCTCAAGGCAGGGATATGTGCAGAATTAATGAAGTTATCATTTCTCACTACTGGCTTTAAACCCTTTGTCCAAGCTGCCTCAGATCTAATTAGGCAAAAAATGAAAACCATTTGAAATAAACTTTTGAGACTTTCATCACATTGCAATAATAAGCTTACAGTGAGGTGAAATTAAATTAAAGATTTTGATTGATGTTGCTTTTAATGATGACCAACTGTATCCATATATCACCATCAGTAAATTTAATTTTCTTTATAACAATCACAGAAAATGTTTTTTTTAATTGCCAGACAATGAACTATGATGGGCGGTAGTTTCCTTTACAGAAGTTAAGTCTGAGTCAGGCCTAGGAGTGGGAGTCACTTCTGATCAAGGGTGGAGTTTTCTCACACCATCACATGGTTCTCAGCTTATTATGCATTAATTCTCAAAACGCGTGCATCTTCACTTTTCAGGTCCTCACTCTGAGATCTTAAATTATTTGCCCAAGAACCTTGAGCTCTCACTCTACCATATCCAACTTCCTCTTCTGACTGTGGCAGGATCCTTTAAGATACAGTACACAATTCAGTTATGAAGAGAAAGTGAGGACTAGAGATCAGAGTCGAGAGTGTGGTGTTGGAAAAGCAGCCAGAGATGCAGCATCTGAGGAGCAGGAGAATCGACATTTCGGGCATAAGCTCTTCCTCAGGAATGAGGCTTGTGGGTCAAGGGGGCTGAGATATAAATGGGAGGGGAGTGGGGCTATGGGGAAGGTAGTTGGGAATGTGATAGGTGGATGAAGGTGGAGGTGAAAGTGATAGTTTGGAAATGAGCTTAGATCAGATAGGTGGGAAGGAAGATGGACAGGTAGGGCCGCTTAAGAAGTTATCCCAGATATAAATGTTCAACAGCACTAAGCGTGCTCTCAACACTCAGTTCTCTATGATACACTATGACCAGTCTTCAGCCCAAACAACCCAGGCCAGGACAAGATAGGTGCATGCTAGCATGTGCAACTATCCACTCTTTGCCAATCAGTGTTCCTGCTTTCCTAGACAGTATTCCTCCTTTCTCCATTAATCAATTATCCCTTGTGCCACTTTTGTGCTACACTGTCCCAAAAAAAGCCAGCCTCCATGCCCTGTTTTGCTTTCTCTCCACCCCAAGGACCAAAAGCACAACTCAATCATTCACATTGACTGCTTTCTTTAGGCAAGGAAATCTGCCATCCTCACCCAGTCTGGCCTGAATGTGACTCCACACCTAGAACATTATGGTTGACTTTTAATTGACCTCTGAAATGGACAAGCAAATCATTTAGTTACAAAGGCATCGAATACAACAAATGCTGACCTTATTTGTGATGCCCACATCTTCTGAAAGAATAAAGGAAAACACATATAAAGCTGTATCATTATAAAACAGCAAGTAGTTATTCTGAAGCCATGGGAAAAGTCAAGCTTGCCAGATGAACCTTTTTTTTAATTCCAGTGAGTTGTGCTTTTAATGAGATGCAAACACATGCAAATTAGCTTCATGACATCTGCAGTTGAGAAAGTCGATCTGCATTTTAAAGTAAGAGAACTTAATCATAAAAATTTATCCCATCGTCAGAATTCTGAGTTTGGACTTCTCGTCTACTTGGGACTAGCCTACAGTTTCATATCTAAGAATACAAAACATGTATTATCAGCTTCATTAACAAGCTAATGAATGTAGTATAAACAGAAAGTGCTGGAGAAACTCAGCAGATGTACAGAGAAACATAGAAACTAGGAATAGGAATCGGCTTTTGAGCTTGCTCCAACATTCAATATGTTCACGGCTGATCATGAATGATACATTCCCCATACCCCCGATACCATTAAATTCTAAAAAAAAACCCTCTTTCTTGAATATATTTAGTGACTTCCTACCACAGCTTATGGAGTACACAATTCCAAGATGCATTACCCTTTAAGTGTAGACAGCTTTCCTCAGTCCTAAATGATCTAGCCTATATCCTGAGACTGTGACCTCTAGTTCTAGACTCCCCAAACAGGGAACACATCATCCCAGTACCTAGTATGTCTATGCCTGTTCGAGTTATAAGTGTTTGAATTAAGTACCCTCTCAACCTTCTAAACTGAAGCGAATACAGGCCCAATCAAACTAATCTCTCATCATCACAGAGAGTTGGCCTATCTGGTAGCAGCCTAGTGAACTTCCACTGTACCCTCTCCATGGCAAGTATTTCCTTTCTTAGTAGGGATATCAAAACTACAGAGAGATAGTGAACACTGCAGATGCTGAGGATCAGAGTCAAAAAGAGTGTGGTGCTGGAAAAGCACAGCTAGTCAGGAGCAGGAGAATCGACGTTTTGAGCATAAACTCTTCATCAGCTCTTCATCATATCAAAACTGCACACAATACCCAAGGAGTGGTCTCATTGAGGCCCTGCATAATTATAGTATAACATCTCTCCTTCTTAACTTAAATCCTTTTGCAATGTAGGCTGATATACCACTGCTCTTTCTAATTAGTCGCTGCATCATTGACTGGTATAGAGAGTCACCCAGAACCCTTTGTACATTCAGACCTCCAAATATATCTCCATTTAAATAACACTCTGCCTTTCTGTTTTTCAAATCAATGGGTATAACTTCATATCCAGCCACGTTGTGCAAAAACCACCTTATGTTTAGCCACTCAGTCAACTTGGCTACATCACCTTGAAGCCTCTTTGCTTCAGATAAACAGAGTTGATATTGAACAGTGATATAGGGCTGAAAGCTGGGACTGCCAAGGTTGCTGCCAGACATACTTAACTTTGCCAGTTATTTCTATTTTTATTTCAGATCTCCATCATCTGTATTCTTGTAATTTTATTATACAAATCAAAGAATATAACACAGATAATAAGAATATGAAAAAGGGTGAAAAAGGCCACTTATGCAAACAATTCTTCCTCTAGTACCCTATCTCTCCCATTCCTGCAGTCAGCAGTGTGTGGGCCTTGTGTTCTACCCTCAATAAAAATTAATCCAAACATTTATTACTATTGGGAGTGAAGAAGTTCTTCCAAAACAACAGTTCCATATTGGTGTGCTCTGCTCTTATTTTCATTACTTTATTTTAAATTATTAACCTGGATTTAAAATATCTAATACACTTCATACCTTACAGATTCCTAAAGATCACCCAATCTACTTTACACTGATTGTAGAGTTTGAGATCTAATCCACATAATTCATTCCCTTTGTACGTCAGAGAAATCATGTGACCATGTCTGGATCTTTTCTATTGCATCTGTTTACATTTGTACATTAATGCAATAGAATGCCCAAAGTGTTTCATATGTATGCCACCTAATTACGTAGAGATCAGAACTGATTCAGTGTACAAATAAATTCTAAATCATTCATGTAATTTCTGGTGAGTTGTTCTGAATACCCACTCTGAGAATTTTAAAAACAATGTTTTGTTCAATTGTTTGGATGATCTGGTTGTCTCCCTGTGAGGGTGGCACGGTGGCACAGTGGTTAGCACTGCTGCCTCACAGCACCAGAGACCCGGGTTCAATTCCAGCCTTGGGTGACTGACTGTGTGGAGTTTGCACGTTCTCCCCATGTCTACGTGGGTTTCCTCCGGGTGCTCTGGTTTCCTCCCACAGTCCAAAGATGTGCAGGTCAGGTGAATTGGCCATGCTAAATTGCCCGTAGTGTTAGGTAAGGGGTAAATGTAGGGGTATGGGTGGGTTGTGCTTTGGCGGGTTAGTGTGGACTTGTTGGGCCGAAGGGCCTGTTTCCACACTGTAATCTAATCTAAGATCCAGGTAACGTTCAACACCTGCCATCTGTTTGAATCAACCATGCAATTAACTTCCAGACCTGGCCTCATAAGCAAATTCAGTTTGTTTATTCATTTTTTAAAAATAAAGCTGCTGCTCACTGTCCAAAGGTCACCTTCAGTTCTCAGCTCGCAGACCACAGCTCCAAACCAAAAATGGGAAGAACAAATAATGAGATGTTCAGAAATTTCTCATGCCATTGTATTGTGACAAGTTACAAATTGTATGTCTTGAATTCAGTTGACTGTGTAGCAAATGCATTAGCAGCACAATCTACCTTGTGCAGGAATATATGATGACCTAGTCTATCAGAGCATTGATTGATAGCTCACGAAACTAGCACTCTAAGATAGCAGCTGGAAATACTGCAAACAAACAGTAATCAATTTTTTTAAGAGAGTGACACTACGTAAAATGATTGAATTCATTATCTGAGGAAAGCATAACTACATTTATAACTGATGACAAAATGAAAGTATGAAATGTGTATAAAATGCATTTTCAATTCTAAAAAGATTCAAAACCTAGAAAGGTTAAAACATCGTGAATTTTGATTTGAAATAACTGCTACTACAGAATAAGTTGTTGATGCTATTCTACAGATTCACACATGTCCCCAGTGGATATGGAGAAAGACACAAAAAGCATAGATATTGAGAGCCGCACCACTGGCATTGGGTGGCCACGCAACCCTATGGGACTAAACTATTTGTGCAGCACAGTCCAGAGATCAGTGACAGTCTCTGAACAATCTGCACTGAGAAGACTGCTCGAAATCATTCAGCTGTACATCATGTATACTATGTCCTATTTAGGTAGGCCATTTCCCAGGTATAAGCCCTGATGAGGGGTCCTACCTGAAACATTGACTCTCCTGCTCCTCTGAAGCTGTTTAACCTGCTGTGCTTTTTCCAGTTCCACATTTTATTAACTCTGACTTTCCAGCATCTGCAGTCGTCACTATCTCCAAGTTCCCAGATTTAAGCCCTTCTTCATGCAGGAAGCAGATAAAATTAGTATGTGTGCTCTTTTTCCAGAGTGTCCACCTAAAGGCTAACCTCTTGCTGCCTCTGGCATTCCTGACACACAATCACTCCTTCTTCCCCGTCAATTCCTGCACTTCTCTCCTTTGAGTTTCTCCTCCTCTTCCTCCTTACTGCAGGATCACAAAGACTGAGTTGACTAAGACCTTTGCCAGAGGGCTGTATGGTAGCCCTGCAAGTTCTATCTGGAAACCCAGTGGATGTGGCCTATCTAGACTTCCAAAAGGCCTTTGATAAGGTGCCACACGGGAGGCTGCTGAGCAAGGTGAGGGCCCATGGTGTTCGAGGTGAGCTACTGGGATGGATTGAGGATTGGCTGTCTGACAGAAGGCAGAGAGTTGGGATAAAAGGTTCTTTTTCAGAATGGCAGCCGGTGACGAATGGTGTCCCGCAGGGTTCGGTGCTGGGGCCACAGCTGTTCGCATTATATATTAATGATCTGGATGAAGGGACTGGGGGCATTCTAGCGAAGTTTGCCGATGATACGAAGATAGGTGGACAGGCAGGTAGTACTGAGGAAGTGGGGAGGCTGCAGAAGGATCTAGACAGTTTGGGAGAGTGGTCCAGGAAATGGCTGATGGAATTCAACGTGAACAAATGCGAGGTCTTGCAGTTTGGCAAAAAGAATAAAAGCACAGAACACTTTCTAAACAGTGAGAAAATTCGTAAAGCCAAAGTACAAAGGGATCTGGGAGTGCTAGTTGAGGATTCTCTAAAGGTCTGTGATTAAGAAAGCGAATGCGATGTTGTCACTTATCTCAAGAGGGTTGGAATATAAAAACACTATTGTGCTACTGAGACTTTATAAAGCTCTGGTTAGGCCCCATTTGGAGTACTGTGTCCAGTTTTGGTCCCCACACCTCAGGAAGGACATACTGGCACTGGAACGTGTTCAGCGGAGATTCACACGGATGATCCCTGGAATGGTAGGTCTAACATATGAGGAATGGCTTAGGATCTTGGGATTGTATTCATTGGAGTTTAGAAGATTAAGGGGAGACTTAATAGAGACGTACAAGATAATACATGGCTTGGAAAGGGTGCATGCTAGGAAATTGTTTCCATTAGGTGAGGAGACTAGGACCCGTGGACACAGCCTTAGAATTAGAGGGGGTCAATTCAGAACAGAAATGCGGAGACATTTCTTCAGCCAGAGAGTGGTGGGCCTGTGGAATTCATTGCCGCAGAGTGCAGTGGAGGCTGGGACGCTAAATGTCTTCAAGGCAGAGGTTGATAGATTCTTGTTGTCTCGGGGAATTAAGGGCTACGGGGAGAATGCGGGTAAGTGGAGTTGAAGTGCCCAGCAGCCATGATTGAATGGCGGAGTGGACTTGATGGGCCGAATGGCCTTACTTCCACTCCTATGTCTTATGGTCTTATGGTCTTATGGTCTATCCAGCTCACCTTGCCCCACAACATTCCCTGACTAGAACATTGGGAGCAAGTGCCAGTGGCCTTCTTTAAAACATTTCAGCAAATCCGCTCAGTGTTGGTAATTTAGCCACAGTTAGATTTGGCACCTTTATATCTCTCTGTCATTGTCTGGCAATCGTATTCCTCCCAGTCGTCCCTCGCACCGCACTCTGCTTGTCAATATAGCAGACACAGTACTGAACTCTTGACTCCTTGCTGTTTCCAGTAACCAGACAAGGTTTTGAAGCCCCATAGATGTCATGTGCTCTTCATAAAATTAGGAAAATGCTGTAAAATTTAGATTAATTGCCAATTTAACCATCTTAATTCAAGTCAATATCAGGTGCCTCCCCCACCTTCTAAAATCTGGACCCACGATGTTCAGCCAGTCACAGATCAGCCTTATTTAATAGCCTCCATTGCTCTCAATGACCCAGTAAAATTCCAGTCAATAGTGTTAATCCTCAGACTGTCAGGTGTGATGAAGGTTAGAAAGCCAGAGCCTCATTTTCATTTACTTACAAACATTTATTTACATAAACAAAAAATTGTGCACATTCCTCACTCACACTCACCATTAATTTGTACGTTCCATCTGAAACATCTGATGCGCAATTAATATAGAGGACTGCCTTCTTCATTTTCCTCCAAGTAATTTTTGGCTTCAGTGGTTATTTTCTGCAAGAAGCCAAAGTTACAATTTAAATAAAAGCAGCAGCGTCGAGGCAGGCAGTGACCCTTCAAAGGCTGCTGGTGCCTGGCCTCCTGGTCCTTCACTGTGCAGCAGGACCCACACTGAAATCTTTCAAGAAACTAACCTTCACATTGTTGTGCCAGCATTGCTTCAGCAGCTCCATTGTGTGCCTGGTCGTACTGTGCAACAGGCAGACAACAGGCATTCAGTCTCACTGGTGGTCTCAACAAGAGACACACAGCTTGCTTTGGAAGCACTGGTCGATTCTGAAAAATTATTCACTTCTGGGATTTCTGAAATGTTATTGAAGAGTTAGATTTTGCCGATCAGCATGCCAAACTCAGGATTTCTGAATTTGAATTTTATAAAGTAGATGTCCTAAATGTGAGTTTCAGGGGATGTTGTTACCTACTAAATAAAGAACAACTAAGAATTGGAAATTTACAAAACATGATTATTTCATGCATTATTTTTCTCTGCGGATGAGTTTTGTCAAAAATATATTAATGTTGCCTATAAGTGTAATTATAATTTCAATTTAACATAAATATCTCGGGCACAGAATTTCAGAAAAAGCAATGCAGTGATGGTGTAGCAATGTCACTTGTCTAGTAACCCAGAACCCTAGGTTAAAGCTCTGGAAAAATAGGTTCAAATGGCAGATGGTGTAATATATTTTTCATTTAAAAATCTAGAATTAATAGCTAGCCACATGGTGACTGTGAAACCATTGTTGAATGTTATAATCTCATTTGGTTCTTTTAGGGGAAGAAGTTTGTTTCTCTGCTCTAGTCTCAAGTGACTCCAGAATCACAACAATGTGGCTGGCTCTTCACTGGCCTCTAAAAGGAGCCCTAGCAAGGCACTCAGATCATGGGACAATAAATATTGGTCAAGCCAGTGACCCCCATATTCCCAAAAAATATTGAAAAATGTCGATAGTCTTAGAGAAATGTCAGATCTGACCACATCCTGGTCTTGATAGAAATTGTATAAAACAGGTGGACCTTTCCCTCTCAATAAAGCATCAATTCTTTTTATTCACTCATGGAATGTCGGCATTGCCAGCATTTATTGCCCATCCCTAATTATCCTTGAGGAGAAAGTGTTGATTTATCTCTTGAACCACTGCAGTCCGTCAATTCTAATTACACATTTTATTTCAGTGCTAAGTTTCACATTCAATTCCGTAACCACCAACCTCTGACTGATAACACCCTCACAAGTTCATCCTTCAGCGTCTCTTCCTCATTCATCCTATAATAAATTAAGTCAATTTATCAATTCTACTTCTGCAGTCCTCTCTTGTTCCCTACTCCAAAAGCTCCATTCATCCAGTGTGAGAGTACAATGTAAAACATTTAAGACAGCATAAGACAGTGACACAGACTTTGAACAGTGTGAGAGAGTGACAGAGAATTAAAACAGCACAAGACAGCATCAGAGACTTAAAATACCAAGAGAGACTAATGGAGACTTAAGACAACGTGCTCAAGCTAAGGCTGGGGGCAGGCTGAGTCTGTGACTGATGGCTTTGAGAGAAAAAGAAATTAAGTGTATTGTCACTTGAAAGGCTTACTGATTGAATGTTGCTAAATCACGTGGAATGGAAGAGCTTCATCCCAGGTTGCTAAAGGGGGTGGCTAGAGATATAATCATTGCTTTGGTGGTTGTTGCTCAAAATTCTACCAATTTTGGAAAGGTTCTATGGAGTGGAATATAAGAAATGTAATCTACTATTTAAGAGGATAAGAGGATGGAAAATGGAAAACTTCAGACCTGATTATTTGACATCATTAGTAGGGAAAGTGTTCGAATCTATTATGAAGTATGTAATAACTGGACATTTAGAAAAGTTTGCAAAATTGGTCAGAGTTAATGTGGATTTATGAAAGGGAAATCATGTTTGACAAACAGAAAGCAGAGAGTAGGATAAACGAATCACTCTCAGGATATAAGGCTGTTTCTAGATGCCACGTCCAGTTAAGTCCTACGTCTGCAGCTGTTTTCTATGTGGGGACCATTGGAATACCTGAATATTCTGGTGACACCAAATTAGGTGGGAATATAAATTATGAGGAGGATGTTAGGAGGCTTCAAGAGGACTTGGGAGGGCTTAGTAAATTAGTTAGAACATAGTGTATCGAACATGAAAAGTGTGAAGCTATTCACTTTGATAAAAAATAGAAAGACAGAATATATCTTACACATTGAGAGTTGTGTCAATTAGTCCCTCAAAGTTAGCATGTCAGTGTAGTACACATTAATATGGTACACTGGCCTTTATTGCAAGGGGACTTGAGTATAGGAGATATAATGTCATTGTGTAGTTATATAGAGTCATAATCAGACTTCACGTAGTATATTATGCATAGTTTTGATATCCTTATCTAAGAAAGGATATAATTATCATTGAGGAAGTGTGAGATTAATCACCAGATTTTAATCCTTGGGATGGTAGAATTGTTTTAAGATACAAGATTGAGGAAACCAAATCTGTTTTCCCCAAATTTTGAAGAATAAATGTGATGCTACTGAAACATACAAGATTCTTATAGGGGCATGATATGGTGCATGTAGATGTTATCTCTGAATGTGAGTCTTAAAACAGAATATACAATCTCAAAATATGTGTAGTATCTTTAAAACTGAGGTGAGGAGGAATTTCTTCACTTAGAGAGAGTACTGAATCTTTGAATTTTCTGTCCCAGAGAGCTGTGGAAACTCAACAATTGAAAAGGTCCAAGACAGAAGACTGGAGACTGTGACATCAAGGGGTAGTGTGACATCAATGTAAAGTAATAGGGTAGGTGAATGGGCCTGTATAAGTTACTATTCAGAAGGTTAGTGTGGAATTGTTGAGCGAAAAGGCCTGTTTATGTTGTAGGGATTCTATGATGTAGAGATGATGCAGCAAAGTGGTGTTGATCAAGGAATCAGCAATCCTTGCTGATAACAGCAAGATTGGTAGAATAACAGACAAACCCAACAGTTTGAATTGTTTAGTCTCACTCCAATGTTGCTGTATCATAGAGAAATAGCTAAGTGGCTAGTTGGTGAGTATTTGGCTCAGTTTTCTTTCATGAATCAGGTAATTTACAGCGTTTGTATAGTTTTTCATTTCAATCATATTCATTGGGAGTAATAATGTCTATTTTAGGTGGTAAAGTTTAGAAACTGAATTGAGAATAACTGATTAATTTGTACATAATTAAGGTGGGAGGACAGGTGATGTGTTGCAATCACAGGATGTAGGAATTCCTGGATGCCAGTATAATATATCTGTAATAAGTTGTGCAACTGAAAGAACTTTGACTCAGAGTCAGTGAGCTGGAGTTACAGTCACAGAGAGGGGAAAGTTACCAGGTGATTTTATTCCCAGGAGTGGTCTGATTTTGTCAGTGATTAGGGACAGAAGGGAGTGACAGCAAGTAAGGCAGGTATTGAGAAGTGGGCAAGTAGGAGTAGGGGACATATTTTAAAATAAAGCTTCTCTTATTTAAGATGGACGTGAGCTACATTCCATGTAACTTTTGCCGTTACTGCATGGAACTGTGAGGTCTACACGTGATACTAGCTTCCACAATGAATGACAATTCTTGGTCCACCAATCATTATGTGTGGAACCTCAAAGTGGCTTCATCACTGTATAGCTGAGCAGATTAGAGGGAAACTTGGAAATGGGAGAGAGTTCTTTCAGCCAGCAAGCCATGAGTCTCTGGAACATGCTTCTCCAGAGAGTGGTGGAGGTGAAGTCAATTAATACCTTTAATGTAGAGGTAGATAGATTCTTGACCAAAAAAGAACTCAGGAGAAATTGGAGATGGGGAGAAAAGTGAAGCTGCGACCATAATCAGAATAGCCATGATCTTATTGAACAGCAGAGCAGACTAGAGGGACTGAGTGGCCTACTTTTCCTTCTAATTTAGATGCCGTTATGTTCAGCTTGCATTAATTCCCAGTCACCAATCTGTCTTCATTGCCAAATACTGGATCTCTATCTTTCAACATATTGGGTTCAAATTTCCCTGAAGGTTTTTCCTTTGCCATAGCTTGAACAGAACAGAAACAAAACTTTTCTCTTTAATATCTATTGAGCTGCTACCCTTAAGAAATGCTGCCCTGTTGAATTTGGTACCTGTCTATTTGGTTAAGCTCACTGTAAGTTTGACTGGATAACTCTTCCAATACAAGTAATACTTCCACTAAAGAAATACAGAAATTTTAATTCAACCTCAGATGTCAATTGGAAAACAGTTGCTAAGTTTCGCAAATAGTCCAACAGATTGAGGGCAGCTGTAACTTGAAATGCTTCTCAGCCAAATACACTTATTGACTGAAGTGAAAGTGTTTCAAGGTAGTCCTTTATTAGGACTACCAATGCTTCATTCCATTACAGGTGTGGATAACCAGTTTTCCAAAATTGCCACTGAATAGATGCAGAGTATTATCCTTCTCTGGAGTGTGCAGTTAAATCAGAGGAAGACTTAATCAAAATGAAAGGAAACAGGAAAATCTAGCAAAATGGGTGTTTAATTAGGAAATTAATTTCAAGATAGATAAGTGTGAGATAGATAACCGAGAAGGTTACAAAGACCACATGACTTTATCTGATTTACTTGCAGAATGTAGGCACCACTGTCAAGTTTACCATTTCTTGCCTATCCCTAACTGCCCATCAGAAGGTGATGAATTGCCTTCGTGAGCCATTTCAGTCTGTGTGGTGAATGTATGCCTAGTGCTTTTAATAGGAGGTTACAGACATTAATTTAGTCACATGAAGGAATATTAATATAATTTTGAGTCAGAATGGTGAGTAATTTGGAAGGAAACTTGGAGGTACTGGTGTTTCGAAGCACCGATTGCCCTTGGTCTTTTAGCTGTTAGAGATCAGGTTAATGAAAAGAATCTGAATAGGTAGAGGAACAAAGGGATCTTGAAGTACAAATGCACAAATCAGTTAATGAGCAATGCTGGTTAAAAATAAATTCCCAAGCATGATACCAGAACTAAGGGGATAGACTTATCAATATATTTGATAAGTACATCTATTTCAGAAAGGGGAAAGTCTGAATGATTAGCTGACGGAATCCTTGAACGTATTGAAAGGATTTGATTGGATAAATCTAGAGAAAATGTTTTCATAGTGCTGGGGTCCAAAGCTCGTGGTTATTAACATAAGGTACTCACCAATATATTCAATAGGCAATTCAGGAGACACTGCTTTAAGTAGAGTGGAATGCACAGCTGCAAGGAGAAATTGAAGCAAATAACATAGATGCATTTCAGGGGAAGTTTGATAAAACATGAAGGACAAAGAAGTAAAGATTTAAATGGAGAGGAGTGGGAGGCAACTTGCATGGGTGCCGAGATGAATAGATTGGTTTGAATAGCCTATTTCTGTGCTGTTGACTCAGTGCGACTAATCACACCATTTCCAAGTTTCAGAAGCAAGAATAAAGCATACATAGAAATATTCAAATATTGGAAAGACATTTATACTTAAAGAAGGATTGGTGAAAATATGACATTGTGTTTTAGATTTCTAGGTGTTTTGCTTTTTGAAGTCCAAAAGGAATAATTTTCTTCTATGTACTCCCAATGAGAGATCAGCACAATGGCAAGAGATCTGACTGTCAATGTTGGATGTAACTTAGCTGGAAAAATGAAGTCTCCTCATCATATAGTTAAGAATGATAGGTTCATTATAGGATGAAACTGAAAAGATTCAAAGGATAGACAGTTAAACAATGGAGAATGTGGCTCCAGCCAGTACAAAAAGCAGAGAAAAGGGACTAAAAACAATATAAGAAGTGAATAAAGAAGAAACTGAAACGAAAGGAAATGTAGTGAACAATGAAGGAAAGGTGATTAAAAAGAACTGATGAATAAAAAGAAAGGTTTATTTTTGCCAGTGTTGAAGCTGGATGTAATCCACATGGCTAGCACAATGAAGAATGGAAAGATATCCTTTGGATTATGGGTTGGACCTTTGTTACCTATCCGGCTTTTCATTGTGGAAGGAACATTCCTTCAGAATTTCATGGGTTAGCAGTGAAATCATTATCTCGCTTCAACAATGAACAGTTAGGAGGTTTTGCATTCTGCCAAATCCTCCCTTCTTTATTTGTGTGTGTCTGATACATGCCTGCTACGACCTGATATAAGAAGAACAGTGCTTAATTGAAGCTTGGCACATTTTTTAAATTCCTGAGTGAGTTACATTTGTGCTCGAGGACCTCATTTATTTGTCATCATTTTAAACAGCTCAGAAAATCCATTTGAGCTGCACCAGCAGTAATCAACATTCTCAAAATAGACTGCTTGCACAAGCAGCTAGTAATATGACAAAATTGGCTAAAATAAAATACCAAATACAATTTCTCTAAATCCAGTACATAAAAATAATGTTCTTTAGATTATCCATTGAAAAAGAATGAATCAAATTAAAGTACAGAGGCAGATGAGGGATTCAATACAATCAAGTATGTGGCTATGATAATCACAATAGCTTGAAAACTGATTTAAACGTTACTATTGTCTCCTGTGCCTGTTTATTGCAAAGATACATCTTGAGCCCTGTTCAATTTCTCAACCAGTCACAGATCATCTGAGAGAAGGAAATCACTCTACTTTCTATTCCCGCTGAAGGCAGTGAACTTACACAGTACCTTGGATTAAACTAGTACTTCCATCAAGAGTCATTCACCACTTATTGATTTGAAGACAGTCATTTAAAATAAAATCAATGGTCCATTAGTGAGAAGTAAATATTTCATAACATAAGAGGATTACAGATATTAATCATAGCTATTATTAAGCTTAGCTAATAAACTTGCATTCCTTGCGATTTATTTAAATGTCACTGTATAAAAACGAATATATTGACTTGCAGCTATTGCTGCTTTCAAAAGTGCATGGGGAATATGCACCCAGACTGTTCCTTAATTCAAAGAAGGCTAAGCTGTCACGATGGCCTAGTAAGAGAAAAGATGACTACCCAATCCTTATACATTACACAATCTCACTTTCTTTTTCTAAATTTGTTAATGCCAGCCAGACCAGGAATTCCCTCAGTTGTCATGAGCAACAATAGGGAAAATAGCACTCCCAGTTCCTGTTCCTGTTTACTGATAATGGATCATGCTGGAAACTGCAGCCTTCTGAATATTGGAAGCAAATGGAACCATGCTCATTGTGAGTTTAGATGTTTAGATTCCCTACAGTATGGAAACAGGCCCTTTGGCCCACCAGGTCCACACTAACCCTCCGAAGAGTAACCCACTCAGACCCATTCCCCTACCCTGTATTTACCCCTGACTAATGCACCTAACACTATAGGCAATTTAGCATGGCCAATTCACCTAACCTGCACATCTTTCTTCACAGTCAAGCATCATATCAGCATTTATGCTCTAAGTTTACAGGTGAAGCTACTTGAGAGAGTAATTCAAGGGTTTTGGTACCAAGAAACCCCATCCAAAATACTGGAGTTATTTTTGAGGAAGTAACTGGTAGAATAGAAAATGGAGAACCAGTGGATGTGGTGTATTTAGTTTTTAGGAAGCCTTTTGATGAGATCCCACATAAGAGACTAATGGGTAAAATTAAAGCACACAGGTTTGGGGGTAATGTATTTTTGATTGATTGACAGGATATATTATGTTTTTTATCAGCTGACAGGCAAGTGGTGTACAGTTGGGATCAGCATTTGGGTCCCAGGTATAATTAAATTAGATTCCCTACTGTGTGGAAACAGGCCCTTTGGCCCAACAAGTCCTCTGAAGAGTAACCCACCCAGACTCATTTCCCTCTGACTAATGCACCAAACACTATGGGCAATTTAGATTGGCCAATTCACCTGACCTGCTCATATTTGGACTATGGGAGGAAACCCATGCAGACACAGGGAGAATAAGCAAACTCCACACAGACAGTCACCCAAGGCTGGAATCGAACCTGGATCCCTGGCGCTGTGAGGCAGCCGTGCTAACCACTGAGCCACCGTACCACCATATTCATGATATATAAAAAATGAGGGAACCAAAGTCAATATTTCCAGATGTTTTGATGACACAGATCTGGACAGGATTGGGAGTTGTGAGTACTGAGGAGGATGCAAGGAGGCTTCAGGGTAATTTTGACAAGTTGAGTGTGGTTACATGCATGGCAGTTGCAGTATTAGTGGATAACTGTAAAGGAATACTCTTTAGTGTGAAAATCAGGACAGCAAAATTACTTAAATAGTGCTATATTGGGAATATGGACATGCAAAGTGATCCCGGTATCCTTGACACAAGTTAATGAAAGTAAACAGGCAATTACAGCAAGCAATTAGGAAATTAAATGGCATGTTATATTCATTGTAAGGGTATTTGACTTCAGAAGAATGGACGTTTTGTTTCACTTATGCATAACCCTTGGTAAGACTATACCTGGAGTATTATTTGCAGTTTAGGTCACCTTATCTAAGAGAAGACATACCTTCAAAGAGGGAGTGCAGTGAGGGTTCACTGAGCTGATAGAGGGGACGGCAGGATTGTCGCTAGATGAGTATTTTGGTCGAATAGGCCTGTTTTCACTCCAGTTTAGAATTGTGAGAGGGGATATGATTGAAATAGCATAAAAGTATAACAGGGCTAGATGCAGGAAAGATATTAGGGAAGTCTAGAACCACGGGCCACGTTTCCAAGATACCGAGTGGACTATTTAGAACTGAGATGAGGAAACACTTGTTCACTTGTTGAGTGTATCATCCTGTGGAATTCATTACCATAGCAGGCTGTGAAGGCCAAATCACTGAGTATATTCAAGAAGGAGATGGATTGTTTTTTAGATGTTAAAGGTTTTAAGGGATATGGAGAGAATGTAATGCTAAGATAGGGGATCAGCAAGGATCATATTGAATGGCCTGCTCCTGCTCCTGGTTTCTATGGTTTCTGTGTTACAAATGTCAGCAATTTTGGGAAGAGAGATAAGAGAAAAGGATTAGTTTCTCTGCCAGAAGAAGACCATTGGGTTCATTACAAAAATGGAGAAACATGCATCCAAGATATATGCATCCAATATATGTGAAAAGCATTGTTCTCTCAGTATGCTTTGGTCATACCTACAATTCGACTTATACATTTCTAACCAAACACCAATGAAACAACCCAAAATTTAACCAATGAAGGCATTTTTCCATATTCATGAGGTGTCATACAGGTTCAGGTTCTAATACAGTCATTTAAGTATTTGGCAATCAGGCCACTAGGTAGGATAATCTAAAAGAATAGGATTGATCTTTAGTGCTCCAATGCTTACCTCCACTGTCTTGATTAATCAGCTACACAGTGGGGCACCTCTTTCCTTTCAAAATCTTTTCAATCAACTACTGGATGTCCTTTAGCTACTATTCCAACATTGTAGTTTCATTAATTAACAACTACTCAAGAAGAATTTATCCTTTCCTAAACCACTTTCAATTTACTGCCCTACTTATACTTCACAGTTTGAAACCAATACAGGGAAGGGTTATGTTGTCAGTCTCTTTTAGTTGGTACTCTTTTTGTTCCTAGTGCCCTTATTAGATTACAATTTATAAAACAGATCCTGCCACCTTTGATAGATTGCTAGAAATTTTACACTGTAGAAATTTTTAGCACTAAGGTTTTTTCCAAAAAACAACATTAAAAAGCCGACACTCATAAATTTAAACATATACAATCATCCTAGATTTTCACTCTGGTGCTTCCATCTGAAGCAATCACTGGCAACAACGATAAACAGAACGCACCAGTGCCATTTTAGATCTGACAGTGGGCAAACTGATGTCTCTATCTCAAGTGATGTGCTTTCAGCTCAGCTCAGCTGGCCTGCATAATCCTCTCCCTGACATCAGGGAAAACTCCATCCAGGCTGCACTAATTGTATGGTCCAGAAATTTATTATGGGAGTAATGCCAGCAATTATGTCAAAGTTGCACTCATGGATGGCTTCCTCCACAGGGGTGCCCTGCTCCTTTCAGAATGAACTTTCTTTAATTATGGGCAATAGGTGATGTGCCCAGTACCTGCACATCTGTCTGCCCTGTGGTGCTACTGGAATACAGCCATGACACCCAAGCTGTTGAGGTAGCTTGTTAAACATCAAACTGTAAAATGTTGCTTTCCATGTACTGAAATCTTTTCAGTAATTGGTGAGCCACTTGAGGAGATTTAAACCAATTGAAATGTCATTAGCAGCTATTTGCTTCATATGTCACTGTTAAAACATATAAATAAATAATGGCAGGTATTTTTAATCAACCTGTTCAGGAATGTTATGATACACCTTTGGAGCAGGTGGGACTCAAACCAGGTCTGTAGGCCCACACCAATGACACTAAGGCTGTGTCACAGGAGTCCTCTAACTGATTGAACATTATGAGGTTACTACAGTCAGGAATACCTGAACACTGTGGAGCCTGAACTGAACTCAAAGTCAGGGGTCACAGGAATGTCCTACTTGGGAAAATAGTTCAGGGTGTACAATGAAAGATAATCATATTAAATACGCTATTCAAATTTGAGTTAATGTTGTTAATGTGAGATTATCAAGTATTTCAGGGTTTAGTTTGAGTTATGTTCATGGTGGAAAGAAGACATTTGCAAGTTTATATTCAATGACATAAATGGGCTGAGTAAAATCTGTTATACAGTGAGTGCCTGTATTATTGAAGGTGCTTGTCATTTCATGTTTCCTTGTGCTTTTATAATTTGATCTCTCCTTCAGGTCATAGTTTGAAAGAAAAATGTCTTCCATTAACTTGGCATTTTCATGAAAACTGGACATCTCAAGGTACTTTACAGACAATGAAATCCTTTTGAGAACAGCCACTATTCTAAAAAACACAGCAATCAATTTGCACCAGTGAGCTCCTAAAAGCAGCAATGCATTACTGACTGGACAATGACATTTTTGTCATCATATGGATTGAGGAATATATATTGACAATGGGGATAACTCTTCTTCCATAAAATAATGACATACGATCCTTTACATGTCAACACAGAGGTTGATGGGGTCTTGGTTTTAATATCTTATCTCAAAGATAATACTTATTCCCCCAAAGTGTTCATAGAACCCCTACAGTGTGGAAACAGGCCACTCAGCCCAACTAGTCCATACTGACTCTCTGAAGACCATTCCACCTGGACTTACCTCCTTATCCTACCCATGTAACCCTGCATTTCCCATGGCTAATCCACCTAACCTACGCATTATGGGAAGTTTAGCATAGCCAATCCACCTAACCTGCACATCTTTGGACTGTGGAAGGAAACTCACACAGACTCAGGGAGAATGTCCAAACTCCACACAGACAGTCACCAAAGGCTGGAATTGAACCCAAGTCCCTAGCACTGTGAGGCAGCAGTGCTAACCACTGAGCCACCATGCCGACCCATCCAGTGAGATTTTTCAGCTCTTTCCCTAGGTTGGATCTTTAATCAAGAGCCTTGTGACTCACAGGCAAAAGTGCAGCCACCTGACTGATGCACATATCCTACCGAAAACAAAATTAAAACTGTGCTGAAACACAGTCTGAGTGAAGGATTAACCCTGCAACTTCCTCCATCATCCTGGTCTCCCAACATTAGGAGCAAATAATGATTAAGCCTCAGCTTTATCCCCTCTCTTATTGGAATGTCCTCTTTACAAGTCTGTAACTTTGGAACCAATCACCGACATGGTGGCTCAATGGTTAGTACTGCTGCCTCACAGCACCGGGGTCCCAGGTTCAATTCCAGCTTTGGGCAACTGTCTGTGTGGAGTTCACATGTTCTCTGCGTCTGTGTGGATTTCTTCCGGGTGCTGTGGTTTCCTCCCACAGTCCAAAGATATGCAGGGTAGGTGAATTGGCCATACTAAATTGCCCATACTGTTAGGTGTATTAGTGAGGGGGAAAATGGGTCTGGGTGGGTTACTCTTCAGAGGGTCAGTGTGGATTTGTTGAGCTGAAGGGCCTGTTCCCACACTGTAGGGAATCTAATCAATAAGACAAACATAGTGCAACCCACCCAGAGTAGATTGTGGCAGTTTGGTTAATGTGGGAGTTTAGGAGGTAATTGCCTTTTTAGAATCCAGCACTAATTGCTGCTAGTTATTTGATAATATCAACTATTTTCTAGGGTTTAATTATAAAGGGTAGGCTGGTAACTCTCTTTCAGGGCTGAGGGGAGTTAATGTAATTTGTCCCGGGGTGGGGGGGTGGCTGCTGTCACTTGGCCAATTAACTGGGACTAGCAGTTTTATTTTTGGCTATCTTGTTTTCCTAATTTTTTTACCAATCAGTGGGGGCAGGAGAACAACAAGGCCCAAGAGCTGAGAGATTATTAAGGGATTAACTGAGAAGCACCAGGCATAAGTAGAAATCAGGGAATAAGAGGAGACTAAAGTTAAGGCAAAGGAAGCATCTTGAGATCAACTAATTAGAAAAGTGAACAAATAAGACTAAGTAAGTTTAAGTCATCACAGGTGAGGTCAACAGAGTGGAATGTGTGACCCATCCTATGGGAGATGTCACTCACCCTGCTTGTGTTCTCATTGACCACATGTTCAGGATGTGCTCCTTCCTGCAGAAATTTGAGCTGTACTTTCCTGAGCTCCAATGGTGGTTGGTGATTCTGTGGCACGTTTGAGAGTTATGTGGATAACATGTTTACAGAGATAATCACACAGCAGCTCAAGGGACTGAGCAAAGTGGAAATGGATGACTGCAGGTAGTTAAAGAGGAGCAGGCAGGAGTCTCCTGCGGTCCCACTTAAAAATTGGCTTTCCATTTTGGAAGCTGAGAAGGGCACTGGTTCCTCAAGGGAACGCAGTACAGGGCCAAGTCTCTGACACCACAAGCGCTCTGAGAGCGATAGTGATAGTGGGCTCATTAGTTATGGGGACAAACAGATGCTTCTGCTGCTACAGGTGGGACTCCAGAATGATGTGTTGCTTCCCTGGTCCCAGGGTCAGGGATGTTACGGAAAGGTTACAAGACATCCTGAAGAGGGAAGGTGACAAGACAGAGGTTGTGGTACACAGTTATACAACAATACAGGTAAAAATAGGGATGAGGTCTTGCATCCAGAATTTAGGGATCTAGGGAGTAGACTAAAGAGCAATATCGCAAAGGTTGCAATCTCTGGATTACTCCCAGTGCCATATGCTAGCAAGTATAGAAATAGGAATAGGGCTGATGAATACCTGCCTCAAGAATTGGTGCAAGTGGGAGGGCTTTCAATTTCTGGATCACTGCCAACCATTTCTGAACCTCTATAAGTGGGATAGTCTGCACCTTATCCAAAATGGGACTAACATTCTTAGATGTGGGTTTGTTAGTCCTAGTTTCGCAAAGGGAGGAACTGTTAGTACAATGCGAGTACAACATTCAGTAGTAAAGGAATCAAAGCAGAGGGTGTTCAGTTTAGTTGAGTTTCAAGAAGGAAAGGCGATACTGGATGGCCTCTACTTTTAAAGACGTATTATAGGCAAGACAGATAGGTTAAGGATGTGCATTGACACATGGAATTGTAATGTTGTTGTCATCATAGAGATGTGGTTGTGGGAGGGGCAGGTCTGGTAATTCAGCATTCTTGGATATAGGATCTTCACGCAGGACAGGGGAGAGTGTAAAAGAGGAGATTGCTTTATTAATGAAGGAGTCAGTTATTCAGTGAGGAGGCACAATATCTTGGAAAGGTGTTCATATGAGGTTTTGTGGGTGAAATTTAGGAATAAAAAGGGGTCAGTCACACTGTTAGAAGTGAATGATAGACCCCCAGTCAGTGAGCAATAGAGGAGCAGATATGTAGATACTCCACTAAGGCATGTAAAAACAATAGCAGGGTAATTGTATTAGAGGATTTTAACAGGCCCAATATGAA
The DNA here is from genome assembly GCF_047496795.1 of Chiloscyllium punctatum. Classification (NCBI taxonomy): domain Eukaryota; kingdom Metazoa; phylum Chordata; class Chondrichthyes; order Orectolobiformes; family Hemiscylliidae; genus Chiloscyllium; species Chiloscyllium punctatum. The sequence continues at coordinate 44,372,059 of NC_092740.1, read as the reverse complement.
TTGGCCTAATCATAGTGTAAAGGATTCAGAGGAGGCAGAGTTTGATTAGATTAGATTAGATTACTTACAGTGTGGAAACAGGCCCTTCAGCCCAACAAGTCCACACCGCCCCGCTGAAGCGCAACCCAACCATACCCCTACATCTACCCCTTACCTAACACTACGGGCAATTTAGCATAGCCAATTCACCTGACCTGCACATCTTTGGACTGTGGGAGGAAACCGGAGCACCCGGAGGAAACCCACGCAGACACGGGGAGAACGTGCAAACTCCACACAGTCAGTCGCCTGAGGCGGGAATTGAACCCGGGTCTCTGGCGCTGTGGGGCAGCAGTGCTAACCACTGTGCCACCGTGCCGCCCAATCTTGAAATGTATGTCAACATGTCAATGGTCCAACAAGGGACAGTGCAGTACTGGACCTAATTCTGGAGAATGGAGCAGGACTAGTTGTTTGAGGAGGCAATGGGAGAGAACTTTAATGATTCCAAATGCAAAACAGAACTTTCTAAGTTGGTTATTGAAAAGGAAAGAAATGGTCTGACACAGAGTTTTGAATTGGGGGAAGGCAGATTTTATTAAAAGAATGCAGGATTGGCCAAAGTAGCAGCTACTGTGGATTAACTACAAGGAGCACATTCATCAATGGTTCGGGGAGAGTACAGGCCCAACATGACCCTTTAGGGTGACATGTAGGAGCCACAAGTCCAGAGAACCTGGATGTCTAAAAATATTCATGACTGGATAAGAAGGAAAAGAGAGGCTATTAACAGGTACAAAGAGAACAAATCAACTGAGGCCTCAGTGGAGTATAGAAAGTGTGTTGGGGGGGGGGGGAGAATCTTAAGGAAGCAGTTAGGAGATCAAAAGGAGGCATGAAAAAACACTAGAGGTTAAAATTGGGGTGAACGTCAAGATAGTCTATAAAAGCATCAATGGGAAAAAGATAACTAAAGAAAAGGTAGGACTTATTGGAGACCAAGGGGTCAATTTATGAGTGAAGCCAGATGACGTTGCTAGAATGTTAGATCAGTACTTCACATCTGTCTTCACTTCGTAGAAGGAAGATGAAGGGATTGATTTTGGGAAGAGGGACTGTAGTGTTCTTGAGCAGGTTGGTACAGGGAGTGAAAGGGAATTGGAGTTTTTGGCAGCCTTAAAAATGGACAAATCCCTAAATCCAGTTGAGTTGTATCTCAGGTTGCTTTGGGAGTCAAGGGAGGATATTACAGGGGCTTTGACTAAATGTTTAATTCTTCTCCGAGTTGGAGAGGAGAAGTTGGACATAGGACTGGAGAACAAGTAATGTGGCGAAAGTGAGGATTGCGGATGCTCGAGATTAGAGTTGACAGTGTGATGCTGGAAATGCTCATCAGGTCGGGCAGCATCTGAGGAGCAGGAAAATTGGCTTTTCAGGCAAAAGCCCTTCAACAGGTAATGTGGTTCCACTTTTCAAGAAAGGTGATAGGAATTACAGACCAGTGAATCTGGGAAGCATTTGAAGAAAACTTTGAAGAGAAAATTAATCTCCATTTAGAGAGGCAAAGTTTGATTAGGGATAGTCAGCACAGCTTTGTCAGAGGGATGTTATGTCAAACAAATTTGAATTTTTTGAGAAGGTATTCGGGTATTTATATTGGATGAGAGCAAGGTAGTTAATGCAATTTCTATATATTTTAGCAAAGCCTTCAAAAAGATGTGAAATTGGATCCAAAATTGGCTTAGCAGTAGGAGACAAAGGATTACTCTTGTGTGATTGGAGGCTGGTGTCCAGTGACGTACCACTAGGATCCCTTATTGTTCATGATATATAGATTTAAAAGATATAGAAAAAATGTGGGAGAGATGGTAAGTAAGTTTGCTGATGACATGAAGATTAGCTGGGTGGTTGACGGTGAGGAAGAATGAGGTTACAGGAAGGTGTTTTCAATTTGTCAGATGGCATATCAGTGGCAAATGGAATTTAACCTTGACAAGTGTGACGTGATACACTTTGGAAGAGGGAACAAGACAAAAGAGTCCTCAATGAATAGAAGAACACTAGCAAGCTCAGAGGAGCAGAGGGATCTTGGGATGCTTGTCTGCAGATCCCTGAAAAGGTTACTAGATTAAGAAGGTATTTGGGATACTTGCCTTAATCAGTCGTGGCACACATTAAAAGCACAAGGAGATTATGTTGGAGCTGTGCAGGTCTTTGTTTAGGTCACAGCAGGGGTACTGTGTACAGTTCTGGTCTCTGCACTACAGAAAGGCTGTGATTGCACTGGAGGGGGTGCAGAAGAGATTCACCAGGGAGTTGCCTAAGATGGAGTAGTTTAGCAATGAAGAGAACCTGGATAGGCTCAGGTTGTTTTCTTTGGAACAGAGAAGGAGGGACTTGATAGAGGTGTATGAGATTATGAGGAGCATGGACAGGGTGAATAGAAAGCAATGGTTCTTCTTAGTTAAAGCAGGTCAATAACAATGGGGCATAATTTTAAAGTGAAAGGTGGGAGGTTTAGGGGGCATTTGAGGAAAATTGTTTCACCTAGGGTGGTTGAAATCTGGAATGCACTGCCTGGGAGAATAGTTGAGGCAAAAATCCTTGTAGCCTTTCGAAAGTATTTGGATGAGCATTTGAAATGTCATAACAGGTTAGTGTTGGAAAGTAGGCCTAGTGTAGATTGACTAATGCTTGCCACTGCATGCTCAATAGACCAAAGTGACTCTTCTGTATTGTCTGATTCTAAAACAAAAAATTGAAAGAATGGTCACATGACATCCTTTCTTCTAATCCCTCTCCCTGCAACAAATCTTACCTTCCAGTTGAATGTGTCCAGTTGTATGCCTATTTGGAGTCTGCAACTCAACAATAAAATGGCAATGAAGCTGAACCTGAAAGTGCTTCAGGCCTCATGGGGAATGTATTCGGTTGGCATCCCATTCGATAACCAAGCCAGAAATTTCCACCTTAAATGTTTAATGTCTTTTTTAAATCTCTCTCATTTCATCTAAAATATGTGCCCCCATTCTTGAAATCCCCTATCATAGGAAAAAGACAACCAAAATTAACTCTATGTATACCCGTCAATATTTTGTAAACCTCTATCAGATCGCCTATGCTCCTTTGCTCCAGTAAAAGAACTCCCTGCCTATCTAGCCTTCCTTTATAACTCAAACCTTCCATACCTGGCAACATCTTGGTAAATCTCTTTTGAACTCTCTCCAGCTTAATAATATTCCTTCCCATGACTGGGTGTCCAGAAGAGGCCTCACCAATGTCCTGTGCAATCTCAACATGACTTTCCAACTCCTATAGTCAAAGGACTGAACAATGAAGGCAATCATGCTTATATCTTTTCAAACACCCTGTCTATATGTGATGCAGATTTCAAAGAATTATGCACCTGCACCCGTAGGTCCCTCTGTTCTACGACATCTGGTCGGCACCGACAAGTTGGACCGAAGGGTCTGTTTCTGTACTGTACAAACTATGACTGTATGACTATCCAAGGCCCTACCCTTAATTGTATAAGTCCTACCCTTGTTTGTTGTACCAAAATGCAATACCCCCCATTGACCCATTTGATCACAATTCATTTGTAATCTTAGATAACCTTCATCACTGTCTACTATGCCACCAACTTTGGTGTCATCTGCAAACTTCCTAACCATGCCTTCTATATTCTCATCCAAATCATTTATATAAATAACAAACAACACAGGACCCAGAACCGATCCCTGTAGAACACCGCTGGTGACTGGCCTCCGGTCCGAAAAGCAACCGGCCACCATCATTCTCTGTCTCCTGCCATCAAGCCAATTATGTATCCAATTAGCAAACTCACCCTGAATCGCATGTGACCTAACTCTAATGATCAGTCTATTATGCAGAACCTTGTCAAAGGCTTTACTAAAATCCAAATAAACAATACCCACTGCTCCTCCATCCTCAATCCTTTTGGTAACTTCTTCAAAAAGCCCAATCAAGTTTGTGAGACATGATTGTCCTCACACAAAACCATGCCAACTATCCCTAATCAATGTTTGCCTCTGTACATGTCCATAAATCCTATCTTTTATAATCACCTCCAACAATTCACCCACAATTGAAGTCAGACTCACAGGTCTCCCATTCCCTGGTTTCTCCTTACAAACTTTATTAAACAAAAGTACAACATTAGCCACTCTCCACTCATAAGGCAACTCACCCACAGTTATAGATGATGCAAATATTTCTGCAAAGGGTCTTGCAATTTCCTCCCTTACTTCCCCCAGTGTTTTGGGATAGATTAGATCAGGTTAAAGGAAAAACTGCACAAAGAAGTGCTCCAACAACAGTACTGCTCTTGTAGCTCTTGGTGATAGAGATTGTAGGGGTTACATCAAAATGACATTACTGAGTATTCTATATGTATACTGAGAATGTATTCTATATGTAGTCAGTTAGTAGTAGCCAATAAAGGAAATGGATAGTGAATCCAGCATCAATTGTGCTGACTTAGTGAGCTACTCTGACCTGGAAAGTGTGAAGGGTGTTCGAGTTTTGTTGCACTGTGCACATTTCAATAAATACTGACTATTATAGATTTTCTTTAACCAACCTGTCTCGGGATGTTAGTACATACCTCTAGAGCAGGTGGGACTTGCTTACAGGTCTTATGGCATAGAAGTAGGGACACTACCACTGTGTTGTAAGTGTGAAGGCTATTATATCACGAGTCAAACAGGCAGACTGTGAAAATTGTTAGATGCTGGGGTGACATTGAAAATGTGCAAAGGTATTGCATCTGTCATGAACATGATCCAAATATCCTGGGAGTAGCTTGAGTCTTTGTTATGTTAGGAATGTATGCTGTTCTGTCATGACCTGCTTTCATTTATCTGGAATTTCCTTTACCACCTTTCACCTCATAATCAGTTCACTTTAATGTTAATTTGTTCCAACAAGCTGACAAACCTATTTAAGGGTCTTACAATTTTAAGTAAAATAAAAATGATCAAGTAAATTAACATAACAGTCATAAGAGCATTACATCCATAATCTATGATATAACTGATTAAATGTCACTAGGGGTCACCTCACTTAAATGATATTTTTGTTGAATGTGCAGTTTTTACAAAAGCCTCCATTCTCTTGTTCATCTTTACTGTAGTGTTTCACAGTTTGAATATTGTTTCCATTTTCACATTGTGGATTTAATTATTTTTCCAGCATAAGTTAATTCCAAAAGACGCAACCTTGATTACTTGCAACAAAAAGTCTCAATCTTTTATACCACATGTTACAGGGAAAAATTTAGAAAAACTATTATTCCATCTAATATAAAACATTCTAAATCTCTTTGCAGTTGCTCATATTCTGCCCCACCCTTGCTATAGAAACCTGCATTATCACTGTTATGTACAATTTTATTGGCAAATGGAAAGCCATTTTTGAGACAAGGTTATCTTAAAAGATCTAGTGGAGAGAGGGGTTTAAATGATGGGTCTAGATCGAGAAAGGAAAGTGTGAGGAACAATTGACAATCACAGGGTTGGATGGGGAGAGAAATGAGATGCAACATGGACTTAGTGATGAGAAGGTGGACAGGGGAGGAGAGACTGTAAGAGAAAGGTTCAGGTGGAACAACGGGAACATTGAAAATGAGGAAGGGGTGAAGAAGATGGTTGACAGTAAGTAGACAGTAAATGCAATGAGGCAGCAAAATCTTTAAAAACTACTCTGTTTGAATGATTTGAATAGATTCTCGATGTTGCACATCTTCAGCAGGTCAATGTATCTTTAAGAAAGAATGCAGAGTGAGTTTTGGTTTGGGCGGGTTGGAATCTGACTTTTGTGGAACACAGTTAGCAGACAGAAGTGTTGCCAAAGTGTGAGTGAGTTAGGAATCAATGCGTGGGTTTGTTCAGCCTGGATGATGGCTGTGAAAACCATGAAGTGTATGTTAATTGTGAGTCTGGAAATAGTGGTAAAGAAAGAAAGACTTGCATTTAAATAGTGACTTTCATGGCCTTGAGGTTCCAAAATCCTGACAGGCAAGTAACTACCTTTGAAGTGTAACTACAGTTGTATTATGGGAAAAATGGTAGCTAATTTGTAGAAAATAAACTCCCACAAACTGTAATCCTAGAAAAACTAGATAATCTTTGTAACAGTTAACAGTTGGCCAGCACTCAGGGTATGGCTGTCTGGTTTTCTTGGGATCTTTTACTCCCACTTAGGGGAGGTGGGATTTTGTGGGGGGTGGAGGTGCGCAGGAGTAGACACCAGTTTCAATTTAACACCTCACCTGAAAGACATTACCTCTAACATTGCAGCACACTCTCAATAGTATAATGGAGAGTCAGCCTAGATTCCTGGGCTCAGGTATTTAATTGACAAGAAACTACTGAGGTTGTGAAAGGCACTAAGTAAATGCAAGTCTTTCTTACTGAAGGAACTGTTACTGCCACATTGAAAAGGATGGGATGGCAGAAGCACAAAAAGAAATAGCAATGTGGAGTGGCACGCTGAGAAAAAGGGATGGAGGATTGTATAACAATGTGATTAATTTCCAGGTCTTTTTGGAAAAGAGACACATTCTTAGTTAGACCTGAAAATTATTAAATGAACACCAAATGCGACTTTAAATGCTATTCCTTGAACATCATGTATCTGTTCTCAAGAAAGAGAGACTGATTAAGAGCTAAATACATATAAATTTGAAACTGTATACTGACACTATGTCGTTGTATAAGAGACTACAAGATTATCGGGCAGTTTGCTGAATAGATTGACTCATCAATCTTCTGACCATATCATAGCTGCTACCATCCCTACTCAGTCATGACAGCAATCAAACAGCTTGAGTCCCCTGATAACTAACATGTGAAGATTGTTGGAGCAACTTTAAGTCTCCAGGTTCTAGAGTAGCAACATTCAAATAGAGATGTACAACTATTATTCACTGAGCTTCCCTTATTATCTCCTGCTACCTCTCCAAGGAGGCCAGTGAGGTATTGGGAGGGGAGATCCAACTCTGAACATTTGTTTTTACATTGAAAGCTAACAGCTGCTGGCATCAGTCCTGAAAATCTTAATTTCCAATGTTGTATTGTCTCCAAAGTTCCTGTTTTATACTTCACAGTCTAGAAACCTGAATGAAATCTAAAAATCTGGAAACTGAGCACATTACCTAGGTTAGCATTGTTGTGCAGAACTGAAAGAGTGGTTAAAAGTGCTATCTTTGGATAAGATTTAAATCAAGCAGCCATTGTTTCTCCAGTTATTATAAAACAAGTGAACACAAGTGAGGTTTCTCCTGGTAATCTGTCCAGCGTTAATCCCTCAAACACCACATTTAGTATTAACGAATTATTTAATTGTTGCTTAGAGAATCTTACTCAAAGAAAATTAACTGCAGTGTTGCCTTGATAACACTAGCGACTGCAGTTCAAAAATAATTAATTAACCATAAAGCATTTTGGGATGTCCTGGGCTCCTGGAAATTACTGTACAAAATATGTTTCTTTCTTCTCTAATATTCTGATTTCTTTTCAACATTGTAATTTTATAATGAGGGTCCTTAAGCAATCATTACATCTCATGTTCGATGTTGACCTTCCACCCAGATTTGGATAGAATGTTTCACAATGTAATCAGAAACAAAATCGCTCACTTCCTGTTCCACCACTAGAAGTGCAGCTAAGCTTGGAACTTGGATACTTGAGCCAATCACTATGAAGGTTGTTTAGTCGATTGCAAATTTTAATCATTTTAATACTTGAGGCTCACATCTGCGCAGCCACAAAAGATGGGGGAGGTTCACCCCAGACTGGCAATCCCTTATATGAAAACCCCAGGACCAGCTGCGTTTTTGATAAAGCAGGTTTTCAGTTTTTGGGTTCACTTTAGTCCGTTTGGGCCATTTCAGGGAAACAAAAACTTTGTTTAACTCAAAATGACCAAAAAGCAAAGTATTTGTTCCCCAAAGGATCAGAACTCAGCTTGTCTGCAGGTCTGTTTGTTTGGATTTTCACTGTTTTCTGTTTTCTGATGTATGGATAGTAGATACCCGACCATCTGACACATTTTGATTTACAATGTACTTATGAAATATCTTGGAATAATTGATCCTGTTTAAGGTGCTATATAGGGAAATATTATTGCTGTTGTTCACATGCTGAGTGCCTGGCATTCTGAATGCCCAAAATAATATCTTCTCAATCACCAGGGTCACTTCTATTATATCACTCATATCTTTCCTACCAAATCTGCTGCTGACACAATCATCTGTACCTTGGTAACATCCAAATTCAATGCTCTCTTGGTTGGATGTTCACCTTCCATCCTTTGTCAAACACAGTTCTACTGCATTTTAACTTGCATCAAATACCTGATCAGTTATCACTCCAGTGCTCAAGCACTGATCCAGCTAAATGTCTGACATTCAAAATTCTTGTTAAGATATTCAAATCTCTCTGCAACTTCTCCCCTTCCTATCTCTGTAATTTCTTCCATTTCTTCAATCCTCTGAAATCTCTGAATTCCTCCAATTCTAGTCACTTATTGCATCTCCCAGTTCCTAAACTGCCCCACCCCTACCCTATCACCACCAAACCTGCTTACTTCTATCTAGGCTGTGAAAACCTTACCATCCTAAACATTTCCACCTCTCTACCATTCTGTCCTCTTTCAATGCATTCTTTCATATCCATCACCTTGAGCAAGCACCTGTTTACCTGTTCTAACATGTCTCCAAGTGTTTTAGTGTCAAATTCAGTTTAATAATCCTGTGAAACAACTTCAGTCATCTTGTTATTTGAAGACTCAAGTTAAGTACATACCAGATGACCTCCTTCTTCAAAGACCGCAATTTCTCCTCCCACATGGTTGATGATGCCCTTCAGTGCATCTCATCCACTTCCTTCATCTCCTCCATCAAACCCCACCCCTCCAACCACAACAGGGATAGAACCCCCTCAATCCTCATCTTCCACCCCACCAACCTCTGTAGACATCGCATCATCCTCTACCATTTCCGTCACCTACAAACTGACCCCCCACCAGAGATATATTTCCCTCCCCACCCCTATCAGCTTTCCGTAAAGACCATTCCCTCCGCGACTACCTCGTCAGGTCCACACCCCCCATCAACCCACCCTCCCCTCCAAACACCTTCCCCTCACCGCAAGAATTGCAAAGCCTGCGCCCACACCTCCTCCTGCACCTCTGCCAAGGCCCCAAAGGAGCCTTCCACATCCATCAGAGTTTCACCTGCACTTCCTGTATTTACTGTATCTGTTGCTCCCGATGCAGTCTCCTCTATATTGGGGAGACAGGACGCCTACTTGCAGAACGCTTCAGAGCACATCTCCGGGACACCCACACCAACCAACCACACTGCCCTGTGGCCAAACACTTTAATTCCCCCTCCCATTCCGCCAAGTACATGCAGGTCCTGGGCCTCCTCCACTACCACACCGTAATCACCTGACACCAGGAGGAAGAACACTTCATCTTCCACCTTGGGACCCTCCAACCACATGGCATAAATGTGGACTTCACTAGTTTCGTCATTTCCCCAATCCCCCACCTTATCCCAGTTCCAACCTTCCAACTCAGCACCGCCGTCATGACCTGTTATATCTGTCCATCTTCCTTCCTACCTATCCACTCCACCCTCCTCACCGATCTATCACCTTAAACTCCACCTCCATCTACCTATCGCACTCTCAGCTACACTCTCCCCAGCGCTAACTCCCCCCTCCCATTTATCTCTCTACCGCCTTGGTTCACAAGCCTCATTCCTGATGCTTGCCCGAAATGTCGATTCTCCTGCTCCTTGCTGCTGCCTGTCCAGCTGTGCTTTTCCAGCACCACACTCTCAACTCTGATCTTAAGCATCTGCAGTCCTCACTTTCTCCTGCAAGTTTTTATTATTTATCACATTGCTGATTGTAGTGTGGTCTTGTGAGCAAATTGCCTGTCATGTTTGCCATCTCTAAAGGATCTGCATTGTAATAATTAATTCACTGGACTAAAATACTTTCAGAATTGCTGAAGGAAGATATGATCTTAAGACCATAGAATTGAAAGCAGGCATCTGCTCTGCCTTTTGATCATGGCTGAAATCTTTCTCAACCCCATTCTTCTGCCTTCTCCCTGAATGTGTTAAGACACAATATAAAAACAGGTACCACCTTTCTTAATTTGTACTCCACATCATTTATGATACACATTACCTCTTACTTCCAAGTTCAGAAATAACTCAGAAACTAGACATTTTCTAGGATATGCAGGTTTAGTATAGAATTTGAATTAATTAATTGGCAAAAATGCATGTTAATGTGTGTTTTCAATATGCCCAACAAATGGTTAGCCTCTTCATTCAAAATTTGTCAACTGTTACTGAGAATGAACATCTGAGATGGTTTTCCAAATGAGAGTCATTCATAATAATGTGGCTGACAGGCAGTTATTTTTCCATGTATTTAACCCCAAATGCACCAGTACTGCAATTTTGTTATAGGTGGTTTATTCCTGAAATATTACAATGTCGTATCCCAAAAGGAGAGTAGAAAAGAGGGATCTAGAAGTGCAGGTACATAATTCTTTGAAGTTTGCATCACATATAGACAGGGTGGTTAAAAGGCATTTGGCACACTTGCCTTCATTGCTCAGTCCTTTGACTATAGGAGTAGGGAAGTCATGTTGAGGTTGTACAGAACATTGATGAGGCCTCTTCTTGAATAGCGTGTCTAGTTCTGGCTGCCTAGTTATAGGAAGGCTATTATTAAGCTGGAGAGGGTTCAGAAGAGATTTACTAGGATGTTGCAGTATGGAAGGTTTAGGTTATAAAGAAAGGCTGGATAGGCTGGGAGTTTTCTCACTGGAGCATAGGAAGTTGAGAGGCAACCTAATAGAAGGTTGTAAAATCATGAGGGGTATACATAGAGAAATGGTAGTTGTCTTTTTCTGTCGGATGGGGGATTTCAAGACTAGGGGGCACATTTTTAAGGTGAGAGGAGAGAGGTTTTAAAGTAAGACATCAGAGGCAAATGTTTTACACAGAGGGTGGTTTGCATGTGGAACGAATTTCCTAAGGAAGTGTTTGATGCAGGTACAATTATAACATTTAAAAGACATTTGGATAAATACATGGATAGGAAAGGATTGGCGGGATATGGGCCAGGAGCCAGGCAGGTAGGACTAGTTTAGTTTGGGATTATGTTTCAGCATGGACTGTTTGGATTGAAGGGTCTGTTTCTGTTCTGTATCACTTTCTATGACTCTATGAGAGCTGGTAGGTAAAATATATGTGGGTTTGTAAAAATTGGTTCGATATCATTGCATTTTAGAGATCTTAATCTGCACTGAGGGGATATATTACTTTAAATGAGGATTCATCTCATTCAGACAGCAGTCACTAATTAAATTTTGTTCTACATTTGCAGCTGTTACAACTGCAGATGTTTAAATGATGCACATTATGCATTAAAATGAAGTAAATTTATGAGAGACCAAAGAACAAAAACAAATCTCAGCTGAGACGTTTAACTGTGTTCTATAAGAAAGGTAGTTGAATTTGTGGCTGTGCAAGGAATTGATGAATTACTTGCCCTCTTATGCAGAAGCCAGAAAATATCTAAAACCCTCTTTATATTACAGACACAGTCCAATGGTTATCTGGAATCTGCCCCATTTTCATGGCAACAGGAGAACATTGGTGGGCGGCACGGTGGCACAGTGGTTAGCACTGCTGTCTCACAGCGCCAGAGACCCGGGTTCATTTCCCGCCTCAGGCGACTGACTGTGTGGAGTTTGCACGTTCTCCCCGTGTCTGCATGGGTTTCCTCCGGGTGCTCCGGTTTCCTCCCACAGTCCAAAGATGTGCAGGCCAGGTGAATTGGCCATGCTAAATTGCCTGTAGTGTTAGGTAAGGGGTAAACATAGGGGTATGGGTGGGTTGCGCTTCGGCGGGTCGGTGTGGACTTGTTGGGCAGAAGGGCCTGTTTCCACACCGTAATGTAATCTAATCTAATATAATCTAATCTAATGTAATCTAATTTCTTCTTAAAGTCCAATTGCTGTTATGCTTTGGGAGCATTTGACAGAATTTACTATCCCGAGTGACCTTACATGCTGAAGATTATGGGTGTGTTTGATGAAATGTGTAATTCACATTTAAATTCGCTGACTCTGGATCTTCCCTATCATCAGATGAAGAACCATTGAGGTGAGTGAAAGATTGACTGACATGAGCTGACAGATCGGGTGAATAAACAGAGAGAATGCTGAACAAATGCTTCTTCAAACTCGAAACTTTGTTTCTCTCTCCACTCATGCTGCTGGATATTATTAGGTAAGTTTCTCCAGCATTCTCTGTGATCGTTTCAGATTTCCAGCATCTGCAAAAATTGCCTTTATGAGAGGTCAGATAAAACATCCAGTGATGGCAGCATGTGTAATAATATTCATGTTCGATAAAACTGGGGAATGAAAAATATCTTTAGCGACTCTCTGTGGTACTAGATACATTGTTACTGCCTGTTATAACAACTCTGCTATTAAGTTGAGATTGGCTCTTGCAAAGCCTATGAGCATTATTTTCTATTCATCATAGAATCCCTACAGTGTAGGGGCAGGCTATTTGGCCCATTAAGTCCATACTGATCCTCTGAAGAGCATTCCATCCAGGCCCATCCCTATAACTCTGCATATCCCATGGTAAATTTACAAAGCCTACAAATCCCTGGCCACTATGAGCAATTCAGCATGGCCAATTCGTCTAACCTGCGCACCTTTTGGACTGAGAGAGGACACCGGAGCACCCAGCGGAAACTGGCGTAGACACAGGGAGAATGTGCAAACTCCACACAGACAATTGCCAAACACTGAAATCAAATCCTGATACTGTGAGGTAGCAGTGCTAACCACTGAGCCCCCATGCCACCCCACTGTGACGTTGCACATGACGATCTATCTCCAACTTCTCAGCATTATTATCTGTTTTGGATTCATTGATTAACTGTATGCGCAATAAAAGATCATGGAATGGCCTGATTTACATCTTTAATACAAATTCATTTCTATAAGGAAATGATGATTGAGAGTTATTTTTTCCTATGACCATCTAATTACTAAAGTACATTGTTGTTATGTCTTCCAGATTTTGGGAGCATTTGAATTTATTGTCCTGTGTGACCTTACATGCACAGTTAACATAATTCAGTCTTCAGGCCAAAGTAACAGTAAATGTTTCATTTATGATCACTTCATGCATCTGTGGCAATGGCATTTCTGTTCTGTTAATGAACAATCACAAAGAGACCATTGACCGTTATCAACACTTCCTGCCCATACCAATTCTGTTAGAAATACAGCAATGAAATACATTGTTGCATAAAGCTGGCAAACAGACCCTTTTAGCAGTTGAGTTTAAGCACAATTCCAGCAATCATGCAATCACATCTGTTGACAATAACTGAGCATGGCAGAGTATTTTCCTAATTATGACAGAATTTATGGTGGAATTTTAACTACTAAGGGGAGTTGGATCCATCCCAGTTCTGCAACCAAACATGGTTGCAGGTGACAGAAAAACCTGTGGAAGCTGTCAAGTAAGTCATTAAAAAAAGTAAGAATGCTATGGACTGATAATTTAACCCATGATTCAGCTCCTTTGACAACATCTTCTAAACCTATGAAAACTGCTACCTAGAAGGACAAGGAGGGAAAATGCATTGGAACACCTTCATGACCTGTAATTTCTAATCCTAGTAAAATAGCATCCTGACTGGCAATGTTGCCATGCCACTATCACTGGGATAGGAAACAAATTGGCCCAGATGTTTACCTTTTAAAAAACTCACTTGTGTCACAGAGGTAAAGGTAAATCTGAGAGTATTATTTCAGTGAAACTGACAGGCTGGGAAACCTTCAAACAGTGAATTGAAACAGCTGCAGCCATTGCCAGGCAAGAAGTTGTTCTTTATAACGCTGCTTCGGAGAATGGCGCTAACTGACAGGCGACTTCTAACTCCTTCCTTTATCCTACTCTGCACTCGCTTTCAAATGCTGTCAGCTTTTATTTCAGAATCGGAGCAGCTTGTGCATCTCAACCAGGTCAATAAGAGGGAGCAGCACAGGACAGAAGCAGTTGTCTCCCTCTCAGCCACTGCTGCTCCACAGATGGAGAGCGAGGAACTGGGCACAAAGGTCCAGCTCAAAGCTAGTAAGACCCCAACAGAGGGCCTGCAGTCAGAGAATCAACGCTCTCACCAGTGAACACCAGTGCCTCAAGAATCATAGAAATATAAAGTATCCCTACAGTGTAAAGCAGGCCATTCAGCCCATTAAGTCCACAGTGACCCTCTGAAGAACATCCCAACCAGATCCTCTCCCCTACTCGATCCCTGCAGCCCTGCATTTCTCATGGCAAATTCACCTGACCTACAGGAGGCTTAGCCTTCCACGTCAGGTCATTGCTGACATCTGCAGCTTCCTGGAACAAGACCTGTCTTACAAGAGACTAGGTGGACATGTTTGGCCAGTGGCCATTGAGGGGTGACTCTGACTAGAGGAGTATCCCACTGTGTTTCCCCGCCTCTCGCGGGAATTGTGGGTGCTGCAAGGAGAGAACTTACAGAGTTTTGACAGTGAAAACTGGACTGTGAGAATTTGGAGATGAAGAAGTGGCAGCATTGTGAAACATGTCATAGCACACTGATAAGGGTAAATGTTACCTTTTCAGCTGGGAATGAGGATAATGAAGAATGAGCACAGCTGTAATTAAGTGTGATATTTGAGGAATGATATGCAAGAAAATGTTAAAAAGTAAGAATGGGGACTCACTTTTCTTGCATACTTGAGGTCTTTGAACATCTCAGAACATGGTCTCCATTTCAAGGAACTGGACTCCTCATACTCACTCTTTCAGCTGCTGTTATCCACACAGATTGCTGAGAGACTGGATCTCTTCTTCCTGTCTTTGGCAACTATCACCTCACTCAGTCCCACATATTGTAGAATCTCCAGCTTACTGACAGAGACCCAGGAGACAACATTCTTAGGACTTTTTTCCATTCCTACAGTTGTTAAAGGCACAGGAATCAATGGATAATTGAACTATTCTGGTTCTTACAACAATCACTTTGATTAAAAGTCTTTCTTTTAACAAATATATTGCATTAATCCACCCACCCACCCTCTCTGATTCATTTTGAAACCAAAAGGCAGGATAATCATATCATGGTGGATTAAAAATCCTTTTTTAATTCATCCACAGAATATGGGCAGTACCAACTGGGCCAGCAATTCTTATCCATCTTTAAGTGGCCAGAGGACAGTTAAAGGTCAACTACACTGCTGTGGATCTAGAGTCACATGTAACCCAGACCAGGTAAGGTTGGCAGATTTCCTTCCCTAAAGCGAACCAGATGTGTTTTCACAATTGACAATGATTACACGGTCGCAAATAGCTTTTTGCTGAATTCAAATTTCAACATCGACCGTGGGGGAGATACTAAATGAGTATTTTGCATGTAGAAAAGGATAAGAAAAGGATTTTACTGTAGAAAAGGATATGGAGGATATAGAATGTAGGGAAATAGATGGTGACATCTTGCAAAATGTCCAGATTACAGAGCAGGAAGTGCTGGATGTCTTGAAACACATAAAGGTGGATAAATCTCTAGGAGCTGATCAGGTGTACCTGAGAACTCTGTGGGAAGCTAGAGAAGTGATTGCTGGGCCTCTTGCTGTGATATTTGTATCATCGATAGTCACAGGTGAGGTGCCGGAAGACTGGAAGTTGGCTAAAGTGGTGCCACTGTTTAAGAAGGCTAGTAAGGACAAGCCAGGGAACTATAGACCAGTGAACCTGATGTCGTTGGTGGGCAAGTTGTTGGAGGGAATCCTGAGGGACAGGATGTACATGTATTTGGAAAGGCAAGGACTGATTCGGGATAGTCAACATGGCTTTGTGCATGGGAAATCATGTTTCACAATTTTGATTGAGTTTTTGAAGAATTAACAAAGGAGATTGATGAGGACAGAGTGGTAAATGTGATCTATAAGGATTTCAGTAAGACGTTTGACAAGGTTCCCCATGGGAGACTGGTTAGCAAGGTTAGATCTCATGGATTGCAGGGAGAACTAGCCATTTGGATACAGAACTGGCTCAAAAGTAGAAGATAGAGGGTGGTGGTGGAGGGTTGTTTTTCAGACTGGAGGCCTGTGACCAGTGGGTGCCACAAGGATCGGTGCTGGGTTCTCTACTTTTTGTCATTTACATAAATGATTTGCTTGCGAGCATAAGAGGTACAGTAAATTTGCAGATGACACCAAATTGGAGGTATAGTAGACAGCAAAGAAGGTTACCTCAGATTGCAAGAGGATCCGGACCAGATGGGCCAATGGGCTGAGAAGTGGCAGATGGAGTTTAATTCAGATAAGTGCGAGGTGCTGCATTTTGGGAAAGCACACTTAATGGTAAGGTCCTCGGGAGTGTTGCTGAACAAAGAGACCTTGGAGTGCAGGTTCATAGCTCCTTGAAAGTGGAATCGCAGGTAGATAGGATAGTGAGAAGGTGTTTGGTATGCTTTCTTTTATTGGTCAGGGTATTGAGTACAGGAGCTGGGAGATCATGTTATAGCTGTACAGGACATTGGTTAGGCCACTATTAGAATACTGCGTGCAATTCTGGTCTTCTTCCTATTGGAAAGATGTTGTGAAACTTGAAAGGATTCAGAAAAGATTTATAAGGATGTTGCCAGAGTTGGAGGATTTGAGCTTCAGGGAGAGGCTGAACAGGCTGGGGCTTTTTTCCCTGGAGCGTCAGAGGCTGAGGGGTGACCTTATAGATGTTTACAAAATTATGAGGGGCATGGATAGGATAAATAGACAAAGCCTTTTCCCTGGGGTCGGGGATTCCAGCACTAGAGAGCATAGGTTTAGGGTGAGAGAGGAAAGATATAAAGATATGACCTAAGGGGCAACCTTTTCACACAGAGGATGGTACGTGCATGGAATGAGCTGCCAGAGGAAGTGGTGGAGGTTGGTACAATTGCAATATTTAAAAGGCAGTTGGGTGGGTATATGAGTAGGAAGGGTTTGAAGGGATATGGGCTGGGTGCTGGCAGGTGACACTAGATTGGGTTGAGATATCTGGTCAGCATGGACGGGTTGGACCGAAGGGTCTGTTTCCATGCTGTACATATCTATGATGGGATTTGAACGCACATTCCCAGATCGTTTGTTATTGAGTTCTAGATTACTTGCCCAGTGACCTTGCTACAATGCCCTGTCTTTTTTATAAAATTTGAGCCTGTGACTTGAATTTTCCAAGGTCTGGCATTCACTGACCACAAGGAAATCTGTGTACAAAGATCTGGCAATCTCTGTGATGTGAACTTTAAGTTTCCTGATTTTCATGTGAATCTGGCACTAAGTCAATGGGCCCAACAGTAAAGATATCACCATGCAGGCTAAGCAATCACATTGAAGAGCTCTCACTGACAGGAAATTAGGAAGTAAACTGCATTGATTAATGATGTATTTATAAACACAGAAGAAAAATGACAATTTTCTGGTTAGCCATGGGCCCAAATCAATCTCCCAAACTGGTAGTTGTAATGGAAACAAACCAGTGGGGTTATTGCTCCTCGTACAATCTATGCCTCTCACCTGTCTGCCTGGTCCACCTCCAAGGCCTTCCAGGGAGATGTCTACTCTCGCTGATAAAACTGTAATGACCCCAACATGGTTATTGCCTGCTTGTGCCAGGCAAGGAACTCCCTGGAGGAACACAGTATAGCCTCCGGGCCAATTAGGATACTCATATTTGAAAATCACATTGAGAGAACTACTCAGGTCTAGTGCAGAGTCAGGCCCCAGATCTGTTCCACATGTCAGCTTCTTCACTGCGCTAAAAATCTTGCCCCCATTGTTGTTCAAGATTTACAAGACTTATAGCATAAGTCTTAATTAATTTCAAATAAATTAGATTTAGTACCTCGTCACTTGGCCCTGAAATAGTTACCATTGACATTCTTGGCTTATGAGCTTTCACGTTGGTCTTGACAACAATGGGTGGGCAACATGATGGCTCAGTGGTTAGCACTGCTGCCTCACAGGGAACTGGGTTTGATTCCACCCTTGGATGACTATGTGTTGAGTTTGCACGTTCTTCCTATGTCTGTTTGGGTTTCTGCTGGGGGCTCTGGTTTCCTCCCACACTCCAAAGATGTGCAGATAAAGTGGAACGGCCGTGTTAAATTATCCATAGTGCTCAGGGATGTTTGGGTTAGGTGGATTGACCATGGGAATGCAGGGTTATAGGTATAGAGTAGGGAGAACAGTCTGGGTGGGATGCTGTTTGGAGTGTTGGTGTGGACTTGTTGGTCCAAAAGGTCTGTATCTTCTCTGAAGGGATTTTTTGGAACAACAGCCTAAAACTTTTCAATATTTCTCTTATTGGGTACTTTTGCACAGTCTATCCACTTTTCAAAGTTCTTGTTGTCCTCACATTAAACAGAGTAACGTGATGTTCAGCACTGAGTCCCTCTGTCCAACTTAGCATTCTGTTTCTTCAGATTCCTTATGTTACAATAATGGTAATATTTCAGAATGAAATAGTTCTGCTTTCCCTGGCAGCCAGAGTTGTAGAATCTGACCCTTAGTCCACTCCGTGCCATTCACCTCCATTACACCTACCAGCAAGAATAGCTGTCCCTCACTGACTGGACTTTTGCTGATCTGTTCACATCTCCCCCATACAACAAACAAATCAAGAACAGACCCTGAGACAGCCAGGCAAAAAATGTATGCCTCTCCCCCTCCGTTGTCGGTTAGTGATCCCAGCAATACAAGTAACTGCTAAAGGCAGTTTAAACTGAATGCAGTGACCATGTAAGTAGATCTGTTCTGTTGAACTCAGCAGCTACCACTAATCAATACCGAACTGGCCTGTTTACATGTATTCCTTTGCTAATGCATTGATTTTAAAACACTGTTGAGATCAGTGAAAATACATGAAAATTACCAATGTGATTACTGGAGATGGATGACTATTGTCTTTCACAGGTGCAAGTGAGGACTGCAGATGCTCGAGATTAGAATCAAGATTAGAGTGGTGCTGGAAAAGCACAGCAGATCAGGCAGCATCCAAGGAGCAGGAAAATTGACGTTTCAGGCAAAAGCCCTTCATCAGGAATGATTCCTGGTGAAGGGCTTATGCCTGATATGTCGGTTTTCCTGCTCCTCAGATGTTACCTGACCTGCTGTGCTTTTCCAGCACCACTCTAATCTTGATTATTATCTTTCACACTCATTTCTGTGGTGGGTGACTAAGATTAGATTAGATTATTTACAGTGTGGAAACAGACCCTTCGGCTCAACAAGCCCACACCGACCCGCCGAAGCGTAACCCATCCAGACCCATTCCCCTACATTTACCCCTTCACCTAACACTATGGGCAATTTAGCATGGCCAATTCACTCTGGGAGAATGTGCAAACTCCACACAGTCAGTCACCCGAGGCAGGATGTGTGTCTAAGATATATTCCTAACGGTGCCTCTCATTGGCTTGCAGTTGGACAATGCATTAGTTTTTAAGATCTGCAGCATTGTTTAAAAACATGACTGTGGCCTCACCACCAACCATCCTCCACAAAATTCATCCTCAGTCATTTCCTCTTACCAAACTAGATACCACCCTTCACTGGTGTAATCCTCCATGGAAAACCAATAAAGCTTGCAAATGAAAAACCCAAAGTACTGCACATGCTGGAAATCAGAAGCAAAAACATAAATTGCTGGAGAAACTCAATAGCAACTGTGAAGACAAAGCAGAATGAACATTTCGGGTCCAGTGACCCTTCTTCAGAATGGAGCAATTGAAGCTCCAAAAGCTTGAAAAGACAAATACTGATCTGACTCATCTTGTATATCTCAAAATGGATCTCCAGTCTAACCAGTATGTTCATTCCTTACTGGTTTTTCCTCTGGGATATGGCAGCAGCTCCCACTTTTATTTTAGCAAAACTCTTCACTCCCACTCTGCCACTTTTCCTCATTGTCTCTCTGCTGAGGGACAACTGATCCTCCAATTCTGTCTCTCATCCCTTCATTTCAGATCAATTGCTATTCCAACAATACTTCCTCTTTAACACCTCTCTCCATTGTTGACATGCTTCAGCAACTTCTCTTCGCTCACCCATCAATGT
Organism: Chiloscyllium punctatum; assembly: GCF_047496795.1. Lineage (NCBI taxonomy): Eukaryota > Metazoa > Chordata > Chondrichthyes > Orectolobiformes > Hemiscylliidae > Chiloscyllium > Chiloscyllium punctatum. The sequence goes on along the minus strand of NC_092740.1, from coordinate 44,351,869 downwards.
TCAGCTTTTGTTGCTTTCCTCTTCTGTCGGATTAATTATGGGAAATAATTGCTGTCTCACTCAATAATCAGCACAGACCAGGAATCAAATCTGGGATTTTCTGGTCTGCAATCCTTAGTACCACTTTATGTATTCATGCACTGAATTATCAAAAGAGGCAATTTAAATGTGATTGCAAAATGCCCTGTTTGCCTCGTTCAAGGATGATTTACCTTTCAATATAAGCAGATTGGTAACAGGGTTACTGAAGCCTTTTATTTCCTGCAGAAACTGTTAACATTAATGTCATTGTATTAGCACAAGAGAAAAAGCAGGAACATTGCAATGAGTCAGATGCTCGTGGCATCTGCAGGTCTGTGGAATTAACATCAGACTTCACAGATACATACAACTGCTCTTATATTTCATAACACATGCAGTGAGTTGGGTTAAATGTATTCTGGCCAGTTGTCGTCAGACAAGTGGTTGTAAGCTTGGTACATCTGTTATGTTCATAACTGGAATCAATGGGAATCAGGTGGAAAACTCTCACTGGTTGGATTTATATTTAGCACATAGGAAGATGGTTACGATTGGTGGAGATCAGTCATCTCAGCTCCAGGACACCTCTGCAGGGGTTCCTCAGAGTGTTCTAGGCTCCACCATGTTCAACTGCTTCGTTAATGATAATCCTCCAATCATAAAGTCAAAAGAAGGAGGTTGCCAATGATTGCATGATGTTCTGTACCTTTCATGACTCCTCAGATACTGAAGTAGCTGAAGCGGCTATAAGCAGCTAGACCTGGACAATGTTCAGGCTTGGACTGAAAAATGTCAAGTAACAGTCATGCCACACAAGTGTCAAGTGCCAGTTAAGTATCATTTTGAACAATAGAATATAACCATCATGCCTTGATGTTCAATGGCATTACTATCACTGACTCTGCCACTAACAACATCCTGCAGTTGCCATTGACTAGAAACTGAACCAGATCAGCCATTTACACATTGGGAAACAATAGCAGGTCAGAGGTTAGGGTTTCTGTGGTGAATAACTCACTTACTGCCTCCCCGCAGTCTATCTACCATTGAAAGGCACAAATCAGTCGTATAATAGAATAATTTACATTTGCCTGGATGACTACAATTCCAACAACACTTACAAAGGTTGGCAAAGACTGCTTGATTACTACCTTGTTCAACTTTCACTGCCACCACCACAGATGCACAGTGATAGCAGCAGTGTGTTCCATAGATAAGGTGCACTGCAATAACTCAGTAAAGCTCCTTTGACAGTACCATCCAAACTCACAATCTCTACTACTTTGAAGGAACAAAGTTAAAAATCACACAACACCAGGTTATAGTCCAACAGGTTTAATTGGAAGCATATTAGCTTTTGGAGCAACGCTCCTTCATCAGATGATAAAGGAGCGATGCTCGGAAAGCTAGTGTGCTTCCAATTAAACCTGTTGGACTACAACCTGGTGTTGTGTGATTTTCAACTTTGTACACCCCAGTCCAACACCGGCATCTCCAAATCATGACTAGAAGGAACAAGATACATGGGACATCACCACCTACATGATTCTCTCTAAGGCACACATCATCCTTACTTGGAAATACATCATTTTTTTCTTCAACAGTCGCTGGGTCAAGATCTTGATACTCCTTTACAGGGTTTAATTAAGTCTCATAGACTGCAACAGTTGAAGAAAACAGCTTACTAATAATGTCTCCAGGGTGATGAGGCTTGGGCATTAAATGCTGGCCTAATCAGTGGCACCCACGTTCCATGAGTAAATAAAATAATATCTCACCCACACATAACATCTATGGCATTCTGCAGATCAGGATCTAAGCTGAAAATTACTTGTGTTGGTTGGAGTGGAATATTTTTAATTCTGAGATTTAAAGTCATGGGATTATACATCACGGAATCAAAACCTTCGGTTACCCTGCTGACCCCCGATATCCTAAACTGATCTAATCCTATTTTCCAGCATTTGGCCAATATCCTTCTAACCTCTTCCAATTCATGTACCCACCCAGATGGCTTTTAAATACCCCATTTACTATTCCAAACCAGCTTCAGATTTACATGCTAAAATTTTACTGAATCCAATGTCTATTTGGGATAGTAAGTATGCTAGAACACCACCAGGATTGTAAGTTAAACCAAATTCACCACAGACAGTCTAAGGCATGAGTCTTTTCAGAGATTTAGCGTAATGTTTTTCACTGCTTATTGTACCAGTCTCCACCACTTCCTCTACATTCCATACACGCATCACCCTCTGTGTGAAAAGAATGCCCCTCAGGTCGCTTTGAAATCCTTCTCCGCTCACCTTAAACTCATACCTTCTAGTTTTGGATTCCCCTACCCTGGGAAAAGGAACTTAGCTGTTCACCCCGTCCATGCCTGTCATGATTTTATAAACCTCTATATGGTCACCCCTCAACCTCCTACACACCAGAGAAAATTGCCCCAGCCTATTCAGTCTCTCCCTATAGCTCAAACATCCAAACCTGGCAACATCTTTGTAAATCTTTTCTAAACCCTTTCAAGTTTAACAACATTTTTCCTGTAGCAGGGAGACCAGAATTGAATGCAATATTCTAAAAGTCGCCTCACCAACATTAATCTGTCTGGAATCTGAGTTTTCTACTGAGATTAATCTTAAATGGGGTTTAATACATGAATTTGTTTCTAATGTAATTCCTCTATTGCGATGGAAAGACAGTGATGGGGATTGTGTCTTCTAAGAAATTAGGGTAGCTTCAAATATTTTTGGGTTACAGTGTTTGAAAATTTAACATTCTCATTTATTGATACTCTAGCCTAATACCCAATTTACTATTCCAAACCAGCTTCGGATATACATGCTAAAATGTTGGTGAGTTAAATGTCTTTTTGAGACAACATGTATGCTGGAACACTGCCAGGATTGTAAATTAACCCAAATTCGCCACAGATAGTCTGAGGCATGAGTCTTTTCAGAGATTTAGGGATATGTTTTCTCTGCTTATTAACTATAAAGAAAATGAGATGTAAGGTAGCCAGTAAGCAAAGTTTGTCAAAAATGATAAGTCTTCTCATCCAATTTTACCGTTACTTTAACTGTTGCCCCAATAAATAGACAAAAGAGAATAATTTGCTAAAGATACATATGCTTCCTATGGGGTTTTAAAAAGAGTGACACTCTCTGTCATATCAAATTTCTTCTACACCATTACAAGGTAATTGCTAATTTGAAATGCCATGCGTCCATCTTAAACCATCCAGTTAAAGATGGCTTAGCATAATTCTACTCTATGGTCCACCACCCCCACACAAACTAATTTCCAAATAATCCATTCACAATTCCAGAGCTTTTCCTTTCATTACCGTGTGCAGGGGTTTATGCTGCACATTAGGCATTTTATATGTGAACATGAATATTCTGTTATCAGCCTTAAATTACCTTTTACTGGTACAAACACAGACTCTGCTTCCCCCATCCTATTTCCAAAATTTATTTTAAAGTAACATTCTGTTTTTCCATATCCATATAATTTTATATTTCTCTATTATAAAGCTCCTTGGATATTTCAGGTCCATTTCAATTTTATGTTATAATGTAAAATTATATGATACAGTGATCATGTTACAAATCTGCAAATTTTTATTTGTTCTAATGCCCATCTTTGGGGAATCTCTGATTTTCATCATTCAACAATTGATGGCCGTGTCTTTAGCTGCCTGACATCTAAACGCTTGAATTCCCCTTTTAGCACTTTCTATGTTTATACCACTCTCAATGCTTTAGTACACTCCTTCAATCTTTCCTGCCACTGTTTCTGTATCAAATTATGTTCAGTAGAATTTCTGTGAAATATTTTGTTGCTACAATAAAGGCACTGCATCAATCCAATTTTTTCAAATCGGTTTTCATTTCCCTAGTCTTGGGAACACGGACTAATTTCAGCTAACTGATAGCTAACTCAAAAGTTCCACATTTTGTACAGCTTAGTTCATTTGCTTTAATCCAGGAGTGGTGAGAGGGAGAGAAGTTCAATCTTAAAGAGCTACTTTGTCAATTTGCTGGCAGAGCGATCAACTGCACAAGGCTAAACATGTACTTTAAAAATAAATAAGGTAGATTTTCTTTTACTTTTACACCAATGTTGGGAGTAGTTTTTGTGTGTTTGGGCGGAACAAAAGCCATTTTAACACCAATGTCATTTTAAGAGTTTCTCTCAGAAATTACACTCTTCTTAAAAGCTGGAATCTGCCTAGCCCCTGAATGAGATGAGCAATGGCAAGTCAGTTAGGAAAACAGGGGAAAGAAGCAGAAATAAGATGTTCAGTATCAAGGAAACAACATAGACATACTCCATGGGTAAAGATCACCTGCACCCCCTCCATCCATGGAGGCTGGCATCAGATATGTACCAGCCTCTTTATGTTGTCATGGCACATCTCCAATCTGCTAACAATATTGATCGCCTCTTCAGTTCTGCACTTTGGAACACAACCTTTCACTGGAATGCTGCTGCCAGGGCACTTTACACAGAGTGATAGGCAACCAGTTCAGGGATTCGAACAACTTGCACCTCAGGGTTCTTTGCTTTGCTTGCTCAATCACTTTGCACCTACCTTGAATCCCCATAAAAGCCTTGCCTTGCTTTGTCCTACCTTGCCTTTTTACACATTGCCTCCTTGGCCAAAGTTTAAAGGCTCATAGCCCCCCTGATTTGCAGTGAATGGCATGATTGGGGGCGATAGAAATATGGTGCATAGCAAACAAATGAACTGCAGAGAACAGTGTGAAAAAACTGTCCATCGCTCAGAGAGAGAAACTCTCTATGAAATTCACTAAAATTGACACTGGGATGATTTCAGGTAAAATTCAGTCCAGAGTATGTCCACCCAAATATTGCCATTGTATAATTAGATGCCGGATCGAGAGTGTGGTGCTGGAAAAGCACATCAGGTCAGGCAGCATCCAAGGAGCAGAAGAATCGACGTTTTGGGCATAAGCCCTTCATCAGGAATCAGGAATTTTTGTGCTTTTCCAGCACCACACTCTCAATTCTGACCTCCAGATTTCACTTTCTCCGATAATTAGATGCCATTTATTAAGCTATAATCCAAACACAGACAAAATAAGCTGAATTCCAGGACAGACAATTACAGAATGAATGTGTCTCAGCATGGCATCAGGGAACCCTAGCAGAACTGAAGCCAATGGGAATAGGGGGAGAATTCTCCATTGTTTGGAGTCCTGGCTTGCATGAGAAACAATCAATGAAGGAATCAATCACAGAACTGTAATTCATTAACCAATTAGGAAGAGAAAGTCTTCTGAAGCCTAGCCTAGTTCTTTGCCTATGTAGCTTTTACATATGTCCGTATACTTTCTCGAACCTATCTAATTGTGGTAATCTGTCCACGTGGACACAATCTTGTCCCTGTCATTTTATGCACTTCAATCTTATCAAAGTCCATGTTTCTCAACTCAAAAGACCCAATTCTCTGAGCCAATCATGAAAATAAGGTTTTAAAATTAAGTTTTAAAGTAGGCATTTGTTTTTTTGTCCTAATGTGAACATAATTGAAGAGCTCCATTGAACGTAATCGCATAGTTTATATCCTTCATCTCACAGAGAATGTTTTGTCAGCTCGTATGGTACAAGAGGTGTTCATCTTAATCATAATGTCATTTTGAAGTGTATTTAATATCTATTATCACCATTAGTCATACAAACCTTGTTGTATCATACTTATTATGTACCTTATTTGTCAATCAATCGCCTCCCAAAAATGTATTTGATTCTATGTGACTAACTGGAAGTATGTCACAAAGCATTGGAGCAATTTGTCTCAGGCCAGAATTGTCTCCTAGGACAACCAAGATCAGTCAACTCCATAAACACAGCTGAAGCAGCACTTAGGCAGCTGTCAGGGGCTGCTTGTGCCATAACACTTACCATACCTGCTGTGGCATGAACAGTTGCAGTGTGGTTGCTACAGTAACGTAGAATTAGAGCAAACAACATTAAGAAAAATAATGAATGCCAGGTGGAATCAATGATGTATTCAAGTTATCATCTATCATTCAGTCAACTGATGAATTCTGTGGGAAGGTTATTGAATGGATGAAAATATTCCAAAAATAGAACAGGCATGACTGCTTCAGGTATGTGGCAGAACACAAGTCCTAATTTCACCACAGAATGGGAATTTGGAGTCATTGCTTTTAAAGATAGGACTTTTGAAAATCTGCATTTGTTTCTCAGTGACTGAAAAAAAAATAGAAAAGCAGAATTTCAAATACATTGGAATGTAGGCATGATAAACCATACTACCAAAGCCTTTGATGAGTTTAATGTCAATATAATATGCCTGTTTAAATCCTTCAGCTGCTGTTCCTATTGATATCATCACCTATTTCTTGCTAAATCACAAATTTAAAGTCAATATCAAATGTAAAGCAAAAATTACATAACATAGGCACTTTGCAGCTGTCAAGGTTTTCATTTCTATGTGCAATCACTCGTATCCATTCTCTACTCAGAGAGTAGGATTTAAGCAGATTATCCAGGTTGTCACTTCAGTGCTGAGACAAGTCTTGGATAAAACATTAAACCAAGGCTTTAGCAGCCATCCAGGTGGACACAGAAGATCCCATTGCAGTCTTCTGAAAAAGAACTGTGGAATACTCCTACTGTCCTCACCAATCTTTATCTCTCAACCCAGTATCACAAAAGCAGACTACCTCTTATTGCCATACACATTATCAAATTTCATTGCACAAACTGATTGGTATGTGTCCTATGTTATAACGATGGCTGCATTTCAAAAACACTTCACTAGATGTAAAGCAATTTGAAATATCCTGGAATCATTAAATGCATTGTATAAATGCACATGTTCTTAGTTTTACAGTGTTGACTGGCATTTTCAAAGTGAATATACATTATGTTAATGTGTATGTTCCACAAAAATGTCATAACATATAATACTTGTCATGGCTTCCTCATGAGCTGCACGTTTATGATACTGCAATTGATAGTCATCAGCATAATAAATATGCTGTACTGATGTGTTAGACTTAATAAGCTGTAGTTATTTGGAAGTACAGGACTTGAGTATTGCTGAATAAAATGCATTTTGTCAAAGATTTTCAGTTTGTTCGCAACAGGGCTACTCTCAAGATATACCATTGTAAAGGGAAATCTAAATGTGTATTTCTTGACAATTGACTTAATTAGTGCAAGATATAAACCTTCAACAAAATGTCTTTTTTTAGCAGTCATGATTTGGAAATGCCGGTGTTGGACTGGGGTGTACAAAGTTAAAAATCACACAACACCAGGTTATAGCCCAACAGGTTTAATTGAAAGCAAAAGCTTTCAGAGCGCTGCTCCTTCATCTGAAAGCTAGTGCTTCCTATAACTTGGTGTTGTGTGATTTTTAACTTTTTTAGCAGTAGTTAGATATCTGTGTGAGTATCATGCAGTGTGCAAACCTGTTATATACCATGATTTGTGACCTACTCAATACAGAGACAAAACTCATACCAATGTGCACAGGTCATGAATTCTTTGACAATTGACATGCAGTGGAAAATATAGCGATGGAAAGGGATAGGTATATAACACAGGGCAAGAGTTATTGCAGAGGGAAAGGCAATTATGATGTGATTAGGCAAGATTTAGGATGCATAGGGTGGGGAAGAAAACTGCAGGGGATGGGCACAATTGAAATGCGGACCTTATTCAAGAAACAGCTACTGCGTGTCCTTGATAATATGTGTACCTGTCAGGCAGGGAGGAAGTGGTTGCATGAGGGAGCTGTGGTTTACTAAAGAAGTTGAACCTCTTGTCAAGAGGAAGAAGAAGGCTTATGTTAGGATGAGACATGAAGACTCAGTTAGGGCACTTGAGCCAGGAAGGACCTAAAGAGAGAGCTAAGAAGAGCCAGGATGGGACATGAGAAGTTGTCGGCAGGTAGGATCAAGGAAAACCCGAAAGCTTTCTATAGTTTTATGAGGAATAAAAGCATGACTAGCTAAAGATTAGGGCCAATCAAGGATAGTAGTGGGAAGTTGTCCGTGGAGTCTGAGGAGATAGGGGAAGTGCTAAATGAATATTTTTTGTCAGTATTCACACGGGAAAAAGATGATGCTGTCGAGGAGAATACTGAGATACAGGCCACGAGGCTAGATGGGATTGAGGTTTGCAAAGGAGAGGTGTTAAGAATTTTGGAAAGTGTGAAAATAGATAAGTCCCTGGGCCTGATGGGAGTTATCCTAGGATTCTCTGGGAAGCCAGGGAGGAGATTGCAGAGCCTTTGGCTTTGATTTTTATGTTGCCATTGTCGACAGGAATAGTGCCAGAAGACTGGAGGATAGCAAATGTTGTCTCTTGTTCAAGAAGAGGAGTAGAGACAACCCTGGTAATTATAGACCTTACTTCGGTTGTGGGTAAAGTGTTGGAAAAGGTTATAAGAAATAGGATTTATAATCATCTAGAGAGGAATAAGTTGATTAGGGATAGTCAACATGGTTTTGTGAAGGGTAGGTCATGCCTCACAAACCTTATTGAGTTCTTTGAGATGATGACCAAACAGATGGATGAGGGTAAAGCAGTTGATGTGGTTTTTATGGATTTCAGTGAGGCATTTGATAAGGTTCCCCATGCTAGAGAGATCTCAAGGTCCACATACATAGATCCCTGAAAGTTGCCACCCAGGTTGATAAGGTTGTTAAGAAGGCATACGGCGTATTGGCTTTTATTAATAGAGGGATTGAGTTTCAGAACCACAAGGTTATGCTACAGCTGTACAAAACTCTGGTGCGGCCGTGCTTGGAGTATGTGTACAGTTCTTGTCACTTCATTATAGGAAGGATGTGGAATCTTTGGAAAGGCTCAGAGGAGGTTTACTAGGATGTTGTCTGGTATGGGGGGGAAGGTCTTATGAGTAAAGGCTGAGGGACTTGAGGCTGTTTTCGTTAGAGAGAAGAAGGTTGAGAGGTGACTTATTTGAGACATATATATTAATCTGAAGGTTAGATAAGGTGGACAGTGAGAGCTCTTTTCCTCCAATGGTGATGGCTAGCACGAGGGGACATGACTTTAAATTGAGAGGTGATACATATAGGACAGAGGTCAGAGAAAGTTTCTTTACTCAGAGTGGTAGGGGAGTGGAATGCACTGCCAGCAACAGTAGTAGACTCGCCAGCTTTAAGGGCATTTAAATGGTCATTTATGGATGAGAATGGAATAGTGTAGGTTAGATGGGCTTCAGGTTAGTTCCATAGGTCGGTGCAACATCAAGGACCGAAGGGTCTGTACTGTGCTGTAATGTTCTATGTTCTTTATGACCAGAATATCAAACAATAGTTTAAATCAAAATTATTGCATTTTGTTGCACAATCCCAAAGTCAAGAAAAGGCAATATTGTGGTGAAAGGTCTGTAATACAGTAATCATGAAGGTTGGAACAACAGTAAAGGAGATGGAGCAGCTCTGTTGGTGAAGGATGAGATAGAGGTACAGGAGCAAATGTATCTTTGGACAGAAAATAAGGATGTGATATCACTATAGGTGATGCAACAAGTTAACAAAGGACAATAAATGCTGATGTGAACAAATTATAGTCCCTAAGCAATAATCATTCTATTCAACAAAGTAGAAAGAAGGAGGAGCACTTTAGAGTAATAGAATAATCATGGATAACATTTAATCATGTACACTAAGTCAACGCTTTATGTTACACTGATATAAGATGTTTTGATATAATGTGGTCCTTTTAATAGGGCTAGTGTCCATATTTAGCCTTATGGATTCAATCAGTGTTGCTGCACACTGTGTGTGATGTAAGGTCATGGGATTCAATTGCTCCATCTTGAAGCAGCCTCTCCCACTCACCACCTGTCTAGTTTGTGCCCTTCCTCTGTGACTGCTCTCTCTCTCTCTCCCTCTCTTTATGATGCTCTTGTCTCTCTCTACTCACCTCCTGAGTCTTTCCTCACAGGACAGCAAGAGTTCTGTAAAAGGAAGCAGTGAACAGAAGAGGAAGGGTGTTAGGATTGTCAGAGAGCACAATTAGCAGCAAGCCACAAAGGCAGAGAATGCTGAAGATACAGTGAATGGGAAGTTAGAAGCAGGGGATAGAATATTTCTTTTATATTTTCAAGTATATTTTATTTCAAAATTTTTTTTTACAAATCTAGTAATTTAGCTATTTGTAGTGATTGAACTTAAAGGATAAGCCCTTTTAAATATTCTACTGATAGGAAATATCCAACAGATCCTGACCAAAGCTTCTATGTTTTGCTGTAATGGAACATCACCCCCACCTCCATCTACCTATCACATTCCCACCTACCTTGCCCACCCCTCCCCCAGCCCCACCTCCCTCCCATGTATCTCTCAGCCCCTTGGGTCACTCCCTCATTCCTGATGGAGAACTTTAGCTTAAAACTTTGATTCTCTTGCTCCTCGGCTGTGCTTTTCCAGCATTGCATGTTTTGACTGTAATGGAATATCTCAATAATGGAATTTCATTTAAACTTGCATATTTCAAGAATGCAAATATAATGTTAAATGAACAATTACTGTACATTGGGCAAATTAAATTAGCCAACATATCTGACAGAAAAAGTTCATGAAATGTTTCAAGAGTTTACTAGAGCAATGTGTTGAGGAGCTATTAAGGGAACAAGCTTTTTAGATCTAGAGTAGTAATTGACATTACTAATTAGTAATCGTATAGTAAAGAGTCCTTTGTAGAATGCTAATAATGATGTAATACAATTTTAAATGAAGTTTGATAATGAGTTTGACTTGTATTTTTGAATACAAAGTGTGTGATAGTGTAACACACAGTGGTTTGTGAGAAGATAACAGATCAGAAAATTGACGTATTATGACATTTAAATTTTAATTCCCGAAATAACTCCACTGAGATCAGTAACCTGTCACCAAGTCACCCATTATATACACATGCACAGTACATGGACTCTGACTCAGTCAAGGGCAGCGTGTACCAGACCATAGCCCATCTCTTGCAGCTGGAGGGTCTTGGAAGAAATTCTTCCTCTTCTTCAAGCAATAATGGTATTGAGTCTGTGACATCGGCTGCATCCATCTCGGACGCTGAGGTTTCTTCAAAGCTAGAAGTAGGGGAGAACCCACAGTTTCTGACAGTTTCCAAAATGTATTTTTTTTAAAAGAAGACTGCAACAGACTGAAAAAGACAAGAGATGTAAATTCAGTGTTGTCTGGCAATGTTCTGTGTCGGGCCCATGGAATGTTGCATCTATGAGATGTCAGGGAAACTTCAAACAGGGAGAGAGAGAGAGAGAGACAAAGAAAGAGAGAAAGAGAGATCTATCAGGAAGAGCCAATGAGAGGGCTCAGCAAAAAGACACCTCTTGCAGATATATTTTATATTTTGAAACCTCCTTGGTAGTCACGTTGCTGAGGTATGAACATATATAACAACCTGGATTCAATAACACTGTACTATGAAGGTAACAACTAAGGAATCATCTCCTTGTCACCCCTGTGTTGCAGGTGAGAATTCACTTGAGAATGTAACTTCTTGGGCGGCATGGTGGCTCAGTGGTTAGCACTGTTGCCTCACAGTGCCAGGGTCCTAGGTTCGATTCCAGCCTTGGGCGACTGTCTGTGTGGAGTTTGCACATTCTCCCCATGTCTGCGGGGGTGTGCTCCGGTTTCCTCCCACAGTCTAAAGATGTGCAGGTCAGGTGAATTGGCCATGCTAAATTGCCTGTAGTGTTAGGTTAGGGGTATGGGTGGGTTGTGCTTCGGCGGGGTGGTGTGGACTTGTTGGGCCGAAGGGCCTGTTTCCACACTGTAAGTAATCTAATTAAACAAAAGTTTTGCGATTTATATATGAAAGAAGTGAAACTAACATGGTAATTCTAATAGATGAGAGACTTAACAAACAATCAAGGTATTTTTCAATGTATAATTTCAACTACATCACACTATAAACTTTTGCTATAAATTCTGTGTCTTACAATCATGTACTCCACAACCACCTGATGAAGGAGCAGCACTCTGAAAGCTATTGCTTCCAATTAGACCTGTTAGACTATAACCAAGTGTTGTGTGATTTTTAACTTTGTACACCCCAGTCCAACACCGACATCTCCAAATCATAACAAAAAGCAACAAGACAACATAAAGACTTTTGCTCCAAGAGCTGCCGAGCAACGTCTATCAAAAGGAACACAATCAATAGAATTCAACTAACCTGGAAAAGCCAGGAGCTTTGGTTGAATTCTCTGTTAAAAGCACTGTATCACACTATTCACACCGAAGCTGAGGCAGAAGCAGCTCTGAAGGCTGAAAATGAGGTGCTGTTGAGGAAATGAATAGACCAGCAAATGAGAAGTGGACAGTGATCCATCAGTTAGTGGGCCACCAAGGTACTGTGTGGAAAATAGTGTATGTGGCTCACAAAATTCCAATGGCTGGGCATGTTGTTCTACACAATGGCCAAGCCTACATCAGCCAATGTTTTACCAGAGACAGTCCCATCAGGGTATAGTAAATTTCTACAATCATAGATGTCACTATCTGGTTATCAGAACTTGTTCCCCTGAAAACAAAAACTTCTGAAACAGTGGTGAGGAAATCAACCCCATTCCTCACTAGAGGTGTTCTGCCCATTGAGATCCAGTTGAACAAGGCCTCAAATTTTATGTTTGAAGTATTCTACGAAGTCATGGGTCTTCAACTCATTACCCACAGTCACAGGGGCTTCCGGAATGATCCCCACCAGACCCTGAAAACAATGTTGGAAGTGGTTACTGCAGATGCTGGAGTTTAGAGTCAAGATTAGAGTGGTGCTGGAAAAGCACAGCAGGTCGGGCAGCATCCGAGGATGAGGAAAATCAACGTTTTGGGCAAAAGCCCTTCATCAGGAATGAGGCTGGGAGCCTTGGGATGGAGAGGAAAATGGGAGGGGGGGTGGGGCTGGGGAGAAGGTAGCTTCTCCCCAATGGTCCTGGCTTTCTGCCATGACCAAAAGATTTTCTTCTGTTCACCAGGAGGAACTCACCCAATAAGTCCACTGATGTTATTCCTTTTGAACGAGTTTATGGCCACTGAATGCGCAAGGTCTCTGAAACTGAGAGGTTTAAAGAACAGAAGGAGGAAGTCTGTATGTTAGAATACATAGGAGAATTCTGAAAGTGCCTCTCCATAGCTTGTGATGTGTCTGGCAACAGAGACTGATGAACCTTTCAGCCAGGAGACTATGTGTTGGTGCTCCTACTAACATCAGGTCAACCCTGAAAGGCCTGCTTCAGTGGCTCACATGGAATAATAAAGAAATTCAGAAAAGTGGAGTATCTGATTGAAAGTAAAAACCAGGGAGAGAAAAGCTGTGTCTTCCTAACATGACAAAGCAATGCTAGCACCAAGAGGGGAACAAACACACAGCAGTCTGTTCTGTTGTCACTGAGCTAGAGGATGAAGTAAGCAGCGGGGATGAATTAGAAGATGTTATTGATGAGGTCCACATTGAACCCCTAAGACCTAGATAGCCAATCTGAAAGTCCTAACAAATGTGGTCTTCTCACTTACCCACCAAAATGCAGAAGACAAGCAGATTTCAGGAGGCTGCTCATTGCATTGAAAGGCGTATATTGAGAGAAGTCAGTGTACACCATACTTAGTTCCACATATTATGCATGTGGGAGAGACCCCTCCCTATAGTTAACCTTCCTATTGGCTAGGCCCATAAAAACTGATGTAGGTTCAGAAGGAGCTGACCTACATGCGATAGCATTACTATTACAGCCCAGCTGCAGTTCCTGAACTCCCAATTATGCTCAGGCTCAAGCTAAACAGTTTCCCTATGACTACTGCAGTGTTCAGAGCCAACTCCTCCCCAACTCCCTGTCTTTATTTACGTTGAGTTTACTCTGAAATGCCCCAATTGTCTTTCAAAGGCTGGTGAACCAGATAACAAACATGAGAGATCTGGGTTCTTGGTCTGTGATTCTCAAGACTGGTCTCAAAATTTTTATCTAGTTATTGAATCAGGATATCTGGGGATATGATAGGAAATTAGAGTTGAAGTAAAAATTTCACTGTAATCTAATTGAATGACAGAGGTTCAAGAGGATGTACAGCTCACTACAGCATTCTATTTCTTATGTTTTTAGGATAGAATCATAAAATTTTAGAACCATAGAATGGTCACAGTGCAGAATGAGGCTATTTGGCCCATTGTGACTATGCTAGTTCTCCACAACAGAAACTCAACTCTAAATACGCCTTCACCCTTTCCCGGTTGCTCTATTTCTTTTCTCTCAAGATGACTGTGCAATTTTGTTTTAAAAACCATACTTGATCAGTCTCCACTGCACTCTCACAAAGTGCATTCCAGATTCTAACCACACACTGTATTAAAAAATACATTCTCACTCATATCACTATTGTTTCTATTGCCAATCTCCTTAGATCAATGCCTCCTGCTGCTAAACTCATCTGTAAATGGGAATGGTTTCCCTTTATCTACATTGTCAAAGTTCCAGGATTTTGAATATCTCATTCAAATCTCCTTTTAATAATGTTTTCGAAGAATAATCCCCGATTCTCCATTCCAGTCACTTATGTTAACTCTCTCATTCTTGGAACCATTCTTGTCAATCTATTCTGCATGGTCTCCCAAAACTTCACATCCAATTGTATTAAGATGTGACTGTAATGAGCTTCTTCTGAGGCAGTATTTTGGAATCAAGGATGACATTTTCCATTTGGATTTGTTGCATTTGTGGTTACTCATTTGTGGCTGAATTGATCAGTCCTTCACACTTGATAAAACAAAAAGACTTCCATTTCTTTACACTTTTCATCCAAAGACAGCACCTCTAACATACAGCTGCTTCCCCTCCCCCCCACCCCCCCAGGAAGGCATTGCAGTATCACTTTTGTTTTTTCTGCCATAGAGCGACATGTACCTTATACACACACTTTCACTCTCACTCTGACACTTACACGTATATAATCGCACAAATGCAGAATCTAACATGTACTCACACTCTCACACTTACACACACACTAATCTCACACTCTTAACATCACACAAACATGCACTTGCTCTCACTCACTCACTCTCACTCACTTTACAAACTCATCTCTCATCGACACAAGCACACACATTACCACACACGCTAACAGGCAAAGGTGCTATTTACTGAAACACGATAGACATTGGGAAAGAGGGAATAAAAATTATCATGTGGGTGCCAATCACTTTGTTTTAAATAACAGGATTCTCTGGCTACTTCATTTTCCCAACAGGTCACTAGTTTTGTAATAATTCAAATAACTTGAAACAATATACAGGAACAGATGGCAAAAAGACAAGTAGAACTTCAGCAAAGTCACTCTATTTTAGACAACCCGGCATCAATTGTTAAACCTTTGACCCATTAATTATCACGATATTCTGCCTGAGGAAGAAAGTGGGGACTTTCTTGATGCTGTGACTGGCATTGGCAGACTGAAGTTGAGATGGTATACGCTGGCCGAGTTAAGAATCTGAAACCTAAGACAGGCACTCTGCAATACTCCAGATGACCAACTAATTTGGCTGATTTATGAAGTTTGATGGAACAACTTTATGATTAGGACATTATGATACAATTTTCCCTTTTAGTTCAGTTGTCCCTGCAAGGCCATATCAGAATGAGGTAATAAAACAAAAAACTGGGGATGCTGGAAATCTGGAACAAAAACATAAATTGCTGGAGGAACATAACAGGACTTGAGGCATCTGTGGGGAGAAAACAGAGTTTATGTTCTGGGTCCAATGACTCTTCATCAGATGTTGCCAGACCTGCTGAGTTTCTCCAGCAATTTCTATTTTTTGTGTCAGAATGAGATAGTAATTGAAAAGATGAGGCCAGAAATCTTTAATGTTGGCTTTGAACATAGCAAGGTTTAGTTTAATCTCCTCTTAAGATGTCACGAGGAAAGTTGCGTTTTCATCGTCCACCCTGAATTATCCTGAGAAGGTGGAGGTAGCCTGCTGATGAGCAAATGATTTGAAAGGTGAGTGTTTTGTAGTTTGGCTGAAGGATGTGTGCCTGTGTGTGTTTTTAGATTGAGGTATTGCAGCTCAGAAAAAATGGATAGAATTGTCACAGCAACTCCGGAAAAACGGAAGCTTTGTTAATAGCAGATACAGTGAAACAAATGTGATCATGCTCATTATTTATGAATGGAATTTGCGATTGATTCGATTTGGTTTCTCTACTGCCACATGTATTTTGTTACAAAAATACAGTGAAAAATGTTGTATTGTGTCACCAGCTTCTTAAAATACGGTAAAATAAACCAAAACATAGAATGTAAAGGAGGAAAAATTGAGAAATAAAGAAAAAGCATTCAACTTCACAGTCCTTCTTGTGAAGTACTGCCTCGTGGGCCTGATGGCCAGACACAAGTCCCTGTTGCTGCCACTGGAAAGAAAGTTGCCACTCTTTGGCACCTCCACCGATGCACTCGCTGCTATTAGTCCTCACTGGACCTCATCAATGCAGCCACTGTTGATGCCATGTTGAGACTCATACTGGGCCCAAACTCATTTTCACCACTGCCTGTGTGAACCTACGTTGGATGCAGACACCACCGGGAACCCAAACGTACCCCTGCCAACAGCCATAAATCAGTGCTAGGACCGCTTCAAAGATGCAGAAGCCGCCAGGAACTTAAATCCGTCTCCAATGCCACCACCATAAGTCCTCACTGATAGGCCCTACTTGAGATCACACTGCAGGGGCCTACTTGAGTCTGTGCTGCTGGGGCCCACTCAAATCCACGCTGCTTGGGCTTACTCGAGTCTGTGCTGCTGGGGTCTACTCAAATCCATGCTACTTTGGCTTACTCGAGTCTCTGCTGCGGGTCCCACCCACTGCCGATACTGTCGCTACAACTGAACTTTTTAAAAGAAAATAAAAGAGGAAAAAAAAACAAAAAGAAAAGCTTTTGTAGTGGACAAGCCTTGGGCTCAGAAGCCCTACTCCACCATCATCTTACAGGAACTTACCAAATTGACATGGAATTGTGCTGTGAAATATCATGAAAGTTGTGAACAACAAGTGCAAGCTAAATTGAGGTCAGAGTTCATTAAGGGCAAGTGATAAACATTTTTCCAAGGAGACTTGAGCAATTATTAATGAGTTAATCGATCAAACCGATGAGGAAAACATGATATGGCTGTGATGTTTGCCAGTGGTCAAACTGATCATTTGCTGGAGACTAGATAGTGTCAAGAGAATATATGCATAGCTTCTTTGAATGGAAAGAGTATAAAACAACTTGTCTCATAGCAAAAATGCAGCTGGCTTAGGAACAAGCTCGAGTGATCAATATCTAGAAATTGAGATGGTGCAGGTTGATCACCTGTTCTGAACTCATCTTCAGACAAGTCCGTGGAGATTATTTGGTTAAGATTTTTGTAGTTTTTTAAAAGTGTAGTTTGCTTTCATAAAGAACATTGGAGATATTATATCATTAGATCTGCCTTTGAATTGATATCCAGAGTAAACAGACCAGAGAAAGTGGGAATAAATACCTACACCCACAATAGTGTTAGAATGAATGTAAAATCTCCCACCAGTGGAACAATGGGAAACATTTAGAATTTATTTCTAGTGCATATGATTGATAGAACATGGACTGTTCTACCAGAGCTAGAAAATGTGTTAGAATCAGACTTCTTCAGGTTATTATGGTTAGAAATGGAATATTATCCACCTGTCAGATGGGGAGGGATGAATTGGCACTGCTTGTTTATTAACTCAACATCTCCGCTGAATTCTGAAACAGAAATAGAAATTGCTAGATAAACTCTTCAGGTATAGCAATATCTGTGGAAAGAAATTAGAGTTAATGTTTTGATGGGATCCTGGGAAAGGTGGTATTCAGAATTGATGGTATCTAGGAAAAGGTGGTATTTATGCTGAAAACAGGAGGTCGGGTGGGAGGAATATGTGATAGGTAGAAATGGAGTGCCGGGAGAGAGAGAATAGCAATTGGGCATACAAAGGTGAGCCAAGGAGAAAAGAAAGCTGATAATATGGACTGTTAGTAGGTGAAAGTGGGTTGGCTGTGATAAAAGCAATTTATACAATGACCAGGTCAGCGATGTTCTATAATATATTGAAACCAACTGGCTGTTGATGTATATGTACATTTGAGTAATTGTTCAGCAAAGAATATTAAAGCAAATTCACTTGCAGGAAAAGTTGAGCTTCTTGGGCCTCGACCCAGAATAAGTGGTGATCTTCTTGAAATATTTAAGATTCTGAGGGGGCTTCATGGGTCGATGCTGAAAGGATGTTTTTTTCTTGTGGGCGAACCTAGAACTAGGGGACACAGTTTAAAAGGTTTTCCTATGAACTGCTGCCTCACAGCACCAGGGTCCCAGGTTCGATTCCAGCCTCGGGCGACTGTTAGTGTGGAGTTTGTATATTCTCCCTGTGTCTGCGTGGGTTTCCTCCAGGTGCTCTGGTTTCCTCCCACAGTCCAAAGATGTGCAAGTCAGGTGAATTGGCCATGCTAAATTTCCCATAATGTTACGTACATTAGTCAGAGGGAAATGGGTCTGCGTGGGTAACTCTTTGGAGGGTCAGTGAGGACTAGTTGGGCCGAAGGGTCTGTTTCCACACTGTAGGAATCTAATCTATATAAGGTGGAAATGAGGAGGGGTTTTCAGTGAGTCATTAGTGTTTGGAATGCCCTTCTGTCTTGAGTAGTGGAAATTGGGTCATTGCATTTATTTAGAGCTAAGTCAGACAGATTTTGATTGACAAAGGAGTCAAAGGTTATAAGGGCAGGTGGGAAAGTGGAAATAAGGCCATAATCAGATCAACCATGAACTTATTGAATGGCAAAGCAGGTCTGAGGGGCAGATGGTGTACACCTGCTCCGATTTCTTATGTTACAGGTGTCAGTAAATTTTTTTATTGACTGTTTCACATCCTTATAGAAAAGATTGTCTCCAGTCTATAACACAAGTGGTTTTAGCAGTTTCAAGGAGAACAATTTATTTTATCCCTGTCTTCCTTTTTAAAGTAGCGTTTTCAGTATCCTCACGATACAATGTCAGGGTATTGTCATGTAGTAGTGATTATAGTAGTAAGCTAGAAATTCAACTGTCAGGAATTCTAATCTTGCCACAGAAATTTACTGACTTCAGTGTCAAGTCCTGAGAATGAAAGTATCAGCTTAATGTCCAAAGAATCAGGAAGTGCTTAATGTGCTGCTTGCAGGGTACATCATGTTTGCATCAAGCTGTGACCAGTCACTGCAGCCATTGTATAACTGAAAAAATTTATAAAAAGAAATATTTGAATTGTGATATTAGGTACAGGATACAGAAGATGAGAGAATAATACTAGTACTTGGTAAGAGCCACAGATGATTCATTAAATGTACTTAAGCAATTCATTTTCAGTAATCATTGCATGTAAGGCAAAATATAATGTAATTAATATTTTTTAATCAAGGCTTCATCATTTACTTTTGCAATGAAATTTATCTCATAAATATTGTAATTGAATGTTTTTTAATCAGGGATATCACCATCCATTTTTAAATTAAACTTGTCTCGTACATAATGTAATTAGTTATTTTTTAATCAAGAAAGTCACTGTCCATTTTCATATGAAATATTTTACTGAATTATTTTTTGAACATGCTTCTAAATATGAAAGTGGATAATAGTAATTACACACTGCAGACAGAAACATAGAAATGTGGTGTTCATAATGTCAGGTTGCTAAATCCAATATAAGGGCTTAAATAAGACTGCAGTTCTTTGTAATTAGCAGAAAGTAGCATTATCCAGCATCCAAATTTAGCTATCAAAAATGTATTATTCAAATGTTCTCAAAGCCATGTAATTATTTGGTATGAAAAAGGCTTCCCAGTTGAATTCAACCTTATTTGGAGTATTCTATCCAGCTTTTATCCCAACTGCACAGGGACATAATTGTTGAGAGCCTGTTGCTGGAAAAGCACAGCAGGTTGGGCAGCATTTGAGGAGCAGGAAAATCAGTTTCGGACTGGAGCCCTTTATCTGGAATGCAGACCTCACTGTCTCCTAAGGACATAATTGGTCAACCACAACTCCTGAAAAATGGGTGGATTTAGGTCAGTAGGAAGACTGTAATGTTAAGAATCTGAAACAGATTAGATTAGATTACATTACATTACAGTGTGGAAACAGGCCCTTCGGCCCAACAAGTCCACACCGACCCGCCGAAGCGCAACCCACCCATACCCCTACATTTACCCCTTACCTAACACTACGGGCAATTTAGCATGGCCAATTCACCTAACCTGCACATCTTTGGACTGTGGGAGGAAACCGGAGCACCCGGAGGAAACCCACGCAGACACGGGGAGAACGTGCAAACTCCACACAGTCAGTCGCCTGAGGCGGGAAATGAATGCGGGTCTCTGGCGCTGTGAGACAGCAGTGCTAACCACTGTGCCACCGTGCCGCCCACAACAGGCACACAGCTCGCTTTGAACTCACCCATGTCCAACTTTAAGTGACGTTGGTGACCAGGGGCAGGTGGCCAACCCATTCTCCGGGAGTGGATCAATCACAGAAACTTTTTTTAAGAAGCTTGTGTGCTTTCATTAGGCAGTTTCTGAATTTTCTTGTCACTCATGCTGTCTTGGTTTCCCATGTGTCAGGAAATCCAGCAGGCAAAAGGAAACAAGAAGGGATGGACTCAAAGGGTATATTATTTTACACTTCCTCTGTTTGAGCAGGAGACAGGAAGACTAAAAGACTGTAAGATTTGGAACAGGATTAGGTCATTTGGCCCATCAAGTCTGCTCTGCCATTCAACCATGGCTGATATGTTTTTCAACCTCAAGCTCCTGCCTTCTCCCTGTAACCCATGAACCCCTTAGTAATCATACACCTATCTATCTATGTCTTAAACACATACTCAAAGACTTGTCCTCCACAGCTTTCTGCAACAAGGAGTTCTGCAGATTATTTACCCTCTGGCTGAAGAAATTCCTCCTCATTCTCAACTCTAAACGATCATCCCTTAACTCTGAGGCTGTGCTCTCACATCCTAGTTTCTCCTACTAGTGGAAACATCTTCTCTACAAGCACACTATTCAGTCCTCTCAGTATTCTGTAAGTTTCAATGAGATTTACTTTGTCTTGGGCATATGATTAGCAGTAGAGGATATACCACTATGCAGTATCTACAGAAGAGGCACTGCTCATAGATAAGGGACTTACTGCATACTAGCAATAATTAATAATAACAACTATATTTGGTCAGGCATAATCACTGTAGCCTTAGGAAATTGGTACCGTGTCTCCACCCACAGGAGTCAATGTAACATGAACATGAACCCTTTCAGAACCATAAAGATATAGTCTTGTGTGTCTATTTTTCTCAGAAATTGCATATTACTGAGATGAATTTTATTGAAATTACTTCACAACTGATATGTTGCCTTGGCAATGCAACTGTACATTAAGTCACATGAGAGATGGTTTGTTTCGGATCAACCTTTATAATTCATTCAGCTGGACTAGTTCTGTAGTTACAACATCAATATGTTAAGTAACAATTAATTGTTAAAAAGCACAGAAAAACAACTAAATGATTTATTAGGAGTTCCATTTTGAGAAACCATATAAATTCAAACTGCACAATTTAATTTAGCTATTTAGTCTCGTCTATTTCAGAAGGAAATGCATCAATTTCCTTTCTGATCTGTGTCTTAATTTCAGATGAAGATCATAATGCACAATGTGATTTCTTCAGTGCAGTTTGCATTTATATTCTAACAACATTGTCTAAATAAATGCAAGGTATTGCAGTTCATAAGACAAACCAGGGCAGGACATACACAGTTGATGTTCGGGCCCTGGGGAGGGTTAATAAACAGTTTGACTAGGGGTGCAGGTAGATATTTCCTTGAATGTGAGGATACAGGTAGACAGAGTGGTGAAAAAGGTACTTGGTATGTTTGCCTTCATTAATCAGTGCATTGAGTGCAGGAGTTGGGATGTCATGTTACAGCTGTACAAAACATTGGTAAAGCCACATTTGGAGTATTGCATACAATTCTGGTCATCCTGCAATGGGAAGGTTGTTATTAAACTGGAAGAGGTGCAAGAAAGATTTACAAGAATTTTATTGAACTGGAAGGTTCATCTTATAAGGAGAGACTGCCTAGGCTGGAAATTCTTTCCCTGGATCGTTGAAAGCTGAGGGTTGACCTAATTAATAGAGGTTTATAAAATCATGAGGGGCATGGATCAGGTGAATTGCCAAGGCCGTTTCACTAGGGTGAGGAGAGTTCAAAACTAGAGGGCGTAGATTTAAAGTGAAAGGGGAAAGATTTAAAAGGGACCTGAAGACAATGTTTTCACATAGAGAGTGGTGCATATATGGAACAAGCTGCTGAAGGAGGTGGTAGAGACATGTACATTACAACATTTAAAAGATATATGGAAGGGTACATGGATAGAAAAGGTTGAGAGGAATATGGGCCAAGCACACGCAATTGGGACTAGTTAAGTTTAGGAGACTGGTTGGCATGGATATGTTAGGCTGAAGGGCCTGTTTGCATAAGGTTTGACTCGATAACTCTATTCTGGCATTAATTGATTTATTACAGAATGCAGAATATCATTGTAGCTCTGAATTCTGATTTTCCAAGCATTACTTCTCAGGTCTGGAAATCTAATGATGGAACCAAATCCCCATCAGCTCACTTGAGTGATCACCATTTATGGAAAGAGGCTTGCCATAAACACAGTCCTAGCAACAAAGCTCCTACTCTGTGAACAAGAGCATCCCTACCAGGCTTATGATCAGAAATCACTTCTAAGGAGGTGGTGGGCGGGCGCCTCCTCGTCGTGGACGTCAAATACAGAAACGCTCCCGTGAGACTAATCAACGTGTACGCCCCAGTGGGTAAGAGTGAACGGTTGGCCGTCCTGCAACAGCTTCCACTGCTGCTGGCTACGTCCAGGCCGGTCATTCTGGCCGGAGACTTCAACTGCATCATTGATGCTGATGGACGATCCGGCGGGGGGGACAGTAAACCGGACGCTACGTCCAGGGCCCTGATGGAAACGGTCAAAGACGCCAAGCTGCACGACGTCTTCAGCGCCCCTGCAGACGGAGCGCAGCGTAGATACACCTGGTCACGGGCAGACGGGTCTATCCGCTCAAGGATAGATTACCTGTTTGTGTCCCGAACGCTCTCGGTCAGATCCACCGACGTCAAGCCGGTGTTCTTCTCTGACCACTGCCTCCTGCTGGCCGACTGTCACCTACAGGACGAACAGCGGGCGGGCAAGGGAACGTGGAAACTGAACACTAAGCTGTTGACCCCGGGAAACATCGAAGAGCTCAAGAGGGATTACGCAGGTTGGAGAACCGTGAAGCCCCTCTTTGAGTCTCCAGCGGACTGGTGGGAAACGGTAAAAGGGAACATCAAGAGGTTCTTTATCCTCAAAGGTGTCCAGGAGGCGAGAGAGAGGCGGGGAAAACTGTCCCAGCTCCAGGAAAGTATGCAGAACCTGCTCCTGCTGCAGACGATGGGGGTGGATGTCACGGAGGACCTCAAGGAGGTGAAGGGCCAGCAAGCCTCGCTCTTTGCCTCGGAGGCCTCCAGGATAATCTTCCGGTCCAGGGTCCGCTCGGTGGAGCAGGACGAGACGTGCTCACGTTTCTTCTTCCAGAAGGTGCACAAAGAGAGCTCCGTGCTCAGCAGCCTGAAGAAAGAAGATGGCTCGGTAACGTCATCTCAGGCTGACGTCACGAGGATCAGCAAATCCTTCTACGCCAGCCTGTATGACTCGAAGCCAACCGACAGCGCGGCCTCCCAGTCGTTCCTGTCCTCTATCACGGAGGTCCTAGATGACGGAACACGAGAGAGGCTGGACCAGCCGCTATCTCTGGATGAACTGACCAAGGCCCTCGAGTCCTTCGAAAAGAATAAAACTCCCGGAAGCGACGGCTTACCGGTCGAGGTTTATTCCGCTCTTTGGGACTTGATCGGCCAGGACCTGCTGGAGGTGTATGTCAGTATGCTCCGGGCAGGTACCATGCGTGAATCCATGAGGAAAGGCATCATCACCCTCGTCTACAAGCGGAAGGGGGAGAGGGAGGAAATTAGAAATTGGAGACCGATCTCACTGTTAAATGCAGACTACAAAATCCTGTCAAAGGTCATCGCCAACCGGGTCAGGTCTGCTCTGGGATCGGTGATCCACCCGGACCAAACCTGTGCTGTCCCGGGCAGGAAGATCTCTGAGAGTCTCGCACTCCTCAGGGATACGATCGCCTACGTGCAGGACAGGGGGGTGGACACCTGCCTCATCAGCCTGGACCAGGAGAAAGCCTTTGACAGGATATCGCATACATATATGAGGGATGTCCTCTCCAAAATGGGCTTTGGGGAGGGAATCGGAAATTGGATCAGACTGCTCTACACCAACATTGTCAGTGCAGTCTCAATCAATGGGTGGGAATCAGATAGCTTCCCTGTAAGATCTGGAGTCAGGCAGGGATGCCCCCTCTCACCCGCCTTGTTTGTGTGTTGCATAGAGCCATTTGCCGAATCCATCAGGAAGGATGCGAGCCTGAGAGGGGTGACTATTCCTGGCAGCGGGGGCCTGCAGGTTAAGGCCTCCCTGTACATGGATGACGTCGCTGTTTTCTGCTCGGATCCGCTGTCCGTGCACAGACTCGTGTGCATCTGCGACCAGTTCGAACGGGCCTCGGGGGCCAAGGTAAACCGAGGCAAGAGCGAGGCCATGCTCTTCGGGAACTGGGCCGACCAATCCTCTATCCCCTTCACCGTCAGGACTGACCACCTGAAGGTGCTGGGTATTTGGTTCGGGGGGGCTGGGGCGTGCGCCAAGACCTGGGAGGAGCGGATCAGGAAGATGAGACAGAAACTAGGCAGATGGGGGCAACGGTCGCTCTCCATCGCGGGAAAAAACCTGGTCATCAGGTGTGAGGTCCTCTCAGTATTGCTATATGTGGCACAGGTCTGGCCTATCCCCAGGACCTGTGCCGCCGCAGTCACCCGGGCCATCTTCCAATTCATTTGGAGATCAAAGATGGACCGGGTCCGAAGAGACTCAATGTACAAAGACCGGTGCAATGGGGGAAAAAACACGCCCAATGCCACCCTCACCCTGATGGCCACCTTTGTGTGTGGCTGCATCAAGCTGTGCGTGGATCCCCGGTACGCAAACACCAAGTGTCACTACGTACTGAGGTTCTACCTGTCCCCGGTGTTGCGAAGGATGGGCCTGGCCTCGCTGCCGCGGAACGCTCCGAGTAGTTGGACCGTTCCGTATCACCTGTCCTTCGTGGAGAAATTTATGAGGAAAAACACCTTTGACCACAAGTCCATCAGGAAGTGGTCAGCACGTAGCGTCCTTGAGACCCTTCGGGAAAAGGAGAGGGCGGATCCTGTCGAGCGGTTCCCTGAGCAGACTGTCAAAGCCATTTGGCAGAATGCCTCATCGCCAGAACTTTCCAACAAGCACCAAGACGTGGCTTGGCTGGTGGTGAGAAGGGCTCTGCCTGTGAGATCCTTTATGCACGCCCGGACTCTCTGCCGCACCGCACGCTGCCCTCGAAGTGGCTGCGGGGGGGACGAGACTGTCACACACCTCCTTCTGGAATGTGCCTATGCAGAGGAAGTCTGGAGAGGAATGCAGTGGTGCTTGTCGAGGTTCGTCCCGAGCAGTGCCGTGACGCGGGACTCCGTGCTCTACGGCCTGTTCCCCGGGACTCACACCGAGACGAACATTAACTGCGCCTGGAGGATCATCAACTCGGTGAAGGACGCTCTCTGGGCGGTCCGAAACCTGTTGATCTTCCAGCTGAAGGAGTTGACCCCGACCGAGTGTTGCAGACTGGCACATTCCAAGGTCCAAGACTACGTGTTGAGGGACGCGCTGAAGCTTGGGGCAGCTGCCGCCAAGGCGCGGTGGGGAAAGACCACCGTGTAAGATCGGCCTGCCGAAAGAAGAACAGGGGGCCCATACAGACGTTTTTTTGGGCTCTGCTGATGCCTCAGCCAAATATATGTATATATACAAGATTGAAAAAATGCACAGGATTGTAAAGGACAAGAATAAAGTCGAATCTGTGTTTGTAAATATGGACATATGTATGGCATGATCAAATGTACAGACCATCAAATCATTCTATGAATAAAGTATATTTTTGAAATTAAAAAAAATCACTTCTATAGTAACTGCTAGTTAAGATAAAATTAGGAACAAGTAATGTTGTTGGGATAGAAAGCCACACATCCAAGTTTGCTGATGATATGAAGAAAGATAACATTGTAAGAGTGTAGATAGAAGCATAAAACAACAAAGATGCTTTAATAAGTTAATTGTTTGGCTAATCAGCATCAATGAGTTTCATGTAAATGTAAGGTAACCACCTTTGGACCTAAAATGGATAGATTATTTTCTGAATGGTGAACAGCAGAAAAGCAGAGAAACCCCATAGAATCTTGGTCTATGTTCATAAACTGTTTAAATATGATGAATATGTATTGAAATTGATCAAAAGGCTTCATGGAATGCTGGTCTGAAATACAAAGAGATAAGAAGTCTCCCTTCAACTATGCCAAATCCTGGTTAGACTACACCTGGAGTAATGTGTAAACTTTGGACAACACAGCTTCAAAAGAATACATTGTCCTTTTGAAGGAGCTAGGCCAGAGATTCGTCAGAAGGATTGCTGAATTTGCAGGGTTAAATTGCTAGAGTGGTTACACAATCTATAGTTGTTTTCCCTGGAATTTAGAAGATTAAATGATGATTTTATTGACAATTCAAAATATTAAGAGGGAAGATGTAGGAGAGCGTGAATAAACTATTCTACAGTTTGAGGAGTTTAGGACGAGGTGATATGGTTTGTAAATTAGAGTCAAATCTTTCAGGATTAACGTTTAGAAAGTTATTTATTTTAGGGATGGCAGAAATTTGGAAATCTTTGGCAAATAGCAATTGTTACTTGATAAATTATTAATTTTAAATCTCTGATTTATTGATTTTATTAACCACAGTATTAAGGGATATGTGGAAAAAATAATGCATGGAGTTGTGCCACAAATCAATCTTTATCTAATAAATTGACATAACAGGATTGATAAGTTGAAATGCCTACCCTTATATTCTTATTATATGAGTTCCAGGATGTGAAATAGTTTATTTCTCAAGTCAATGTCAATTTCTCAAGGATCAATCTTTTGGTTTAAGATTTAAGCAAAGCCTGTCAGTTAACTGTCAATCATAATTAACCAGTGCATTTTCCATAGCAATGCTACTACTAATCAGAGTCCACTTGCCAAGCAGTCAGCACACTCATCTCACACAGTATGAATGTTGGTTTTCCTCTTAAACTGATATCATTGCAAATTGTTCTGATGAGTGCAAAATGGAAAGCTTGAACAAAATGTATCTTTTTAAAGTAATTTCTGTCATCAGCAAATTAAGCTACTATAAGTTTGTTCATCACATTCAAGTCATCGATATAATTGTAAATAGTTAAAGTCCCAACACTAGTCTCTTAAAACAGCTTGCTGACTTAAACAAACTACCTATTTATTCTACTCTCTGCTTCCTGGTAGCTAACAAATCTTCTACCTATGCTAACATGTTACCCTTACACCATGAGATTTTACTTTGTGTAGTAACCATTCATGTGGCACCTTATCAAATGCCTGTTGGAAATCCAACTACTGTATATCTACAGGTTTCCCTTTATCTACCTTGGTTGTTACTTCCTGAAACTTCACTAAACTATTTAAACATGAACATGCTTTAGGATGTCCTAGAGTGCTTTACAGCCAATTAAGTAATTTTAAAAGCATTTAAGGAATTGTGACAACCAATTTACAGGCAGCAATGCACCACGAACAGCAATGAGACAATTGCCAGATAATTTTTATTAATGATATTGGTTGAGGGCTAGATATTACCTTGGATATTTCTCCAATGCCACTATTTAAATGAAAAAAGTGGTGTATTTATTTATTCTGTGCCATTATGTCTATTTAGAGGCTTAATAATTACAAACTATCAATTGTTAAATCACATTAATTCCATTAATACCCCTCTGGGTTACAAATCCATGGAAGTCAATACAGTAGGCATATAAAATGACATGTTACAGATATAAATAATATTATGCAGTTTAAAGAACAAGAATAAAGTGTGTTGAATCAAATGACTTCTACATTAAAAGAGTTCTTGGGTAAGGTGGCTGTAGTCAAATGAGGTGATGGCTTTTTTACCCTTGTCTGGAGGGAAATATCCAATGAAATCAGATCAACTCTGCTGTTAACATATTGGTATCAAATCATTCACTGTTCAATCTAACTCAGAATTTCCTCAGGAACTAGATATTTTTGAGCTACATCTGTTCATTCCAGTATTGCTATAATAACCATCATAACTGGTTAGTTGCACAACTATTAATGTTTCTCAGCTGAAAATGTTCTCATGACTTTGGAGAAGCTCAGGTGAATATTTATCCCTTGCTCTGTGTTTTTCTTTCTGATATGCTCATCCCATTCAATGTCAATCACTTCGATGAACAGCTGAGAATGCAGGACCGTGGGAACAGGCAGATCAAGAAGTTAACAACCAGCCACTAATCACCATGACTGTCACAACATCACCACAGATAGAATTTTCAGCTTTCCACAGAGAATAGGCGTTAACTTTCCAATTACATCTTTAAGGAAGTGTCAAGGTTTGCACTTGGCAAGGGAACTAGAGGTGTTAACAAACACTAATTTGCAACTTTTGCAGCTACATGCTGAACAAGGAAATGGTTGCCTAACTGAATAAAACTGAGTATTGTTTGAACAACTGTTAACATTTGGTGTTTGATCTGATATGTATTTCATTTGTAACTTTACATCTCCTACAAATTACACTTTGAGGTGCTATCTTGTTGAAATGCAGGCAATCCAGGTGGCAGCTTTGGTTCAGCAATTGTGCACTTGTCCCTCGGAGTCAGAAGCTTTTGGGCTCTAACCCCTGTCTGTGACTTGAATGCATATTCTGTAAGACCACCATCTTGACAGCACTGAAAGAGTTATGTGCTGTCAAGCGTGACATTTGGATGAGATGAGAACACTACAAGCCAATGTGTACTCTCACGTGGTCATAAAAGATAATATTGCCCTATTTTAAAGAGAGTTCAGAGAGGTTTGCTGTTCTGATGATATTTATACCTCTGACTAAAATCAGTAAAATCAGATCATTTATCTTATTTATGTTTCTGGAATTTTGTTGAACACAAATTGTCTACTTTATTTCCTTACAGTGGTGACCATACTTCATTACATTCATTGACTATGAAGTGCTTTGGTTAATCCAGACATTGTAAAATCTGCTATACACAAATGTATATCCTTCTTTGATATGATAACTTGTAAACTTGTGACTCCTTAAAAACCATGATGGCTGATGGACAGAAAATGTGGTGCTGATCATAAATAATTCTGTTAAATTGTCAAAATTCTTGCACAACACCGAGTACAGGATGAAATGTCCTCCAATGAAATATTGGGAAGACTGAGGCCATTTTTTTTCCTCACTAAAACTGTGTTTCATATATTCCTCTCCCATACTCTTCCCTGGAAACTGTCTGAGGTTGTACCAGACTATTCAAAACTATGGTGTCATATTTGTCTTTGAAATGAGTTTTCAATCACATATTCATGTTCTCGCTACTCCTACATGGACTGAGTTTCACCAGAAATCACCTAAGTGCTAACTTTACTGGAGGTTTTCCCTCTTGCCAGAGGCAGAAGTTCTTGTCACTGCCAACATCTCCCATGGTTCCCAGCCCCGTGCCATTTTAAAGCCCAGATATGCGCTGCCTGCCAGGAGCTGCCCTTCACAGTGCA
Source organism: Chiloscyllium punctatum (assembly GCF_047496795.1). Classification (NCBI taxonomy): domain Eukaryota; kingdom Metazoa; phylum Chordata; class Chondrichthyes; order Orectolobiformes; family Hemiscylliidae; genus Chiloscyllium; species Chiloscyllium punctatum. The sequence goes on along the minus strand of NC_092740.1, from coordinate 44,321,894 downwards.
AGGTGTATGAAGGGAACTTTAAAAAGGAAATGCTTCTCAGGACATTTCTGTGTCACAACTTCATTGTAAATGCAAGTGTACCTTCATAATATTATTCTATTTATGAAACAAACTATGCAGGTTACCTATCCTTAATATCATCCCATCCTGGGATCCTATCAATGTAAGTGCTACTCTTGCCCTGATGCCGAGTCTAACTTAATATCTGTTCAATGTGCAATGTTCGGCCATCACAAACAGGATAGTCTTCAACCAGCTGAATTTATTAACTTGTTTCAGCAACAGCAGAAGTGAATAATAAACCAACAAAAGCTGCGTGCGCCTCTGGAACAGATAGGCACTGCTCACCTTCTGAGCAGGAATAACTTTTCAGTTGTTGAGTGATCACTGCATCCAGCTCTCACCTCCTGGGATTGGGTCTGGCTGGCTTATTACACTTGAGGCTGCACCACTCTGGAAGATGCCTTCCTCCTCCTCAATGTTCTCAGCTCCCTTTTAGGAGGATTGCTACTGCTCTCCCATCTCATCAAAATCTAGCACATCCTCTCTTTGACTGCAGAGCACAACAAACAAGGATTATGAGGCACACTGTGTCTGGGATGTACTGCACGGCCACCCCAGATGAATCCAGGAGTTGGAATCTCATCATCCACAGGCCTGTCATCTTACTCTATGATGGCCTGTTTGAAGAATGGACCGAATTGTATCAGGTAGGGAACTGCATAATGGAGTCATCGGCCATGGTTATTGTGGTTAGCCTAGGTCTCCCAGTAACCAGCTTTGCAAAACAGCCTGCCTTGACAGTATTTATCACTCCTCCACACAATGGGACATGGAAGACTCTGACAAGGAGAGTTATAGGTGATTCCACGTGGATCTTTGACTGAAGGACCTTAATGCATTGTCTGCAGTCACCCTTAATTCAGAGTGCCTCAAACAGCCAATGAATACGTCCAAGCCCTTGGATTGATAATGGATGCTGCCCTTGACTTACTGTGCTGATGCTCCCTGAGAGAAAGCTACCTCTATTAACTTAATTGAGAACTACTTCCCTTAGACTTTGCCATTTGGTAGAGTTCCTCAACGTAGTGTTCTAAGTCCAACAATCTTCAGCTGCTTCATCAATGATTTTCTGTCCATCATAACATCAGAAGTGGGGATGTTCACCAATGGTTGCACAATGTTCGACACAAAATGCGACTCCTCAGACACCGAAGCAACCCGTGTTCAAATACAACAAGATCTAGACAGTATCCAGGCTTGGGCTAACAAGTGGCAAGTAACAGTTGTGCCTCATAAATGCCAGGCAATGTCTATCTCCAATAAGAGACGATCTAAGCACTTCCCCTTGACATTCAATGGTGTTACCACCACTGAATTCCCCATTATCAACATCCTCGGGCTTATAATTGACCAGAAACTCAACTGTACTCACCATATAAACACAGTTGCTACAAGAGCAGTTCAGAAACTAGGAATATGACATGGCCTCAAAATTAGGGGGAGTAGATGTAGGACAGAGATGAGGAGGAACTGCTTTTCCCAGAGAATAGTGAATCTATGGAAGTCTCTGCCCAAGAAAGCAGTAAAGGCAGCTTCATCAAATATATTTAAGATGGGTTTTTTCCAGGATAAGGGAATTAAGGGTTATGGACATAATGCAGGTAGGAGGAGCTGAGGTGACGGATATATCAGCCATGATCTTAATGAGTGGCGGAGCAGGCTCCATGAGCCAAAGGATCTATTCCCGCTTCTATTACTATGAAACTAAGAAATTATGCATATTTCAGTGAGTAAGTCACGTTCTGACTCCCCAAAGCCTCTCTACCATCTGCAAGGCACAAAATAGAAGTGTGATGGAACTTATCTGAGTGGGTGTGGCTTCAACAACATTCAAGAAGCTTGACACCATCCAGGAAAAAGCAGCCCACCTTACTGGCACCACATCCACAAACATTCACTCACTCCATCACTGACGCTCAGTAGCAGCAGTGTGTACTATCCACAAGATGCACTGCAGAAATTCACCAAAGATCTTTAGACAACACCTTTCAAACCTATAATCACTTCTATTTAGATGGTCAAGGGCAGCAGATACATGGGAATGCTAATACCTGCACTTCCCCTTCAAGCCACTTAACGTCCTGACTTGGAAATATAATCGATGTTCCTACACTGTCACTGGTTCAAAATCCTGACACTCCCTCCCTAATGGTATTGTGGATCTACCTACAGCAGATGGACTGCAGCTGTTCAAGAAGGTAGTTCACCACCACCTTCTCAAGGTCAGCTAGGACCAAGAAATAAACACTGACCAGCCAGCAATGCCCATGATCAGAAGCTACAAAAAAAATGAGTTTGCCACATCTTGGTCTGAGATTGACAGAGCATCGTGCCATTCAGTAACACTTCCATCCCTGGGAGTGATGGCGATTAATAACCATGATAGGGCTTTGTGTTTACACTAAACAGCAAGGCAAAGCAGAAGTATTCTAAACTTTTATTGATTTAGTAAAGCGCAGAGTTCAAAGCTGTGCAGAGCAATGATACTGTGAGCATGGAAGTAGGTGTAAAGTGAATAAGCATTAAGATAGTAAGTGAGGAGTCCTGAAATAGGCCGTGATCGAATCTGTGAGAGAGGTCCTTGGCAGCAGCTCTCCAGTGAAATTGGCGCACTCCAAAATAAATTATTGAATTGCAGAATCATAAGTGGGTTAGAGATGGGCATGAGGACGTGATGAAATTGGTATGTATCCAACACCAATGTCCTCCCTGCCACAGCTAATTAAAAAGTGGTTGGAAGTTCTGCGAATTGGCACAGGATCTGAAAGGTGATCTCTCTTCACAGATGCTGCCAGCTTGTCCAGCAACTTCTGTTCAGGTTCCTGATTTACAGCACCTGCAGTTCCTTCTGTCTTCACTGTAAGCAATAAGGAGCCAATCACAGATTTTCTTGAGCTAATTAAGGAGAAACGTTATTGCTTGCTAACAGTCCTGTTTTCTAAGTTAGAAATACTTACTTGCTGCCAGGTACTATTCAAAAGATTTGCAGTCCAACATTTCGGGTGACCTTGCAGAAAGTTAAAATCACCAATTGATTTTTGACAGCAAATGCTAACTGAGGACCACAATAAAGCAAGCACTACTGTCAGTGTGAAATGCTGATGCTTGGTACTGATTTAATTGCCCCTTAAGAAAATCAAAGGAGAATTCCAATGCAGAATTCATGGTGAAATGCTCAGGAATAGTAAAATGATAGTTTTATATCAGAGAATGCAAAACTACAACCTGGGACTGTTGCAGGGTGGAGGATATACCTTCAGTAAGAAAAAGAGAAACAACTTCTACTTAGATTGAACCTTTAAGATAATAAAACATCCCAAGACACTTGACAGACATTTTATAAATAACATTGGACACTGAGCATATAATTGAGAGTGTGTTGCTGGAAAAGCACAGCAGGTCAGGCAGCATCCGAAGAGCAGGAGGATTGATGTTTTGGGCCAGAATTATGGCGTTATATGGCCTATATGGCAGGAATGAGACCTTTCTGAACATATAATGCCATATTTAAGGCAGATTATGGGAAGGTTTTAAGGCGGAAAGAGAGATAGAGAAACAGAATGAGAGAAGCTGAGAATCTGAGCAGCTGATGGTAAAGGTGTTCAATTGAAAGCAGACATCTGGAAATCAAAAATGGATGACTACAGATCCCTTGGAGGGTGTGGAGTTGGAGGAGATGACGGAGCTATGAAAGAGTGAAGACCAGGGAGGAATTTGAAAGCGAGGGTGCGAATTTTATAATTAAGACATTATTTTACTGCAAGCTAATGACATTAAGTCAGGCACAGGAATGTTGGGCAATCAGGACTTGATGAAAGTTAGAAAATATGTACCAGAGCCTGAGATGACCTCAAATTTCCAGCAGCAGGAATCTGGGAATGCCAGATAGAAGTGCGTTGAAGTAGTCAGGATTAGAGGTAGTAGAGAGATGGATGATGGTTTCATCCTTAAAAGTATTTAAACCTTTGTTGCAACCAACTGGCAGGTTAAAAACAGGGGAGCTGATTCACATCCAATATAATAGACCATTGAGTAACAAAAGAACTGGTGTAGTGGAAATAAATTGTTCCTTCAAAAGCCATTCTTTAAAAAAAAACAATGCAAAGATTTTCTTGGGTCCATAAAACAGAAGTCCTAAGATTGCAATGGTGTCCTAGAAATGGAGCAGCAAACTTATGAGAAGTTCTTGGAAGAATTAAAAGGTTTAGCTCAATATGTAGAGAATGGGTTTCAGCCAAGAACCAGGAAAGCAGAAATTCCAAAGCAAGACATCTACAGCTAAGCATTGAGGATACTGAAATGGATACATTAAATTTGGAACAGTGGAGATGAGAGATAGAATTCCAGTAGATAAAATGGGAAAGAGAATTCCAGGAATGGGAAAAGGAGAGAAAGAAAGTGACAAGAAAAATATAGATCGAGAGAGAGAGTCTGGATCAAGAACAGAAAAAGACGGAGAGAATTCCTGGAAACAGAAGTAGAAAGAGAGTTTAAACTGAATCAGTTCAAGCTGAGGAGGTAAACCAGAGTGCCCTTTGAATATACCTCTGGTGAGGGAATCATTCCTAACTCAGACTTAAATCATAGAGTATTCTAGCTGATCCATTTAATGGCCAAGTTGGATGAAGAAAAGGTGGATGTCTTCTTTAATTCTTTCAAATGACTATACAGTAGTTAACATGCCTTGCCCAACACTGGGCAGTGTTTTTGCAGAGCAAGCCCATGGAGAAGGTACACAGAATTTACTCCATCTTATCTGAGGAGAGTGTAACCATTTATGAGGTAGCAAATTAAGTACATAGCAGTTTGACCCAGCAAAGATTCCATAGCTTCAAAAAATGGCCTGGCCAGACATATCTGCAAGTTGGCAGCTTATGGAGCCCACTTTTATCTGATGAGTATGGCCACTTAAAATTGCTAATTCAGCACTGTCCAGGGATTTAATTGACTGTCTCCTGGTCATATTGGATTCGGATCAAAGCAGGCAGTACAATTAGCTGCTGAGTCATTGAAGGGCCAAGAAAGAGGTCAATACCCTGACACAAAATGGAGAGAAAATGGGAGCAACGACCTTTAGAAAGCAGAACCAGGCAGGAGACAGGACCTGAACAGGAGACAGGACTGGTGCAGGAAACAGGACTGGGGCAGGAGACAGGACCGAGGCAGGAGACAGGACCGAGGCAGGAGACAGGAGCTGAACAGGAGACAGGAGCTGAACAGGAGACAGGAGCGAGGCAGGAGACAGGACCAAGGCAGGAGACAGGACCGGGACAGGAGACAGGACCGAGGCAGGAGACAGGAGCTGAACAGGAGACAGGACCGAGGCAGGAGACATGGCTAGGGCAGAAGACTGGACAAAGCCAGGAGAGTGGACCTGAACAGGAGGCAGGACCTGAAGAGGAGAATGGACCAGGGCAGGAGACTGGGCCAAGGCTGGAGACAGGAGCTGAACAGGAGACAGGACTGGGGCAGGAGACAGGCCCTAAACAGTAGACAGGACCATGGCAGGAGACAGGACCAAGGCTGGCGACAGGACCAAGGCTGGAGACAGGACCGAGGCACGAGACAGATAGAAAACTACCCCAAATGGTTCCTGTGCAAAAAGCCAAGTTATGCAATCAACAATTATTGTTTCTTGTGTCTCACAGAAATTTGTTTGTAACATTAAAGGTTTTCAGTGTCTGCTCAATGATCGGCCAGGAACGTTGTCAGCGGTTTGTGTTCAAAGAAGCACAATGGAGCAGTGAGCAATGATGATGTAAAACAGCCAGAGAAAGAAATTGACATTCTCTGTGACCCTGGGAGGTCACAAACCTTGCAAGTGGTGAAAATGAAAGATTTTCCATCAGAAAGCAAGTTGAGTTTCAGTCTACTCACAAAAGGGCTCACAGGAAAATGTATGGATCTGTCATTGGTGCAAGATTACATTCAGAGTGAAATTGTTATAAACCTAGTAATAGAGGGTCTATGCCAACTATAGCAAAGCCAGGGAGAGATACTTCAATGGCAAACAGCCTTACTGGTAGCGAGGTATTACTTTATGAAGAAAAGGACAGTCCAGACAAAGGGACAATCAGGGATGTTTCTTATCATCCTTTTGTACCATGCCGTAACCTCTTTTAACTTTGTGTTTGGCCCAAATGTTTGTGACTGCCCAATTGTTGTATATTAGATTTCATGTCTTTTTCTGGAGTTGGCAAGTAATTAACTTGCTTTTCTTTCACTCCAGAAAACCTTGTAATTCATTCCTTATTGCTTGCAATGGAATCCTCTTGCAGTGGAAACAATTAACCACAATCTAATTGATGGAAGTCATAGCCTCATCCTAGCGAGCACTCAAGCTTTCGTAGTGACCAACCAGGGAGGTTCAAAAGAGAGGAGCTGATTTACATATTCTCACTCAGTCAGAACAATTGTGCATTTGCCTACTTTAGACTACCATATCCATATAGTGTATCAGCTGAGGGAGTCTCCAAGGAGAACAAAAGAGCCATGTTTTAAAAGCGCATGTTATTCTGATTCTGAATGCTTTGCCGGATCTTACTGTTTCTTCCCAATAGCTTGACAATGGTGATCAAGATGGGGATAATATAAAATGTTGCTTTCAGGTATACAACTTTACAAAGGTGTTTGAATATTTCATGAAGACCAATTCTTAAATTTGAGATTTAGGGAACACATTGAGGCTGATACCAGTTGTTAGACACATGGGAGATACTTGAATAGCAACGGGAAGGCCTGAGCATGCAAAAACAATTTTTTTTATGCAGCTGGCAACAAAATAAACCTGATCATTACAGAGAAGTTCTCTTTGAAAAGAACTAGATCCTGGATCCTGCATTATCACCGTGTTACTAATAAATGAGGCATTGTCAATGCCAATTTACCATGTTTTGATCTGCATTCAGAGGCATTATCTGTATTCCAAATTGATAAAAGTGGCTATAATGTTTCAGAGGTGTAATGATAGTCTTCACAATTGCAATAATGAAAGGAAAAAGGGGAAAGATTAAAAGAAAAGTTTATGACCTTAATGCCTGGACAAAGTGATTATGACGCAGCAAAAAAATGCACTATCCACCTATTTCATGATTAAGGAAATTATGAAATATTAAATGTTTGTCTTTCAACACATCAATTAAGAAGCAAGTGAGGCAATTGGCCAATGTGGAATATAATTGAGGCAATTTGTATTCTAAGTCATTTCTCAAGAATGTGACCATCATCAGTTTCCACACAGCTAAAGGTGTGAACATGATTGGAGTCACATGCACAGTTCATATGGAAAATAACAACGTTCTCAAATACACACATCCACTTCACTGACATCAACAAACTGAAAGGTGGTACATGTAAGCTGCTTGTAGAACCCAATATGCATCAATGGTGATGAATACTATTTTGTGTGAGAAAACAGATCCAAAATTGGCTTAATAGCAGGAAATGGAGGGTGATGGTCATAGGTTGTTTTTGTGACTCAAAGCCTATGTCAAGTGGCATACTGCACGATTCAGTTCTGGATCCTTCACTACTTGTAGCGTCCATTGCTACTGTAGACATGAGTGTAGGAGATCTGATCAGTAAATTCATAGATGGTGTGAAAATTAATGGTGTGATAAATAGCAAGGAGAAAGCCTTAGGCTACAGGACGGTATAGGCAGAAGTGAGTACGGAATATGCTGGAGATTAGAATGGTGCTGGAAAAGCACAGCAGGTCAGGCAGCATCTGAGGAGCAGGAAAATCAATGTTTCAGGCAAAAGCCCTTCATCAGTATGTCAGATTCCTGCCCCTTAGATGCTGCTGGACCTGCTGTGCTTTTCCAGCATCACTCTAATCTTGACTATATTGGATGATATAGACAGGCTGGTCAGATGAGCTGAACAGGGCTACATGGAACTTAATCCTGAAAAGTGTGAGGTGATGCATTATGGGAAGGCCATCAAAGCAATAGAATATACACTGAATGGTAGGACCCTGGGAAAGATGATGGATCATATTGGTGCACATGTCCATTGATCCTTGAAGGTTACAGGATAGATAAGGTGGTTAAGAAGAATATGGAATATTTGCCTTTATTAGTTGGGAGGTTGAATACAAGAGCAGGAAAGTTATGATGGGGCTGTACAAGATATTAGTTAGGCCATAGATGTAGTACTATGTGTAGTTCTGGTCACCATACTACAGGAAGGATGTGATTGCACTAGAGAGGGTATGGAGGAGATTGACCAGGATGTTACCTGGGCTGGAGCTTTTCAGTTTTGAAGTGGGACTAGATAGGCTGGGGTTGTTTTTCTTAGAGCAGTGAAGACTGAAGTGGAACCTCACTGAGATATATAAAATTATAAGGGGCATTGATAGGATAGTTAGGAAGAAACAGTTCCCTTTTGTAGAAGGGTCAATAACTAGGGGCCATAGATTTAAATTAAAGGGCAGGAGGGTTAAAGGAAATTGAAGGAAGAGTGCTTTCAGAAGGTGATGGGCATCTGGAAAGCTGAGAAAGGAGAGAATCATCACAGTAATGAAGAACTATTGAGACAATCACTTGAAGTAACATTGCATAAAAAGCTATGGGCCAAATGCTGGACAATAGGACTAGAGTAGCTATGTGGTGATGACTGGTGTGCTTACAATGGGCTGAAGGTCTCTTTCTGTGCTGTAAAACTCTGTGACTCTATGACCAGAGCATCAACTGTGATGACATGAGGTCAACAAACTAAGCCATACAATGAAAAAGGCACTTGACACCAACAATGGGATGTGGGAGTCACTGGCAAGGCCAGTATTTGTTTCTCTTGAACTGAGTGGCTTACTCTTCAGAAGGCATTTAGAGTCAGCTGTATTGGTGTAGGTCTGAAGTCATATGTAGGCCAGACCAGGAAAAGGTGACATATTTTCTTCTGTAACAGACATTATTGAACCAGATGGATTTATGTAAAAATTGATTGTACTTTGATAGTCACCCTTAATGAAATAAGCCTTTAACTCCAGATTCATTAATTGAAGTTAATTTCCCTCATTTGCAATGCTGAGACTTGAACCCATATCCCAAGAATATTAGACTTGACCTGGCTGGATTTCTATGCCAGTGACATTATAACTGCCACTATCTCTCCCAAGACTTGCTTTCCATGTTATATGACGTTAATGCAGGGTACCAGAAAGTTCAAGATATATTATGGAATTCAAAGCTGAACTTTTTCAATTCAAGAGATCAAACCTTTGCATGAACTCAACTGCACAAAGGCACGCTAATCATGAGTGGTGATATTCTCATCTCCGATAGCACTGAAAGTGACTTCAAGACATGGCCACATGCCTACACTATCTTAGAGAAAGTAACCTCACTCTGAATAAAAACAAGTGCTTATTGAATGAAAACTGGATCGAATTGTCATTTCACCAATGTAGCAGCATCACCTGATCCATGGGAAGCTGAAGCCATCGCAAAGACTGTACATCCTACAACCATGTGGGAAGTCAAGAATCTGCTGAGACTCATCAAGTACTATAATTCCTGACCTTGTTTCATTACCTCATCCTAGATGTGATCTTATACAAGAGACATGCTGTACATCTCTACGACTCTATGATGACCAAGTAGGAGGGACAGTAGCATACAAACATCTTACATCTTCATCTCTGTCTGTCATTTTAGAATAATAACTGATCACAGTTCCCATTTGTTCAACAATGCACACAACAAACCACTTGTTCATTCAAACTGCAGGAGTACTAGCTCCATGGTAACTATTAGTAAGGCAAGCTGATCCCTGTGGACTGTTTCTTGTGACATTCATTACCAACAATCAGTCCTTTAGGTTGTGAAAAAAAGATGGACAAACTGCATCTCAACTGCATAAACTTAAATATGGTATTATAGTCACTAAAACTAATATATATCAAAGCAACAACAAAACAAGATGTCACACTGAAATGATGTAAGACACCAACTTAATCACAAAACTGAAAAGAGACGAACAAGAGAATGTCAACAAACAAATTGCTCAGAGTAGTAAGTTTTCACCATATTCAAAATGAGCTCATCATTCCAGCCAAATCCAAGCTTGTCTTTTGTGGTAACTGTGATGTCACTCCCCAATCATTGATAGAACGTTTTGGAGATACAGCATGTGGAGGTTGCAGGGAATTGTTGAAGCAAAACTACACATTAAGGAAAAGAATTGACTGGATGGGCAGAACACAAAACCAACCAATGTTTGCCATTTAAAGTAACAAGATTAAATCTTCGTGATCCTCGGGACTATGGATAGATGTTAAGGTTGATTTTGCATACCTGCACATTGGTGAATAGCTGCCACGGACAACTACAGTAGATACCTAGTCATAATAACAGATCTGTCAACTTCATCAAAATATAGTTATCCCGAAACCAGACCAGATCTAAGCTGTGAATGGAGGGCCACAAATAGTAAAAAGTGACAATCAGCTCTCAATAAATCGCTAGGAGAAAGTGAGGACTGCAATAGCAATGAATTTAGTAGATTTGCAAAGTTCACTCATTAAAAAATGCATCAAGTTAGCCAATAGAGAAGTCTGAATGATTTATGAATATTCTGAAAAAACGCTTTATATGAAGCTAGAGCTGAGATCAAATCATGGAAGCAAGAGTTGTATTGCTTTCTTCACAATTACAGTGTGATTCCTCACTCAGCTACTGGTAAGCCTTCAGCTCTACTCAAATTTTCATATCCCCCATGCACACGTATTCCTAAGCTACTGCATAGAGTTAAGATAAACATATATGCAAATATAATGCAGAACAGCAGGATCGATTGGAAAGAAATATTAAATTTAGAGTCACCCCCTCTAAAACCAGGAGACAAATGCTGGTTAAATGTTGTGGTCATTTTAGAAAGTAAACAACACCATTGATATTCAGCTCTCTGATGTGACCAGTTAACACAAAAGAATCAATGGTCACTGATAAACACGGGTTGTAAATTATCACATGAAATGAATCCTTCTTCAAAAGCACCAAAGCACCCTGCATAAACATTCCATCCAGTTGAGTTAGTGACATCTTAGATGAAGAACAAGTTAAACTATAACTATGACTATGCTTGATGTCAAGACAATATTCTACTTGTGAGAGAAAACATTTGCTTTACTTAAGCAGTTATGTTACAAATTAAAGTATATTCAATTGGTGAACAGATCTATCTAATTTAATATGACTGAATGCATTATAAAATTAATTCAAATATTAGAATGCATAATAGAATTACTAGTGGAATTGAATGTGGCACGATGGCTCAGTGGTTAGCACTGCTGCCTCACAGTACCAGTGACCTGGGTTCAATTCCCACCTGAGGTGGGAATGTGGAATTTGCACATTCTCCCTGTGTCTGTGAGGGTTCCCTTCCACAGATGTGCAGGTTAGGTGAATTGGTCATGCTAAATTGCCTGTAGTGCTAGGTACATTCATCAGGGGTAAAGGTAAAGTCAGAAAGCAAGGAATCTGTGAGGGTGGAGTTGAGGAACTGCCAAAGGAAAAAGAGCCTGATGGAGGTTATGTACACGTTTCCTAGCAGTAATCAGGATGTGCGGCAGAAAATATATGAGGAAATAGAAAAGGCATGTAAGAAAGGCACTGTTACAATAGTCATGGGGTTCTTCAATATACAAGTAGACTGGAAAGATCAGGTTGATAGCGGTTTCAAGCAAAGGAAGTGGTGGAATGTCTACAGGTTGGTTTTTTGGAGTAATTTGTGGTATAGCCTATTAGGGAATAGGATTCTGGATTTGGTGATGTGTAATGAGACAAAGTGAGTTAGGGAGTTTAAGCTGAAGGAACCCCTGGGGGCAGAGACCATTATAGAATAGAATTCACCTGCAGTTTGTGAGGAAGAAACTGGAATCAGATGTCACAGTATTACAGTTAAATAGACTAACTATAAAGACATGAGGGAGGAGCTGACCAGAGTTGATTGGAAGGGGAGCCCAGCAGGGAAGACAATGAAGTAACAATGGCAGGAGCTACTGGGAGAATTCAGGAGGCACAGTAGAAATTCATCCCAAGGAACATACAAGGAGAGGACGAAGCAGCCATGGCTGACAAGGGAAGTCAGGGAACAAAAAGTGTAAGAAAAAGCATACAATGTGGTGAAGATTAATGGGAAGCCAGAGGATTGGGAGTCTTTAAAAACCAGCAGAGGATAGCTGAAAAAGCAAGGGGGCGAGTGTAGAAGATGAAATATGAGGGCAACTTACCTACTAATATAAAAGAAGATTGCAAGAGTTTTCTTAAAATATCTAAAAAGTAAGAGAGAGAGGCAAGAGTGGACATTGGACCACTGGAAAATGGGACTGAAGAACTAGTAACAGGGAACAAAGAAATGGTGAAGGAACTGAATACACACTTTGCATCAGTTTTCACAGTGGAAGCAACAGTAATATACTGGAACTACAAAAGAGTCAGGGAACAGAGGTGAGTGTAGTGACCATCATAAAAGAGAAGGTACTGGAGCAGCTGAAAAGCCTGAAAGTGAATATATCCCCCAGACTGATATATCCCCCAGACTATATCCCCCAGAATATATCCCCCAGACTACACCCTGAATTTCTGAAAGAGATAGGTGAGGAGATTGTGAAGATATTGATGGTGATCTTTCAGGAATCATTGGAGTCAGGGAGGGTCCCACAGGACTACAAAATGGCTAAAGTAACACCTCTGTTTAAAAAAGGAGGGAGGCAAATGCTAGGAAATTATAGGCTGGTTGGCCTGAACTCGGTCATTGGTAAGATTTTAGAGTCCATCATAAAAGATGAGATTGTGGAGTACTTGGAAGTGCATGGTAAAATAGGGCTGAGTCAGCACAGCTTCGTCAAGGGGAGGTCATGCCTGATAAATCTGATAGAATTTTTTGAGGAGGTAACAAGCAAGTTAGATGAAGGAAAGCCAGTGGACATGATCTATTTGGATTTCCAGAAGGCCTTTAACAATGTGCTGCACAGGAGGCTGCTAAATAAAATAAGAAGCCATTGTTTTGAAGGTATGGTACTGGCATAGACAGACTAATGGCTGACTGGCAGGAGGCAGAGACTGGGGATTAGGGGATCCTTTTCAGGATGGTAGCCACTGACTAGTGGAGTTCCATAGGAATCCGTATATTCATGTTATACATTAACAATCTGGGTAAAGTAACTGAGACCATTGTTGCTAAGTTTGCAGATGGCACAAAAATAGGTGAAGGGACACAGTGTTGAGGAAGTGGGGAGGCTGCAGAAGGAATGAACAGTCTAGGAGAGTGGGTAAAGAAGTGGCAGGTAGAATACAATATGGGAAAGTTTGAGGTAATGCACTTCAGTAAGAAGACTGGAGACATTGATTACTTTCTAAATAAGAAGTGCTTTAAAAATCTGAAGCACAAAGGGAATTAGGAATCCTAGTTCAGGATTCTGTTAAGTTTAAGTTTAATGGCCTCCCACCCAGCCCATACCCCACTCCCAGCACCTTTCCTTGCCACCTCAGGAAGTGCAAAACCTGTGCCCACATCACTCCCCTCACCTCCATCCAAGGCCCCAAGGAATCCTTCCACATCCGTCAGAAATTTATCTGTACCAGGTGTGATCTCCTCTACATTGGGGAGACAGGACTTTTTGCGGATCGTTTCACAGAACATCTCTGGGACACCCACACCCACCAACCCCACTGCCCTGTGGCTGAACGCTTCAACTCCCCCTCCCACTCTGGCAAGGACATGCAGGTCCTGGGCCTCCTCCACCCCCAAACTGTTACCACCCGACAACTGGAGGAAGAAAGCCTCATTTTCTGCCTTGGGACCCACAGAATAAATGTGGATTTCAACAGCTTCCTCATTTCCCCTCCCTCCACATTATCCCAGTCCCAAGCCTCCAACTTGATACCACCCTCCAGATCTGTCAATCATTTCCCCCCTCTGACTTATCACCTTCTCCCTCACCTTCATCCACCTATCGCTTTCTCAGCTAGCTTCCCCCTAACCCCACCCCCTCCCATTTATCTCTCAGCCCCAGCTCACAAGCATCATTCCTGAAGAAGGGCTTATGCCCAAAATGTCGATTCTCCTGCTTCTCGGATGTTGCCTGACCTGCTGTGCTTTCTCAGCAACATACTTTCAACTCTTAACTTGCAGAGATGTATTGTTGAGGCTTTATAAGGGTCTGCTCACACTGCATTTGGAATGTTGTTAGCAGTTTTGGGCCCTCTAACTAGGGAAGGATGTGCTGGCTTTGGAGGGGATTCTGGAGGAGGTTAACAAGAATGATACCGAGAATAAAAGACTTGTTATATGAGGAGTGATTGAGGACTCTGGCTTTGTACTAGATGAAGTTGAGAAGGATGACCAGTTATCTCATTAAAATTTACAAAATACAAGAGGCCTAAATAGAGTAGTTGTGGAGAAGATGTTTCCATTAATAGAAAAGACTAGGACCTGAGGGCCTCAGAGTGAAGGGACAATCCTTTTGTACTGAGATGAGGAAGAATTTCTTCAGCTAGAGAATTGTGTATCTGCAGAACTCATTGCTGCAGGATGCTGGGGAAGCCAAGCCATTAAGTATATTTAAGACAGAGATCGATATTACTTAGATTTACTTACAGTATGGAAACAGGCCCTTTGGCCCAACAAGTCCACACCGACCCATCGAACCACCCAGTCCCATTCCCCTACATTTATCCCTTCAGCTAACACTACAGGCAATTTAGCATGGCCAATTCACCTGACCTGCACATTTTTGGACTGTGGGAGGAAAGCGGAGCACCCGGAGGAAACCCACGCAGACACGGGGAGAATGTGCAAACTCCACACAGTCAGTCTCCTGAAGCGAGAATTGAACCCGGGTCTCTGGCGCTGTGAGGCAGCAGTGCTAACCACTGTGTCACCCCTTGTTCTTGATTAGTAAGGGGATTAAAGATTCTGAGGAGAAGGCAAGACAGTTGGGTTCAGAGATATCAGGCATGATCGTAATGGAGCAGACTAAATGGGACAAATGACCTAATTCTTCTCCTATACCTATGGTCTTACAGTCTATGGTGTACCTACTTACAGTTCATCTTTAACAATATGAGGCTGAACTCTTAGTCAACTACAAGAGTGTAAAAGAATTGATAGTTCCAGACCCAGACATTCTTGTCTATGCCAGCTCACAAGATATACTTCAACAAAAGTCTACAAGTCAGCATTACATCATTGACTTATTTGACTTTCTGCTACCTGATCAACAGAATGTAACTCTGATCAAAGAAAGAAGGTTAAAAATCTCACAACACCAGGTTACAGTCCAAAGGTTTATTTTAAGCCTGTTGGACTATAGCCTGGTGTTGTGATTTTAAACTTTTTCCACCCCAGTCCAACACCGGCACCTCCATATCATAGAAAAAAAAAGCTTGCATTTAAACAGCATATATAAGGTTAGGCTGTTCCAAAGTAATTCACGGTCAGCTCAGCATTTTTGAATAATTGATATGCAGGCACACTATATGGTCCCCTAACTAAGAATGATATAATTGATTAGGTAATGCATTTTAGGGGCATTGATTTGAAGAAAGAAATGCTAGCTGAAGAAATGTACTGAGATAACACTCTATTCTTTGTTCAAAAGGTGCAATGAGATATTTTACAAAGGGCAGAAATCTCACCTGAAAGACAACACCTGTAATATTGCAGCACAGAAGTAGTAAATTGAGTTAGATAACCCCAAGCCTCTGCAGTAGATATTGTAACCATACCTTCTGACTCAGATCCAGGAACATTACCACTCAGCCAAGACAGACACCTAAGGCTGGATTTTCAATCTCAAGGCAGGTCAGGAAAACTCCCAGATAAGTCCATCTGCTTTGGCAGGAAGTGGTGCAGAGATTGGATTTTCATTGTAGCAGTGTGTATGCAGACTCTATCAGGCTGACTGACCTCGTAAGGAGTTTGGACACAACCTTATTATGCATTCCTAGCTAAGAATCCAGATACCATTTGACTTAAAACAACTGAGATCTGGAAAAACATTGCTTGATTGTTCACTCTGACTCTTTGATTTTTAGCTTGTTTGACAGCTTCAGATTTTGGATTTTTTTGGTAGTTCCATACTGTTTACTTACACAAGGGGAAAAGGTTTCAAGTGTTTATAATTTCTACTCTTGATATTTTAAAGGTTCGTGGATGATTGACACTTTTGTTGACCTGGAGCAAAAAGAATTTTTTTCTTAAAGAAAGTGGAACACTATCAATACATGATTTGCTTTTTTTTTGAAAAACAAAAGCTTGCTTTGCCCATTACCTTGTCAGTGTGGAAGCAGACTATTTGGCCCTTCAAATCCACACTGACCCTCTGAAGAGCACCCACCCACCCCTATATTTCCAATGGCTAATCCACCTAGCCTACAGACAAATTATGTAGACATGGGGAGAATCTGCAGACTCCACACAAACAGTTGCCTGAAAATGGAATTGAACCCAGTTCCCTCACACTGTGAGGTAGTAATCCCAACCAAATGAGCCATCATGCTGCCCCAAGTAATCAAAGTTCATGTCATGGTATTCATTGACTCTGTACAGTGTATAGTGATTGGAAGTGCTGTGATTTGGCCTGAAGGGAATTATGATAAATAAATTATTATTTGGAAATTTCGATTCGAATATAAACTTTGATGGATTATTTTGTTTTCAGTGGTATGACAATCTGAACTAATTTTTCTTTTAAGAAAGTGGTCAGAAAGTAATTTGGTAAATGTCTGTTGAAGGCATCTTGTGATATAAATCACAAGCAAAGGGATAATGGCTGCTTATTGTTGACTTGAACATTTATGATATACATTAGCAGCTTGCAATTTGGAAGAATAGATGCATGTTAGCAGGTGTGCTGCTTAGCAACTTAGAGATAGTCAAATTCGTGACTTTATTTCTTAGACTTCAGTTAGACTTCAGTGTGTCAGCCTGTACAGCTATGTGTCACAGGAAGCAAGAGGAACAGAGACAATCAGATCTGCTGAATGTTCAGAAAATGGTAGAAAGAAAATATTCATCAATTCAGTAAGAATTTTTAAAGTGAAGATAAGGATAATACTTTAGCTTGTGAAAAAGATATGGCTCGGAGGTTGTTGAATCTTTCCTTTTGCTGTTTATGATAAGATGTTTCCAAATTGTCTAGTATACCTTGATTTGTTTTTTTCTTCTGTGTAATAATGTTATTTTGTTAAAAGTACATTGGCAGTTTCATGTGAACTTGTTCAGTGACTGCTCCCCACAGTAACCAAATTCCAAAACTAAACCTTTATGGTCTGTCAAGACAAGTTTCATTCTGGAATCTGGTTTGCCCAGTATGATCATCAACTGGTATCATACCAGTATTGAGCAGCCACAGGCAGTGAGTGGGAGGCATGATCTTGGCATGTAAGTCATGACCACTATCTTCGAACTTGCTTTTCAAGAAGGTCACTCATCCAGACTATATTTCTTCATACCTTTGAAGAGCTGTGATCCACAACCACTTTGAAAATCTGGACCTATTCCATGAAATTTCCGAAAATTGATAGAGACATGCCTGCCTAGTGTCATAGAGTCATACGGCACGGAAACAAACCCTTTCATCCAACTCACTCATGCTTAGCAGACATCCCAATCTGACCTAGTCCCATTTGCCAGCATTTGGCCCATATCCCTCTAAACCCTTTCTATTTATATACCCATTCAGATGCCTTTTAAATGTTTTAATTGTACCCACACCACCTTCTGTGTGTAAACATTATTCCTCCGGTGCTTTTTAAAATCTTTCCCTTCTCACCTTAAACTTATGTCCTCTGGTTTTGGTTCCCCCACTTTTGATAAAATACCTTGTGGCACAGTGGCTCAGTGGTTAGCACTGCTGCCTCACAGCGCCAGGGGCCCAGGTTCAATCCTAGCCTTGGGTGACTGTCTGTGTGGAGTTTACACATTCTCCCCCTGTCTGTGTGGTTTCCTCTGGGTACTCTGGTTTCCTCCCACAGTCCAAAGATGTGCAGGTCAGGTGAATTGGCCATGCTAAATTGTGTTAGGGGCATTAGTCAAAGGGAATGGGTCTGGGTGGGTTACTCATTGGTGTGGACTGGTTGGGCTGAAGGGCCTGTTTCCATACTGTAGGGAACCTAATCTAAACCTTGACTATTCATTCTATCCATGCCCCTCATGATTTTATAAACCTCTATAAGATTACCTCTCAGTCTCTGCCTATTCAGCCTCTCCCTGTAGCGCAAACCCTCCAGTTCTTAAGGCAACATCCTTGTAAATCCTTTCCTCTCAAGTTTAACAACATCCTTCCTATAGAAGGGCAATCAGAATTGTAGGTAGTATTCCAAATGTGCCCTCATCAATATCCTGTACAGCTGCAACACGACATTCCAACTCCTATACTCAATGTTCTGACCAATGAAGGCAAGTTAGCCAAATGCCACCTTCACTATACTGTCAATCTGGGACTCCACTTTCAAGGCACTATGCACCTCCACCCCTTGATCGTTTTGTTCAGCAACAGTCCCCAGGCCCTATCATTAATTGTATAAGTCATGCCCTTGTTTGTCTTATCAAAATGCAACACCTCAAATTTATCTAAATTAAACTCTAATGCCACTCCTTAGCCCACTAGTCCATCTGATCAAGGTCCCTTAATTTTCTTCACTGTCTATTACACCAACTATTTTGGAAACTTACTAACCATAGCTCTTATATTCATATCTAAATCATTTGTACAAATGGCAAAAAGCAGTGGATCTAGCACAGATCTTTGTGACACACAACTGGTCACAGGCCACCAGTTTGAAAACCAACCATCCTCCACCACTCTCTGTCTCCTGCCTTCAAACCAATTTTGTATCCAATTGGCCAACTGCCCCAGATGTCACATGATCGAAACTTACTAACTAGTCCATCATGTGAAACTTTGTTGAACGCTTTGCTGAAGTCCATATATACATCTACCACTCTGCCTTCGTCAATCTTGTTTGTTACCTCTTCAAAAACTTCAATTAAGTTCGTGAGACACGATTTCCCATGGACAAAGCCAGTCCTTGCCTTTCCAAATGCCCGTAAATCCTGTCCCTCAGAATCCGCTCCAACAACTTACCTAATATTGACATAAGACTCACTAGGCTACAGGAACCTGGCTTTTCCTTACAGCTTTTCTTAAATAGCAGCACCACATTAGCTAACCTCCAGTCTTCCAATACCTCACCCATGGATGCCAATGATATAAATATTTCAGCAAGAGGGACAACAATCTCTTCCCAACTTCCCACAAAGGTCTGGGAAACACTTGATCATGTCCTAGGGATTTGTCTACTTTTATGTACTATAAGACCTCCATTACTTCCTCTTCTGTAATATGAACTCTTTTTAAGACATCACTATTGATTTCCCCAAGTTCCCGAGCTTCCATGTCCTTCTCCACAGTGAATACTGTTGCAAAATATTTGTTTAGTATCTCACCCATCTCTTGTGATTCCATGCATAGATAGCCAAGTTGATCTTCAAAGTGTGCTATTCTCACTGTAGTTACTCTTTTGCCGTTAATATATTTGTAGAATCTCTTTGGATTCTCCTTAATGCTATTTGCCAAAGCTATCTTGTGTCTCCTTTTTGCCCTCATGATATTCCTCTTCAGTATACTCCTACTGCCCTTATATTTCTCAGGGTTCACTTGATCTCAGCTGTCCATACCTGACATATACCTTCTTCCTTTCCTTGACCACAGCTTCAATTTCTCTCGTGATTCAGCATTCCCTCCATCTACGCCAATTCTTTTTTCTTTCTTTTTCTTTTTTTCTCTCTCTTTTTTTCCCTTCTTCCTGTGGTGAAGAAGGCATTTGGTGAACTTGCCTTCATTGATCAGGATATTGAATATAGGAGTTGGAATGTCGCAGTTTTTTTTCAATAGCTTCGACTTACCCTGAGGAGCTGGTGAGCCCCTGAGGCAAATCCTGAGCCGTGGGGAAACATTCCCGGACAGAGGCCAATGCAGAGAAGCAGTCTCGGGCAGTCCCAGTGAAAACTTACCTTGGAGCAGCTGAGAGCCAGTGCAGAGCGGACTGGAGGCTTGGACCAGAGCGGGGATGGTTGTTGGACTGGGGTCTGGCGTGGGTAGTCAGACCACATGTTGATGCCCCTGCGCTCAGCTACTGCAATGTACTAGGTAAAAACAATGACTGCAGATGCTGCCTTTATTTCTGATGAAGGGCTTTTGCCCGAAACATCGATTTCGCTGCTCGTTGGATGCTGCCTGAACTGCTGTGCTCTTCCAGCACCACTAATCCAGTATACTGCAATGTACTGTTTATGTGTAATTTGTTTCCCTGACTATAATGTCTATCCTTTTAACTATGTCTTATTTCTATAAAGTAATACAACTGCCTTTCTTTTTTATTCCTCTTTTTGTATCTAAGATTTGGACCTAGGCACGTGTAGCTAAGCTGGCGCCATAAAAGGTGACATTGCAAAACTTTTCACTGTTCTACTGTACTTCTGTACTTGGATACACGTGAAAATAAAGGCTATGCTAATTCTAATTCTGATCATTCTAATTCCACCAGCCTTGTTCTTCCCACAAAGAGAAACTTTGTCTCTGAACTCTCATTATCTCATTCTTAAAGGCTTCCCACTTCCCAACGTCCATGTAGCTGAGAATTGTCTTCCCCAATCAACTTTTGACAGTTCCTGTTTAATATTGTCAGTATTGGCCTTACTCTAATTTAGAACTGTATTTTTTTTGGTCAGTTCAATCCTTTTCCATAACTATTTTAAAATTAATAAAATTATGATCACTTGCCCCAAAGTGCTCCCCAGTGACACCTCAGTCACCTTCCCTGCCTTATTTCCCAACAGAAGGCCAAGTATTCACCTTTTCAAGTAGGTACATCCATATGTTGAGTAAGAAAATTTTCTTATACATACTTAACAAATTCCTCCCCATCTATGACCTTAACATTATGACAATCCCAGTCTATGTTTGGAAGGTTAAAATCCCTACTAATACAACCCCATTTTTCTTACAGATATCTGAGATCTCCGGACATACTTTCTTCTCAATTTGCTGATGACTAATGGGGGACCTGGAACACAGTCCCAACAAAGTGATCTTTTCTGTTTTTATGTTCCACCCAAATAACTTCATTGCATGATCTCCCAGGAGTATCCACCCTAATTACAGCTGTAATGTTCTCCCTAAACAAAAATGTCACTCTCATTCCTCTCTTGTTCCCCACCCCCACTTTCTATCCTTCCTTTGGCATCTTACCCTGGAATATTAAGCTGCCAGTCATGTCCATCGCTGAATTATTTTTCTGTGATTGCTGTGATATCCCAGTCCCATGTTCACAACTATGCCCTAAGTTCATCTGCATTACCTGTCAGGCCTCTTGCACTGAAATAAATGCAGTTTAATTTATCAGTCTTACCTCATTCTCTGCCAGCTCATACCTGTGTTGACTATTAGACTTGCTTCCTTAATTACTGCACCAGCCTCAGCCTTTTCTCTTTCCTACTCACCCTCCCCACTCGCCTTATAAGTTTAAAATTTCCCGAGTAGCACTAGCAAATTTCCCTGTGAGGATATTGGTCCCTTTCCAATTCAGCAGGTCATTTCTCTACCTGAAGAGATCAGTGGCCCAAAAATGTGTATCCTTACCCCTCCAGCTCTTCAGCCACACATTCATCTGCTCTATCCTTCTATTCCTACTCCCACTAGCACCTGACACTGTTAGTTGTCCAGACATCTCCTGCCTAGTTTCCTATATTCTCTCCATAGAAACTCATTCCTTTCCCTATCTATCAATGGTACTAAAGTGCACAATGACCTCCTGCAGGTCACTCTTCTTTTCCAAAATATTCTGTACTCTCTCCAAGACATCCTTGACCCTGGCACCAAGGAGGCTATACAGAAACACACACAGCAACAGAAATATGTGTCTGTGCCTCAGACTACAGAGTCCCCGATTACAATTGATCGCTCGGAACCTGATTCTGCTATGGAACTGTGTAGGTTGACAATTTAGGGTGCCAGCTCACAACGTGAATCAGTCTACTTCCTTAAAAGGCACTCTGAAAAATTAGAAGCCTTGTGAATGGTGTCAGTAATTCCAGAATCTGATCTCAACCATCATCCCACACACCAAGTGTCATTAGCTCCATGAAAATGCCTTATAGTCTGCAAATCGTGATGTGGCATAGAGCCTCACTTGAAGAGAGAGCTTTTTGCTTCCTTGCAATGATCTACCCAACAATCCATCAAAGCTGTTTCAAATTGACACAGATGGCTTCACATAACTCTGATACTTGCTGGTCAAAGCTCCTTATCCTGTAAAGTCATATCATTTTATTTCTTTTGAACTGTAATTATCATTCTCCCCTTTACACTTCTTGCAAATGATAGTAATATCATGACTGGAGAAACTTTATATACACAAATTAAATTAAGTTACATTAAATTTAGACAGTTCTTACATTGGTGGGCACAAGACTCGTCATGTGCATTGATGTATAACTGACATTGTTGCACGCTGTGCATGTGCAAAGATGTGTCTATTGTATCTATCCACAAACAATTTTTGTATTGTTGGTGCTGAATGCCAGTAATCTCTGTTAAAAGCTATTTGCGTGTTTTGGACTGCTCATCTCTGAAAGATTAATAATATGTTGAAGTATTATTTTGAATGATTAAACAATTATGTGAAATTTTAAACAATCAATGAATTTAACAAGAAACTAACATCAGTAGGCATTTGCTTTCCAACCTGCATCATATGCTGAAAGAAATTACTTTACATGTCAACAGAAGACAATGATTAAGCTACTGAGTCCCTCCATCCTGCCCAGTGTTCAATGAAAAAATGTCTGACCTGAGACCCAATCCCTGAAACCTACCTTTGCCCTATATCCATTCAAATCTTTCATTATCAGAAATCTATGATTATTAGATATAAAATTAAAAGTTGATCCAGCATCAATTGCCTTCTTCAAAAGAGTTACAAACTACTAACATCCTTTGGCTGTCAAAGTCCATCTGAATTTCATAGAACATAGAACAATACAGTGCAGAACAGGCCATTCGGCCCTTGATGTTGCACTGACCTGTGAACTATTCTCAGCTCATCCCCCTACACTATCCCAAAATCATGCATCTGTTTATCTAAGGATTGTTTAAATCTCCATAATGTGGCTGAGTTGACTACCTTAGCAGGTGGGGCATTCCACACCCTTACCACTCTCTGCGTAAAGAACTTGCCTCTGACATCTGTCTTAAATCTATCACCCCTCAATTTGTAGTTATGCCCTCTCATACAAGCTGACATCATCATTCCAGGAAAAAGTCTTTCTCCGTCTACCCTATCTAATCCTCTGATCATCTTGTATGTCTCTATCAAATCCCCCCTTAGCCTTCTTCTTTCCAACGAGAAAAGACCCAAATCTCTCAGCCTTTCCTCATAAGACCTTCCCTCCAGACCAGGCAACATCCTGGTAAATCTCCTCTGCGCCTTTTCCAATGCTTCCACATTCTTCCTGTAATGGGGCGACCAGAGCTGTACACAATATTCCAAGTGTGGCCACACCAGCATTTTGTATAGTTGCAGCATGATATTGTGGTTCCGGAACTCAATCCCTCTACCAATGAAACCTAACACACTGTATGTCTGCTTAACATCACTATCCACCTGGGTGGCACTTTCAGGGATCTATGCACATGGACTCCAAGATCCCTCTGCACATCCACACTACCAAGAATCTTTCCATTGACCCAGTACTCTGCCTTCCTGTTATTCTTCCCAAAGTGCATCACCTCACATTTAGCTGCATTGAACTCCATTTGCCACCTCTCAGCCCAATTCTGCAGTTTATGCAAGTCCCCCTGCAACCTGTAACACTCTTCCAAACTGTCCACTACTCCACCGACTTTAGTGTCATCTGCAAATTTACTAATCTATCCACCTATGCCTGCGTCTAAGTTATTTATAAAAATGACGAACAGCAGTGGCCCCAAAACAGATCCTTGTGGAACACCACTAGTAATTGGACTCCAGACTGAATATTTTCCATCAACCACCACTCCAGAAACCCAGTTTCTAATCCAATCTGCTAAATCACCCTCAATTCCATGCCTCTGCATTTTCTCTAACAGCCTACCATGTGGAACCTTATCAAAGGCTTTACTGAAGTTCATGTATACCACGTCAACTGACCTACCCCCATCTACATGCTTGGTCACCTTCTCAAAAAACTCAATGAGGTTTGTGAGACACGACGTGCCCTTGAAAAAACATGTTGACTGTCTGAAATCAAATTGTTGCATGCTAGATGATTATAAACCTTATCTCTTACAATCCTTTCCAAAACCTTTCCTATGACAGAAGTAAGGCTCACTGGTCTATAATTACCTGGGTCATCTCTGCTGCCCTTCTTGAACAAGGGCACAACATTTGCAATCCTCTAGTCCTCAGGTATTAAACCCGTAGACAAGGACGACTCAAATATCAAAACCAAAGGCTCTGCTATCTCCTCCCTAGCTTCCCAGAGAATCTTCGGATAAATCGTATCTGGCCCAGGGGACTTGTCTACTTCACTCCTTCTAGAATTGATAACACCTGTGTGTAACTAACCTCGACCATTTCTAGTCTAATATCTCGTACCTCATTCTTCTCCTCTACAATATTCTCCTTTTCCTGAGTGAACACCGATGAGAAATGTTCATTTAGCACCTTTCCGATCTCCACAGGGTCCACACTCAACTTCCCACTTCTGTCTTTGACTGGCCCTATTCCTACCCTAGTCATCCTTTTATTCCTCAAATACCTATAGAAAGCTTTAGGGTTCTCCTTTATTCTATTTGCTAAAGACTGCTTGTGTCCTTGCTCTTCTTAACTCTCTCTTTAAATCCTTCCTAGCTGATCTGTAACTCTCCATCGCCTCATCTGTACCATCTTGTCTCATCAACACGAGCTTCCTTCTTCTTCTTAACAAGAGATGCAATTTCTGTAGTAAACCATGGTTCCCTTACCTTATCACTTCCTCCCTGCCTGACAGGGACATACCTATCAAGGACACACAATATCTGTTCCTTAAACCAGCTCCACATTTCCATTGTCTGCATCCCCTGCATTTTGCTACCCCATTCTATGCAACCTAATTCTTGCCTAATTGCATAATAATTGCCCTTGCCCCATCGATAACTCTTGACCTGTGGCATGTACCAATCCCTTTCCATCGCTAAACTAAACGTAACTGAAGTAAAAACAATGACTGCAAATGCTGGAAGCCAGAGTTTAGATTAGCGTGGTGCTGAAAAAGCACAGCAGTTCAGGCAGCACCCGAGGAGCAGGAAAATCGACTTTTCGGGCAAAAGCGCTTCATCAGGAATACAGGCAGAGTGCCTGAAGGGTGGAAAGATAAATGAGAGGAGGGTGGGGGTGGGGAGAAAGTAGCATAGAGTACAATAGGTGAGTGGGGAGAGGATGAAGGTGATAGGTCAGGGAAGAGGGTGGAGTGGATAGGTGGAAAGGAAGAGAGACAGATAAGACAAGTCATGAGGACAGTGCTGAGCTGGAAACTCCACCTCCAAACTTCCAGCTTAGCACTGTCCCCATGACTTGTCTTATCTGTCTATCTTCCTTTCCACCTATCCACTCCACCCTCCTCCCTGACCTATCACCTCCATCCCTTTCCCCACTCACCTATTGTACTCTATGCTACTTTCTCCCCACCCCCACCCTCCTCTCATTTATCTTTCCACCCTTCAGGGCACTCTGCCTGTATGCCTGATGAAGGGCTTTTGCCCGAAACGTCGATTTTCCTGCTCCTCGGATGCTGCCTGAACTGCTGTGCTTTTCCAGCACCACTCTAATCTAAATTAAACGTAACTGAATTATGGTCACTCTTTCCAAAGTGCTCACCTACGACTAAATCAAACACCTGGCCTGGTCCATTCCCAAGCACCAGATCAGGTGTGGCCTCCCCTCTTGTCGGTCCTTCGACATACTATGTCAAGAAACCCTCCTGTACAAATTGGATAAAAACTGATCCATCCGACGTACTAGAGCTATAACATTTCCAATCAATGTTGGGGGAGTTAAAGCCCCCCATAATGACCACCCTGTTCCTTTCACTCCTACCCAGAATAATGTTGCTAAGCCTCTCTTCCACCTCCCTGGAACTTTGCAGAGGCCTATAAAAAACTCCAAGTGTGACCTCTCCTCTCCTGTTTCAAACCTTAGACCACATTACCTCAGTAGACGAGTCCTCATCAAAAGTTCTCTCAGCCACCATTATACTATCTTTGACTAACAGGGCCACACCTCCCCCTCTTTTACCACCTTGCCTGTTTTTACTGAAAGATCTAAACCCTGGAACCTGCAACATCCATTCCTCACCCTGCTCTATTCATGTCTCCGAAATGGCCAGAACATTGAAGTCCCAGGTACCTATCCATGCTGCAAGCTCACCTACCTTATTTCAGATAGTTCTGGTGTTGAAGTAGACACACTTCAAACCACTTCGCTGTCTGCCAGCATATTCCTGTGACCCCGAAATCCTGCCCTGTCCTTCCTACTCTCATCCTCCTGTGCACTGAAACTACACCTCCGAGTCCCATGCCCCTGCTGAGCTAGTTTAAACCCACCCGAATAGCACCAGCAAATTTCTCAACCAGGACATTAGTACCCCTCTAGTTCAACTGAAGATCGTCCTGTTTGTACATTCCTGAAACCCCTAGTTCTATTATACCTCATAGTCCTAGACCTCCAACCCAAGGAAATAGGTGCTTTTCCTAACTTCCCTATCAGCTCCCTTTACTCTAATTCTTATATTCATTAGTTCAGAACTATAATTAACATTGCGTGTCATTACCTTAAAGTACATTTTCAAATTATTGCTTTAAAGCCTGCCTCAAGAACAGTTTTCCTTTGAAGTTTTGTTAGATAGTTCGCACATAATTAAACAATTATTGGTTTTAGGGCAGGTCTAGAAGCAAATAATATATGTACAGATTCTAACAAAAGCTTGTTAATTAAATCTACTTAATGTCGTTTCCAGAGGCAAAAGTACTACTGAAGAACTAAAGCTCCCTTTAGGCAATATGTAAACTATTTTTGCTTACAACAGGTAGCTACTATCTTGTCACTCAAAATTTTGATCGGAGAGACATCATCTGACCAACATAAAGTCAAAGGGTCAGAGTTATACAGCATGGAAACAGACTCTTTGGTCCAGCCAGCCTATGCCAACCATGTTCCAAAACTAAATCAGTCCCACCTGCCTGCACTTGGTCCATATCCCTCCAAACCTTTCCCACTTATTCAAATGTCTTTTAAATGTTGTAACTATACTTGCATTCACAATTTTCTCTGGCACCTCTTCCCACACACAAACCACTCACTGTGTAAAAGGAGTTGCCCCTCACAGCCTTTTTAAATCTTTCCCCTCTAACCTTAAAAAAAAGTCCCCTAGTTTTGAACTTGTCCACCTTAGGGAAAAGACCCTTGTCATTCACTTTGTCTATGTCCCTCATGATACATGATCACATGACTGTCCCTAATATTGGCTATGGGCCACTCTGCATTTATTATATCGATTCATTGCTCTAAACACCAGGAAATAACCTCCACTGAAACGAGAAGGCCCACATATAATGATGGACTGCTGAGGATCCCCAAGCAGATCACCATTGAAGGTGATCTCTCTATTTGGTCACTTAGTCACTGGCAGCAGACCTTAAGCCATAACAGAGGGGTAGCATTAAGTGGGAGAAAGGGGCTGAATGGAAGAAAAGTTCAAGAAATAAGTGGATGCCATGCAACCAGCTTCAACAATGAGAACCATGAGAACAATGATTTGAATTTATCCAGCTCCTTTGGTACAGTCAAACATTCCAAGATGGACCAAAGAGTCTGTTTCTGTGCTGTACGGCAATGACTCTATGATTGTAAACAAAGTATTACTCCAAACCATGTTAGATATTAAGGGAAATGATCAAAAGCTTGGGTTTATGGACTATGTTGAAGGAGAAGAGATCAGTTGGAGGTTCAGGGAGGAAGTTCAGAGCTTAGGACTCGCAACTGAAAGCACAGCTACCAATGATCGGGCAATTCATTTGGGCTATGCAAGATGGCATGATTAGAGAAGTGCAAAATTGAGGAGCATGAGAGTGGTGGAGAGACTTCAGAGATAGGAAAGGAGAGATGGTAGGTAGTAAGGCCAATTTTGAAAACAAGGATGAAAATTTTAAAGTTGAGCAATTGCTGGACTGGGAGTCAATTGTAGGTCCTCATACTGAAATGTAACAGATTAATGATGCAAATAAACAGATAAACTACAGGGTTTGTGATAAGGTCAAGTTTCTGGAAGATGGAAGATGGGATACCTTAAAGAGGGCATTATAATCATAGAATCCCTACAGAGTGGAAGCAGGCCATTTGACCGATCAAGTCTACACTGACCCTTCGATTAGCATTCCCAGCAGACTTATCCTCCTACCCTTTCCCTGTAACCCTCATTTCCCATGGCTGATCCACCTAGCCTGCACATCCCTGGACAATTTATCATGGTTAGTCCCCCTAACCTCACATCTTTAGACTGTGGGAGGAAACCAGAGCACCTGGAGGAAACCCATGCAGACGCAGGGAAAATCTGCAAACTCCACACAGACAGTCACCTGACGGTGGAATTGAACCCGAGTCCCTGATGCTGAGAGGGAGTAGTCCTAACCACCACCCTGGAGGCTCCCTGCCTCCATTCCTGATGAAGGGTTTTTGCCCAAAATGTCGATTTTCCTGCTCCTTGAATGCTGCCTGACCTCCTGTGCTTTTCCAGCACCACTCTGATCTAACTACCAAGCCACTGTGCCACCCCTAAAATAGTAATAGTCAAACTTAACAGCAATTGAGACATTGGCAAACTTTTAGGCAGCAGCTGAGCTAGGCAAGGACTGAGTCAGACAATGGAATGGAGATGGGCGTAGGTCTCAGTGATGGAGCAGGTGCATGGTCAGCAACTTAACTCAAGGTGAATTATAGCAATAAGGTTGCAAACAATCTAATTACTATTATATAGTTGCCAGTGAAACTAGCAACCAGGGTAGAGTTTGTGACATGGATTGAAAATGATGGTTTCAATCTTCCCAATATTTAGTTGAAGGAAATGTCTACCTAATCAGTACAGGACATTGGACAAGCAGTTTCAGGATTCAGATAAAGCAGATGAAAAGCTGGGTTAGTCAGCAGTAATTAAAGTTACCATCATTTAGATTAGATTCTCTACAGTGTGGAAACAGGCCCCTCGGCCCAACAAGCCCACACTGACCCTCTGAAGAGTAACCCACCCAGACCCATTTCACTCTGACTAATGCACTTAACACTACAGGCAATTTAGAATGCCCAATTCACCTGACCTGCACATCTTTGGACTGTGGGAGGAAACCAGAGCACCGAAAGGAAACCCATGCAGATAATGTGCAAACTCCACACAGACAGTTGCCTGAGGCTGGAATTGAACCTGAGTTCTTGGTGCTGTGAGGCAGCAGTGCTAACCACTGAGCCACCGTGCCACCCCTCTTGTGCAACCATAGGGTTGCTTCCTCATTACAGAGAGACAGAGATCTGGTCACAGTTTAACCTGGAATCACCATGGCTTAGTATACAGCAGAGGAGAGGTTGAGAAGGAGAATTCTTCATGGTAACCTCAGTTGGTATCGGAATTGAACCATGTTGTTGGTGTCACTCTGCATTGCCAATCAACCATCCAGCCAACTGAGATAACTGACCCCTTGTAGTCAGCATTGGTGTGGCAACTGATTTGTTTTTAGATGGCATCACTAAGTGGCCACATGTGATGAGAAATGGCAAGAGGCCAAGGGTCATCAGGACCCTCAGATATAAAGCTGTAAATAAGCAGCTATTACTGGTGGTTCTCTATCTATGACATAGATAGGGATAGAATGAAGAGATGCAATACCCTGCTAACCCTACACTCCCCACTCCCATATTCACCCCACTCAACACACACACCCACCCATCCACTGTCCAACCATGTGGTCAACCATGTCACAGGCTACAGACAATTCAAGAATCACGTAATATATCACTGAAGATTTTGATAAGAGACACTTCAGTATTGTGGTCAGGTGAAAAAAACCATTAAAAAAGAAGTTCTGGGAAGCACAGGTAAAACAAATTATCTGGTGTTATTGCATTGCTATGTTTATCTCAGTTTCCCCCATTTCCTACATTTTAAAGGTACTTCAATAAAACACATTTGGGTGTCCTCATAATGAGTTGCAGTCCATTAAAGGATGATAGGCATGACTCCCATTAGAGTCTAGATTAGAGTGGTGCTGGAAAAGCACAGCAGGTCAGGCAGCATCTGAGGAGCAGGAAAATCAACGTTTCTGGCAAAAACCCTGACTCCCGTTAGAGAGAGAGAGAGAGAGTCTGTTGGTTACAGAGCTGGGGTGATGGTCCATGTTAAGCCTGAGGCAGCACAACGCATACCTCCAGGAATTACCACAGGAATTGTACTCATACTGTTGGCACCACTCTCCATCGCAGTCTAGCAAACTGACCCCAAAGCAATTTAACCAGAAACATCTCCTCACTGGGGAATTGAGCCCCACTCTGCCATTTGAGAGAGTGAGAAACTTAGAATGGAAAAGGCAGATTGGGGATCTAGTTGTGGTATACAAAGTTCCGAGGATAGAGAGCAGATAGACAAAGACTATTTTCCCTTAGTAGAGGGATCAATAACCAGGAAGAACAATTTTAAGGTAAGGAGCAGAAGGTTTAGAGGGGATTTGAGAAAATCTTTTTCACCAAGAGGGTTGTTGAAACCTGGAACTCCCTGCCTAAAAAGATTGTGGGTGTGGGAACCCTCAAGACATCGAAGACCTATTTAGGTGAACACTTGAAAAGCTATAGCTACGCAGCTATGGGTCAAATGCTGGAAATTGGGATTAGAACAGATGGATGTTTGTGACCGCTTTGGAGATACTGGACTGAAGGAACACTTTCCATGTTCTCGAACTCTATGAGCATGACTAATCACTATGCTAATGAGGAGCTATTTTCAAATTCAAGGCTCCCTTTTAAGCCTTTCTTGGTACAGACCCTGCTGCTATTGCAGGTTTGTTGGTGCTACCAGGACAGCCCATAGAGATTAACATGGCAAATAGAAAACAAACCTCAAAAGCAGGTAAGATGATCCAAATAGGAAGGAAGATCTGATCTTAAATATCAGACTGAAGCATTTAAGTAGGGAATCTAGCACTGAAGCACTGGAGCACTGGAGCACAGGTAGAGGGGTCAAAGAGAGGGGAGATGGCAGAAATGAATTTTTGGGCACTGCAGTGGAATTTAAAAAGCATGCCTGCAACTCCCATCTCCACATTCAGGTTTTTTAAAAATATGTTTTTATTGAAAAAATAGATTTTTAAATATTACAACAAATACAAAACAATACAATTCAAAACATTACAAAAAATGCAAGTTAAAAAAACCCCAACCCACCTTCATGTGCAAATGTATAAACATATATAGAAAAATATAGAATGAAAAAACAAACTAGCTATTTAACTAAATAAATAAGTAATAACCAACAACAAACTAATAAATAGAAATAACTCAGCTCAGCCAAACAAGACACTCATACATTCACAGTTTCTCCTCCCCCAATAATGGACTCGTAAAATACAAATGTTACGGTTATATAAAAGCCCTTGCAGATAAATCTGTGTCCAAGTATTCTAAGAAGGGCTGCCATGTCTTATAGAAATTCTCAGTTTTGTGGTGTACCATACTTGTGAGAAAATCCAAGGGAATATGCTCCATAATAATCTTCCGTCAATCCGACAGGCCTGGGAGGTTTTCAGATACCCAACCTAGTGAGCTATTCTTGCTTGCGCAGAAAGTGAGAATATTAAAAAGTGTTTTTCTTTTGCGCGTCTGCAGGGAACACACTGGGCAGGCCCAGAAGAAGAGAAATCAGGTCCTTCTCCACCCTTACACCCAAAATCCTCTCCATTGCACCCACTACAGTGTTCCAATATGTTTGGAGCCTACCACAGGACCAGAGACAATGGGTAAGAGTGCCCATACAGACCTTGCACTTGGGGCATGTTGAAGATACCCCAGTTTAAATTTTGACAAACGGTCCAGAGCCAAGTGGACCCTGTGGAGAATCTTCAACTGTGAAACATGGGTCCTATTACAAATTGATATCTTCCTTGCATTCTCCCAAATATCCTCCCATGCCTCTGAAGAAACGTCAACACCCAGCTCTCTCTCCCACACCCTGCAGAGTCAATTAGACTCATCTGATGAGATAAAGTACTGACAGAAAGTGTACGCTTAGCACTGAGTACCCTCCTCTCTAAGTCGGATTTGTAGGGATCAGTCAAAAGTGTGGTCTTTTTTTTAATAAAATCCCTAACTTGAAAAAAATGAAAGAGGTACCTATTAGATAACCCGTACTTCCGTACTAACTGATCGAAGGACATCATTACATCTCCCTCAAATAAATCACCCATGGAAGACACACCCCTAGCTGCCCAACACTTAAAGCCTGAATCTATCATACCCGGTTGAAAACCCGGCATACCCACTAAAGGTGTAAAAGATGTTGTGCCAATATTACCTTCCCTCTGCCGAACTGCCCTCCACGCTTTAACAGTATTGATGATTATTGGGTTATGGCAATATTTCCTAATTGTCCTCATTTTATCCAAAAGCAGCAAGATGGTAAGGGTACCTTGCCTGGGAGGGTTCGATATCTAACTATATTGAAAGAGGATCCCGACAAGCCCAATCACTCACGTAAGATAAAAGCGAGCTTAGTTAATCATTTTTAATGTTTGGAAGATCCACTCCCCTCAATCTGTGAGACAGTTGCAGTTTAGCTAATTTAATGAGGGGCCACTTACGATGCCAAATAAAGGAGCTGAACCAGCCGTTCAGTCTCCTGAATGTTTGCTTGTTGAAAATCGGGGGAGCATCCGTATAGGGTACAACAAATGGGGGAGAATATTCATCTTAGTAACCACTATCCGACCCAACCATGAGACTGGAAGCACCTCTCACCTTTGAAGGTCTTGTTTAATTTTGTCAAATAATTAAACAAAATTGGCTTTGAACAGCCGATCCAGAACTGGAGTAATGAGTATGCCCAAATACACAAGACCCCCCTGTGACCACCTAAATGGGAATCGATATTCGCCCTCAAGACCTAGCACCTTCGTAAGACCACCCATAGGCATAGCCTCTAATTTTGCTAAATTAGTACTGTACCCTGAAAAAGCACCAAATGTGGAGATGCAATGTATCAGGCGAGGCACCGAAACTGCTGGATTTGACAAAAAAATTAGGACATCATCCACATAAATGAAATCTTATGTAATTTTGACCCCGCTTCTGGAGATGATATATCGGGATCCCCATAAATGGTTTCCGCCATTGGTTCAATCACCAATGTAAAAAGCGATGGTAGCTGCCCCTAAAAATGTTAAAATTGCTTGATCGTACCTCATTGGTGATGACTGCCATGAGAGGGCCACTGTAAAGAACCTTTACCCATCTTATAAAGACTTCGCCCAAACCAAACTGCTCCAGAGTAAAGAAAAGGCACGGCCACTCAACTCAGTCAAATGCCTTCTAGAGAGATCACCAATCCCTGTATTGACTGTTGCTGACATGCTTGAATTACATTAAGCAGCCTCCTAACATTATTGGAGGATCTGCGACCCTTTATGAAGCCCATCTGGTCCTCTTTAATAATAGAAGGTAACACAGTCTCCAGCCTTAACATGAGAATCTTAGAGAGGATTTTAATGCCCATATTTAAGAGTGAGGTGGGACTGTACGAAAAATGCACAAGTACAGTCCTCCAGGATCTTCCCTCTTTTAAGAATAAGCAAAATATCGGCCTCTCTTAGAGATGGCGGGAGACAATCATGATTGTATGAATCATTAAACATATTCAGCATTGGGCCTGACAGTATGTTTATAAATTCCTTATAGAATGCACTGGGATGTCCGTCAGGACCGGGTGCCTTTCCACTCTGAAGCTGCCTTAAAGCTTTCTGCACTTCTTGCTCTGATAATGGGGCATTGAGAAAGGACCTTTGTTCGGGGGTCACACATGGGAGCTTCAGATCCTTAAAAAAGGATTCCATTTTGACCCGCCCCCTCCTCACAACCCTCAGATTGGTATAACTGAGAGTACAATTTTTGGAATGCTGCATTTATCTTTTTGGAGTCACATGTTAGGTTCCCGACCCTTCCCTAAATGCCATAGTGACTTGAGCAGCCTTCCTTTTCCTCGCGAGATATGCCAGGTATTTGCCTGGCCTGTCACTATGCTCAAAAAATGTTTGCTTTGTAAAAATAAGCTCCTTTTTTGCTGTCTGCATAAGCACGGAGTTCAATGCAGACCACAGCGCTGTAATCCTCTGTAGTTTGACCAACAAGGGCGGTCAAAGTTCGCCTTCTCGGCTGCCTTCAACCGTGCTTCCCAAAGGACAGATGGGCTACTAACTGAACCTGAGTTAATGTCGAGGAACACCCGAAATTCCCTAGAGGAATACTCCACAAACTTATTATCTTTGAGGATAAAGGGATCCATTCACCAGTGCCTCGAACACACTGTAACATCCTTAATCTTAACCAACAGATACACTGGAACATGATCGGAGATGGTAATATTACCAATCGTACAAGATGCCACCAAGTCCAGGGTTGCCAGAAAAAAAATCAATCCTGGTGTGACATCTGTGTGGATTGGAAAAAAAAATTAAATCCCTGACTGTAGAGTGGAGACGGAAACCCTAACTCCACACACAGATCCACTAACGGTTTAGTTTGTCCAGAGGGTATCGGGACCATTTGCGCAACCTGTCTTCTGTGGGATCCATGAGACAGTTAAAATCTCCTCCTATAATGATGTGCTAGGACTTGAGACTTATCAGTTTAGAAAACGTATCTACCAAAAATTCAAGGGGATGAGCTGGAGGACAATAAACATTTAAAACACCATATTCTTCCCCATTTATCAAAGCTTTAAGAATTACAAACCTCCTGTGAGTGTCTTTAACACACTCTAGTAACTTAAATGGGAGATTCTTCCTAACCAGTATAGCCACTCTCCTACTTCTAGTATTAAATGACGAAAAATAAACCATTTCATCAAGTCATTAGCCATAACCTTCTGCAGTAACATTTAAATTCCAAAGAGGAGGAACTCGAACCACAAATCGCTGAGTCTTAGTGTCACATGATCCACCAAACATAAAATCTACATAAACTAAGAGCACTACATTTAACAAACCTACAAAACTATTAAAAATTAGAAACAACAAAAGCAACAAACAAACCAACATATAAAGTGCCAACAGCGCCGAATAGGGGGACTCACCCCCCCTGCCCGGAGGGAGCAACTGCTATAAGTGTGCATCTAACCATCCCAACCACCTTCACTTCTCCCAGCTAGAGCTGCACCTTGAATACAAGCAGAAAAGAAAGTAGCCACACCATAGAATATCAATATGAATAAAATAAAAAGCTTTCAAAGAAAGAAAAGTGGTAAATATCCCACCCATCCTTTGGTATATTTTAACTTAGAAATTGAAAATACACATCTTACCACTGCCAAACATAGTTTAAACCAAATTATTATCAATATAAAAAGAAAGCTTCAACCAGATTTCCTCTGTTTCTTTTACAAAGTGACAAAGACATACCCAAACAACACTACTATTTATACATACTAAATTGTTTAGATTAGGTTAATTTGTTCACAAAGTCTTTTGCCTTCTCTGACGTGTCAAAGAGATATATGGATCCATCTAACGCAATCTGAAGCTCCGCGGAGTACCTCAGAGAATACTGGATCCCAAGCTTCCTCAGTCTCCTCTTGACACCATCATAAGATTTTCTTTTCTGCATCACCGCCGCTGAGAGGTCCTGGAAGAACATGATCTTAGACCCCTCATAAATTAGGGCCTTTGGATCCTTCCCCTGGATTCTGGAAGCTTCCATGATTCTCTCCTTATCCCTATAGTGATGGAACCGCACCAGGAAATGACGAAGACATTGACCCAGACCCGATCTCCGCTCTGCGACCTGGTGAACCCTCTCTATCTTCAATCCTCTCATGCCAGCCTCCAAGTTAAGGAATTTCAACAGCCAGTCCTCAACAAATTCCGCAGGCCGCTCACCTTCCTTACCCTCAGGCAGACCGATGATCCGAACATTTTTCCTCCTACCTCTGTTCTCCAGATCATCCACTTGGTCACGTAGATTATGGACCTGCGTCTCCAGGGCGAGGATCCTATCCTTGGATGAACTGGCATTAGCTTCCGCCACTGTGACCCTGTGCTCAACCTCATCCGTCCTTTTTTCCGGGTCTCCCAGCTGCTGCTCATGCTTCTGCAGCATGAGAGAGACTGGAGCCAGCTTCTCTTCTGTTTCTCCAACATCTCGCGAGATTTCGCGAGCTCGTTCACCAGGACCTGGAAAGTAATCGGCTCCACGGATCCTGCAGGCTGGGCTGCAGACCCGGCCTTGTTCGCTTCTCCCTTTTTCGGCATCTCTGGCCAGCAAAAGCGCAGGTTAAGTTAACTTTTAAAAGTTTCTTGGGACTCCACAATCTTTCTGGAGTCCCAGGATATCATGATGGTCCGGGTTGGGTGGGTTGAAAGTTCATCCTGTGTGCCCTTTTTACTGCCTCAACCAATATAGTGAGCAGCACGTGTCCTGTTCTGTCATACTGGATACTTTGGCTTTCATTTTGTACATGAAGTACAGGTGACATGGGATATCTGACCAATAATTTATTTTAAATCAAGAACATTTCAATAAGTTTCTCAATCTATCATTTGAATATTGATTGTAACGCTATTAGTTATGTGTTTCATTACAACAGCTTGTCCAGTTTTGTTCATGAGTTAATTAATGCATCATGTAAACCCACTTCCTTAGTTGTGTTCCTCGTCTGTCGTTTTCCTAGGATGTAAATGATATGATTCGCATGTCAGCCTATTCCATCCCTGTGGATTGCCACATTCGCCACCAATTCCCAACAGGAAAGAAAATGAAACTGGAGACCCCACAGTATTAAGTTCCACATCTACCTGCTAGGATCACAACACTTTACAACAGTTTAGGAGAGTAGTGAAATTCGACATTGCTTGGATGTATGTTTTACTCGGCAATACCTGTAGGAACCCACTAAAGGACTTTGACACATGACTTATGGTTGCAGTAGACAGCTGGCTGTACTCAGACAGTGCAGAAACTTGGCATCTGTTCACTTCACATTCTGCTCTGCATTTTTGCCCTCCAGTTTGAAGCTGTTCTTGCAGGTATCCAATCTGAAATGGCACACTTCCAGTCACAGCTGTGGCTTCCCTGATATTTGCATTTTTATTCCATTTTCTACAGAACTCTTTTGTTTTAGCATTTCCACCATCATTTTATAAAATGAAACGTTGCAAAAATTTGTGTTTTCTAAATCGGCCAAAATCTTGCTTGGGGGAAGAAAAGTTGAAAATTTCATGATTTTTTTCACAAAAGAAACAAAGATTCAAAGTTCTATTCATGCAGGTGATTCAATACTTTCAATATGTACCGATGCATTTTCTTTTCTGGGATTAGCTCAATATCTCGTGTCTGCAGAAACTGTGCCTGGGAATCTCTGAACCAAGCTGCAGAAATGCAGCTGCTACCTGCCTTTTTCTGTACCAATAACCATGTACCTATAGGTAAAGCTGTAGGTTGTCAACAGTGATAACCAAAGCCTTTACAAACAAAAACAGGTCAAACTTCATAGCTCTGTCGTGTTCTTCTGATGTTTTGCTTTTTGAAAAAAAAGCACAATTTAAAACAGTAAATTAAAATCCAAACAGTTGCAGGTCAAGGTTTCAGGTTTCGGGGAATGTTGGTGGCTCTCCCAGTTTGAAACGTATTAATCACCTTACCCTCTGATGTTGAAATATCTCTGATCTGTGTAATTTGGCATGAATCCAATTGACTTTAGCATCTGGTCATGTGCTTGTGCACAGTATTCATCTGGTGAAAATTCAGCATGTCACAGCAGTTGCTGAGATTTGACCGTGGTGTATTTTTTTTTCAAAC
The DNA here is from genome assembly GCF_047496795.1 of Chiloscyllium punctatum. NCBI lineage: Eukaryota > Metazoa > Chordata > Chondrichthyes > Orectolobiformes > Hemiscylliidae > Chiloscyllium > Chiloscyllium punctatum. The sequence continues at coordinate 44,283,708 of NC_092740.1, read as the reverse complement.
AATTCTGCAGGCGAGCCAATAAATTGATTCCCAAAAATACAGAATGTGATTTGACATTGAAATAAGAGTTTTATTATGTTTCATCTAGATGGTTTAGACAGTGCAGACCAAATAATATTGGTGAGGGGTTTGATCTAACATTGTTATAACTTACTTCCAGGGTAGGCCATTTTACACTGGGATGAGGAACCATTGTGGAATTTTAGCTAGCATTGAAAGTTGTGGCGACCAGGTCACTGAGTCTATTCAAGAAAAAGATTGATAAATTTTTAGATATTAAAAGCATCAAGGAGTAAGGAGGGAAAGTGGAAATATGGCATTGAGATCAAGGATCAGTCATAATCATATTGAATGCCAGGGCAAGATCAAAGGATTGAATGGACTCCCTCTGCACTTTGTTTCTATGTTTCACAGTAAACAAACAATGAAGAAGAATTTTTGAAAAGTGCACCTTAAAGATTCAAAATATTTTCACTTAGTCAAGTACCACCGATAACATTGCACTGTCACAGAGTTATGTAACACGGAAATAGACCCTTCAGTCCAACTTGTCCACGCCAACAAGAAACTGATTTAGTCCCATTTTCCAGTATTTGGCCCATATCCCTTTGAATCCTTCCTATTACATACCTTTTAAATGTTGTAACTGTACCTGCTACCACCACCTCCTCTGGAAGCTTGTTCCATACACACACCATCTTCTATGTGAAAATGTTGCCCCTTGGGCCCCTTTTAAATCTTTCCCCTCTCACCTTAAACCTTTGCCCTCTGTTTTTCGGACTCCCCAACCCTGGGAAGAATGCCATGTGTATTCACCTTATCTATGCCCCTCATGATTTTATAAACCTCCATAAGGTCACCCCTTAGCCTCCGAAGCTCCAGGGAAAACTGCCCCAGCCTGTTCAGCCTTTCCCTATAGTTCAAACCTTCCAATCTCAGCACCATCCTTGTAAATTGTTTCTGAACTCTTTGAAGATTAACGACATCTTTTCTGTAGCAGGGAGATCAGAATTAAACACTGCATTCTAAAAATGGCCAAACCAATGTCCTGCACAGCCATGACATGAAATTTCAACTCCTATATTCAGTGCTCTGACCAACGTAGGCATGCATACCAAATGCCTTCTTCACCACCCTGCCTACCTGAAACTCCACATTCAAGGAACTATGCACCTGCATCCCAAGGTCTGGTTGCTCATGGGAATATTCCTTCTGCACCCAGTCCATCCAATGTTCTGAACTTTGAAGGTATTTCTTTGAAGGAATTTTCATGTTAATCTATGAATTAGGAAGCAATATTATTTGAAAATGAATGGCTTTTATTCCCCAGTAGTAATCTTTGAACATTTATGCAGAAGAACTAGCTTCCTCTTGCTTATGTGTGAAAATTGGAAGAGTTGGCACATGTCCCTTTGGAGTTTGATGTATTGCAAATCATTTAAGTTGGTTTCGTGTAAAAGGAAAGGCTTTTTCCACACTTTCCTTCTCCACAATAGCTTTTTTTTCATTTTATGAGGTTGTTAAATGTGTTTCTAGCTTTTATTCCAAGTGGACATTTTAAAAATTATAGCTTTCACAGCTGTTAGAAATTTATTTTCCTGTACTAACCCAGATCCAAAGCATAGAACAGCAAATTTTCACTGGACACAATTCACTGCATTACTATACTCAGGGCATCTCCAGATATTACAGCTTATTTAATCAGCTAAAAAATCATTGCCTTCACTTAGAAAAAAAACAAAGATTGCTGCATAATTTATTTTTAACATTTCGTGTTTTACACTGAAATGAACATGTATGAGGTACTATTCCAAATTACATCAGCAAAAGATGGTTGGTAGTACAGAGCTTGAGTATTGCTGAAAAAAGGCATATTTTGTCAAAGCTTTTTGTCATACATTCAACAGAACAAACATGAAGCTATTGTGTTCTTTCTTAAGAATCTTCAATGACCGCACCTCCATCACCTTCCAAAGTTGCACAACCCACTGAGAGAAAAAGATTCTCCTCATCTCTGCCCTAAAAGAGCAACCTCTAATTTTAAAACAGAGCTCCATAGTTCTGGATTGAGCCATGATAGGAAACATCCTTTACACACCGACTTTGTCAAGACCATTCAGGATCTTATACACTTCAATCTCATCATCACTCATTCTACTGAACTCTAGTGGAAACCTATCCTCACAAGAAAACCTGCTCATTCCAGGTATCAATCTAGTAAACCTTCTTTGAACCACCCCCAATGCATTTACATTCAGCCTTAAACAAGGAGACCAACACTGCACAGTATACAAACATACTTACCTTGAGATCCAGTTTCTGTCATGTTGTGCAATTTTGGAGAGTGAGAGAGGTGTGGTCATTGAATATTTTTAAGGAAGAGGTGAATAGATTCTTGTTGTCCTGATGATTGCATGAGAATAAGACAAAATAGCAACCCATTTGCCTTCTTGATTATTAACTACGTATTAACGTTTTGTGATTCATGTACCAGAACAATTAAATGGCCCTGCACCTTGGAATACTGTACTCATTCCTAGTTTAAGTAACAGTCTTTTTTTTATTCTTCCTGCCAACGTGAACAATTTTACATTTTTTCATATTTTATTCTATCTGCTAGAATTGTGCTCATTCAACCTATCCATATCCATCGGCAACCTCCTTATGCCTTCTTTACAAGATACTTTCTTCTCTAGCTTGGATATTTTAAGCCATTCAGAATTGCCAAAACAGGACAGTATAAAAGGAAAAGCATAAGATAGGAATCCTTACCCAATGAAAACCAGAAAAACACTTGTTAGCCGCATGAGTCAGAATCCTGTGATTCTGCTCTTTCTTTCTGTTAAACAGCTACATACAAAGTGAATATTAATAGAAGGCAAGAATATTCCTGCCTCCACATGACAAATGGAAAGGATTAAAAACAGAAAGTTTTTTTTATTTCTGATTACTAACATCCGCTGTGTTTTTTACTTTCATTTAAACAGATAAAAGGGTATTACTGATTTAAACCTGTTGACTCATGGAGTGAGTGCTTTTCCTCTTCATTTTCTTCCAGAAGAAAATGTTACGCTGGTGCTTGCCAACAACAGTACAACCAGATCCATGCCTTACATGGATTCATATATAACTGAGACAAAAAGTATTACCTTGGTTATATAATAAGCCATAAAGAGGTAACCACATCACTGCACACCTTTATCCCAAAATTCAACCTGTCAACAACTCCACCTCAAAATATTCCTCTTTAATTCTTCCAGGTTTATTGACCAAATTTTAACAGAATTTGAAAAAAGCTATGTTTCGAATGTTGCGTTTCAAAAACATAGCAGATGCCTGAAAGTCAAAGAAATGGCTTGGACATAAGTTAACTTTGAATTTGTTTAATGGACTGCAAGTAATAGCAATTCTGTCTCCTTAATCTTTCACCAATGTGTTGGAAGATTTTTTATCCTCCTTACAGTGAGCAATCAGGAATAAAACAGAATAACAGACAGCCACAAAGCAGACATGCTTCTGTGACAGAAAAGCTGCTGAGGCAGAAACATCCATTCACTCTGAGTCTACCTAGATGCTCATAGCATCCCTGCCCACACTTGGCTTGCCTTGTATTTTTGTATCTTTCTCCTCAGTTAGAGATACCAGGAACACAATACAGTGGTACAGTGCAAATAGTATTGCTATACTGCTTAGTGCAGACACAAAGTGAGAAAGCTTGTCCTGATTGTCAACAGATTTCAGGCAAGTCAAGAATGATAGATTTTTGTCAGGAGCACCTGGCACAGTAAGTCAGCCTCTGATATTATTCCGGGGGCTTGTATGTGGTTAATTTTTAAAAATTCATTTGTGGGATATGGGCATTGTTGGCTGGCCAACATTTATTGGCTGCGCCTAGTTGCCCTTGAGGAGGAGGTGGAGCTGCCTTCTTGAATGGCTGTCATCCACTTGCTGTGGGTTGACCCACATTGCTATTAGTGAGAGAATTCCAGGATTTTGATCCAGTGACAGCGAAGGTATGGTGATATATCTCGAAGTCAGGATGGTGAGTGGCTTGGAATTGAACTTGAAGGTGGCGGTGTTCCCATGTATCTGCTGCCTTCGCCTTTCTAGATAGAAGTGGTCATAGATTTGGAAGGTGCTGTTTGAGGATCTTGGCAGCCCATCTCCCATCTTGAGACTTTCTGCCCTGCTGTGGGTTGTTTTCCTCCTGGAATGCAAGAGAAGCAGTTTTTAAAAGAGATGGAAGTACATTGACCAGCTGCTAATTTTGATGCACATGGGAAGTGTATCAAAGAGGAGAAGGGAGACCTCACTCTGGTGAAAGTGAGGACTGCAGATGCTGGAAATCATAGTCAAAATTAGAGTGGTGCTGGAAAACCACAGCAGGTCCGGCAGCATCTGAGGAGCAGCAAAAGCCCTTCATCAGGAATGGGAACAGATCTCACTCTGGCAGAGTCGAGAATGTAATTGACTTTCTTCCAATAGCGCTATACATCCAGCAGACAGCTGAGATTGTTCTAACTCAGATGGAAGCCCCAGACCAGGCTGCTTAGATCTGGTGTCAAGGCCTCCACTGCCAGTGCTAGGGTAAGAAGCCTCTGGCCCACCCCATCCACCCGGACCTCCAGGTCCCTGCCCGGCAAACAAGGATCCAGTTTGCCCTTTGCCGCTATGTCAGGAATAAATGTCAACAACTCTGCAGGCTTGTCCAGGTACAAAACCTTCTTTTAACAATGGTGTTAAGATTGGCGATCCATTCCAGGACATCTTGATAGTGGCAAGATCTTCTGGAAATGGTAAGTGGTAGAATGGGTCTTGACACAGCCAAGAGGAGCAGAGTAGGTAGCTAATGAGGTGTGTTTAGGAAAGACAAAGGAATATTCTGCCATTCTGCCCGAGTTATTCTGCCATTCGTTGAGATTCTAAGTCCACCTACCTACCTTGGCACTATATCCTGAAATAAAAAGCACTGCGTTTGAGTATCCTCTTTGAAGAAAGAACTTACAAGAGGACAAAATCTATGAACTATCATCTCAATCTTCAAACACAATCAAGTGAAACTCCAGTCGGCAAATGTATACGGCATTACATTTTGGCTTTTGTAACACCATTTTTTTCACTCAGGTAGCATAGACCATACGACCATAGAACAAAGGAGTAGAAGTAGGCCATTCAGCCCATTGAATCTGCTTTGTCATTCAATGAGATCATGGCTGATCTGAGAGTGCACTACTCCACCTTCCTGCCTTTTCCACATAACTTTTAATTCATTTCCTGATTAAAAATCTATCATCTACTGATAGCCTTTAGCTCTGACTGAAGCCTCAATATGCTAACTGGCAATGGCAATGCTGCCTAGTCTCCCAATCAAATAAATGAATAATGCGGCATATCAACTTTGTGATGCTAGGTACATAACCTATTTGTCAAAGAGACTGACAGATCATATCAAACATCATGTTCCTTCAGCTGTTTGTAACAAGTGAGGTTCTGACCATATCCAACCAATGTTCCTTCTCAGCTCTACAGTTGATCCAACAGTCCGTGCATAGCAATCAGTGTTGACCATGTGCATTAACTTCCAGTTTCAGATATTGCTGTCACTTAAGGACCTCAGAGACCCATGCAGCTGGAAAGAGAATTAGAGGGAGCTGTCTGCGCTTGCAATATTCATAATGTGCTGTCTGACTACCTTCTTCACCGAGAAAAAAAAGGGTAACAGATACATGAAAACACTACCACCTGAGAGTTCCCCTCCAAGCCACTCACTATCCAGACTTGGAAATTTTGCACCATTCCTTCAGTATCAATGGATCAAAATCCTGGATTACTCTTCCTAGCAGCATTGTGGGTCTACCTTCAGCCTATGGGCTGCGGCAGTTCAAGAAGGCAGTTTTCCACCACCTTCACAAGGGCAACTAGGGATGGGCAATAAATGTTGGCTCAGCCAATGGTGTGTATATCCAATGAGTGAATAAACAAAACATTGTAACTTCAAAATTGGGCAGCATTTGCTAAATAATTCAATGTATAGAATTATGCTGGCAAATAATTTAAGATTATCAATTGAGCTCACAGTCTGGTACACTTGTATATAAAAGGAGCTACATATCTCAATATGTAGGCCCCTGCTGTTTGCAGGGAGAAAGAACATGTACCCACTCTGCACTTGTTTCATGTCAACAAAATAAGTAACAATCATTCTCTGGTTCATTAGCAGGTCGATACCTTGATCAAATCAGAGTCAACCTGTCTGGTTTGAACTGTAAACAAAGCTTAGCAGTTAACTGTAGTCATCATAAACCGGTGTACTCTCCGTTGTCTTTTCCAATTAGTGCGCTTGTCAACAATAATCAATTTTCTCCTCTCATGCAGTATCAATGGCGATTTGCTTGTACTTTAGCATTTCTTGTGAATTGTGCTGATGAGTTCAAATGTTTTGATAGTACGTGTCTTTGTGGGCAATACTCTACTTCCATACTACAATGACTATTTATTACTGTCTACTCATAAAAAAATTACTCTCCTAGTTTTCCTTTTGAGCTCTTGAACTATTAATTGTTAAGTATGCCAATTGCATACCTTGAGTATTCCATAGCAAAGTCAAGCAGTGGATATCCCAGTGGAATTATGCAATTCAGGAAGGTTCTCTTATTTAATCCTTCAGATTTGTATGAACATAAGTTTATCAATTGACTGTAATTAAAGCAACAATATTAGCTTGAGCTATAACATTGTTGCAGTTTCCATTACCCTTCCTTACGATTAAATCACAGTCAAGAGGAATGTACCAGGAATGTGAATGAGCAGGTGAAATACAGGTGAACTTGAAATTCCACAGGGATTGCCCAATTCTGGAGTGAGAGATGGTGAGGGACAATTAAGTATTCCTTGGGGTGAAGGGATCTTGAATACATCAACAATGAGCAATGAGGTTTTTATTAAGTGGATCCAGGAGGAGGGCCTCTAAGAATAATTAGTTAATACTTGGCACAACTAAATGGAGCAATCAAAGCATGAGGATTATACATTTGCACCTGAATGTTGCATTTAGGAATGTATAATTTTGAGATTCCAATTTGCACGTGAAAAGACCTTAATGTACATTTCAGACACTTAGTAAATACCCTGCTTACTATAGCATCCTGATATTCAGAGCCATAAATCAAGATATGAAAGTCAGGAGGTATAACATCAGCCTTAGGCTGGATGAATAATTAGCTATGAGTTGAATTTTCTCTGCCTTCATTTTGCACAACTTACAGATGTTAAATGAGGCATACAATTAGTAGAGAAGATACTGTGTGACACAGTGAAACTTCAGTAAATGGCTGAAACAACGTAAGGGAACTAAAGACAAGCACAGGAATTGCTGGACAGACTCAACAGGTCTAGCAGCCTCTGTGGAGAGAATGCAGAGTTAACATTTTGAGTCCGGTGATACTTCTTCAGGACTAAGGGAATTAAATACTTACTTACTATAAATAGTTGAGAATTCGACTGGTAGCCTCACTTATTGGATGTTTGACTGGGTGTAGTACATTTCTTAAAAGTAAATCACTGAGGGACAATGACTACAGAACTTATTTTCTCAAAGCTTATAAGAGCTATTTTGGGATTAACTAACATTCCTTACGTTGTATGGTACATTCGGTCCATAACTGCCTCTCCGTCAGGGTTAGTGTTGATTGCATAACCCACAAACCTTCCAGGCACAAAGAGCATTTATAGGCTCAGTATTTAATTAGTGCTAGAATACCACACAACACAAGTTCCATTTGTCTGAAGAACTGTTTAAGGTTATAATGGCTTGCACATTAACACATGTTAGCTGATTCACTTTTAGTAAAAGGAAAACATGAACTTTTCAATTTTAGCTATTATTTACTGAGACATGACCAATTATGGAGGTAATTTGCCATTTGTGTGCTTCCAGTGTAGATCCTCATATTGCAAAATACTATTAACATTGATCCCTTGCATTTCTATCTTGGAGGGAAATTACAAACTTAATTGTGAAAGATTAAAGCACAAAGTTAAATATTTGATATTCAAATCAGTTTTGTTTTTCATTGTGAAAAATGTCCATTTGTACCAATCCTATTCCTTCCAATAGTCTGACAGATGTAAATTTGAACCTAAATTCCAGAGCCGTACTCTGGAAATCAAATGTATGATTCCAAGATGCAGCAATGACATTGATCTCAACAACTGAGACTATAGTTTTCTGAAGTAGAATTTTATAACAGAACAGGTTAATAATTTTGTAAAATATTTCCTCCTCTTGTTCATGAAATTTGACCTAAAGATATCTATATCTTGTTTTTTGAGAATTCTCCCTATAGTTGCCATGCATCTAACTGTTGTATAGTTTTCAGGTTAACTGCATGTTTTCTCTTTTAAAATCAAAAACATTTGTTATTTTTCAATCATTTGATACTCCTCAGTTTCCAATGTACTGGGAAATCTCTGTCCAGTTCTCTTCTATTACCTTCTTTTAATATTGTTGAATATAATCCATTGGGACCTGCTACACTATTAGCCTTCAGAGTCCCCAGTCTCCAAATAACTACTTCCTGGCTAATCTGATCCTGTTAAATACATTGTGGGTACCCACGAGAACCTGATTATTGGCTCTGCAGCATTGCTTTGTTTTTCTCTATGAATACTGATGAGAAGAATATTCAAACATGATAAGTGAAGCCTTTCTCTGATGCCACAATATCTTAACTGATTCTACTTATCTTTTAATACCATGTTGACCACGAATATGACAAAAGAGAATGTGATGTTCTCACTTACTTACTTTTATTTTCAAATTTTCTTTTATTGTCCAGATTGCATTTCAATAGACCATCCTGTTTACCCATATTTTCAATGCAATCCCACTTCCCCAATTTCCTAAATCTTTTTAAACTTGCCTCTCACACACACTTTAAATATTTTATTTGACCATTGCGATTTGCTCCTGAGATTAGTCTCCTGATACTCAAACTGGCTTAACTTGCTTCACCCTGTAAGAAAGAAAAATTTAAATAAAAGCCATGGTGACTTACTTTTCCATAACAGAACAACCTTGGTTATCCAAACGTCAATTATCTGAATTTTGAATTATCCAAACAAGATCTCAAGTCCAATAAAAAAATTACCCATTATCCAAACAATCAATTGACTGAATAAAATACTCCCCACCCGTCTCATTTGAATAAACGAGGTTGTTCTGTACAGTATTTACAAAAGTAATCAACAAAGAATAGATAAATCATTTTTACAATGTTGACATTATAAGCCAATAACAGTTTCATTACATTTTTTCCTTAACTTTTCAGACAAAAGAATATGTATGACAAATGTGAACTTGCTGCAATTAAGCCAATGTAGATGAATTACAAGTCAAAATTTAAGTCAAAAATCTATCCAAATCCTCTTTAAAGCTTCCACTATTCTACCCTCCACAATGTACACCTCAGACATACACTCCCTTCTGGGAGGAGAATTTTTCTCGCATCTGTTTTAAATGTTTGTCCCCTTCTTCCTACATTATGTCACCTGGTTTAAGATTCGCCCAGTTTCTCAACATTTGTCACACTCCCTCTGACTTTTGTATATTTTTTGAAGATCACCTCTTATTCTTTTAAATCGAAAGAATAAAGGCCTAACCTGTTTAGCTGTTCTGGATAAGTTAACTCTTTCATTCTAGGAATCAGTGGAGTGAATCTCTTTTGAACCACCTCCAATGCCAGTATGTACTTTTTTAAATACAGTGACCAAACTTGGACATGATGTGTTTGGTGCAACCTCACCAATACCCTATACAGTTGTAGCAAAACCATCCCTACTTTTAAACTACAATACCCTCACAATAAAGGCCAAGATTTATTTGTCTTCTTAAGTACTTGCTGCATCTGTGTCAAAACCTCTTGTGTTCCATGTACAAGAACACCCAAATTCTCTTGAATCACACTTCTTTGGAGTCTCTCTCTCTCCTTCAAAATATTAGCTTGCCTTTTGATTCATCCCACCAAGATGCATGGCCTCACACTTTCCTTCATTAAACTCTATCTGCCAAGTCTTGTTCACTCAATGGCCTAACTATTTCTCCCTTTGCAGATTCCTTATGTCCTCATCACAACACGTTCGCCCACCTACTTTTTGTATCATTGGCAGATTTGAATACATTACACTCTGCCTCCAAGTCATTAATATGGGATGATAAATAATTGAAGCCCCAATACCTTCTTTCTTGTACAATAAACTTGATGTAACACATTAAAAAAAGCCTTCTGAAAATTCAAATATACTACATTGACTACTACACTTTATCACCCCAGCTTGTTATGTTGTCAAATGACTCTATCAAATTTGTCAAACATGATTGCCCTTTCACAAAACCATGTTTAATCTGTTTGATTACATTATAATTTCTAAATGTCCTGCTATTTTTGCCTTAATGATAGATTCAACCATTTTCCCAATGACAAATATTATGCTAACCAGCCTATAATTTATTGCTTTCTGTCTCCCTCCCTTCTTGCATAGGAGTGTCACTCTAACAGTTTTCCAATCTGCTGAAATCCTCCCAGAATCAAGTAAGTTCTGGAATATTGTAATCTTTACCTCCATTATCTCTGCAGCCACTTCCTTTAAATCTCTTGGATGTAGGCCATCAAATCCTAGAGACTTGTCTGTCATTAGACATGATAAAGACTTACAAGGTCTTTCCTCCCATTAGCAGTTTGTTTCTCTACTATCTTTGGAATGTTTATAGTGTACTCCACTGTGAACACCAATGCAAAGTACTTGTTTAAATTACTTGCAGTTTCCATTTTCCATGTTACTAATTCTCCCTTCTTTATTCGCTTTTTAGTCATCTGTGGCTGGTTCTTAAAGAATTCCAATCCTCTTCGCCTCCACTCACGCCCCCCCCCCCCCCCCCCACCTCCCCCACACCACTGAATGGTATGACTTTGTATGCCTTAGTGTTTGATTGCATACACTCCTTGATCACTTTATTAACTACAGATGGTTCATCCTTCTCATTGAATCCTCCTTTTTCACCAGAATAATTTTTTTCAGTGTTATAAAATATATGCTTAAATGTTTGTTACAGCTCATCCATCAACTTTCTTCTTAGTCTCTTTTCACAGCCCACTTAAGACAACTCTTGCTTCATGCCTTAATTAAGTTGAGAACCGAGTTTCTCACCCTCAAACGGATACTCCCGCAATAGGTCCTTAAATCTGAGAATGCTAGAAATAACATTTTCATCAAATAAGTGGAGCTGCAGGACAAAATTTCCATTCAAAACTCCTCAACAAACTGATGACTTCCTTTTTGCAAATGTTAAATCATTCAACGAGTGAAATGTGACTGGTGAGAATAAACAGTTCAGGTGTCATCAGCTTCAAGATTAATGTTGTTTCCAAATTTTGCATGAACTTTAAGATCTAGTATGACTTGGTGAATTGTCTCCACATTGGTCTGCAAACATTGGATCTTATCTTGGAAACTCATCTTTGCAGCTTCTAGCATCTCCTGTTCTAGGTGAGACAGAGGGTTGAAAATGTGTTGCTGGAAAAGCGCAGCAGGTCAGGCAGCATCCAAGGAGCAGGAGAATCAATGTTTCAGGCATGAGGAAGGGCTCATGCCCAAAACGTTGATTCTCCTGTTCCTTGAATGCTGCCTGACCTGCTGCGATTTTCCAGCAACACGTTTTCAGCTCTGGTCTCCAGCATCTGCAGTCCTCACTTTCTCCTGAGAGAGAGGGTTCCCAGGTATCCTGAGGCAGTGCTTGAGTTCAAAAGGAGGAGTAAAGGATGCCGCAGATTCATTATCCTTTGAGTGAAGAAATTCCTTTCTCATCTGTGTCTTAAATGGTGATCCTTCTTTCTGAAATTATGCTTTCTGGTCCTAGATTCTGCCGCAAGGGGAAACAACCTTTTTTCATCCACCCTGTCAAGTCCCCTAAAAGTCTCGTATGTTTCAATAAAGTGACTTCCCATTTAATGAGTTGCAATCTACTCAACCTCTCCTCATAAGACAGTCCTTCCATACCTCGAATCAACCAAGTATGACAGTATATGTGTCCTTGATAAGGGGACCAGAACTATTCAGTGTATTCCAACTGTGGTCTAATTCCTTGCATTGTTGGAGCAAGATTTTCTGATTTTTATGCTCTAGTTCCTTTGAAATAAAGACCAACATTCCATTTTCCTTCCCTATTAACTGTTGAATTGTATGCTACCTTTTGATGATTTATGCTCAGGATTTCCAAATCTCTGTAGTCCATAGTTTTCTACAGTCTTTCCCCATTTAAGTATTATTCTGCTCTTCTATTCTTCCTTCCAAAGTGCATAACCTCAATTATATTCCAGCTGCCAAGTTTTTGCCCACTTGTTTGGCCAGTCTATATCTTTCTGCATATTCTAAGTCATCCTCACCAATTGCCTTCCCACCTATTTTTATATCATCAACAAACTTGTTTATAGTACATTCAACTTCCACTAATATATGTGATGCATAAATGTGGGCCCACACTGATCCCTAATTCAATATTTTGGCCTCAGCTGCTTTCTGTGGCAAACGTTTCACAAGCGTTTCACTCTCTATGTGAAGAAATTTCTCATCTCAGTCCGAAATGGCCTATCCTGTATCCTTGGAGTGTGACGCCTGGTTCTGAGCTCCCCAGTCTTCAGGAACATCTTTCCTGCATTTATCCTCTCTAGTCCTGCTAGAATTTTATAGATTTCCATAAGATCGTTCCTCATCCTTCTAAACTCCAGTGAATATAGTGATAACTGTTCCAGTCTCTCTTCATACATCATTCCTGCCATCCCAGGAATCAGTCTGATAAATATTGGACCTGATGATTACCTGCCTAATGCTTAAACTACTTTATTTCACTTTGTAACTGATTAATGATTGTTTTTTGTGGTCAGTGCAACAGTTAGGGTTGCATTTCATGTGCTAAATGAGGCTTTAACATCAGACAGGCAAAGATTTAGTTCAGACACAATATCCTTCATGGTTGAACAGTTCACTGGCTCTCCTATGAAGGATAGCCAATTGGTAAGATCGATGGACTGGTTTGACTGAATTATTGGCTGTGACCAAATCTGTGGGAAGAACTCTTCTTAAAAGCTGTTCCTAACATTTCACTTACCATAGAAATCCTGAAACTCCCAACCCAACAGCATAGTGAGTGTACATACACCAAATGGACTAGAATGTTTCATGAAGATCACTCTCCACCACTTTTTAAAGGGCAATTAGGGATGAGTAATAAATGCTGGCCTAGCCAGAAATGGCCAATTCCACTGAATGAGCAAAAGAAAACAAAGTTTATTGGATAAACTCTCCACTAATTATAAGATGTTTGCAATCTAGAATTCTCATTTTGATGTAAAAGTAATGAAAAGCATATGAAATCTCATAAATGTTTTTGCTGATTTTAATTTCTACTTCCCCTCCTTCAATCAGATTTTCTCTCATTCTTCTAAATTGTAGAGACAAAGGCCTAAACTGCTCAATCTACCTTCGTAAGACAAACCCCTCACCTCTAGTATTAATCTAATGAACCTCCTCTGAACTGCCTCACTCCTCAAGTATGGGCACCAAACTGTACACAATACTCCAGGTGTAGTGTCATTAATTGTGGCTTTCTGGTTCCTTAATATTAAGATGCAAGATCAATTTGTTTGCGCTTTCTGCCTGCTCCCCTCGTGGCTGTTTGGATTGAATAGAGGAAAACACAATGTGAAAAAAGCCTGAAGAAGGGCTTATGCCCGAAACGTCGATTCTTCTACTCCTTGGATGTTGCCCGGCCTGCTGTGTTTTTCCAGCACCATATTTTTCAACTCTGGCCTCCAGCATCTGCAGTCCTCACTTTCTCGTAGTGTCATTAATGTCTTGTACAGTTACAACAACACTTCCCAACTATTATACTTTAATCCTTTAGCAATAAATGAAAACCATCTATTCTCCTCCTTCTTGCCCGTTCTATTTGCACACTAGTAATTCATACACGAGGATACCCAGATCCCTCTGCATCAAAGCACTCTAGAATTTCTCTCCATTTAATTAATAACTTCCATGTCTTTCTTCTGACCAAAATGGAAACCCTCACACTTATCCTTCATCTATCAAAATTGGCCCATTCGCCTAACCTATTCATATTTATTTGTAAGTATTTCATTTCTACATTGCAATTTACCTTCCCACCTACTTTAGTGCCATCTGCAAGTTTGGCTGTAACACCTTCTGTCTTTGCAACCAAGTCATTAATATAAATTGTAAATATGGGGCCCAAGGATCAAACTTTGTGGCACCCTATTAGATACATATAATCAGAAAAAGACCCATTTATCCCAAATCTCTGCTTTCTGTTGACTAGTCAATCCTCTATCTAAGCTAATATATTGCTCCTAATCCGATGTTACCTTACCTTGTGCATTGACCTTTTATGCGGACCCTTATCAAATGCTTCTGGAAGTCCAGATAAAATACATCTACAGGAGCCCACGATCCACTCTGCTAGTTACATCTTGGAAGAGCTCTGCAAAATAGTCAAACATGATTTACCTTTTATAAAACTATGCTGACTCTGATGGATTCCCAAATGTTACTACTTCCTTAAAAATAGATTTTTAATAATTTCCAAAAATGACGTTAAATTAACTAGTCTATAGTTGTCCGCAGTCTGCCTCCCTCCCTTTTGAATAAGGTGTTGTATTTGCATTCCCAATCTATTGGATCCTTTCCAACATTGAGGAAAGTTTGGAATATTGTAACTAATGCGTCCACTATCTTGGTTACCACTTCCTTTAATACACTCGGATGTTGTTGGCTATCAGGTTTTGGGGTCTTGGTTGCCTTCAATCTCAATAATGTGCTCTGTACTTTTGTCCCTAATAATGACATTTGTTTTAAGTTCCTCCTTTTCCAATAACATCTGTAATACTTGTTACTATGGGGATGGTACTAATGTCTCTGCCATTTCTATTTTTCCGACTATTAACTCCCAAATCTCATTGTCCAAGGGACTAACATTCACTTTAGCTACTCTCTTTCCTTTTACATACTTATATAAGCTTTTTCTATCTGTTTTATATTTTATACTAGTTTTTTAAAAATAATTTACCTTTGCTCTTTTTATGACTTTTCTGGTAAACCTTTATTGATCTTTAAAATCTTCTAAATCTTCCAGCCTATTACAGGCTTTGGCAATAGAGTCTGCTTTAACTTTTTGCCTTTCTGTTATTCCTAACATTTTTGCTTAGCCATGTATGTTTTCCACCTTTTTACAACTTTTCTTCCTTTCTGGAACATACTTTATTTGGGAAGGATTGAATATCACATTAAACATCTGCGACTGCTCATCAACTGTCCTAGCTTTTAGTCTTCCTGCCCAGTCCACACAGGCCAGATCTGTCCTCATGCTAAAGTGAGACTCAGGTTTCTCACCCTGAAACTGAAATTGCAATTCTATCAATTGCTATGATTACTTTTGCCTAGAGGACCTTTTATCATTTGAGATCAATAATTAATCCCATCTCATTATACAATTCTAAATCCAGAGTTGCCTGCTACCTGGTTGGTTCCACAATACATAATTCAAATAAACAATTTCTAATATATTTAACATTTGCCAATTTCATTAATCAAGACTATATTTCTATTAAAATCACCCATAATCATTGCCAGACCTTACTTATAGGCTTGCAGTATTTGCTGGTTAATACTGTATACTGCTATGGAGCTATTGGGACAGCATGATGACTCAGTGGTTAGATCTGCTGCCTCACAGCACCAGGGACAAAGGTTTAATTCCAACCTTGGGTGACTCTCTTCATGGAGATTGTAAATTCTCCCCATGTCTGTATGGGTTTCCTCTTACAGTCCAAAGTTGCTTAGGTTAGATGGATTGGCAATACTAAATTGCTTCTAGCATCCAGGGATGTGCAGGCTAGGTGGATTAAAGGGTAGTGGGGTGGGGGAGTCTGGATGGGATACTCTTTGGAGGGTCCATGTGGGCTGAATGCCCTGTCACCCATTAGACCAGATTTATTGCCCATTCCTAACTGTCCAGAGTGCAAAATGGTGAGATTTATGTAGATTGTTGTCTGTAATCTAGAATCACATGTAGGCCAGACCAGGTAAAAACAGCAATTTCCATACCCTAGAGGTATGGAAATATACTTTTCTGATAAGCAGTAATATTTGATGGCCATCATTAGGCTCTTCAACTCAAATTTGTTTTAATTGAATTCAAATTTCAACATCTACCATGGTGAGGTTTGAACCTAGGCTGCTGGAACATTACCTGGATCTCTGATTTAATAGTCCAGTGATAATATCACTATGCTATCACTTTCCCTTTTGAAATATTTGCAATTGAAGAAAAATCTGTATCCATGCATACAGCCCCTTCACACAGTCAAAAGTCTTCACTAGTGATCTAGTTCTGGAAATATGTTCGCTTATATAACGACAGAAAACACCCAGTCTGCAAACGAAAAAGTCCCTCAAACAGCAAATTGATAATTGATAGGTATAAAGAATAAAACTAACCAGGATGCCAGGAGAAATCCCTGTTCTTCTTTGCTGAGTCCCACAGGATCTTTTATATTCATTCAAAGAAGTGGACAAAGTTCTAGTTTCATATTTCATTCAAAGGTCAGTCAATATTATATGTTTGAACTCATTTATTTTCCCTATGAAACAGAGCAAAGATACCACTTATGAATAATATACTTCTGCCTTATGTATGCAAACAGAATTTTCTCTCCATAGTCAAAATTCTTTTGTCTGCAATTTTTTACACACTGAGATAATTTGCAAATTGATCACAGCCCCCTTTTGTACGCAGGATTTCAATGCAACAGATTCATTTTTTTAACCTATCTTGTCAAGGCCTATCTCACATTTCCATAGTAACAATCAAATAAGGAGATTTCACTCTCATGTGACACTTTGACATACCAAAACGTTTATCTTTGCAGTCAAACTCACTACACTGACTCAATGCACAATGAAGTCCATGGATACAAAAGCACATTACTATTCTAGAGGAAACAGGTTTTTCATTCTCTTCTAATTTTTCTCCTTTGGAAGCAATGTTTTTTTTTAGGTTATGTCCACTATTATCTCAAAATGCATGATCATTTTTTATAAGACCCTTGACTGTGAGTATCTCAATTAAGCTCAATATTATTCCTATTAAATACTGGTAAATAGTATTTAACTGGTAAACTGGGAATGGTAACGTGCGAACAGTATAAAACTGGTAAACTGGAAAACAATCCAAATCAAAAACTATTGCCAAATGCTCCCCCCAAAACAGGGAATGCTGGGACCATTATTTGCCCCTTAAAATGGCAGTAGTGAGATGCAGCCTGACCCAGCCCTAAAGCTGGAACCTGGCCTTGTGCATAAAGTGTTCCTGCTGCAATATTTTCAGTATTGGTTGCTGCACCCTGAAGTGTAACTTTGTGCCTTGTTAGTATCCTGCTACTGTGTCAGTCAGGTCACGGTGGTCACGATGGCTTAGCAGATGGCAGATGTCAGATGCCAATGTCTGGTAGACAAAGGGTACAGTTAGTGCCATAGATCATGCCCTGACACCCTGAAGCCCAATGTTCTGCATGGAGATTGTTCAGAGCAAACAACGAGCTGAATCCGTTAAGTACACACTCCGGCTTTCCTTTCAAGTTTTCCCGATATTGAGCTTGTCTGGCAAATTTGGAAAGAGTCTGAATATTAATGAAGCAAGTTGGCCATTAAGGGGCGGCACAGTTGCTCAGTGGTTAACACTGCTGACTCACAGCACCAGGGTCCCAGGTTCGATTCCAGCCCCGGATAACTGTCTGTGTGGAGTTTGCACGTTCTCTCCGTGTCTGCGTGGGTTTCCTCCGGGTGCTCTGGTTTCCTCCCACAGTCCAAAGATGTGCAGGTCAGGTGAATTGGCCATACTAAATTGCCTGTAGTGTTAGGTGCATTAGTCAGAGTGAAATGGGTCTGGTTGGGTTATTCTTCAGAGGGTCAGTGTGGACTGGTTGGGCTGAAGGGCCTGTTTCCACACTGTAGGGAATCTCATCTAATAAGACATTTGACAAGCAATAAGACCATCAGTTGACATCTTGCTGCTGCCAGATGAGAATCTCACCATGCTCCAGAAGCAAGAAAGATGGAGTGAGGTGAGCTCGTTTGTGATAAGGGCTTCATCAGTCTTATTGCCTGATTCTGCCACACATCCCACCAATGCCCACATTCTTCACACCCTATTACTTTGTAGAATCATTAGTGGTAGCTAATATATTAAATATGTTTTCAGAATTTAAGCTTCTACCACAATGTATATAGATTTGGAAATCTTCTAGCTTCTAGATACTGGCAATTTGTTATTAAAACTCTAAATGAAATCCTTTGCCTTCCTTTTGGAAATAAGCTGTGGAGATAATATTCACAGCTTTCATTAAAGTTGAATTAATGTTATTGTGGGGACTTACTTGTGTATATGCTATCATCTATCATTATGTTAATTAAATGCAAACATTCCCCTGCAGTTATCCTTGAATTAAAATATAAACATTCAAGCAGAGATGATTTTGCATATGTTGTGCTAGGAGAGACCTGTGAACACTTGATTGCAGTCGATGAGTCTTCAGCCCCCATCAAACCATGCATTCCAAAAAGTTCCAGCATCCTTAAACATCAAGTTCAGCAATATGGTGTTAGAGAGTCACAAAGTTCTGCTGTTTGAAGGAAGCAGACTCTTCTGGATATATACGGATTCTGAATGTATCACCTCATATATCTGAAATAAGACACAATTTGTCCCAGTAATCCTACCATCTCTCTCAATGCTGGTCCCTTCTAAATTTCACTAAATCAACTTTTACTTCACCTGCTGGGCTCCCACTCAGCAGAAACTCTAAATTTCATTTGTGCTGAATATCTTGGGCTTTTCTATCTTGCAGAAATTTTGTCTTTGTGTATCGATTCACTCTGAGATAATTTGCCTTATCAGCCTAAACAATTACACAAACAATTGACACCTCAGGCTGGATTTCCTTCTTTCCAGTAGGGAAGACTCCTTTGGAACTTTTTCTTGGCCCACTGAACCTAACTGTGACCCCAAAACGGTTTCCTCAATTGCACCCACTTAAACGCTTGTTGGGTAGTCTCCATGTGGGGCCAGGAGACAGTGAGGTCAGCAGATGCTGGAGATCAGAGTTGAGAGTGTGTTGCTGGAAAAGCACAGCAGGGTAGACAGCATCTGAGGACCAGGAGAATCGACGCTTCAGGCCAGAGCCCTTCATCAGTAAGGGCTCCAGCCCGAAATGTTGATTCTCCTCTTCCTTGGATGCTGCCTGACCTCCACATGGGGCCAGTCTGCTGTCCGTTCAGTATTGGAGGATCTCCACAGAACCATTTAAAAGAGCAAAAGCCTTCATGCAGAGAGAACAAAATTACTGCCAGTTTTATCATTCACAGCTAGATCCAAGGCCTACAAAACTAGGTGCTGAGTCTCAGAGAGACAGAGCACAAAAGCTTCCACAAGGACCTCAACTGGAGATTTCCGCACCATTATGTTGTAACTCAATGTTACAGCCACTTTCACAGGGGTCATGAGGGCTTTCAGTAAGAAGGGTAGATGGAAGGAATGCTTGCTGTGGACCCATCCAGAGGGACCCATTAGCATTTGGAAGTGAGCGTCCTTGTCATACTGGAGCTTCTTTTTGACATATAGAAGACCAATCAGACCAGTATCTGTAAGTTTTATAGGTTTTTTTTCCTTCTGGGTATGTTCAAACATGAGCTGGTATTTCCATTTTGTGGCAGGCAGTAATGTTCCTTGTGAGTTGGGGGAGTTTGGGGGGAAAAGAGAAAATAAGGCCAGGTCTGGATAAGGAGGTAGCAAAGGTTCTCAGTGCTCCAGTTTTCCATTGCTTTCTGAAGCTTTAATGTCAGAACAAACATCTGGCTACTTAATAATATCTGTGGATGTGTTAATTTTCAACAGCTGGAAAAGGTTAAATTTTAAGCAATAAATCTTTGAGTAATACACTTTCCATATATTCACAACTCCCTTAGGAGGTAAAAGTCTCTCGTTTACAAACTCAAACACAGCTTCTACTTTCCTCCTGAGTCTCTTCAGCCTTTGACTTTCATCAAAAGCATTTTTTAATCAGTGTTCAAGGAAAAAAAAATCCAAAATTGACCATTTGGGATATCAGTGGATAGGAACCAACAAATCGCCTGCTTTACCTTCCACCCATTGTAATTCATCCTACAAATTGTTCAAATATAGTACGTTGAGTATGAGGAATTTAGAAACTTTAGGACAAAGATGAGGAGCAATTTCTTTCCTCATGGGATAAAATAAACCAAAATGTTAGAAATCTGAAAGGCAAAAACAGATTAAGAAGAGTCCTTCTGGGAAAATAGGACTGAACCGTCCCCATCCTCCTCCACCCTCCTCCACCTGGTTGAACTCATCCTAATTTTGAACATCTCCTTTAACTCCTATCACTTTCTTCAGATCAATTGTGGGGGGGGCATGGGTACTTACGCAGGCCCCCCAACACAACGTTTTTTCAACGTACATCAATTACATCATCGGTGCTGCTTCCCTCTCTCATCTGGAACTGGAAAAGTTTATCAATTTTGCTTCCAATTTCCATTCCCTTTCACCCTCACCTGGTCAATCTCTGACCCTTCCTTTCCCTTCCTCGATATCTCTGTTTCCATTTCTGGGGATAGACTGGACATCAATATCCACTACAAACCCACCGACTTTCAAAATTACCTTGGCTATACATCCTCACACACACTTTCCTTTTAAGGCTTTATTCCATTCTCCCAGCTCCTCCACCTCCATCACATCTGTTGAGATGATGCCAGCCATGTTGGGCCCATCGCCCACACTTCAACCCTCACCCCCTCTCTTCCCTCCCACAACAGCAATACAGTCTGCCTTGTCCTCACTTACCATCCCACCAGCATCACCTTCAAAGGATCATTAGCCGCCATTTCTGCCACCTCCAGTGGGATACCACCAGCAGACACATATTCCCCTTCCCTTCCTTGTCAGCCTTTCACAGGGACCATTCCTTCCAGCTGCTCTCTTCCTTCGCTCCCAATAATACCCCACATGGCATCTTCTCCTGCAGCAGAAGGTTTCACGCCTGCGTGTCTACTTCCTCCCTCAGCCAATCCAAGCCCAGTGCTTTACCTGCATTTCACTCAATCTAGTCCACTGTATTCGCTGCTCACAATGTGGTCTCCTGCAGATTGGAGAGACGAAGAACTAACTGGGTGACTGCTTCACAGAACACCTATGTTCTGTCAGCAGAAATGATGCTGAGTTTCCTGTTGCCTGCAACTTCAACACACCACGCTGTTCCCTGGGCAACATCTTCAGCACGGTGGCACAGTGGTTAGCACTGCTGCCTCACAGCGCCTGAGACCCGGGTTCAATTCCCGCCTCAGGCGACTGACTGTGTGGAGTTTGCACGTCCTCCCCGTGTCTGCGTGGGTTTCCTCCGGGTGCTCCGGTTTCCTCCCACAAGTCCAAAGATGTGCAGGCCAGGTGAATTGGCCATGCTAAATTGCCCGTAGTGGGGTAGATGTAGATGTAGCTGTAGGGGTAGGGGTAGGGGTATGGGTGGGTTACGCTTCGGCGGGGCGGTGTGGACTTGTTGGGCCGAAGGGCCTGTTTCCACACTGTAAGTAATCTAATCTAAGTAATCTAATCTAATCTAATCTCTGTCTCAGGCTTACTGCAGTGCTCCAGCAAAATACAGCACAAGCTGGAAGGACAGGAGCTCATTTTCCACTTGGGAAACCTGTAGCCTTTTAGACACAGCAAGTTTAGGGTTTGAAGCCCCTTCACCCATGTCCTTACCTAACCACACACCAGGTCTTGTCATCACATGGGCTGCTACCGCACACCAGCCATTGTCAGCTGTTAATAATCCCCATGAACAGCTATAAGTTCTCCCAGGCTTACCTTTACCCATTCCTTTTTCTGCTCAATTATTTATCTCTTCCTGTTTTTCTTTCTCTCCCTCTCTCTGTTTGTCTTCCTCTGTCTTTCTGGGCTCCTTCTCCACTTATTGATTGCTCCACTCACTACGCTCCCCCCCCCCCCCCCCACGCCCACTCCTACTTTAGAATTTTTGCCAACATTTTTCTAGTCACTACCAGTTCTGAAGAAGGGCCACTGGACCCAAAACACTAACTTTGTCTTCTCTCCACAGATGCTGCCAGAACTGCTGAGATTCTCCAGCAATTTCTGTTCTTGCTTATACTCAAAGGGCTGTGAATCTTTAGAGTTCTCTGCCCCAGAGAATTGTAATTACTCCCTCATGAATATCTTCTTTTGTTCATCCTTCAAAGTTGATTATCTGAGGAGTTTAGTGAGGCTCCAATGGGGTGCACAGGTAACTGCTCAGATCATGTTCAAACAGGACAGAATGCCATGGATGATTGGGTTTTGAACAAGTTGTTGACTTAGAATTTCAGCTTCTTGTATTGATATGTTCTTGCTTTCGAAGGAAGCTGCGCAGTTTTTGATTTATTTGCGCAAGTGCAATAAGTTCCCCACCATCCATGTCTTTGGGGCTTACATTGACCAGAAACTGAAGTGGATAAATAATGTAATTACAAGAGCAGGTCATTGGTTGGGAATTCTGTGATGAAACTCACCTCCTGACTTGCCAAAGTCGATCCACCATCTACAAGCCACCAGTCAGATGTGCGACAAAATACTCTCCATTTGTCTAGATAGGAGCTGCTGCAACAATACTCAAGAAGCTCGAGGCCACTCAGAACAAGTTAACCAACGTAACTGGCACCATATCTACAAATAATCACTCTCTCTACCACCAGCACAGAGTAATAGCAGAGTGAATTTCCTAAAGACACACTGCAACAACTAATCAAAGACAATAGTTTCGCACCCGGAACTGCTACCACCTAGATGGACAATAGCAGCGGATGTACTGCTACATGCACGCTCCCTTTCAAGCCACACACCATCCCGACTTGGACAATATCATTGTTCCTTCACAGGTGCTGGGTGAAATCCTGGAACCTTATCCTTAACAGCACTGTGGGTGTACCTACACAACCACCAACTTCCTCAGGGCAACTAAGTCTATCTGGCAACATTCCCATCCATGGACCAGTGAAATAAAGACAATATAAACTAAAGGAATAATTTTAAAGTGTATTTGTATCATTAACTATTGAAGGCAACAGGAGTGGTTGACAGAATGATTGATAAGGCATACATTCTAGACTTCATTATTAGGACCATAGAGTATAACAGCAAGAAGGTTATGTTAAACTTGTATAGAACATGATAGAGCCTCAAAAGGAGTTTTATATCCAGTTCTAGGTGCCACACTTTAGGAACAATGTGTAGAAACTGGAGAGAAGGTATAGGAATGATTCACTTGACTTGTCCCATGGATGAGAAACTTCAGTTACAGGTACAGTAGAGAAATTTGGTGGCTTCTTTCACGAAAAGAAGTCTGAGAGGAGATTTGATTCAAATTCATGCAGTGTCTGGACAGGATTGATGAGGAAAAATCTGAGAACAAGGGGGCACTAACTTAAAGCAATTGACAATAGAAGAAACATGAGGGAATACTTTTTCACTCAGCAAAGTTTAAGATCTTGGATGACAGAGGAAATGGTGGAGGCAGGTTTAATTGAGATATTCAAGAGGGAATTCAATTATCTGGCAACAAGGAATGTACAGGTCTACAGGAAAAAGAAGGGAGAGTCAATTGCTCCAATGGAGAGCCTTCAGAGACTCAACAGGTTGAATGGCATCCTTCTGTACTGGAACCATTCTATAATTTTTGTTTAGATTAGATTATTTACAGTGTGGAAACAGGCCCTTCGGCCCAACAAGTCCACACCAACCCGCCGAAGTGCAACCCACCCATACCCCTACATTTACCCCTTACCTAACACTACAGGCAATTTAGCATGGCCAATTCAGCTGACCTGCACATCTTTGGACTGTGGGAAGAAACCAGAGCACCTGGAGGAAACCCACACAGATACGGGGAGAATGTGCAAACTCCACACAGTCAGTCGCCTAAGGCGGGAATTGAACCCGGGTCTCTGGCGCTGTGCTTCTATGGACTCTATGGAATGGAATTCTATGTGCTTCTATGGAATTCTGTGATTCTATGGATGGCCATCTAGCCCCATCACTGATTGATACTCTCAAGAGGATAATTAATGGGACCTCATTGTGGTGCCACTGGTATTCACCTACCATTTGGCAAGGGTCTGCTTTGTATAGTTGCTTACAGGATCCTGGGTAGAGGCCTTCTCATTCAAAGGCACTCAGTACCTGATTGAGTGACGCAGGATTGGTATGCAGGTTGCACTGACATTTAACCCCATACTCCCCACTGTCATTCAACAGAGCTGCATGCCTCGGTTCAATTGACACAAGGGATTTCTACCTTGGGGGCTCTTGTTCCTGTGAAAGTCCCACCACTGTCTGGTTAAGTTCCTGAGTGCCATTTAATATGCAAACCTTTCCATAAAGAGGTGATGCTGGGCAGTTGCTGTGTCTCCAGTTGGCAGGCAAGACACCGCACACCTGCCCCTCACCTTGATCAATCTTAGAGTCACAGAGTCATAGAGATGTACAGCATGGAAACAGACCCTTCGGTCCAACCCGTTCATGCTGCCCAGATATCCCAACCCAATCTAGTCCCACCTGCCAGCACCCGGCCCATATCCCTCCAAACCCTTCTTATACATATACCTATCCAAATGCCTCTTAAATGATGCCTATTAATCCTGCGTCTCTCTCTCTCTCTCTCTCTCTCTCTGCAGATGCTGCCTGACCTGTTAAATGTTTCTAGCATTTTCTGTTTTCAGAACTCTCTCATCAAGGAGAGCATAATACATCATTGAACAAAAGCTGTTGAGAGGTTTTTGGTCCGAACCAGTGTTGAATTATCGCAGATGACAGAGAAATTTCACACAAATGACCGGCACTTAGACTGATATAATCCAACAATTGATTGTAAACCTGCAGCATGGTGCAGTCATTTAGCACTCCCCAGGAAAATGAAAACATCAGTCACTCCCACAGAATAATCTCCATTACACAGCTGATTATTAATTTCAGGACAATTAAGTTCTGCAGAGACTATTTTCACACCATTTGAAAAACCAATCATGGTTTGGTTTTTCCTAGGGAGCGTCTGTCATGATTGTGAAATAAAGGAGTATTCTTGGCTTCATTTCATTTGCTTATTATCTTTTGTCTGCATTAAAATGTCACACATTTCATTTCCCTAAGGGACATTCATTATATTTATCAGACAACAAAGCCTATTCTGAGCAGAGATGGGGGAGGAATATTGTACATGAAGCATTTTAATAGTCACTATACTAGATCTATTCCTGTGATTTTCTTCAAATCCAGACTAACCCACCCCCACCAAACTGTCTTCCTCTTATTTTGCACTTTTTAATGCTTTCTTCCCCCTCAGCATTCAGATTTCTTGCACCAGTGCCATTATGAGGGACCTCCAATTATGAATAAAAGATGTCTAAATTTCAAGGTTTATATTATACATTGAGAAATAAAGGAAACAGAGAGACAAGCCTCTCCAAAATGGATATTTTCATTCTGATATGACAGAAACATACTAGAATGGCTACACAGTTATGATATAAAGTGGTCCTGCTTTGATAATGAACATGATAAAAATGACATGATATACTCCCAGTCTCTGTTCAAGAAATGCTGTACTTAGACTCCCAGGGTCTGGTATCTCACACCCATGAATTGCAGTGCCATAACACCAGTCAAAACCACCTCCACAGTGCCATCCTTTTCCTTTGACTTCCAACAGTCAAATGATCCATTTAGACACTTGGTTCACTAAATAAAAGTTGCCTGGTATGGGTAATAATTCATACAAAAAAGTATCTTTTATTATTAAAATGTGTTCTAAAACCTATGTTTATTTTCTCAAGCCTAATAATGCACGAAACAACACATGCTTCTCTCTTTGACACCTGGAAAATAAATGTTTAAGTTGTATACAGGTTGTATTGATGTTTCCATTTAGTAAGAGTTGATTTGTGCAATGCTGTTGTGTTGCTGTAACTTAAATGTTTTCGTACATGCTAATTAAGAAACAATAAAATAATTTTATTTGAAAGTATGGCATAATGTAAATAGGCTTATTGCTAAATAAATGTTTTAGTTGGGTTAGCTTTTTGTTGCACATTTGCTGATGTATATATGTAAATATAAAGTTTTGATACCTCTATTTTTCATTGTCCTTGCTGTTAGGATAACACTTTGTTTTGGGAAACACATGCGGCCTCTCAAACTTGACATAGTTTCGGTCCTTACCATTTCATATTTCAGCCCCGTTTCACACATTTTCCCTCAATTCCCCCACACCTCTACCTTTGACTGTAGTTTACATTTGTTTCTTTTTGCCTTCCTTGTTTTATTCCACTTCTTTAGTTCTCAAATCTTTTCTCTATGTGTCGCTGTCTCTGCAGTAAATCCTTTTCTTCTGTTTCTGAAATTCGGTGTCATTCACTTTGTATGCCGCATGCACACTTTATTTTACTTTCTGTATAGAACTGACTTCCTCATTCTTTCTGTCCAGTAATTTCAGCAAGGGTCCTGAGCTTTCTATATATCAACCTATAGAATATTGTAGCACAAGAATTATTGTTTCAACAATAATATATAGTTGAGATCTGAAACTGCCAGGAATGGCTTTTGTACTTAACGTTACATGTCTCTCCAAATTTTTAAAGGTAGATAAAACAGTTGTCAAGGTGAGGACAAATATGAATCATTAAGCTGTTTTATTTTATAGCAAGCAAACATACAGTTATGGTCAGACGCATTTACTTCAATCAGTGTAGTTTGTCCTTGTATAATAATACAAAATATAAAACAGTCAAATGGGAATACAGCTGGGAGTTGTTAACATTAATTCCTAATCTCATAAATTCCCATGGCCTCAGGTCAAACAAGGTCAAGGAAACCTCTTGCTGGATACCAGGTTGCCACTCAACTGACAAGTCAGTGCTTATCTTTGTTGAACATCAGCTGCAGAAATGTTTGAGGGAGGCAAGGATACCATCCATGGTTAACTACAGAGTCACAGAGTCATAGAGATGTACAGCATGGAAACAGACCCTTCTGTCCAACCCATCCATGCCAACCAGATATCCCAACCCAATCTAGTCCCACCTGCCAGCACCTAGTCCCTATCCCTCCAAACCCTTCCTACTCATATACCCATCCAAATGCCTTATAAGTGTTGCAATTGTACCAGCCTCCACCACATCCTCTGGCAGCTCATTCCACACATGTACCACCGTCTGTGTGAAAAGGTTGCCCCTTAGGTCTCTTTTATATTTTTCCCCTCTCACCCTAAACCAATGGCCTCAAGTTCTGGACTCCTCAACCCCAGGGAAAATACTTTGTCTATTTATCCTATCCATGACCCTCATAATTTTGTAAACCACTATATGGTCACCCCTTAACCCCCGACACTCCAGGGAAAACAGCCCCAGCCTGTTCAGCATCTCCCTTTAGCTCAAATCCTCCAACCCTGGCAACATCCTTGTAAATCTTTTCTGAACCCTTTCAAGTTTCACAACATCTTTCCGATAGGAAGGAGACCAGAGTTGCACACAATATTCCAACAGTGGCCTAACCAATGTCCTATACTAAATGTCTTCTTCACTATCCTATCTACCTGTGACTCCACTCTCTCCACTGTTGCATCACAATTGCATTTGAAAGAATCTACAAGATGCACTGCAACAAAGCATCAATGCTTCTTCAACTACACATTTCAAACCCCCACTTCCACTACCTAGAAGGATAACAATAGTCGTCACATGGGACCACCATCACACACCAGCCTAATCGAGTGGTTGCTGTTTTTTATTATTGATGGTTCAAAATCTTGGCATTTCCTCCCTAACAACTCTGGATGGGCCTACACCAGTTCAAACAGGCAGCTTGTTACTCATGGGCAATAGGGATGAGCAATAAATGAGGTAAAAACAATAACTGCAGATGCTGGAAACCAAATTCTGGATTAGTGGTGCTGGAAGAGCACAGCAGTTCAGGCAGCATCTAATGAGCAGCGAAATTGATGTTTCGGGCAAGAGCCCTTCATCAGGAATAAAGGCAGTGAGCCTGAAGTGTGGAGAGATAAGCTAGAGGAGGGTGGGGGTGGAGAGAGAGTAGCATAGAGTACAATAGGTGAGTGGGGGAGGAGATGAAGGTGATAGGTCAGGGAGGGGAGGGTGGAGTGGATAGGTGGAAAAGGAGCTGGGCAGGTCGGACAAGTCCGGACAAGTCAAGGGGACAGGGCTGAACTGGAAGTTGGAAACTAGGATGAGGTGGGGGAAGGGGAAATGAGGAAGCTGTTGAAGTCCACATTGATGCCCTAGGGTTGAAGTGTTCCGGGGCGGAAGATGAGGCGTTCTTCCTCCAGGCATCTGGTGGTGAGGGAGCGGCGGTGAAGGAGGCCCAGGACCTCCATGTCCTCGGCAGAGTGAGAGGGGGAGTTGAAATGTTGGGCTACGGGGCGGTTTGGTTGATTGGTGCGGGTGTCTTGGAGATGTTCCCTAAAGCGCTTTGCTAGGAGGTGCCCAGTCTCTCCAGTGTAGAGGAGACCACATCGGGAGCGACGGATACAATAAATGATATTAGTGGATGTGCAGGTAAAACTTTGATGGATGTGGAAGGCTCCTTTAGGGCCTTGGATAGAAGTGAGGAAGGAGGTGTGGGCACAGGTTTTACAGTTCCTGCGGTGGCAGGGGAAAGTGCCAGAATGGGAGGGTAGATCGTAGGGGGGTGTGGACCTGACCAGGTAGTCACGGAGGGAATGGTCTTTGCGGAAGGCGGAAAGGGGTGGGTAGGGAAATATATCCCTGGTGGTGGGGTCTTTTTGGAGGTGGCAGAAATGTCAGTGGATGATTTGGTTTGTGCGAAGGTTTGTAGGGTGGAAGGTGAGCACCAGGGGCGTTCTGTCCTTGTTTCGGTTGGAGGGGTGGGGTCTGAGGGCGGAGGTGCGGGATGTGGACGAGATGCGTTGGACCAATAAATGTTGACCCTGCCAAAAACACCCACATCTATGCATAAATACATTTGGATAGTAATGAGAAGGTTTTTGCTTAATTCTAAAATCAGAAGCCATCTGTGTCACTCTCCCAATGTAAATATATATGGACAAGGGCAACTGGGATGGACAAAAATGTCAGTGATGAGCACACCTGATGAGTGAATTTTAAAAAATCATGTGTTTATCTCTTTTGTAACGATAGACCAGAAAGTCAGATGAGGAGAATATTTTCAGGATAGTTTATTGAAACAGCATATTCTAGAGTGGACCAAGATGATCAAAGATGATCAGGTTTATTCAGGAATGAAGAGCTGAGATTGAAATCTGATCAGCCATGATCTTGAATGACGGAGCAGGCTTGAGGGACCAAATATTCTACTCTTGTCCCTTGTTTGTATTTTCATATGACTAGAGAACAAGCTACTGTGCAATGAATAGGATAAATTCATGAAAGTGCCCCTAGGTAGGAGCGACCACAACATGATTGAATTTTACGTTCAGTTTGTCGGTGAGCAAAATGTTTTTGAGGCTGATGTAAAATTTAAATAAGGGGCACAAAAGCAGAACTGGCTAAAGTGAATTGGTAAATTAGGTTAGATCTGACATTAGAGATGTAGTGGCAAATATTTAAGAGGATCTTTCAGAATACATAGAGTAGTTACATTCCAACGAGTAAGAAAAATTCCAAGGAACAGACCCAGCATCCTTGCTAAAATAGAAATGTTAAAGATAGTATCAATCTTAAAGAAAAAACATGTAATTATGCAAAGCCAGCTGGCAAGTCAGAAGGTTGAATAGAATATATTAAAAACAAAAAGAATGAATAGGAAGGGTTTGGAGGGATATGGGCAGGTGCTGGCAAGTGGGACTCAATTGGGTTGGGATATCTGGTCGGCGTGGACAGGTTGGACTGAAGGGTCTGTTTCCATGCTGTACATCTCTATGACTCTATAACTAGGAAGTAAATAAGGAGAGAAACATTAGAGAGTGACGAAAAGCTAGCCAGGAACATAGTTAGTAACAGTTTCAATAAATATTTAAAGAAGATGAGTTAATAAAGTAAGACGGGAGAATGAATAATGGATAATGACAAAATGGCAGAAGTATTGAATGGTGTTTTAACAAAGAACTGCAGATGATGGAACAAAAACAGAAATGACTGGAGAAACTCAGCAAGTCTGGCAGCATCTGTGGAGAGAAAGCAGAGTTAACATTTCAGATCCAATGGCCATTCTTCAGAACAATGGTGGCCCAAGCCATCAGCACCCTCTGCTCATGCTGATAAGTCTGGTCATATGCATCCTAATCATGATCTAAGTCTTCAACACCTTCTCTGAACATTGAAATCTGTGGTCATGATTTTTCACATGACAGTGTATCCTGCCTGCCACCTGAGTCAGCAGGAGCTGCATCCCCAATTCTCATGGCAGCCTATTGGTCATGAAGTGTCATTGGCTGGAACAGACAGTCCCATTCGACACACAGGCTTCAGGGAGTCAATCTGACTGAACTGGCCAGTGGTTCTATGGAGAATGAGAAAGAGTGAGAGTGTGAAAGTGATTAGGTGTGACAGTGTGAATGGGAGTGTGTAGGAGTCAGTATGAGATTGAGTGTGATAGAAAGATGAGTGAGTGTGAGAGTTAGTGTGCGTGTGAAAGAGTGTGAGTGTGAAAATGAGCAAATGTGAGAATGAAAGTGAGTGGGAATGTGAGAGTGAATGTGTATGAGAGTCAATGATTATGTATGTCTGTCTGTGTGCGAGAGAGAGAGATGGGGACAGGTGTAGGGATTCTTTGGCAGGGAAGTGAGGTGAGGTGATATGAGGTGAGGTGAAATGTGGGGAAAAAAAGTGATGAGAGGCCATGGACAAGGAAAAGCCTTAATGAGAAGAGGAGGCATCTTATGGGAGGCTGAGTGGAAAGGCGGACTACATAAAACTTGCAAGTCCTCTGTTAGGATCTGGTGAATGGACCACCCAGGCCTGGGTAAGCCCACTCAAAAGACTGGTCGAGCAGCCAGGAGGGCAGTGGAAAGGACAAATGGAGAATTTTATAGACTCTTTGCCTGAAAAGCCATCAACAACGAGACTGTAAATGCTGCATTTTGTTCCTTAACAAAGGCAAAGAAAGCAACATATTGCAGATGCTGGAAAACTGAAATAAAAAATTCTAGAGATGCTTCCTACTGAACTTATCAACATTTTTTTGTTTTTATTTCACAATGGAAGATATTTCCATTGACAGAAAAGTTAATAATCAGAAGGCACAGGTTGAGGGTGATAAATAAAAGATGAAGAATGAAAGGCAATGTGAAGATCTCTTTGTCACACATTGAGTAGTTGCGAGCTGGAACGCACTGCCTGAAAGAGTGATGGAAGCAGATTCATTTGTCGCACTCAACAGAGAATGGATTGAAACATAAGGATAACATTTACAACGGTATGAAGAGCAGGGAGTGTGGTTACTGTGTATTGATAACTCAAAGCTGTTTCAGGCATGCTGGTGTGAATGGTCAGTTTCTATCTCATGCTGGAATTCTATGAAATGTTGTATCAGAAATACAAATTTCCTTTATATCTGGGCCAGAACTTTCAACCCATATCAGAATTGTTTCATCTAATGCTGATCTTAACACTTAACGTGGTTAAGGATTCTTGTGGTGCAGTGGTAATGACCCTACCTCAGAACCTGGAGACCTGCATTCAATTCTCAACTACTCCAGATGTGTGCAGAGACCACCAAAGTGGATCAGTGCAGAAAAGACCATGCTCCTTTGACAGCATGAATTGAGATAAGGGTCATCATGGGTTTCCTCCAAACACTCTGGTTTCCTCCCACAGTCCAAAGATGTGCAGGCAAGGTGGATTGGCTATGGAAAATGTGAGGTTATGGGATGGGCTGGAGTGTTGGTCTGGGCAGGATGTTTTTTTGGAGGTTTGGTGTGGACTCAAAGGGCCAAATGGCATGCTTCCACAATGTAGGGATTCTTTGATTCTAAGTTAAAAGGTCTACTCTTGAAATATCAGAGAATGGATAAGCTGGTGAATAATTGAGTGGGAGCTTGGATGAATGGATGAGTTGGGTGAATGGGTGAGGTGAGTGGGTGGGTGAGTGGGTGGGTGAGTGGGTGAGGTGAGTGGGTGGGTGAGTGGGTGGGGTGAGTGGGTGAGGTGAATGGGTGGGTGAATGGCTGAGGTGAGTGGGTGGATGAGTGGGTGGGTGAGTGGGTGAGGTGAGTGAGTGGGTGAGTGGCTGAGGTGAGTAGGTGGATGAGTGGGTGGGTGAGTGGGTGAGGTGAGTGAATGGGTGAGTGGCTGAGGTGAGTAGGTGGTTGAAGTTGTTGGGGGGGGGTAGTTGTGTCACATTAGGATGAGATTGAGAAGTGATTAGGGATCAGTTGTGGAGTTAACCAGAGATTAGACTAGGTTTTGACCTGACATGACGTTTCCAAAGTAACTATTCCAGTAAGTATTGGCAACTTTGTGAAGATCCCCAAGGAGCAGCCAAATTTCCCACCGTAAATTTAGATTTTCCTGGCTTCAAGGATCCATGTGTGAGCACTGCTACAGGATGCCAACACACATGTTTATTTGAATTTCTGGTCTCGGACAATCCAGAGGCCATAAAATTTGGCTCTTTGCCCAAAACATATAAGAATATCCAAATTTGTAGCTTTTGCTATGTTAAGGCGGCATGGTGACTCAGTAGTTAGCACTGCGGCCTCACAGCGCCAGGGACCCGGGTGTGTGGAGTTTGCACATTCTCCCCGTGTCTGCATGGGTTTCCTCTGGGTGATCCGGTTTCCTTCCACAGTCCAAAGATGTGCAGGTCAGGTGAATTGGCCATACTAAATTGCCCATAGTGCTCGGTGCATTAGTCAGGAGTAAAGATAGGATAGGGGAATGGGTCTGGGTGGGTTACTCTTCAGAGGGTTGGTGTGGACTTGTTGGGCTGAAGGACCTGTTTCCATACTATAGAGAATCAAATCTGCACGAAGGGTCTGAAAGCAACCCATTCACTCTTTTTCCCTCGGCGTGATACATGAGGCTAGAATGTCAGGCGATGGCAGTAAACTGTCAATGGTGGTTTTATCGGTGGCAAACAGTAAATGTAATTAACACAAAAGGAAAATCAAACCCATTGTGTTAATGTAACGGAGCTGCCTTGAATTAACTGAAATGTTGATATTGAGTAAAATTCTTGTTCACTAACAGCTGTGAATGTCACTTTTTTATGAACCTTTGACCATCTGTTTCTTATTGTCCCATGAGATTCTCTTTTAATCCCAAAGCTTTTCTGGATATCAATGAGACATATTTTATTTAAATTAGATAGGTTGGGTCACTGGGTAATTTATCAAAAATTAAAGCCAATTAGAAGATCATTAACTTGGATTGGCTTAAAATATTTTGTCCCTGTTAAACAAATTTTGCTTGTCACTTCACACCAAACACAAAGAATTGCATAGCACAGAAAGGATGCAATCACCATTATGAAAATTATAACTTCAACAATATAAGATCGACTGCAAGCATTAACACTGATGAGGTTCATATTTTATTAGCATCTGTATGAAAATAATGGTTACTGCAGGGAATTAAAATTCAGGGACCAGTAATCTCTGTTGAGCAATGTAATTAGATGGATAAAGCTCATTTTTGCAGTACAGTTCACAATAGCAGGGACAATACATGCGAGGCTTTCTACCTACTATTACTAACCTTTCTTAATGAGTAGTTTACAGCATTACACGGTGGATTAAACTGCACGTGCAGAGTCCCTTATTATTTCAATGCGATTCTGATTAAAATTAGCAAATGATTTAGGATTAGATTCTGATGGATTGATTTCCATTTCTCATGAAAACGAAGCTCTTTTCATGTAAGCACCTACACTGTTAGCACCGTGCTTTTTTTTGCAATAGGCACCCCTTAAAGCAGTGCAGTAAGGTAAGACATACTACTAATATTTCAGCCTGCATGAACATGAGAGAGCATTTAGGCCTTCTCCCCACTATGGGTAAAAAGGCCGCAAGAAATCATTAGCAACATCTCAGATGCCCAAAAGATGAAAGGCTTAACTGGTTTCTCATTAGTCTAATCACACACCTATTTTGTCCCTATTTGGCAAAGAGATTTTGATCACCTTTCAAAGGAGGTGTTTGATGTAGAACCTCCACTTGGATTTACCTCAGGCCATGGCTCTGCTGTGTTTACATTGTAGCTGAACTTCAGCACAAAGAACCAAGTCACACAGACAACACGTGCAGCAGAATAGGCAGCTGCACGATGCTGCAGCTGAAGTTCAAAGACCTGACATCAATAAACTGTCATCCATCTATCTACCAGAAGTCCAATGGCAGAGGGTTAGTGTCTATTTGTACCTTCCTTTACGATTAATGGCAGTCTGGAACCATTAGCACTGCATTTACATTACATTGACTCCAGCTTTATTCATTCTGAGGCTGTACCATCTCCATTTGTCTTGTACATTTAGCACAAAGTGAACCTAGTGTGCAGACTTTAGTCATTTCTCTGAAACACTTCATTCTGATGTTTTGGATTGATGGTAGTCTGGGGCTAGTTACAATCCCTCCATTGTTCATTTATAACCTTCAACCAAAATGGTATATTTCTGATGACAATGTGATTATAATTAAGAACTAACCAAGACCAGATCAGACAGATGGAAAAGTGAAATACTGGGATAATGATCAACCTAGCAACAGTGCCCTGGGAGATAGGGATGCATATGGCACTAATCACTAGGGCCCATGCCTTTGGGCAGCACCAGTCCTCTCTCAATGGTCTCAACATGCTCAGAAACAATCATATGGTGGACAATCATCTCTGGGATGAAACCTCAGCACTCAATATCTGACTAACCAGAGGCCAAGTCCCTGAGGCTATTGGCTTAGACAGCCAGGACGCATCTTGGATGACATAGCTCAGACCTGGCTGCATTCCTTTTCAGGCAAGCACGCCTCTCCAAACAAACAAGAGCTCAGAAAGCATTTGTTTAGTTTATACTTGGGATATGAGTATTACAGATTAGACCAGCATTTGCTGCACAGAGAGCAGTTAAGATTTAATCATATCTCTAAGGGTCTGGAGACACATGTACACCATGTTTGGCATTTTCCTTCTTTCAAGGACATAAGTGAACCAAACTGCTTGATCAGCTAATTGACAACAATTTCACAGTTGTCATTAGAGACTTGATTCCAGATTTTTACTGCATTCACATTCTCCCATCAGGCAGGATGAGATTTGAACCTGGAAATCGAGAACATTATCTGGGTCTCTGAATCAATTTGTTAAAAATACTGGCAATACCACAAAGCAATATCACCTCCCCAATAAAACTGAAGCCCTGACGTGATTCATGGCAAAATATCACCTCCCAGCCCTATTAATAATCAGTGAGAGACTGCTCCACCAATCACAGGCTGGTATTCTCCTCTGCTTGCTGCTGACAGGTTCACTAGTGAACCTATCAGTTGTAACTGTAGGAGAGAAGCAACGTCTAATTGGAGAAACAAAACAGGATGCTGGATAAACACAGCAAGCCAGGCAGCATCAGGAGGTAGAGAAGTGAAGAAAGGTTACACCCTAAACATTGACTTCTCTACCTCCTGATGCTGCCTGGCTTGCTGTGTTCTTCCAGCCTCTTGCCTGTCTACCTTGGATTCCAGCATCTGCTGTTTTCTTTGTCTCTAATTGGAGGAACATCAAGCAGGAAGAAAAGAGTCAAGAATGAGGAAGTCACCAACTGGCCAGACCTAACTATAACCAGGACCTTTTTTTGCCAAACTCAGCATCAAAAATGGTGCTGAAAGAGAGTTCTCTTTTGCCAATGTTGGTATTCTCTCTGTCTGAGCTGGTGATGAGAGGTTTGCTTCAGTGAGGCAGGAGAGTGGAAAAGGAGGCTGCAAGAGGCCTGGATGGAGGAGAAAAATATTACAAGAGGGATTTAATAGAAGAAGACAACTGCAAGGTCTGAGAGAAAGGGAAGCTGTAAGGGAGAATTGTGAGAGCTAAAGTGGTTGCAAGGTGGTTGTGGGTGAGACAAGGATGCTGAATGTGGGCTATGAGTAGACAAGGAGACTGGAGGATATCTATAGAGGTTGTAAATGGTCTGGAGGGGATGGTGGAGGAACAAGAAGGTACAATGGAATTGAGAGATACAGGAAATTTAGTGGTGCTGAGGAGTTTGCAAGGATTCAAGACTTTGGGGTGACTGGTGACTAGAATGAGTTTAGAGAGAAGTGGGAGGTAGCAAGGTGACTGGCTGAGGCAGGGAGGCTGCAAAGGAACTGGGTTTGGGTGCAATAAGGTTGAGGGGAGAAAACAAGAGCTGGAAGGAGATAGGCAGGCTGAAAGGAGTCTGGGAGAACCTGCAAAGTTGAGGGAACAGTATAAACTTGTCAACAAATGTAACATTCAGGTCACTGTAGTACAGGAAAGCCTGAAATCACTAAGGTAATGAATTACTTACAAATGAATGTGAAATCTCTGAATTAAGGCTGTATATACTCAAGGGAGAAAAATTTGCTATTATAATGATCACTGTGTCAATTGATAAATTTAAATCTGAGATTGAGATCTGTGATCCTGTAAAAATAGGAACAAAAAACTTAAAATCTTCCCACTTTGTGCAGATGCAATGAAAATGCATTAGCTGAGACCTCAACAGCCTTTGGAAGGTGTGTTCAGTGTGATGGCTATTTGTGCGTAGAAGTGTGTCTTTTATTCTTTTAAAAAAAACTTTTTTGTTGCTAATTTATGACTGATGGCTTTATGGTCATTTAACTTACCAGGTGGTAAGGGCCATGGAAACAGGAGATACACCTGGGCTCCTGATTCCTTCCTGTGGGTCTGCCAAGCAACATATAGAAAGATTTTGTTACTGTTACAGGAATGTAGATAGAAGTGTGAAAACTGGAAAAGATTAAAATTTCCTCTAAATTGTGCTTGATTCACGTTGCCTGGCCAAGGATATTCATTAGTGGTCCAAGCATTGCCTTGTTGGATGTTATACATTCCTTGCATGCTGCTTGGTGCTGAGTACTTGGAGGCCTTGATCCTGAACCTTCACAGGTATTCACTGTCCCAATCTCCAGATATTATCTTAATGGGAGATTGTTGGAACCTTCCAACGTGTGATGGAAAAATGGCCACTGACACCATTTCACTTGAAGTCCTGTCCATCTCCTGTTAAATTTACAAGAGGAAATTGGAATGTTGCAGAAGTATAGAGCAGCACAACAAATAATCATGTGGTTATAAACAGCTGAATGTCCTTTCAATTGCTCTTTTTGACATTACTGAAGAACTGAACTTTAGCTCAGCAGAGAGTTCCTCGTGAGTCTTGTGTTACTTCCAAAGGTCCCATCTGAGCCGTGAAAGCTGCTGGGAATGAACATTTTCTGAAGAAAAAGTTTTTTTAAGGCTTTGAATATCTGATCCAAAAAAAAATGTACTTTGTGAAAATCTACCTCCAGTTAATACTAGGAGTATAACCACGTCTGACACTTTTGTATAGTCTGACAATTTAACAGCAAACAGAAGCCTCCAAATAGTACTTCTTTCCCATTTTGAATCTAGTCAGTTAAGTGCAATTAGTTTTTCATGGAATAACCATCTGGCTTTCTAAATTTAATCAAAGATCTGACCAAATCTTGCACACAATTAATGGTTCATCTTTCTTTATAACTTTTACCCATAAAGTTAATAGATTATCCAAGCCTTCTTCAGTGTCCAACCTTTAAGCCTCTAGCTTGGAGAGTACTTTATATCTGAGTCTGCTCCTAGTAGGAGCTGTCAGTGCCAAGGCCACACCTTTTTTTCCTTTTGTAAGCCGGTGTTCACCCTTCTATTGATCACAGAACATCAGTGGGAATTGTATACCAGTTCTTTGCACTTGGTTTTAACCATTCTTCTGAGAAAGAAAATTAAGTTATAACCTTCTGTCTGAAAGGAACTCCATTTCCAAAGGAACTCATCACTCTCTTAGGCAATTAATCTCTCCACCCAAATGTCAGAACTATTCAAACCATGCCATGAGATAGTAAGCAAGATGCCTTTCTATATACGTAGAGTTTATTGACTGGTCAATCATAAAGCTCCTTCAATATGTCAGTCCCACCTGTTACCTCTACTTTTATTCATATTTCCAAACCAACCTATTCAGATATGTGGTGATATAGCAGGTAGGACACTTTTCAAAAAAGAAGGGAGAGGGAAGACAAGGAATTATAGACTGGTTAGCCTGAAATCAGTGATGTGGTAAATGCTGGAGTCAATTAGTAAGGATGTAATAAAAGAGCATTTGAAAAGTGCTGACAGGATCGGTCCAAGTCAACATGGATTCAGTAAAGGGAAATTATGCTTGATCAATCTTCTGGAATCTTTTTGAGGATGCGACCAGTAGAGTCAACAAGGATGAATCAGTGGATGTTATGCATCTGGACTTTCAAAAGGCTTTTGACAAGGTCCCACACAAGAGATTAGTAAGGAAAATTTAAAGCTCGTGGCATCAAAGGTAATGTACTGACGTGAGTAGAGAACTGGTTGACAGACAGGAAGCAGAGAGTTGGAATAAACTGATCGTTTTCAGAGTGACAGGCACTGATGAGTGGGGTTCCATAGGGTTCAGTGCTGGGACCTCAACT
This sequence comes from Chiloscyllium punctatum, assembly GCF_047496795.1. Lineage (NCBI taxonomy): Eukaryota > Metazoa > Chordata > Chondrichthyes > Orectolobiformes > Hemiscylliidae > Chiloscyllium > Chiloscyllium punctatum. The sequence goes on along the minus strand of NC_092740.1, from coordinate 44,244,874 downwards.
ATTCACAATATATATTAATGATTTGGATAAGTATCTCCAAATCTGCAGAGGACACTATTTTGGGTGGCAGTTTATGCTGTGAGGAGAACATTAAGAGGCTGCAGGGTGAATTGGACAGGCTGTCTGAGTGGGCAATTACTTGGCAAATGTACTATAATGTGGGTATATGTGAGGTTATCCACTTTGGTGGCAGTTTAGGAAAAGGTGAGGTGCAACAAGACCTTGGGTGTCATAGTGGAACAGTCGCTGATGTTTGGCAAGGGGTTGCAGCAGGCAGTGAGGAAAGCGAATGGCATGCTGGCCTTCATAGTGAGGGGATTTGAATACAGGAGTAGGGATTTCTTGCTGCAGTTGTACAGGGCCGTGGTGAGGGAGTTTATCACACTCCTCAGGAGCAGGTGAGACTTTAGCAGCCCTTTGGGGTCAGAGGTACTACCGTTGCATCACAAAAGCTCCCCTCTCCCCATCTTTATTCAGTCCAGAATATTTGTTTGGGGACTTACAGATATTTTCCCAAACAATTTCGTCAGAGATGTTATGACTAGGGCTCCTAGTTCAGAACTGGTGGGCACTACCATTGCACCACAAGAGCCCCACAACCCCTCCCCTCCTCATTTGTCCAATACAGTGGGATCACCATCATGTTGTTGTTGCTTATTGGCAGCCAGAGCTGTTTCAGCAATTACTTCTCTCGCCATGTCTCACTGTAACACAGTATGTCCCAAAGACCAATTATTGGCTCCTTGATATTAGTCACCTGTGTCCTTCAGCAGCTTGACCCACAGAAATGAGACCAGCTTCCAGATGCATCCTCCCAAGCTGAATCAAATTGCTCATAACCTCTGCATCCGACTCAACTCTGCATCACATATTCACCATGAGGCAAGATTCTTTCAATGGCAGTATACACTGCCCCCAACACTTGAAGGCTCCCAGGGTTGCATTCAAGCAGCTGACAGCCATTTAACAGCTTGTCTTTCAAACAGCAGTCCCACCTCCAAGCTGACAGCCAATCAGCAGCAAGGACTACAACTCTAAATATTCACCAGAGGAGGGCAGGACCAGCAAAATGCAGGGGTCTCTTTGTGGGGAGAGGAGGCGTTGAGCTTGAAGTATGGGTGGAATTGGTATGAAGTCTTGATAGAGGGGGAGGAATGAGGGACTTGTTGGGGTGGTGTCTGAGTGGAAGGAGAGCTCTTAAGGGAGGTGTTATCCAATGTCTTACCCAAGGCCCAACCAGGGTGAGCCATTAGGCTTTTCACATCTTCTCTTCCCATTCACCAAACTCCCTCCCTCCAGTCTTGGATGTGACCTTGTATTAATTGGCTTCATCAGTCCTTCATAGAGATGTCATAGAGATGTTCTGCGTGGAAACAGACCCTTCGGTCCAACCCGCCCATGCCGACCAGATATCCCAAAACAATCTAGTCCCACCTGCCAGCACCCAGCCCATATCCCTCCAAACCCTTCCTATTCATATACCCATCCAAATGCCTCTTAAATGTTGCAATTGTATCAGCCTTCACCACATCCTCTGGCAGCTCATTCTATACGCGTACCACCCTCTGCGTGAATATGTTGCCCCTTAGGTCTGTTTTACATATTTCCCCTCTCACCCTAAACCTATGCCCTCTAGTTCTGGACTCCCAGGGAAAAGACTTTGTCTATTTATCCTATCCATGCCCCTCATGATTTTGTAAACATACATAAGGTCACCCCTCACCCTCCAACGCTCCAGGGAAAACAGCCCCAGCCTGTTCAGCCTCTCCCTATAGCTCAAATCCTCCAACCCTGGCAACATCCTTATAAAACTTTTATGAACCCTTCCAAGTTTCACAACATCTTTCCGATAGGAAGGAGACCAGAATTGCACGCAATATTCCAACACTGGCCTAACCGATGTCCTGTACAGCTGCAACATGACCTCCCAACTCCTGTACTCAATACTCTGACCAATAAAGGAAAACATATCAAATGCCTTCTTCACTATCCTATCTACCTGCGACTCCACTTTCAAGGTGCTATGAACCTGCACTCCAAGGTCTCTTTGTTCAGCAACACTCCCTAGGACCTTACCATTAAGTGTATAAGTTCTGCTAAGATTTGCTTTCCCAAAATGCAGCACCTCGCATTTATCTGAATTAAACTCCATCTGCCACTTCTCAGCCCATTGGTCCATCTGGTCCAGATCCTGTTGTAATCTGAGGTAACCCTCTTCGCTGTCCACTACACCTCCAATTTTGGTGTCATCTGAAAACTTACTAACTATACCCCTTATACTCGCATCCAAATCATTTATGTAAATGACAAAAAGTAGAGGACCCAGCACCGATCGTTGTGGCACTCCACTGGTCACAGGCCTCCAGTCTGAAAACCAACCCTCCACTACCACCCTCTGTCTTCTACCTTTGAGCCAGTTCTGTATCCAAATGGCTAGTTCTCTCTGTATTCCATGAGATCTAACCTTGCTAATCAGTCTCCCATGGGGAAACCTTGTCGAACGCCTTACTGAAGTCCATATAGATCACATCTACTGCTCTGCCCTCATCAATCTTCTTTGTTACTTCTTCAAAAAACTCAATCAAGTTTGTGAGACATAATGTGCCACGCACAAAGCCATGGTGACTATCCCGAATCAGTCCTTGCCTTTTCAAATACATGTACATCCTATCCCTCCGGATTCCCTCCAACAACTTGCCCACCACCGAGGTCAGGCTCACTAGTCTATAGTTCCCTGGCTTGTCCATACCACCCTTCTTAAACAGTGGCACCACGTTTGCCAACCTTCATTCTTCCGGCACTTCACCTGTGGCTATCGATGATACAAATATCTCAGCAAGAGGCCCAACAATCACTTCTCTAGTTTCCCACAGAGTTCTCGGGTACATCTGATCAGGTCCTGGGGATTTATCCACTTTTAACCGTTTCAAGACATCCAGCACTTCCTCCTCTGTAATCTGGACATTTTGCAAGATGTCACTATCTATTTCCCTACAGCCTATATCTTCCATATCCTTTTCCACAGTAAATACTGATGCAAAATATTCATTTAGTATCTCCCCCATTTTCTGTGGCTCCACACAAAGGCCGCCTTGCTGATCTTTGAGGGTCCCTATTCTCTCCCTAGTTACCCTTTTATCCTTAATATATTTGTAAAATCCCTTTGGATTCTCCTTAATTCTATTTGCCAAAGCTATCTAATGTCCCCTTTTTGCCCTCCTGATTTCCCTCTTAAGTATACTCCTACTTTCTTTATACTCTTCTAAGGATTCACTCGATCTATCCTGTCTATACCTGACATATGCTTCCTTCTTGTAAAATTGTTTGTAAGTGGGCACAAGGCAGATGGATAGATCACCTGAGGGATTTGAAAGTCCCCTGCCACTGTATCCTCCCTCTCCCTGCCATAAGACATAAGATATAGGAGCAGAAATTAGGCCATTCAGGCCATCGAGTCTGCTCCGCCATTCAACTACAGTGATACATTTCTCAAACTCATTCTCCCTGTAACCTTTGATCGCCTTGACAATCAAGAATGTATCTATTTCTGCCTTAAATATACTCAATGACCTGGCCTCCACAGTTTTCTGTGGCAATGTATTCCATAGATTCACCACTCTCTGGCGGAAGAAGTTTCTCCTCATCTCTGTTCTAAAGGGTTTTCTCTTTACTCTAAGTCTCTGCCCTCGGATCATAGTCTCCACTGCTAATGGAAACATCTTCCCAACGTCCACTCTGTTCAGGCCATTCAGTATTCTGTAAGTTTCAATTAGATTCCCTCTCATTCTTCTAAACTCCATCGAGTGTGTACCCAGAATCCTCAAACATTCCTCATGCATTAAGCCTTTCATTCTCATGAACTTCCTCTGGACCCACTCCAGAGCCAGCCCATCCTTCCTGAGGTATTGCTTATAATACTCTAATCGTGGTCTGACCAGATTCTTACAAACCTTCGAAGTACATCCCTGCTTGTTTCTTCTAGTCCTCTCGAAATAAATGCCAACATTGTATTTGCCTTCCTAACTACCGACTCAACCTGCAAGTTTAGTTTGGTGAGGGAGCCATAAAATTCCAGCATCCTTATCATCACAAAGACCTGCGTCAACTTTCATAACATTACCTGTCTTCATTGTTACCTCAAACTATCCATAACTTAAGTGCCAGCATTCCCTAGAATGATTAACTTCAAAGATGCAGTTGTTTCTGTATAATATTGGCATGTAGTTACACACCATTGCTTCTGGCAACCGGAAGAGCAAAGATCAAAAATATTATGCTCACCGGATAATTTGGAACAAGATGAAGGTCTGAACAAATCCCTTTAGAAAGCTGCAGTACAGAAGGAATCAAATCTATCCACATCACTACTGGTATTTATCCATCAGAAATTCATCCTGGGAAAGTGAGCACTAAAGTATTTCCTGTACCAGCAGAAGCCAGTCACTGTTTTACTTCAGAATCTAGAACATTGGCTTTGCAGTATTTAAAATAGCATTAAAATTGTGATGTTTAACACTAAAAGCATGCGTTTTGCCATCCTTTGGACAATTTACAAGAAGTAAATTCTTCTCTTTTGCAGAAATCTGAATGTATTCAGGACATTTTAGCTACAAATGAACTTCTGCACAGTTCAGATGCTTCAATGTTGTTCATTTAAAATTTATTGAGACTATAGGTTCTGCTGTAAGTCCCCAGCAATGTCTGTTCAGAATTCTAAATTCACATGGAAACAAGGTCATTAAGGACAGAAAATTATATTTGTTCATGATTTAAGAATAGTAGAAGCAAATGCTATTAGTACCGTCCGTTCACAAATTGGCTATAATACGACTGAAGAATTTAAATCATTATTTGTAGAACGTGAACTTTCCTTACCTGTACCAGCTATAACACGATTCCAGTCCCTGCTTTAAATGGTGCTGATATTATGTGATTTTCTTATAACATGGGGTTGCACAGGAATGGAACTATCGTGCTTTATCAGAACAGACTGTGAGTAAAATATTGTGCATGAGGTGATGCTATCAATTAGTTTAAGAAAATGCGAGATTTGACAAAGGGTCCGTTAGACTCGAACGTCAGCCCTTTTCTCTCCTTACAGATGCTGCCAGACCTGCTGAGATTTTCCAGCATTTTCTCTTTTGGCTTCAGTGTTTTCCGTATTCAATTGCTCCAGTGTGATATTAGCTGGCCTTCCAATAACAGGGAGATCCAACGCAGGTGATTCAAAAAGCAAAGTTGCAGTCAAAAAAAAATCCTCCCATTCATTCCCCTTTTGTAGCTGAAGAATATTTCACTGAGTTGTTTCAGTTTCATCACAAAGATTTCTCACAGTTACCGTCGGAAACAAATCCTTAATCTCATCGAAGTGCTGCACGGGAAATATTTGCGGAGGAGAAACCATCAGGCACTCAGGGTTGAAGGAGGTGATAAGGAGGATGCCTCGACCAGTGATTATCTACACAGTCATTATTTTTGGTAGTTCAGATGTTTTAGGAGTCTGGGAGGTGATACCTTTTTTTCGGTCGTTCGATATATTAGGGCCAATTTCTCTTGGAGTTGGGAAGTCTTCACAGACCTTTAAAGATAGTAGACAGGACCAAACTATGGAAATCCCTCCCTATCATTTCTGATACATTCAATTTTTATTTGAAGATAAAAGAAGTGGGACTTCCCATCCTTGTTTTCAAAACCCTTCATGGCCTCACCTCTCCCTATGACTTTAATCTTCTCAAGGCCCAGATCCATGTTTGAGCTGTTGCAAGAGGCTTTACCCATAAATTAGAAGTTGTAAATTAATGGAGTAAACATAAGTACTCTTGAAGGGTGGATAGGATCAATACGCGTGCCAAAAAACGTAAATATTTCAACTATACCAGTTTTAAACTGTTAAAAATACACAGGCAAACAAGGAGAGTATTTTAAGAATAAAATCATCTTGAATGGTTTTAATTGCTAGGTTTAGGTTGGAAGAAAGCATAAAAATTGCATTGTTAATGACCTTGATTTATTGCCAATGCAGTTTGATCATTAATGAACTGGTCTACTACTTAACCTCTAGGGCTACCAATGTGGGGTGCTCAAGTTAGAGGATTCCAAGTCTTACCAAGTCAAGGATACTCGTTGATATTTCAGAGGGCAAGCATTTTCATTATGAATGCTTGACTGAGAATCAAAAGCTACAATTATCTCAGTAGGATGTTGAGTTCACAGATTGAGAGCTTAAAGGAACTATTATAGGATTCACTACCTTTGTGAGGTCTGAATAGCTGTTTGTTCTCTACATGCAGACTTTCTTCTCTAAGGCGAGTGAACCCATAGAATACTTTATCACAAGGGGCAGTTGAGACTGGGTTATTAAGAATATTCATTGCTGTGATAGACAAAGTTTTAATCAGTAAGAGAATCAAGGGTTTCAGGATAAAGGTAGGGAAATGGAATTGAGAGTTATCAGATCAGCCATGATTTCTGAACAGGACAACAGACTTGGTAGACTGAATGGGCTAGTTTTGCACTTATGTCTCATGGTCTTAACCAGTCCACCTCAGCACTCACCCCCACACATACTTTCTCTGCTCTGCTGCCATAATTAATGGGGCCCATCGTATTCCACATCTGCATCCATTGCCTTTCATCTCCTCCTTCCCCACCAGCCTCTGAACAGAAATCACACATTTTAAAATAATTTTTCTAGAGATGGATCTGGTAAGACTTGGAATCCTCTAACTTGAGCACCCCACATTGGTAGCCCTAGAGGCTAAGTAGTAGACCAGTTCATTAATGATCAAACTGCATTGGCAATAAATCAAGGTCATTAAAACTTATTTAAAGTTCCAAAACAATATCTTCAGCACCTGTGTATACTTGGGGGGTGATTTGTGGCAGTCACCAGGTAGTCATAGACATTAACATGAATATCCACCAGGAGCAATCAAACAAGTGTAGTTGCTGGAAATTTGAAACAAAAACAGAAATTGCAGAAACGACCTCAGCAGGTTTGGCAGCAACTGTGGAGCGAAAACAATGTTAACGTTATGGATTCAGTGTCATCCATAAAAATGGATTCAGTGACCCTTCTTCAGAACTGAGTGATTCTAACATATGGAGCACAAGCCATACCATGTAAATAAGATAAGAAATCATATAAGTGGTAGGATTACTCATCCTCAAATCCCATCATCATCCTCAAACCCCACCCCTTCCCCTACATTACCTAAGAAAGACAGCATTGCATATAAGAGCACATTTTCAAGAACTTCGTTAAAAGTAAGGACACAGCTCTGTGTCTTTATGCAGTCTATGAGAACTGGGATTGGCTTTGTAACCCACAGATGCCACTTTCAGGTTCAACTGTGATGATGTCTACTTCACAGAAATAACTGTGATCAATCTGTAATAACCAATGACATGGTCATGATTGCTTATGACCCACACAGTTGGACACTGCGTGTGTTTCATGTAGCAGGTACTATGATCATACAAATCTTCAGCCTGTAATGTGAAAGTGCCTGATACATGCAGTTACCCTGTGAAAGGCTTCACATTGCTCACAGTACAGTTCACACAGTCAGTCAGAAAAAGAAACACTTACCCCCACCTATTCACGGTCTGGTCACAGCCATTTTGCATTTCTATTGCACATTTACAATTCATATGAGTAAGAAAGGCAACATAGGGTACACTTGGCACAATGAGTTGCAGCCTCAGTCTGGTAATCAAGGGGAGCCCTGAAATGTCCATGTTCCTTTCATGATCAGCACTGAGCTTTCACACACCTCTTTGAATAAGGACTTCATATCTCAGCATTACTCCCAATCCCCAGCCCAACAGGCCCTACATGCCAACCATCACTGTTCCCATTGTTGAAGCCAGGGTGGTTGTGACATCAGCACCCAAACTCCCCAGTAACCTATGTTCACTAATGCACTATCATTGTCCCCGTTAGATGTTGACATTTGCCCCCTGCCACATGAGTTATCCCATCTTCATCCCAGCATGCTGCCTCCAATTCCCAGAATTCATTTGTCCAACTGCCACAACAGTAACCTCTGATAAATGCCCTTGGTTTTCATTGAGTTGACCCTAGCCCAGACCCTGGCCACTTTGAAAGGACAGCCTCAACTGATGAGTTACCAGAACACTGACCGACCTCTGTGTCTCTCCCTGACTGACTCACCATAAATCCCCAGATTGGTTTTATTAGACCTAGAAGACTGACCATGGCCCGTTTGCTGGATTGCAGTAATATGGAGATTATGGCCTTAAACCAGTGTCCAAGACCCTGGACTGGAATCGAATGTTGCCCTTGACTTACTGTCAGAGGAACCTTTGACTGAAAGCTGTCTCCCTTGAGGACCACTTGCCAGAAACTTTGAGACAGACAATTTGCTTGAAGCCTGTGCAGTGTGTTTGCCATTTAAGCTGCTAACAGTGATACAGTGATGGGATTGAAAGAGCATGGTGTTGAACAGCAACATGATGCTTCATTGACTGATCACCGCTGGCAATCCTGACAAGCTTATTGCCTTTATGTCTCAACTAAATATCTCACTGAAGGATTGTGCATCTTTAAGCTCTGGCTGAGAGTGCAAAATATAAGGTAAGGACATCTCACAGTGGAGATACTGTGATCATCAAAACTGTCGCAAATTGAGTGAGCATTAAGAGGGCAATTGAGGAGTGCTGAGATGCATTCTGGTCAAATCCAAGAGTTGAGTGAATGGTCCTGTACATAGATCATATAATGAAAGATGTTGGCGTAATCCAAAGTGCAACATTTAAGTAGAAAACTGTATGATGAAGTGAGTCTGAGATATGCCACAATGATATAGGTGGTGGGGCTGGGACGTTGTGAGGGGGTGAGGGCATTTGCTGCCTATGGAGCATGCCCTGAGATGTTGGGGACTATTGTCCAAGATGGAGGTCTAGAGGAGCAAATGGTGATTTGGAGTTGCCAGGTAAGAACTCAAACTTTCATGACAGGACATTTTGCCATCCAGATTTTCTCTAAGGCATTGAAGAATAGGAAAATGAATAACAATGAGGTGAGATTAGGTATTAGTTTAATGGAAATGGATGTCTCTTGCTAATCACTAGCGAGATCCTCATGCTCACTGTTCAAAATTTAGTTGCAGAGTCAAACCTTTTCTTCCTCAATGTCAATTACTGCTAGTCACCAGATTTTCATAACTGACTCTGCATTGCCCATGTTGTTCAGGGGAATTTCCCTTTGAAGGAGTCAGATGTGAACATGAGGCTTGCAGCATTGTTAAGTGTATGATTTTGAGATGAGCTCAAATGTTAGGCACAAGTCCCAATTGATAATAGTTACTGGTGGATGAGCAATGAGGGGTACGGTGAAAGGTCTGAGTGTCTCTGTCAGAGCATCAATGTGCCTAAGGCTTGTGTAGATGCACTCATTGATCTTGAGGTTTTTAAACTTGTTCTGCACCGCATTGAGGCCCTACTATCTTGACTCCTGGCCTCAATTTGCATCACTATCTGTCCCCATTGCCACTTCAGCATGAGTCCAAGAGACTTCTTGAACCCCTGAAGATTCAGAGTCAAAAGGTGTGGTGATGGAAAAGCACAGCCGGTCAGGCAACATCCAAGGAGCAGGAGAGTCGATGTTTCGGGCATAACCTCTTCATTTCTGATGAAGAGCTTATGTTGAAACATTGACTCTCCTGCTCCTCGGATACTGCCTGACCGGCTGTGCTTCTACAGCACCACACTTTTTGACTCTGAGCTCCAGCATCTGCAGTCCTCACTTTCTCCTCCCTGAAAATATCAGATCACTTTTTTTCCTTGCCAAGACCCCCAGTGCAACATCTGAAAACTTTGCAGTCTGTTCTCACTTATATTGTTCCATCCTTCACTATTTGCTGGGTCAGATTCATTTCCTGAAGGACTGCCAGAACTTGTTCTAGTCATAGTGCACCTCCCTTTAAGAGGTGCAGGAGGGCTTTATTTAGGCAGTGTAACCTAGTTTAAAACTGTGCTAATGAGTTACAATTTTGTTCTCCTCCCCAACCCCCACTTACTCATTAACAGAGAAGCTGACGCCAATGACATGGAACAATCATTCAGTGAGCAAGATGCAAGATACTTCATGTATCATATTGAATGATCAGGACTAAATGGCACATCATAATCCACCCATGTCTATTTTCAAGAACTTTCCAACTTAGCCTCCACATCCACCATTCACCACGTGAAACAACATGGAAAATCCACTAGTCATTTTGAAAAGAATTCCATTGACTGAGGGATGGATAGCAGATAATTATACTTGTCAATGTCTAGGGCTCATACAGATGTGCTATGTTGTTTTCAGGATTCAAAAACAAGCATTCCCTTTCTCTGTTTTTGAGAAAACATTCAATTGTGTGACACTGCCTATTAAAACAACATCAACCATGTTACATAAACATCACTTAGAATAGTGGCAGCAGGCCCTACAAACCTTGCTTTGGTAGTTTATGTTCTCCAGGGGAAGAAGATGAGGCTGCATTAATGCAGAGTCTGTTCACTCACCTGACAAAAACACAATCAGTTTGTTAATGCAATGAAAGCCAAGCTAATGAATAACCAACTCTACAAATACCATCCACAATGGTTTCTATTTAGACACATGAGCATTCCCTTCTCCAGCTGCTTATTTGGCCTAACGACAGACGAAGCCTGTCGTTCAACTCATTGTTATACTGATCATTGTTTGCTGGAAAATCTTTTCATTCTCATGAAAACTCTTCACTTTTCCTCAGGAAAAAGCCTAAGGAGGGGGTTAAAACCCTAACAAATGGACAGACAGATTCTGCCAGCAGGAGGTTAACAAGCAGATGACAACTTTCATCACTGAGCTCTGCAGACTGAGAGGCAATCACTTATAGCAGTGTCAGGCCTTGTGTCAAGCTCTTTGCCTGACTGAATTATCACACAATAGGAAGGCATGTCAGCTTTCAGGGAAAAAAACATTGACTTGGGGAAATCATACACAAATGAACAAAGATAAATCACAAAGCAATCAAGATCATATCTTTTTCATATGTACTAATAATCATTCATTACATATTAAAATATTGTACTCGTCTGTGAAAATGAACAAAGTGGACATAATTTAATGCTAATGTTTATAAATAATCAACCTCAGCACAAGGAAAATGGCTGTGATTGCATCTATTTACATAAAGTTGTTGATTATGTATCTGGCAGTCCAAATGACAATAATTAATTCCTGACCAAAGTTTGTGAGTTCATATATTCAGGCGACTGCAAATCTGCCTAACCTCTGTTCAGTGAGTTTTGTTTCAATAACCAGACAGAATGCTCAGTAAGGATATCACCTTGCCGTGAGGTGGCAGGAGGCCCAATGGGACATATGGAAAATCTGGCTCACAGCCCAAAGTTAGCATTCTTAATGGTGACTGTAAATTTAATTAAACTGCTGGCATCCTGCCAATGAATCAGAAATCCTAGTTTCAAGCCTCATTCGAAAACCTGAAGCCATCGGGGACGAAATTCCGCAAGATGTGCTCACAATTACCCCATGGACGAACCAGTGAAACACCAGAAAACCAGTGCAAGCAGCAGTTTACACCATTTGTAAACCCTTTGTAACTTATTCCAACAATATAATGCAGATCATCAGAAGAAACCAAAGGTATAGCCTGACAATCTGGAGTATTTAGAATCATAAGAGTCATAGATATATACAGCATGGAAACAGACCCTTCTGTCCAACCCGTCCATGCAGACTAGATATCCCAACCCAATCTAGTCCCACCTGCCAGCACCCAGCCCATATCCCTCCAAACCCTTCCTATTTATATACCCATCCAAATGCCTTTTAAATATTACAATTTTACCAGACTGCACCACTTCCTCTGGCAGGTTATTCCATTCACGTACCACCCTCTGTGTGAAAATGTTGCCCCTTAGGTCTCTTTTATATTTCCCCTCTCACCCTAAACCTATGCTCTCTTGTTCTGGACTCCCCGGCCCCAGGGAAAAGACTTTGCCTATTTATCCTATCCATGTCCCTCATGATTTTGTAAACTACTATAAGGTCACCCCTTCAACACTTCAGGGAAAACAGCCCCAGCCTGTTCAGCCTCTCCCTATAGCTCAATCCTCCAACCCTGGCAACATCCTTGTAAATCTTTTATGAACCCTTTCAAGTTTCACAATATCTTTCTGATAGGAAGAAGACCAGAATTGCATGCAATATTCCAACAGTGGCCTAACCAAAATCCTATATAGCCACAACATGACCTCCCAACTCCTATACTCAATACTCTGACCAATAAAGGAAAGCATACCAAATGCCTTCTTCACTATCCTATCTATCTGTGACTCGATATTCAAGGAGCTATGAACCTGCACTCCAAGGTCTCTCTGTTCAGCAACATCCCTGGGGACCTTACCATTAAGTGTATAAGTCCTGTTAAGATTTGCTTTCCCAACATGCAGCACCTCATATTTATCTAAATTAAGCTCCATCTGCCACTCCTCAGCCCATTGGCCCATCTGACCAAGATCCCGTTGTAATCTGAGGTAACCTTATTTGCTGTCTACTACACTTCCACATTTGGTGTCATCTGCAGACTATACCTCTTATGCTCACATCCAAATCATTTATATAAATGATGAAAAGTAGTGGACCCAGCATTGATCCTTGTGGCGCTCCACTGGTCACAGGCCTCCAGTCTGAAAAACAACCTTCAACCACCACCCTCTGTCTTCTGCCAGTTCTGTATCCAAATGGCTAGTTCTCCCAATATTCCGAGATCTAACCTTGCTAACCAGTCTCCCATGGGGAACTTTGTCGAACGCCTTACTGAAGTCCATATAGATCACATCTACCGCTCTGCCCTCATCAATCCTCTTTGTTACTTCTTCAAAAAACTCAATCAAGTTTGTGAGACATGTTTTCCACGCATGAAGCCATGTTGACTATCCCTAATCAGTCCTTGCTTTTCCAAATACATGTACATCCTGTCCCTCAGGATTCCTTCCAACAACTTGTCCACCTTTGATGTCAGGCTCACTCTTCTAAGGATTCACTCGATCTGTCCTATCTAAACCTGACATATGCTTCCTTCTTTTTCTTAACCAAAACTTCAATTTCTTTAGTCATCCAGCATTCCCTATACCTATCAGCCTTCCCTTTCACCCCAACAGTATATTCCTGGACTCTTGTTATCTCATTTCTGAAGGCTTCCCATTTTCCAGCCGTGTCTTTACCTGTGAACATCTGTGCCTAATCAGCTTTTGAAAGTTCTTGCCTAATACCGTCAAAATTGGCCTTTCTCCAATTTAGAACTTCAACTTTTAGATCTGGTCTATCATTTTCCATAACAATTTTAAAACTAATAGAATTATGGTGCTGGCCCCAAAGTGCTCCCCCACTGACACCTAAGTCACCTGCCCTACCTTATTTTTTGAGATGATTTGGAGATGCCGGTGTTGGACTGGGGTGTACAAAGTTAAAAATCACACAACACCAGGTTATAGTCCAACAGGATTAATTGGAAGCACACTAGTTAGTGTGCTTCCAATTAAACCTGTTGGACTATAACCTGGTGTTGTGTGATTTTTAACTTTTTTTTGAGAGTACTGGCAGCACTGTTAGGTCTGGAATGACTGTCTTTTAAGATGTAAAAGCTTCTCTGCATTAAAAATCACAGGGAAATATATATTAGCATAAAGATTTGGCTTCATATCCTTGGGAGACAATCACCAAATCTGTGTTTGTTTGCAGGCTTGACAGAGATCCTTGAATTTTATACGAATTTTCGATGTTTTTCAATGAATTGTGAAAGGCAAATATACGGGGTTCATTTTCCGTAGAAATATATAAAATAGGAGCAAGAGTAGGCCATTCAAACCTACATTGCTATTCAATATGATCACGGCTGATCATTCAGCCCAGTACCCTGTTCCTGCTCTCTCCTCATATCCTTTGGACCATTTAAACTATATCTAACTCCTTTTTGGAAACTTTCAATGTTTTGGCTTTAAATGATTTATGTGGCAGAAATTCCACACAATCACCACAATCGAAGAAAATTTTCCTGTCTCATAGGCTGTACTCCAGCCAAATGATGCTTTTCTTTGCAAAGTCATTGTTGGGGGTATCAGTGTGTAAAGTACTGTCCATCTAAATATTATCCAATCAGCTCTAAAGCAGAGGTCAGCTCACATCATTGACCAGTTTCCTAAATAAAAATAAGATCTAAATTCATCATAAGGAATATTGTTCACAAAATAATAAAATATTTGAAAATCTATTATTTCTCAAAGAGTGGCTTCATATTTGATTTTTCTAGAAAGGTCAGCCACTCATTCTGAAAAGTCATCTCACATACAACAGTCAGATACCAGCTGTCATGGTTCATTTAGTACCCACTTTTTAGAATTCACTTACTTCATCACAAAATTAACACATGCTGACAGCAAACATTTCATGCACAACAACTCATACAGGACACACCATGTTGTATTATGTTGATATACTGTCCATTGTGACAGAAGCAGAACTTCATCTAGTATTGAGTATCTTAAAGTATTATATGACCATGTAGAGAAACTTATGATTGAGTTGAGCTAACTGTATCTATACAAAACATTTATGATTGAGTTGAGGGAACTGTATCTAACAAAATGTTTATGATTGAGTTGAGGGAACTGTACCTATTTAAAATGTTTATGCTTAGGTTGAGGTAACTGTATCTACACAAAGTTTTTTCATCTCTGTCATGAATTTTAAAATCCTAAAGCACTCTTGACTGCGGCGCACCAAAATGTGACTTCCTTTTTGACTTCCCACATAATTATAAGAGCTTATATTTAAAAGTTACTGCATCAGCGATTCACCTCAATGTCTTAGTGAGTATTATGAGGTGTGTAGGGTGCACAGGAGAGTGACAAGTCAGGAGTGGTAAGGCATGTGGAATCTCTGATGGCTTATACTAAAACTTAAAGGTTAATTTTTAGTACTGAAGCACATTATTTTACTCACAGGACAGTTCACGGAAGATTTGATCTGCTGTTTTTAACAGTGTTTTTAGACAGCCTACATTACAATGCAAAATTGCTATGTTAGGTATGTAAAATGTAAGAGTAATCAGAATCCTGCCCTATTTGTGATTGCCTGGTGCCTTACAAAAGCTACTTTAGGCTAATACTATCAAGTAAACCTTACGCCAACAAAGCATCCCATTAGCTTCTAAACAAAGGTCATCACACACTGATGATTAGTTTTCAAAGAGAGAAAAAAAAAGGCCCAGATTTTGTGTGGAAAATAATGTCACTTGAACAATGCTGACCATTACTTATGCACAAATCAGTCTGTAACGTTTGGAAAGAAAGAAATACTCATTGAACTGAATTGCCACAATTTTCTTGCCAATTTTCATCACTCCACCATTAGCTTCACAGAAATGTTATCTTAAACTTGCCCTCACAGTAAGTCTCATGAAAATTCTGGTTATTTGTTATGGGATGCGGGCATTGCTAACTAGACCAACATTTATTGCCCATCCTGTAACTGCCCACAGGGCAGTTAAGGTTCAATCCTATTGTTATAGGTCTGGAAACACATGCAGACCAGATCAGGTAAGGACGCCAAATTTTCTTTCTCAAAGTAATTTTAGTAAATCAACTAGGCTTATAGTGATTAAATTAATAATGGCTACCATTAGGCCACTTTTCATTGAATTCAAATTTCTTCCATCTCCCATGGTTAAACCATGTCCGCGGAACATCAACCTGAGATTCTGAATCACCTGACATTACCAATATGCTACTGTCTCCCCTTGCTCCTGTATTTGCACATTAATTACTCATTAAACTTGCCATGTAAAGTTAAATCTAGTAACTAAAGAAGTAAATATCCTTCAGCGTTGTGATAATTGTCAATATTTCCAGCCCAGAAAGTAAACTATTAATAATTTGGATAAATCATATTGTGAATTGTTGATGGAAATTTAAATACCTTAATATTTAGTTTTTTCTTATTTATCCTTTCTTTTCCTTTCTTTCAACCTAATATTTCTTTTGTTTTATTTGTTTCTCTTTCTTTGCTTGATTGACAGTGAATTCACCCACTTCAATTTACCCTCCTCCTCAGTCCTCCCTCGGCTATTTCTTTATTCTTAAAACTCATTGATTAAAGAGACACTCTGTTTAACCTATTGTCCATCAAGTTCCTGGATTCCCTGTTGTCTTCACTATGCCTTTATCAGCTCACGGTTCCAGCAATTTTGTGGCCAAAATCTGTTAGGACATCAATGTGTATGAGCAAGTCTAACCAATAGGGCACACTGTGAGATGGCCCACTTCCATCAATATTTTAGTCCTCAAGTCATTCTAAAGCATTTATTCCTTAAATTCATATGTAGAAATATGCTAAAGATGATTGTTATAGTTGTAAAATAAATAAAATCATTCCTTCATGTAGTTCTCACAGGCAATCCTGCTCCACAATTAGATTTCAAACTGTTTTAATAAACAAATATATGAAGTTTTAAATAAAATAATCTGTCTACTATGTAAAATATTTATATCATGCTCAGTTCAATATCATAAAATTCTTAATCTTATCACTTAAACAATCAGTCATTCTAACATAGTTATTAGAAATTGCATGTACCTCTTTCACAAATGGATATACATACCATTTGGACCCTTGCCTCTGTTCTGCCATTTGATTAAATAATAGCTGATCTGATTTTGGGCTCAACTGGACTTTCCTGCAACTCTTATAACTTTTGACTTCCTTGCTAGAAAGCAATCTATACACCTGTGTCTTAAAAATATTTGATACTACTGCCTCCACCATTTTCGGAAGAAGAAAATTCCATAGGCTAACAACCTTCTTGAGAGAAAAAATTCTCCTCACCTTTGTCTTAAAGTGTAATCTCCTTATTGTTAAACTGGGTCTTTTGTTCTAGGTTTCTCCTGGCAGATGAAAGATTCTTTCAATATCCTCTCTGTCAGGATCTTATTTGATAAGATAATCACCCATCCTTCTAAACACCAGAAAATACAGGCCCAACCTTCCTATCCATTCCTCAAAAAATAACCCCTCCACTCCAGGAATCAATCAGTTGAACCTTCTCTGAACTGCCTCTGAAGCGGTCCTGTTCTTTCTTAAAGAAGGGGACCAAAGCTGTACACAGTACTGTAGATGTGATCTCGCCAATGCCCTGTTCAACAATGATAAAACATTCCAACTTCTATATTCAAGTGCAATATATAACAATATTCCATTTACCATCCTAATCACTTGCTGTACCCGCATTTTAACTTTGTGATTCATATATCAGGGCACCCAAATCCCTACGTACCTCAGAGCTCTGCAATCTCTCTCCATTTAAATAATATGCGACATTTTCTATTCTTCCTGCTAATGTGAACAAATTCACATTTTCCCACAATACACCCCACTTTCTAATCTTTACCTACTAACTTAATCAATTTATATCACTTTACAAACTCTCTATGCCCTCCCTACAAGTTACTTTCTTCTGTATCTTTGTACTTATCTATATATTCTGTCTATATATTCAGTACTTTTATCCACTGATACACTGGCACAGATTGTAAATAGTCAAGGACCCAGCACTGATACCTGTGGCACTCGACTCATTACATGTTACCATCCAAAAATCACTCAGTTAAGTCTACTCTCTGTTTCCTGTTAGCTAACCAATTCTCCATCCATACTAATGTGTTATCCATCTCCACCATCAGTTCTTCCTTTGTGCAGCAACTTTTAATGTGGAACTTTTTCAAATGCCTTCTGGAAATCTAAGTCAACCACATCCACAGTTTCCCTTTGTCTGTGTTGTTTATTACTTCCTCAAAAGACTCTAATACATCAAACACAATATCCCCAATTTAAAGCAGTACAGTATCACTTGACCTATACTGATTTTATTTTGTTCCAAGTTTTGAAATGATAAATAAATATGAAGTGTCTTATTCAATTATTATGAATATAATGTTCCTTCATGGTTCAGACTATAGGTAGGTGATCTGTAGAGAACAATAACATACGAGTGTCACATTTCAAACTATAATGAGTTAGCTGGTTATATGGAGAGGATGGCAATAGTTTGTTTTTATTCATTCCCATGATAGCGGCCTTGCTTGCTTTAGCAGCATTTATTGCCCCTACCTATTTTCCCATGAGAACCTGATGGTAAGCTGCCTCCTTGAACCATTCCAGTCCATGGGATGCATGTAGATCCACAATGCTGTTAGGGAGGGAGTTCCAGGTGTTTGACCGAGTGACCCTCCGTTAAACAGGATAACCTTGGCTAGACTTTCCATTCCTGATTGTTTTACTGGACATACATCTGTAGAGATTGGTTAAGGACAGAATCAGCTTCGCTATTCTGCCTGAGTTTAACATATGCTGACAATCTGGCCCTGAGCTCACACATACAGAACGACTGATCTTACAAGATTGCAAAAGGAAACCAGTGTCCCTGGTTTCGAAATTCAGTGTCCCATTCAAAATGACCACTGGGAAGTGATTTTCTTTTCTTCACTTGTGCCTCTAGACATGATATCTCTAACTTGTTGATGTAAGTGTTTCTCCTGTCCCCGCTCTCACCAGCTCTTTGGCCTGTGCTCCGTGGCCTCAGCCTATTGCAGAACTGTGACTGTGTGACAGTGACTACACTTCAGAAGCATTTAATTGGTAGTGCAGTGCTTTTAAACATCCTGAGATCATGTAAGGTGCTATATAAATGCAAGTTATTTCTTCTCTTTTGTTTATTTGCATTAGATGCTGGGAGCCTAAAATATATTCCCTGGCCTTTCAACCCATTGAAAGAGATGAACCCAGTTAATTATGCTAAAATGTTGATGCCACATTATCAGCTAATAGCAAACAGGCAAACAAAGTGTAATGTCAATGGTGTGGTGCTTAGGCCACATTGTTGGCTCCTGTGTCTTAAATAACATGTTGGCATATAGTAGTTGGCAATTACAAAGAGTCCTTGCTCTTTGATTTCTCGTAGTTACTGAAAGTGACTGTGTAGGCCTACACAGTGCATGACTAGTCAATTTGGATTAATGGGATTTAGATTGATTAAAACCTTTTTCACAGTGCTTACTAATTTGAAGTAGTTTAAGATGCCATTTCCTTGCACTGAGCTAAATTCCTTTAGATGTATTAGAGTTGGTGAATGATACAACACAATTGGTGACATCACCTGCCTACGAGTCAGACAGCAGCACAATGACCATTAAGCCATTTTTAGTGGTGCTTTGACAAGCATTTTCTCCAAAAATGAGGCTATTGTTAACGAGCTGCAGAGGAGGAGGCGAGAAAACCAGAGGGCAGCCACCCTCGTACACATCACTGAGAAGATGGGAGGGAAGAGGAAGGAACCTATTCAGCTGATCTGTTTCAGTTAACAAAAGCTGTTGATATCTGCACTGATTAAAGAAGGACGTGCTGTGCACAGAGCACAAAAATTGTAGGCCTAAATTGAGATTAGATTCCAACCGGTGAACTGAGAAATCTCCTGCGATGAACATTGTAAAGATGTCGGGCGCTTTCTAAAGAGCTTGCCCTCATTAAGATACATTTTCTGCAGATGAATCACTACCTTCATTGCCATCCACTGTGATGAGGCTTTTTATTATTAATCAATCAGATTTTATTGATGACAAGGGATCAGCAAAGGGTTCAGGTTTGACAATTCACTTTCAAGGGAGTTAAATCTTGCTAGATCCCCCTTCATGTCCCAGCTGTTTTCTATTAATTTATGCATAGCTGATATTAATATTTTATGTGAATGTCACAGTTTTATATGATTATTACTCCCTGAATAACACTGGATTGCCTTTCTGCAAAGATTTTTTTTGTGTGTTAACTACAGTAATAAGGTGATCTGAGTAGTGGCCAAGCAATCAAGAGTGTTGCAATTATATTATTTGCTGAATCAACTTCTTTAACTACTTCCAAAAAGTGAGGTCTGAGATACATTTTTGCATCCCATTGTTGTGAAGTTCAAGCTTGTTCAGACAGTGTCATAGATAAAAAAAACTGCAGATGCTGGAGCTGAAAAATGTGTTGCTGGAAAAGCGCAGCAGGTGCCCGAAACGTCGATTCTCCTGTTCCTTGGATGCTGCCTGACCTGCTGCACTTTTCCAGCAACACATTTTTCAGCTCTGATCTCCAGCATCTGCAGTCCTCACCTTTTCCTTGCAAATGCTGGAGTCCAAGGTAGACAGGCAAGAGGCTGGAAGAACACAGCAAGCCAGGCAGCATCAGGAGGTGGAGAAGTCACCATTTCAGGTGTTAACCCTTCAGATAGTGCCAGCAATCAAGGGCTAAATCTTCCTATGTTTTGGCAAATGGTCATTTCCAATGAGTTTCATCAAGGCCTAGCATATTTATTCATCCCAAACCCAGCTCATTAACTACTTACCACACCCTCCCCAGAGCCCTCTTGTCCGACATTAGCCCAATACTCCCACAAACCGTGGCCAGACCTACTCACATCCACCGTGATGTCCCAGGACCCCTGGTGCAGACACCATACTAAAAAGGCCATTGTGCAGCTGGTCAAGCACTGTCAGTCCAGAACTCTACCACATGGTTTGTCCCAGACATGGCAGGGAAAGGGAAATTAGTGCCCCATTTTGTGGACAGTGACCTGAAAGTGCTGGTAGATGGAATGCTCACTTCCCACAGGATTGTTGGAGGAGGTTATGTAACCAAACTATGGCAGCCTGTTCCAAAATTGCCATTCAGGTCAGTGTGATCTCAGCTGTCTGGAGGAACGCCCAGCAATGCAAAGAAGATGAATGTCCTTCTCTTCTCCACCAGAATAAATGTCACCATCTTCTCTCTGCTGCTTTACACGCACTCCATCTCTGCCCACCTCCCACCAAGGCCCCTGCCCTACCTCTCTCACAATTGCATACAACATCTTCCCTTCCTTGGTCTCACCTACCCAATTCCCACACATGCCTCTGTGATGTCAACTCTCTCACTCAGGACACCTTGTGACCTTTTACCCACATGCACAGGCATCAAGAACTATACCAGCCAATTTCATTTCAATTAATCTCTCTCAATTCTTTCATTCTGAAGAAAACATTAAAGCAGTAAGAACAAAGATGGATGGTGTCAGTCTGAATTCAGTTCCTCAGAACCTACAAGAAGAGAATCCTGCCCCTGCCCACCCCACCAGGCTGACTGACAATGCCCAGGCCCCCAGACTGATCTTGGATTTTGCTAGGACAATCTATCTGAAGGATGCTTCCCTTAACTTGACAGAGGACTACTCTCCCAATGGTATGTAAGAGATTGATAATAGCATGGTGACGTACAGCAACATATTCGCCCCCCCCCCCCCCCTTGACTGAACACTGCCGACAATCATGACAAACTAGCTTTGTACATGCACTAAAAGGCAAGTCATGTCATGAGTAGTGTGGGCCTGCTAACCCTAGCTGAGGGGCAAAATACTGAAATGTAAGGCAAGGCAGGGATACCACAAGCATCCAGACAGGCACAAATTGAGTGAACGCTAAGAGTGTATGCGAGCAGCCCTGATGTGCAGCCTGGTCCAATCCATGAGCTGGGTGTGTGTTCTTGAGCAGTGTCCTTGCTGCAGCATGGCAATAATAGGTCTCGGTTTGCTCCACTATGCAGCCTGGCAATACTGTGCTTGGATTGGAGAGACACTGTGATGATGCAGAAAGAGCTGGAATATACTAGATACTAATAACAGTGGATTGGCAGGAGGTGAGGGAGGGGATACATATAATCACTATACATGGAGCATGCCTTGAGATGTTGGTGCCATGTGGCCAAAATGAATGTGCAGAGGAGTAAATGGTGAACTGGAGTTACCAGGTACCTGCTCAGATTCCCATGTTGGGAATTCTTGGCGTCTGGTTTCTTTCCAGTGGAATAGGACATGGCACATTAATGAAGCAATAATCAGTCATAAGATGAGTGATATTGGGCAATAAACCCTGTTAATAGGCCAGTCACTGCTCACTAGTAAAAATCTTGTCTAGACATCTGAGATTTGGTTGGAGAATGTGATTTGTCCATTTTGATGTTGAAAAAGACCCCACTTATCTGACATCATTGTCCCAAATTTCTCACTATAACCCACATCATTCAGGGCCTGGGAAAATTCCACCCCAAGTTATCATCCAAACAATTTTTTTCGCTTAATTTCATATACATTCACTTATTTCAAGGGGAAGGAACTTCTTTATTTCATGACTGAAAAGGCAGATGGTCAACCTCCTCCAGCTCAGTGCTGATACTGTTGTACCCTTCCTCTTCCAGATGTTCATGCACTCAATGTAGGTCAGAAAACACTGTGGTGACCAGTGAACAGGACTTGGTGCTAAAGGACTTGAGTTTTGGGTGACCTCTTATTTACAGAAGGTGGGAAGAAAGGCAGGGAAGATACTAGAATAGACATATTGCCATTGAATAACATATATGCAAATGTCATATTCATATTGTATCACTGACAGAAGAAACCATCTCAGGCAGCTTCACAGGCTAGTTACAAAAGGAAGGTGACATTGCACTATATAAGGGACTATTAGAGTAAAAGTTTTGACAACAAGGTAGGTTTTAAATAGCATCTTCAAGAAAGAGCAAGTTGTAGAGAGGAGGAGAGATATAGGGAGGAAATTCCACAGCACAGGACCTGAGCAGCTGATGTTCAGGACCACTAGTGGTGCAGAAATTAAAATTGGGGTTATTTGAGAGGCCTGGATTGGATTGATTCAGATAACTCAAGGCTGGAGGAGAAAATGGAAGCCCTGCCTGAGCAGCACTCAATGTAGGTCAGAAAACACTGTGGTGACCAGTGAACAGGACTTGGTGCTAAAGGACTTGAGTTTTGGGTGACCTCTTATTTACAGAAGGTGGGAAGAAAGGCAGGGAAGATACTAGAATAGACACAGCAATGGCATGGTTGAGGGTTTCAAAAGCAAATAAGTGGACAAGCAGCAAAGTAAGACCATGAGGTGTGAATAAACTGTCTCACTGATGGTGCAAAATTGTGGGTGGAAGCTCACCTCAAGTTCAGATAGGACATCGAGTCTGTTAACAGCCCAGTTCTACCTGTGACAGTTATCAGGGAGATAGGTGGAATGGCAGGCACGGAATTGAAATTGTAATAATGTCTTCAGTCTTCCCAAAGTTCAATTGGAAATTTCAGCTCTGAGCAACAATGAAGGAATGAAGAGAGGTAGTGGTGAGATGGATCTGAAATTTGTTCAGGTATATGTAAAATAAAACTAATGCTTTCAGTTGATGGGCTGGATATTCCATGCTCCCGCTGTATGTGATTTTGCTGTGTCGAACCAAACACATTCGCACCCATTCCAAAGTTCAACCCAAAATTGGCAGCCCATCTTCTGAACATAAGTAAATAATTAAGGATCATTGAATATGTTTCAGGCTCAGTTGAGCCCAACGTTATGCTGTCAACACCACAACATGGCTGATGAAAGTGAACAGTGGGAACATACTGATTTTAGACTCCAGTCTCTTTATTATGCAATTCAGGGTCTCAGAAAGTAGTTGGGAGCCCCACTGCAATTTTAATGACCACATGAGTGGAGAGTGCAACATGCACCATTCAAGTGGCATTAACCAGCCTACTGCCGGCTAATCCAGAAACTGATTTTTTTCCTAAACTCTGCAGTTAACCAGTCAGAGCAGAAACCTACTCTTCCCAGCCTCACTGCCTGGGTTTATATCCCCACCTCCCACCCCACTCCACAAACCAAATGTTCTCCCCATGCCCCAGGACATACCTGTCAACTGACCAGCTGGGCTTTGGAGGAGGCACATTTGGCGCATGCCATTTGCCAGTCAGATGTTAATGAGGTCAGACCCCATACATAACTTGCCCAAGGCTCCGACTGGCAGGAACAGACAAGTGGCTGGCACACTTCAAGTCTACCCAGCTGCCTGTTATTAGACAGTGCAGCAATAGATTTACAGATTGTAATCATTGGCTGTATCGTACATCTCCTAACGTAATAGCAAGCCATTTTCACCATAGTGCCAAAAGACTTTCTGCCATTTTAAGGGAAAATCCTATGGTCTTAACAACCAATTGAGTGCAGGCAGAAGATAACAGATGTGCCTGCATATGGATTTGATAAGAAAACCTGGAGAACACCAACGCAGATTTTGCTGATGGATGTTCTTATCTAGCACAAATATAAACACCCAGAAACAAAATGAATCGTGCATATATTTAGAAATCTCAAGCTGAGTGCCAGGAACCGAATAAAGAAAATTGCTTGTCAACTACTCATAAGAGGTTTCCTGGGGTAAAAGTTTCTCAACAAAGGAAATAAGATCCATTTATCTTAACACAATAAACATTCCTGAGTCAATTACTGTTTCCCTTGTGATACCATTCCACTGTGTAACATCACCAGTGTTTCCTTGAACATGACTGAGGCTGTGCATGAGTCGACCACCCATAAGACCTCATCAAAGCCTTTTTCTGTGCTATGGTGTACCTCCAAATTAATTATTACTGACAATAATATTCTTCTACTGTAGACACCGTTAACATCACTAAACAGCAACCTGCAGGGTTTGCATGCCACAGATGCTGTGACTTGCATGAAGAAATTGTTTCAAGAGATCAGAGACTTCTGAGGAAACAATTTAAGCACACACACACACACACACACACACACGGGTCAATAGAGATTCATAAGAAAAAGAAATTAATTGTAAAAAATCAAAATCTAGTTTGCCAATTATAAAAAAAAGTCAGATGTGGACTAAAACGCGTTTCCACCCATTTTCAGGCCTGGGATCATGATTGAAAATTTGGCCAATCATTAAAGGCTAGTGTTCAGTTTAACTTCATGCTCCCTCTTCATTTGCCCAATTGTAACATTCAGCTAAATGCATGCCACACTACTGGCTGACCAAACTCAAGAGGAGCCCAGCAACGTATATTCCCAGCAGACATTCTTACTAGCTTCCATGCCTAACTAAGTGAAGCATCAAGGAGGGGAGAGAGAGAGAGAGAGAGAGGAGTGTTCCCAATTTCATGGATTCTGCACTGGAGTCCTGAGTGATGGAGGGAAACAGCAGGGGAGATGCCATGGGCTGGGTTTCAAACCCAGGGCAGTAATCCACTGACCAGTTTGTTTCTATGCCCTGACATTATGCCATGACAGTATCAGTGACACAATGTGATTTTAAAAAACAAAACTCACTTTGGGCCACGGGTATGTTTGGTGGAAAAATTAGCGACACCAGAAACCTCTTGGAGGTTAGATCTCTTGACAGAAGGTGATTTTAAAAAGCAGTCAGCAGCGTTGAGTGCGCTTACTGTTGTCTGGAAGAATAGAGCTGGGATGGAAAGCTAGGAGCCTCACATCCACATTAAAGACCAAACACATATTCTTCAAGTTCTCAAGCAATGGCAACTTTGTTTCACTGTATGAGCACTTCAGCTTGATTATTCCTCCTTTGTACAAGATTTTCCATCAGCAGCCACAATGAATAATCATTCCCTGCTGTGTTCTCCATAGCTGTTCACTAACGTGGCCCAGACCATTCATTCTTCCCATTGTTAACTTTGAAGACTTGATTCTGCTTCTATCCAGCCCGTTCAGCTATTCAATGAGCTTAACAGCAAGTTAATTGAAGGCGTGCAGTTTGCTGACTCTCTGCCTTCCCTTCCTTGAAAAATGTTAATGCATCCTGGAGAGGTCGGAAGACTGACGTGCCATCTGAGTCCACAATTTTCAATGTGAACTTGTACTCAACATCACCCCCATAGGCAACTGAAAAGCCAGCTTCACATTTCTGTAGGAGGATATGCAGAGGTTGCAGACGAACCCTCTAGAAAAGTTATCTGAAACCTATGGGCACATGGTATCTACAAGTTATCAAGATATGCTGAACTAGTGGCAGTGATGGGGATGGGAAAGATAATAAAATTATCACTAGCTGTCTGCTCTGTGTAATAAGTCTACCCATTATTTTTATTAGGATGATATATCCTAATTAATAGCATTACCAATTGTTTATTTTTCTCTGAGGGATAAAGATTTAAAGAATCAATACATTTTAAAATCAATAAAATCAATCCTTATTTGGACAGCACTTCCAATAGCCCAAGCATAGTTAGAGATCTGAGCTATTTAAGAGTATCATAGTTAAAAGTTCATAATGACCTACTTAGCATTGGAACAAGCAAGAGTGAGAGGTTTTATTATTCTCGGGGTAAACAGATTTGCATTAATATGGCTCCTTTTATGACCACAAGATTTTCCAAAGTGTCTCATGCCCAACAAAGAATTTCTGTGGTCCCTGCTGTAAAGTAAGAAATGGAAAAACTAATTTGTGCTCAGCAAGCTCAGAGAAACTCCAATGTGACAAGAGCCAGATTGATTTATTGTTGTGATGTTGGTTTCAGGATAAGAATGGCCAGGTTTCTGGGAGAACTGTTCTGCTCACCTTTCAAGTTCACCTCGCAGATAGATCAGAGCATAGGTTTCAAGCCAATTCCAAAAGTCAGAACCACTGACAGTGTTGCTTGACATTATATAACAGGAAATAGAAGGTCGATTTTGATACTCCTGATTAACCAAGTGCCAAGTGCTTGATCTTCTTGGTTCTCACAGTCCAGGAGCACAATTCGTAGAGCTGTCATGAAATCTTTTAGCTTAAATGGCTTACAAAGTAAAGGCTTCACCTTGTTGAGTTACATTGACTAGGAAGAGCTCTAGTTTGACTCAAGAGATAACTTGTTAAAAAAGATCTGGGGCTTAATCATATCATTTTTTGGTTATGTCATTTGCATTGATTTTTTTTGGAGTGTTTTTCACTGCAAAGCCTGGCAAGATCTCTTACTGTACTTTACCAAATCTATCCCATTAATTACCTACTCCAAATATGGCATCCTCCTCATCCAATACTAGCCCCCTCTTATCGCGCATCATACCCAGAACAATTCACCACTCAGCAGATATCCACCAAGACACCAGCACTCCTGGCACTTACACCATATTTATAAGTCCACCATGCACCCAAACGAGCACTGGCATTCATCGGGAAGATGTCAATGTCGGGGAATGTGGCAGTGTGAGTCTCTGATGCACCTGGAGGTTCTGATATGGAAGAGGGGGTATCTTCTTCCCAAAGAACTTGCAGAGGAGGCCACAACAACAGAACCTGGAAGCCTGGTCACCACTAGGGTCAATACAGTCTCCACCATGCAGAACAGCTATCAATGCATCAGCTCATTGACCTTCTCTGCTCCATCAAGCTGGGGTTATACTCTTCACTCTGCCACGTCACTCTCAATATATCTCTTCTAGTGTATACGCTTCCCACCAAGTCTCACACTCAGCTACTCTCACTATTACATTGCAACATCATGTCTCACCTACTCCTGTTCCCTCTTGTTCCACACCACTAACCCTGCACGGACTCTGCACTACCTTCTTACTTCATCGGGAAACTTTGCCTGTACCAGCACTAACAGCTGTGCTACCAACTTTCAGCTAATCTAAGCCTTCCTTTCCTCTCATTCCAGGAGAAGACGCCCGCAATAGACAGAAAGGGTGCAGATGGGTGGAGGGTAGCCTGGCATTAGGTTCCTCATCCCATATGAGGAGCGAATCCTGGCCCTTACAGTGGAAAACCAGGACCAGAATTGTGGAGATATCAGGACATCCATGTACCACAAGCTAAGTCAGTCCCACTCGTCATTGCCCTCCAACTCACACAGTGACCCTGCTATCAGCCTCATTCATTGCCCAGCATTTCTAACCATTGGCCACTATACCTTTTCTCCCTTGTGTTTTACAATTACCTTGCCAGAGAAATTGTTTCATTCCATTCTGAATGCTACCTGGATGCCCAATATTCACATTCTAAGGTCCCTGTTAAAAAATAAAGATGGTAAATTAAAATAAAATAGATTAGTCCAATGAAAGGATAGAACTATGTAGTGAATTATATTTGTCAAACCTTTGGCTCAGAATGTCAGATTACTGACAGACTTGCTGAACCTTTATTCAAAACATGTTTTTTTTAAAACAGACAAACAGCCAAGAGATGACAGCAGATATAAATTCAGGACCTTTTGTTAATCTGTGTGAACCAGTGGAATCTGCAGAATCTTAGGGAAACTTCAAACCAAAGACTTAAAAGGAAGAGATAACAAGGGGCTGGCCAACCCTCTCAGTAGAAAACTGCAGATTATGTCCCAAACTGCAGATGCAATTATGATTTATTTGGAATAGTGGAATATAGAAAAGTGTTAAGACAATTGCAACCCTGGTCTGTCTATACTCACAGGCTGATATACTAGTGTGGACTATTGTATATGAAGCACACAACTTGAGGACACCATTAGACACTTCAGCCTTGCAGGTTAAAAAAAAGACTTCTCCATTCCCAATGCTGGATGTTAGGCCAGCCATTGAAGAAAATGAAGGAAATAAGACAAAACCCTTTCAGCTATCCAAAGAGGCAAAAATCCTATAATTAACAGCTACACTCTATGCCAGTATGTTCTTATTTAACAGGCACAGGCGGTCCACCATCTATTTTCATGGAAGTCAGCGAAAGATTCTTTTTAACAATCGTCTTCTTATTTAACTCTAATCTGCATGTATGTGTGCCATGTTTTATTGTTTTTTTTTATGTTTAGCAGCTAGTAAACTCATCCTTTCTTTAATTCAAGAAGGCCTGGTTAATTTCCTTCATTTGGATGTGGAAATGGTATCGACAAGAGAAGTGATCCTTTTTATATTAACTTTGCTATGACCAGAGGAGTTGAGTGAAAAAGGGGAGCCAGTTCATCCTTTCTCTCCCTGGAGCATCACCATTTGGGCACATCCCATCTGGAATTGTGAACTCTCACTAAGGAACCAATCCTAACATATTTTATTGTTCGAAAATATTTAAGGATGTTTCAAAACATTTCTTGTGCAAGTTTTGTGGTTGTAATGATGGGAAAACTGTCAGAGTTGAGCATTATTATAACCGTGAAACTGACAGTCACATTCGGCATCATCAGATACACAGATTATCCAGAAATCCAGAAGTTGTTGTCAGTGATTCGTCCCTCAACAGGACGCACTGTGGATATCCTCACAAAGGAAATGTTCAGAATTTCTTGATTTAGACACAAGATCCACCTCTTACGCTAATAATCACAATATAAATACTCTTGAAAAAGTTGCAAATTGCTGAATGAGATGCAACTGCATTTTAACAGCGCATTAAACCATTGTTATTTTAACATGATTTCTCTAGTCCTGAAAAACAAATTTTATTCTGATGGAAAGTCAATTTACCTCATTATGATGAAATAATTCTACATATTTTAAAAATAATAACACTTGTAATTTTTAAATTTTTGCTTTTTCTGCTCTTCCAGCTTCGAACAAGTTTGGAATTAAAACATTGTTCTTTGGAATGCCAGCATCCACATGATAAGGTAAATTGATTGTCAGGAAGTTGAAGATATGCAAATTTTGAAGCAATCACTATTTTACCAAACGTCCTTCCACAAGGGTAGTTTACATTAAAATTCCCTGATGGTACCAACTTATTGTGATTTCTCATTTTAAGTTAAAATAAGAATGGAAAGGATGGTAAGTTATGATACATAGGTAATAGACATTAAAGAATGTGAATTCTCACACTACAATGTCAAATCATTTATTTTGTTTACTTTACATTATTAGTTATTTTATTCCATTTAGTAGGCGCTTTCATTTTATCTTTTCATTCAGTCATTCTTGCCAGTTTGCAAGACGTCTGACCACATTCTAAGATTTCAGGCTTACACATAATAAAACCTAAGAGGATGGTTCAGTGCAGCTGAAATGTTAATTTATTGCATTACATCACACACAGTTTTGACTCCAGAACATATGGTGAGGAAGGAGTTATCTTTAAAAGGATCCTAAAAGACCATGAGTTCCTGTCATCCTCTCCTTTCTTCTCCAATGATATAAATGCAAGTCAGATTGTCTTACACCTGGATGCTATATATCTGTGTCAATACATTAGAAAATTTTTAAAAGTTTATAAGAATGTGTTGAGTTATTGTCTTCTATAATAAATTCAATATACACATTTTAAAAAGTTTGCTTCTGGTGTTATTCTATTTGCTATTACTATTTTCACTAAAACAAATTACACTATAATGGGTTAGTTGAATATAAACTTTATCAGGCATCTGCCTTCCATTACAAAGAAGTAGTAGACAGTGGTTTACTAGACTTTCAACAACTGAATGGCACCAGTTTTGCATATCTAACAATTCTGTGGAGATGAGTGACTTTTCCCCCAGTAAACTTTCTACTTTGAAGTCACATGTCTGCTTTATGCCAACAACAGTTTCTGGGAGAAGTAAATAATGAGTCACAAAGGTCACGGATAATGTAAACTAGGTCTCTGACAATGTTATATATTTGTGAACTCTAAATCAAACTCTTAATAATCACAATTCTTCACAGAAATAAGCAGTAAAGTAAAACCACAATATCATCTCAAGTTTCCAATCATTGAGTTTTAGAATTTTAAAAAATGTTCCCATCTCATTGGATCTCTGGTATGGAATATATGCACTTATTCACCTTTTGACAATTATCGAGATAGGAAAAGCAAAACCGAACGTCAGCCATTGATTTTAATAACTCATGGGATCAACAGTTGCAAAAAATGTGAGGAAACATTCACTTTTCAGACGGTACATTTTAGGAAGCTGCCCAAGCAACTACTCAAAGAAATGCAATACATAGAAACATCGAAATATAGAAACTAGAAGCAAGAATTGTCTATACAGCCTCTCCACCCTGTTCTGCTATTCAATATGATTTACCGTCCTCTGAGTGAAGAAATTGTTTCTAATCTCAGTGCTAAACAGCCTACCTATTTCCTGAGACTGTGACTCCTGGTTCTAAACTCACTAACAAGGAAAAAAATTATCCCTGCATCTAGTCAGTTTGGCCTTGATAGAACTTCATGTTCGATTAAGAATTTTAATCAGATCTCATCTCATTCTCCTAAATCCTAGTGATTGTAGACCTATTTGAAATGATTCCATCTCAAAAGACAGCCCTGTCATTCCTGGTCTCAGCCTAGTCAAGCACTGCTACACTCCCACTAAAGCAAGTATATCCTTTCTTAGATAGAGACCAAAACTACACACAATACTCCAGGTGTGATTTTACTAACACCCTGTAAAACTGCAGTAAGATATCCGTACTTCTGAATTCAAATCCACTTCCAGTAAAGTCAATATATTATTTGCCTTCCTGGTTGTTTGCAGTACCTGTCTTTTTGCCCTCTTTGACCAGTGTGTGAAGACACCCAGATTCCTTTGTATGTCCACATTTCCTAACAAACCACTATTTAAATCATTGTCTGCCTTAATGTTTTTTCACACCAAAGTGTATAAATTCATATTTGCATTCATTCATATTAAACTGCATCTGCCCAATTTGCCCCCTCACTACACTTGTCTCACTCATCTGAAGCCTCCTTGCAACCTCCTCACACTCACAATCCCATGTCATTTTGTGTCATCAGCAAACTTGGAAATGTTGTATTTGGTTCCCTCATCCAGATCATTTATATACATCATGATTAGCTGGAGCCCAAGCACTGCTCCCTAATGTACATCTCCAGTCATACCTGCCACTGGGGTAAAAAAACATTTATTCCCACTTTATGTTTCTGGTCAGAGAACAACTTCTCAATCCATGCCAGTATATTACCCCCAATCCTATGTGCTTTAATTTTACCCACTAGCCTATGTGGAACCTTATCAAAAGCCTTCTTATCATCGAAATACACTTCATTCATTAGTTGTCTACTAATTTCATCTTCAAAAAAACTCCAAAAGATTTGTTCAGCATGATTTCCCTTTCATAAACCCATGCTGACTTTGTCTAGTCATCTGATGTGATAGCCCAGCAAGGTCTCAGGTTCATCTGCTGGTGCTGAATTTGATTCTTCCCCTGGAGGTTGTTTGGATGGCTGGCTGGTGGGCAGAAGGTTGATTTAATCAGGTGTGAAACTGTGCTGTGGAGATCCCCATTGCCTTCCAGACTCACTCCGGTTGGTCTGGTTAGGGCAGCCCATGATCAGCCTTCCTATCTAGAAGCCTATCAGAAACCCATATGATCCACTGAAGTGGCTGACCCAGCTGTCAGTGGTATTTGACCAGCGGGGGGAGGGCGCATTTGGACAACACACCAGGTAAACCTTGGCAACTGTGCCTGAGACCAGAACTGGGGAATTCCTTCTAATTGGCAACCCATACCAAACAGTGATATCCACCATGGGCTCACTCACAGAAAGATATCCATCAGCCCAAATCATTAATCCTTTGTATCAACACCATCTCCTCATGAGTCTTCTCTGTCTGGCACTGATACACACACTCCACTGGTCCTATTCCTGGGGTTCTAACAGCCTTTGTATAGCTGGTAGCTATCTTCCTGAGGACGGTGAGGGGCTGACTTCAACTAACTTAGTGCCTGAGTTGTATTACATCAACCTAGGGCATCTCAGCTCATGTCCCCGAACACCACCACACCCCCACCCTGACTCCCCACAACCATTAAAATCTGTCTCTGCTCAATTAGTATCAGTTAGTAAAGTATCACAGAATCAAAGTATCACAAAGTGTGGAAATAGCCCATTTGGTCCAACAAGTCCACACAGACGCTATGAAGAGTATCTCACCTCGGCCCATTCCCCTACCCCAATTACTCTACATTTCCCCTGAATAATGCACCTAGCCTAACCATCCCTGCACCCATGGCCAATTCACCTAACCTGCACATCTTTGGACAATGGGAGGAAACCGAGCACCTGGAGGAAACCCATACATTCACGGGGAGAATGTGCAAACTCCATACAGACAGTTCCCCCAAAGCTGGTCCCAGGTACAGTAAGACAGCAGTGCTAACCATTGAGCCACAATGTCATCCATTATAGTGGTATAACGGATGTAACCAAATGTTTTAGTTGACGTCAGCTAATCTGGACCCTGAAGCACAGCCTCTATGGTTTTCTCTGCTCCACTGCAACCTAAATATGACAGTAATTAACCTTCAGTAAGGGGCTCCATGTGGGCCCATAACTGAAATCAGAACATGGGCAGACTGGAGACAATTAACAGAATGGACAGCAAACTGGCTACAATACAGAAAACAGGGAGTAGCTTATCACTGGCATTTAATAGGTCTTAAAAAGTATTCCTTCTTTTCAATGACTTGCCTGAACCATTAGTAACTAGAAGTGATCCTGAGATCAACATTAGTAAATGATAGTCACTTCACATTTTCTACCAGTATTGTGCCACTTTTGCAACATGTCAACTCCCTTTCTAATTTCAACCATAAGGGGAAATGTAAGAATGAATCCAAAGACAAAGAGACAGATTAGGAATTAACCAAAGGCTTTGCATGAAGTAATTATTAACCTTTTTGTCACTGGCAAAGCAGAATGTTTTGACAATGTAAACAGATGACCTAATGTAAGAGATAACCAAGGAAATGTGACCCATCGAATAAAAAGTAATAAAGTGACTAATTGTGGCCTTAGGTCAATCAATCTCAACCTATTTTTTTCCCCTGAATCAACCTGTTCAGGGATGTTACTACACACTGCTGGAATAGGTAGGCCCAGGCCTCACTGGTTCAGGGCAGGGTATTACCACTGTTCCACAAGAGGACCCCTCCAAAATGTTCACAACCTGACCCTTTAAGAGTTGTAAACACATTATCTGAAGAGGGTTGAATACCTGTTTTCTTTGCTGTGGTAAAGAACTGTGCCATTTTTCCAACACCAAGACAGAAGAATTTATATTCTGATTTTCTTAAGCCCTGAGAAAGTGGAAGAATCTATTTTGTGAAAATTGGACATAACTCACCCCCAAGATAGCAACACTTGTGATATGAGTCAAGTCAACAATGATCGAAAATTAGATTTATACAGCAACTAAAAAGATCTCCGAAGGTGTTTCACAGAGCTGATCAAACTATAATAGCCACTGGATCAGAGAAAGCGACATTGGAAAATCAAAGACCTGTTTAACAGTTATGTGGGGGCGCTTGGTATAACCTCCAGCCTGAAATAGGCAACAGTATGGACACACCAGGAACTAGTCTCAGGCCTGCTCAGGGTATTGCTGAGAAGATGCAGACACCAATCAGAATTCCAGGATTCGCTCTCGTGTAGCAGAAAGAAAAATGTTGGGCTAGCTGCCTCTGTAGTAACAATGGAGTAACATTCTGAGAAAGGGGAGTCAGAGCAGGGCCAACAGCTGTAACACAGGTAAGTCCTCTCTTTTTGCTGATGACTTCCACCATTATGCAGCCACGTAAAGAGACAACTACTGTATACTGAAGGCAGCAGTCCAAGAGTTTGCTGCTTTCAAGGTGACCCAATCTCAACCCAAATTCTCTACTTGCAAATACATGGTGCTTCTTTACAAGAGGTTCACTCAGCACATGGTTTTAATTTGAATTAATCCATTTCCAACTCAAGCAAAGGGACTGAAAAAATATCAATGTGATGGCCAAAACAACTGGAGGTTTAATAATCAATCTTAACAAGCAACATTAAAATATGTGAAACTTGCAGTTTTACAATGGTGACTGGAATGAATGTGAGATAGTTAAATAATTTATCTGGAATTAAATAGCTGGCTAGGATGTACCTAGCTGCTGGCAGATCATTCACTTTTCAAAAAGCAAAGGGTAATTTATTTCCAACTGTATCTAATTGTGTCTGGCCCCAGGCTTAAATTAATTAGCTGTGATCCCTGCTGATACAAAGCCAAACTCCCTTTCACATTGGTTTGCACAGAAGCATTGTCTGGTATCTATTATTTGTCTGTTTAACTCTAATGGGTCAAACAATAGAACAACTTGTATTTATAGCGGGCCTTCAACATAGGAGAACATCCTAGGCATGTTACAGAAGGGTCCTCAAACAGAATTTGCTTGTAAGCCACATATGGAGATACTACCATTGATGTCTAAATGGTCAGTGATAGATTTTAAAGAATGACTTAAACAAGGGGAAAGAAATAGAGGCAGATAGCTTTAAGAAAGGTTTAGAATTTAGTGTCCCATCAGCTGAAACCAATGACAGAGGGACTCAAGTTAGGGATACTCAATCCATCTTTCAGTTTGGTGAATAGCATTTCCATGGGTATGTGAGATTTGGTTAAATCTATCTGTTTGAGACTGATTTTCCAATTGGCTTCCTATTTCCCTATTCTCCTATTTCCCTATACTGAGTGGGTAGACAGTTAAAGTTGATCAGGTTACCCTTCCATTAGAATACCTCGAAATCAATTTTTTACAACACCATTTCCAGGCTTTTCAGACTGGCAGCTCACTTTCAGCCATTCATTTGCCTTCTTGATTACGTTAGCTGGCAAGTCCTTCATGAACTGTCACAGACAGGAAACCCATATATAGCCTAACAAGTTATGCTGTCAATTATGGGGAATGGTAGTTAATATTCTTGCAGCTGGTATCAATACAATATCTAGGTAGCCAGAATCATGACAAAGGGACAGTGTAGAAATATAGTATTATTGATCCAAAGCAGAAAGCCTGGATTTCAACTTCTCTTGAAGACAATGGACAGACTCAACCAAGTCCCCAGAGGATATATACAATTCAGTCACCTTCTGCACAATAGAGAACAATGCAAAGTGAAAGTGGGACTTTGAATCTCAGACTATGGAACACTACCAAGATCTGTTGCAAGTAGCACCTAATTTAACTGTTCACTGTCTTTGAATGGAAAATCAAACCATATGATGATATAATAATCCCCAGGAAAAGAGGTCTTCTCAACAGCAGTGCTCAGGACACCCATCCAAATATTTATTTACATGTGCTTGTTAGTAATTTAACTGCTGGTTTGAGCAGGATAGCACCAAGAATGACTTCTACAATTGAAAGGTTCACAGTGAAATCCTGCCATTGCTGCCACAGACGATGCCTTCCAAAAATTGAGGTTGTACCGACAATACATCCTGCCATGTTCATGTGGGTTTTCAGCCATTTGCATTCAATTTGAACTCATTGCCCATCCCCACAATAATTCAAATCATGGTCAGTACATGTTACTCAATATTTTGAAATGATTTCATACTGAAACTAATGTGAGACATTAACTGTGACAGATCCTTCACCTGAGCTGTAGTGCTGAAGGAGCTGTCCTGTCTGATTGTTTCGGTAGATTAGGTAAACAATAAAACATCCCATGGCCTAATTTGACACAGAATGGGAAGACTTCATGGCGATCCTCTCATTGAACACATTACTTTCTTCTGCTATTTGTGGGGTGTGTCAATGTACAAAATAATCGCTGTACGTGTTTGCAACTCACTTTGCAAATCACTTTGTTCTCTGTAAAGTATCTTGCAAGATCTGGAGTGTCATGATATGGCAGCATAAAGTGTGAGCCTTATTCCTACTGTCACTAAGAAATTAAATGGAGAATCAAATCATCAGTGCCTTTGACAATGGTCAATTCATTTCACTCCCTCCAACTCAAAAACCTCAGACATCCCTACTTCCAGTTTTGGCAGGTGTATCATTTCCACATCACCCAACTTCAAGATAGATGTAAGCAAACCAAATACTGAAGGATATACTTTGTAGCTGTGTGTGATTAATATGTTATAAAACTACTGCATTTTGTTGCATCCTGTACTCATTTCTGATTATTCTGTTGTAAAATGTGTCACAATTGCTCTTTCATAATTCTAATATCCATTCTTTTATTGAACTGACCTACAGACTTGAGGACAAATCAACTGACCATTACAGCTGGGTATTTCAAATAACAGCAAAAAAAAACTGGAGAGTTTTGCTCAGGTTTTCAGGATTGAAATTGAATACTAATGAAATTAATGAATATGACTGAAATTGTAATTTTTATTTAACAAAAATGTGGCTTTCATATAGAACTGAGGGAATCATTTAAAAAATCATTAATTTGATACTTATGCTGAATGATCATTTAACAAGTCAGTATTTTTTAGAATCTTCTTTTACTTATTTTCCAGCATATTTCCTCTTTCCTTATGTTTAACTCATTCTTACTGATTGATTGCATCTCTGATGGCCATTTTCAGTACCTTGCTCAGGTAATAATTATTCCCATGTAAATCTTGGTACTAAGTGCCAGCAGGGTAGCAACCAGTGGGCATTGTTCTTCTCTCTGACCCAGGGGCACTGACCCAACTGTAATGCTGCTACCACCATCCTGCTGTGATCAGCTAACACAGCGCAAACCAAGCATCTGACATGATCTCACTCGATAAATTCACTGAGCTGTCAGAAAACACTTATTCTTGCATTTTGCAGTCTCAAACATTCTTAATCCCATACATTTGACCAACTGAACAACTTAGAGACAGCACCTACTCTGTGCAGTTTGATTTGCTAATGTAGAGATATTCAAAATGGATGCGGCTACATTCGATTGCAAAACTGATCATACAAGAGCAAAGCAACCTCAGTAGGTTTAAGATGGGCTAGTTGGTGGTTTTCCTTCCAAGAGATATGAGTAAGCCAGCATTGGTTGTTGTTGAACAAGCACCATCCCAGTTCCAAATACTGGAAACCAACTTCCGTAAGACAGTTTATTTTTAAATTAAACACCAGCTCACAGACATCAGTCTCCTGACAACCACATTAAAACTGTGCCGGTATCAAAATAAATATGAAGAAATGCAACACGGTGCTTTTTTTCATACCTGACCATTAATATTTCCTTTATTCCCATAACATTGACAGTTCCAAGGGTAAAGTCAGGAATCATCAAAAGGCTTACAATGAGTTCACCATTTTAGTAATGATTATTGAGGTCAGTCTGGCTGTTAACTTGTTTTTCTTTTCACACAAATGTTCTTTTGTGTTTATTTTTTGTTCTGTTTCATTGGCATTCATTAAATTAAAAGCCCTCACGAGATGCAACGAGTAGTACAGTAAAGCAAGACTGCATTAAAAAATCGTTGAATCAGTAATGGCCCACTGATACTCTTTAAGAAGATCTGCTGAATCTCAACATCTGCTGATCCCTAAGGGAACAATTTCTAATTCAAGAGACAGATTGAAGCAAGTGCCGATGTGAAATTAAAGAGCACTGTGTAAATGGAGCACATCAACTCGGTTCAGATAGCACAGATTAAATGATTATTATGACTGGTACTCCTACATTTCTCCAACAGAAACCAATTTAAAAGCAGACAACATTCAAGAAAAACAACTCTTTAAGGTTGTGGAAGTCTGCGTGAACCACTGCAATAGCATCAGGAAGGCAAAAATCATTGCCGTTTCAAGCTGTTCTGTTTATACTTCAAATATTCAATCAGTTCAAACATATCAGCAGCCTTACCTACTTGCTACTCTTTAATAATGCATTGCAGTTTTTGTTGCAAAAGTTGCATGTGTCTTTCAGAAACCTAAAGAATCTTAATGAATGGAAAATCATACCATGCTTTTGCTGGAAAATATAATGATTCAATGAAAAAAAAATCAAGATGATATTAAAGTACTCCCCATCAATTTGCAGAATCACCGATGTTTTAAAATTACATTTTGTGCATTAACTCCTCAGAAAGATTCCTACATCAAGTCATTGTAAAAATGTATTAACTCCGCATCATGCAGTTTAAATGTAATCTAGGTTGACCAACCTATCCCAGCTCTGTTTTTCACCATGCATTCATTTGCAGTGTATTTTTGTACAGTAATCGAACCTATCTATTGTTTGGGTAGAGATTTCCATCTGTAAAAAAGAAAGTAGGTGCCTAGTAACATTAATCAGCTCTTAGATTAATTTTAATCACCTGATTGACCTGTGGTTTTCCCTCTCCCAGATTGTTACATGACTTTTGGCTGGGGTGTGGTGAAGAGTCTATATATTCTGAGACACAAAGCATCAAAAACCAGTAGGTTTAAAGGATCATTAGATCTTTTCTCTCTCCCATTTCTTCATAGAATTCCCACAGTGCAGATACAGGCCATTCAGCCCAGCAAGTCTACACCAGTCCTCTGAAGAGCATCCCTCCCAGGCCCACACCCCACATTAAAATGGATAATCCACCAAGTCTACACACCCCTGGAAACTACAGCAATTCAACATGGCCAATCCACCTCATCTGCACATCTTTGCAGGAGGAAACTGGAGCACCAGGCAATAACCCATGCAAACATGGGGAAAATGAGCAAACTCCACACAGACAGTCAGCCAAGGCTGGGATCGAATCCAAGTCACTGGCACTGTGAGGCAGCAGCACTAAACTCTGTGCCACCATGCTACCCATTTTTTGCACATTCATTATTTGTACAACTATATTTAGTAACTTTTCTATCTATGTTGCTGCCCCCGCCCTGCTCCATGTTGCGGATCTTGTTCCTTCCCTTCCTCCTCTGAAATTGTTGTCTAGTCCTAGGGTAGTGTTCTATAAGCACTCGAAACTTCCTGTACTCATCCAAGTGAGTGTTCGCAATTTGTGTGCTTCAACAGTGCATGTCAATGTGAAGTCAAATATGGACAGCAACACAACTGATTCCAACTCAGTTCTCCCCCACTGTCCATATTCATGTGCCTTTTTCAGAAGGAATCCCTGGAGTATCATCAGGAAGGAGAAACCATCTGCCTGTTAGTTGTTATTCCTGGCCCAGGGGCATAGGGTCAATTGTGACATTCCTATTGGCACCTTGACTAAGGTCAACTAATTCAGCATGGATCAAACTGTGATGTTACTGCTTCATATGGTACAACAGTACAATTTGCAATTACATATTAAGCCATTATAGTGCTCAATATTGCAACTAATTTTGTTTTTGGCTTTCTACTTTTTAGAATAGGGAAGCCATATCATCTTTTTTTACTCTTGTCATAAACAAAACTGAATGCTGAAAATTAATGGAAATTTATTCATGCACTTATATTCACAACAGTCAAAGCTGTCAAGATGGGGAAGAAGTTAAGAGAACTGGCAATCAGCAGGAGTGACATGATGGGGGTCTCGCGTCAGCATGCAACGTTTCATGTATTTTTTATAAAGAATGCAAAGCAGATCTCAATTTGAAACCAAATTGAATGTCAACTATCTGAGTCACTCTTCCTTCGTGGCAAACATTGGGTACCATATGTTAAAAAAAAAGAGTACTGTTAAGTTCCAGGAGCGCAAATAGAAAATCGAAGTTTATCTATGTATTGTTAACTCTGTGGGTGGAATCTGATAGGAGTCTAGATGATAATGGACTATACTAGGATTTGTGGTAGAAATCCACAGGCCTATCTCAATGTTGGGAGCACCTTGCTCCATCTTATATACTTTTGCCAAGTGACAAGACATGTTTGTCGCTAGACAGCAGTGATTGACGTATAAGGGGGAATTACTCCTTGTTAAAGCTTAATAAATTCACTTCATTAATATTCAGTTACCTATCTTACCAAATGCAGTGAATAAGCTAGATGATACAGGAAGCCAAAAGTGAGGACTGCAGATGCTGGAGATCAGAGTCTAGATTAGAGTGGTGCCGGAAAAGCACAGCAGGTCAGGCAGCATCCAAGGAGCAGGAAAATCAACGTTTCAGGCAAAAGCCCTTCATCAGTAATCTAGATGATACAGGAACCAGAGCAGGTAAGTGGCAACTTCAGCTTGCTCTGAAGGA
The DNA here is from genome assembly GCF_047496795.1 of Chiloscyllium punctatum. Classification (NCBI taxonomy): domain Eukaryota; kingdom Metazoa; phylum Chordata; class Chondrichthyes; order Orectolobiformes; family Hemiscylliidae; genus Chiloscyllium; species Chiloscyllium punctatum. Next base: position 44,204,128 of record NC_092740.1, on the reverse strand, counting down.
ACTGCACATTGCTTAGGAACCAAACAGCATCTCATCTACAGGCACCAACCTCCATGTTCCCAATCAGGGGATCTACAGTCCGGGGAGTTGGCACCAGAAGCACATTGTGAGTTTGGGTGCTGCAAAGGCACCCAGGGTCTGGTCACTTATGCTTGTCAAAGTCAGTCAGATGACTTGGACAAATATAGTCTTTGGTGTCTACCTTTAAATCATTAAGGAAAGTCCAAGTGGAGGGGGCCTGTAGGGTCAATGGATAGGTGGGTGTGGGGGAGGGGTCTGGTGGTTAGAGGGTGTGGGGGGGAGCTGGTGTGGGGGAGGGGATAGATCATTGCTGAAAGAAGTGGGAAAACAAGGAGGAAAAAGTAAAGGCTGTTATGGAAGTCAGAACAGATGGGGGAAGAGCCCAAAGTGTGTCGGAGTGTGGGGTGTATGCAGAACAGCACTGAAGGTGTGCTAGGCTTTACGAGGGGAGTTTATTGGCAGAAACCCTCACTGTGGCTTCTACAGAAGGAATCTAATGGGAATTTACACAGAGTGGCTAATATTAAAGTGAAATGTGGGGTTCAGTAGGCAGGAAGGGCATTTGGAGGTGAAGCTCAATGTGGTGAGTTTCCATTTTCCAAGGGTTTGGAAATGCTAGGAGATAGTGAGGACTGCAGATATTGGAGACCAAAGTCGAGAGTGTGGTGCTGGAAAAGCACAGCAGGTCAGGCAGCATCCGAGAAGCAGAAAAATCATCATTTCAGACATAAGCTGATGAAGGTCTTATGCCCAAAATGTTGACTCTTCTGGTCCTCGGATGCTGCCTGACCTGATGTGCTTTTCCAGCACCACACTCTCGACTCTGATCTCCAGTATCTGCAGTTCTCAATGTCTCCTGTTCGATTTCAACCTTACTGCAAATTCCTGATGAAGTGTTTGGAAATGCTGCCAGGTTAGACCAAGATAAAAGGAGACATGAAAGTTTGGGGTGGTACCTGGTGACCACACAGAGCCTGATACCAATGGTGCCCATCGCCAACTATGTTCTCTGTCATCACTAGCCATTCTCAAAATGCAAAATGCAACTAGAAATTGGCTTGGGCAATTGGCTGAATATTGAAAGGATATTGAAAGAACATTGGCAAACTCCAACTTCATGTCATTTACAAACATTGTCCATATGCCACACAACCAGAGTGAATGTCCTATATGTTGACTGTTGGTCAAAAGCAGATTGCACAATTTAATTGGTGATGGATAAACTAACATTGTCATCCCAGTGATGCAGAAGCTAGTAGTGATCTAACCTAACTTAAAATTAGGCAAATGCTGGGCAAAAGCATCCCATCCTGTGTGGAAATTTGAAGGGTGCTGTAGGATAACAGGAACATTTCTGCATCATGAGCCTTGTAAATTGATGAAGGGCTATACAGAATGTAATGGAAAATGAGATGGTTGATGTGGGTCTGGGATGGGAACGGAATTGGAACAGAGCAACCACTCCCTTTTGGATGTAATGTGTTTGTCATTCAGCCAGTAGGTCACCTTCACATGCTGTGAACAGGCCAAGGTGGAGCAGACAATAGGACTGTTGCAGGTACATTTCCACAGGTTGGAGCAGTCTGGAGAGTTCGTCTGGTATAGTCCAGACAGAGTATGTTGCATCATCCTGAGAGGCAATGAAGCGATATTATAGATCCTGAGGACCCAGAGGAATGTTGTCTGAGGAGAAGGCTAAAGACTTCAGCTTAGGAAGCTCTCCTTGAGGGTGACAGAATTCAATAGAACCGGGCACTACAAGGCAGACAGGACCTGACTGAAACCCTGGTTCATGTGGTTCAGAGCTAGGTACGGAAGACTATCAAAATCACAATGCCAGCATTTGGTTCATGTTGCTGGTGTGGACTGCAGCTTATAATTGCTTCCTTTGTATTTCACTTACCTGGCTGTCAATTAAAGCTCATGTTTGGACATAAGTGATTGCTCTGGTGTTCCCTACTCAACAATACCAAGATTATCAGGGATCCAGAGAGGGGCTTCAGATGGGATGTGTCTATGGACAGGGGAAGTGTGTTCCCTGAACATTTAACAGAAAGTAGCATGCGAGAATGGAATTACTTGTGCAAGGGAGAGACACGATGTGCAGGCTATGTAGTGCGAGGGCCAAACCCAGAGTGCCAACATTTGGCCCATGATTTGGAGATGCCGGTATTGGACTGGGGTGTACAAAGTTAAAAATCACAACCACCTGATGAAGGAACGGCATCCAAAAGTTAGTGTGCTTCCAATTAAACCTGTTGGACTATAACCTGGTGTTGTGTGATTTTTAATATTTGACCAGTTACACAGCTGCCTCTCACATCTTGGGTACAAGATAGGCCAGTCTTTCAGCAGGTATCTAGTGAGTGATGAATTGTTCTGGGAACAATGTGAGTAAAAATCAGACTAGAATTGGATGAAAGGGATGATATAGGGACAGGGTAGGCAGGTATTGAGGCACATTTGGTAAGAATCGTGGTGAGAATCTTTCGAAAAAGCCAACATAATTTGCACTTAACCAAAAAATCATAACATCCAAACCTGTATAACTAAACCTTACCAGAGATTTTATAGTTAAAACATTGGTAATGTTTACTTCTGTGCATGCCTAGATTTTGTTTTCCTTGTGTTCTTCATTTTACCCCATTGTTATTTTTGTTTTTGACAACAATAACTTTTATTTCTAACAACTGTAGCGGCCTAACTCTGCACTCCTCTGTAAAGACCATAAGACAATAAGATATAGGAGTGGAAACAATGTCATTCAGCCCATCGAGTCCACTCTGCCATTTAATCATGGCTGATGGGCCTTTCAATTCCGCTTACCCACACTTTCCCCTTGGCCCTTAATTCCTGGCGAGATCACGAATTTATCAATCTCTGCCTTGAAGACACCCAACATCCTGGTCTCCACTGCACTCCATGGCAATGAATTCCACAGGCCCACCACTCTCTGGCTGAAGAAATGTCTCCTCATTTACATTCTAAATTGGCCCTCTCTAATTTTAAGGCTGTGCCCATGGGTCCTAGTCTCCCCACCTAATGGAAACAACTTCCCAGCGACCATCCTTTCTAAGCCATGCATTATCTTGTAAGTTTCTATTACATCTCCCCTCAACCTTCTAAACTCTAATGAATACAATCCCAGGATCCTCAGCCGTTCATCATATGTTACACCTACCATTCCAGGGATCATCCGTGTGAATCTCCGCTGGACACGCTCCACTGCCAGTATGTCCTTCCTGAGGTGTGGGCAGCAAAGTTGGACACAGTATTCCAAATGAGGCCTAACTAGAGCTTTATAAAGTCTCAGAATCACGTCGCTGCTTTTATATTCCAACCCTCTTCAGATGAATGACAACATTACATTTGCTTTCTTAATCACTGATTCAACCTGCAAGTTAACCTTTAGAGAATCCTGGACTAGCACTTCCAGATCCCTTTGTACTTTGGCTTTATGAATTTTCTCACCGTTTGTTTTAAATAGTCCATGCCTGTATTCTTTTTTCCAAAGTGCAAGACCTCACACTCGCTCACGTTGAATTTCATCAGCCATTTCTTGGACCACTCTCCTAAACTCTTTTAATATTTCTGCAGCTTCCCCACCTCCTCAGTACTACTTGCCTGTCCGCCCATCTTCGTATCATCGGCGAACTTCACCAGAACGCCCCCAGTCCCTTCATCCAGATCATTAATATATAAAGTGAACAGCTGCAGGACCCCACTTGTCACCAGCTGCCATTCCTGATCCAACCATATTTTTTAAGAGACAGGACCCAACACAAAATTCAGTGAAGGTTTTTAAACTTATGAAGTACCAAAAGATATTGATATGATTTTGTCATGGCAATGACCAAGCTAACAGTTAACTTGCTCCTTGGGATCAGACAGAATGTTCCACCATAGGTTAAGTCATCTTGGTGACTGATTTTCTTAGATGAGATTACTTGTGAAGGAAGGTGATGCTGAAAGTATTAGATGAGATGCCAACCAAGCAGGTTGCTTCATCCTGGATGGTGAGTGTTGACCGTTGTTGGAACTACACTCATCCAGGCAAGTGGAGAGCATTCCATCACACTCCCGATTTGTGCCTTGTAGATTGTGCTCACTGTCAAGATATTAGCCCTTGCTAACAAGTCCAGCCAATGGAACGGCATGTTTAAAACTTGCTGGATGCAGAGACCATACAAACAAACAGCAGCATAGGTTCAATGGGCATTGCAAACTCCTTGCACAGTTTGAGAAGCTTGCCACCCACAAATTACCTTTTCCTTTATCTAAATTTACTTTGATGAAGAACACGATTACATCTTTCTTCCCCTCCCATAAATAAAAAAAATGTAAATAAAAAGAAATGGAAAATGTTGCTCCTAAATCAGAGTTTTAGCCAAGGTTACAATAAAGTGTTATGATGATAAGAAGACAGTGTTCCACTCTGTGTAATTGAAATCTTGTAAAGCCACAATGATCTCTCTCACAGGGACTCAGAGTACAGTTCTACTCTGTGTCTATTCCTGTACTATTCCACACATTGTGGCGTATTTTTCTCTCACTGTTTACTTATACAGCTGCAGGAGCAACAGCCATAAAGGACACTGCATGAATAGCTGTCAAACTATTTGACTGAAGTTGTATTTATATCTTCTAAGTATTTCTCAGAGGATGTTTAAAATTATTGAAGAGTCTTTTTTTTATGAAACCCAATGCACTGGTCCCATTTTTAATTCATTTTGAAATCTCTTTATGTTCACAGTTTTGCTTCTCAGAAAGTTTTAACCTACATTTTAATACTCAGTAAATAGGCATCTAACATTGTACACAGTAAGTGTTTTCTTTGTTCTGATGTACTGTCGAGCACAGGTCTGGATTCAAGGGCTAAGGCCACCAGTAAATTGTCCTAACTTGTAATCAGATCTTGACCTTTGAAAGTAGGAGAGGTCTGTTTCCAGTAGAAAGACTTCAGAGAAATCAGACCTCCTGTGTCCTATCTGTGACGACCTGAATAGAAACTTTGTTAGGGGTTTGGATTAGACTTCTTGCAAGGCCTTTTACTCAAAGTATTTGTGAGGGTTTTCAGCTACCTTCTTCCAGCCCTGCAGGTGGTCTCAGGAATTTCTTTCAATGGAGCCAGAACACACAAGCAGCTTGGAATTCCCAACAGGTATAGAGAGAGAGACGGCACAACAGAAACTATTGCCTTTGAACCATCTGTCTATGTCTGCAACCCAATTATTTAACTTCCTTACTTCATTCCCAGCTAGATTCAATGAGCTTTCATCAGAAGCACAGTCAACGCTCTGCAATCTGACTGAAGCATTATGTGGTTCCACCACTTAATGCTGTTTTGTATCAATATTTGATCCTGAACGTTTCCAAAGGTGCTGTTTCTGGAAACTCACATTTTACATTTAAGGCCCTATTAAACCTTCAAAGTTTACTAATCAAAAAAGGTTTTTCTCCAGCAACCAGGCACTGCCAGACGTTTTGCAGATGTGTTCTAATTGCTAATAGCAGCTTTGAGAACTAAATTTTCCAGCTGCAGAATTTAATGGGCATCATTCAATATAAGAAATGATTCTGTGCTGTGAATGGACAATAATTCTGATGTCCAGTGTAAAATAAAATTTCTTCCAAACCTACTTAATGCCTCATTTCTTATTTTTTGTTCTTGCTGAAGGGATGTTTGGGCATTTGGTTCTCATTCAGTTGATCCACCTCTGGACCACCGTTTCCTTCAAACTCTGCTCCAGCTCATTACACTTTGCCTCAGATCTACAACGAACCTTTTTACCAAAACAACTGTGTTTATTTTCTTCACTGACTAGTTCATTTTCATTGCATTTTCCCGGGAGATCCTAAATCATGAACACCCAGATCACAAATCCTGATGTGGAACCAGGAACCTTCAAAAGGGAACATTAAGCTCCTCACAAGCAGATTTTTTTTCTTTGTTTTCCTTTATTTAGTAACTGAAACAATGTTGTTCACTTCCGCAAAGCAGAGTTCAATACATGCTTATCAATACTTTCGAAAATTGCATCCATGTTTTCTTTTTGTGCCTAACATTATCTGCATGATTGTGGTGATCTACTTACTTCGCTATAAATTGTTAGTGAAGGATGTGACAGCAAATTTTCCACCGACCAAGCTTACTTTAAAGAGAGACAAGTTCAAAACTATACAATTTCAAGCAAATAACCCAATAATCATCTATAGGTGTGCCTGGACTACCAGTCAGCAATATTTGAATTCCTTTTGTTACATTTTATCACACCGTTACTGTCGATGTTTTCCAATGCAAATTTCTGTGAACCATTAATGGAAAATTCCAAGATATACATTTCACTGACTAGAGCCTTTCCAAAATTCTCTTAAAGTGCTTTGCAAGTAAAATCCTCCAAACACTGTCGTGTTACATCTCTCAGTAACTATATGCACTCTACCTTTAATGGGCATACGCACGATGTCACCACATACCATGGCATGTGACATAAAGGGACTAAAGGCCTCCATCTCCATCTTACTGAGTGCTTTAACAGTATGACACATTGAGGGAGGTTTGCTATAATGCATCTGAATTGCTTCTCCTGAGCCCAGAAATGACAGTAATGTAACATACATCTGTAAATGCCAGGAGCTGCAATAATTTCATTGATTCTTTTCAGCAATGTGTGATCCTTATCTCAATTATATGTTACAGGAGCTAACATATATATCACATTACAAAAGTTAAAGATTATCAACTATCACATCATGTCTCATCAAATGGCAATGCAGTAGTAAGCACCAGTAACTGCTTACAAAAGAACCTCACTGAAAATTAGACAGCCCCACATTGTAAAACGTTTAGACAACCAACCACTATAAATTTCCAATTTAAATAGCTAGTAGGCAAACTTGTCTTTTCCCTACCTAAAGCTCAGGACCTATTAACCCAGAAGCTCTCCATCTCTTGTATAAAAATTAAAAAAAAAAGTTTCACCAACACAGAAGTTAAGGTGCAGTAATTAAAGGGCTTTTTACTGATTTAAAGGCAAAATTAGTGAAAAAAGTTTTAAAATAATCAGTGGCAGAAAGAAGAATACTGTCAGTTTAATTACAGATCCTGCCTGTTTGAATAATCAGTATTATAAGCACTAAAATATGATCTTCTAACATAAAGATGCTTACCACTGTGCAGTGGTTGGTTGGTTTTGCCATTTTGTTTCATTCAATTGGATACCAAAGCTGATTCAATGACAGCATTTCTTGTGTGGTGTGAGCTCACATGACCATCTCACAGCATGTAAAAGATCATTAGATTAATGCAGTGGCACAATCACATTGCAATGCCAGTATGTAAGCTCAGCTTGAATTCCTGAAATGTTCTACCTGCTGGATACCAGTGACCCTGATGTGGCATGACTACCAATACATACAGATGACAGCATCGAAATTATTCAGAAGATTTAACCACACCCACAGCAGTGAGAATGAAAGAGCCATGGGATTTGTTGGGGACAACATGGTGGCTCAGTGGTTAGCATTGCTGCCTCACAGTGCAAAGGAACCAGGTTCAATTCCAGTCTTGGGTAAATGGCTGTGTGGAGTTTGTACATTCTCCCCGTATCTGTACAGTGTTTCTCCAGGTGCTCCAGTTTCCTCCCACAGTCCAAAGATGTGTAGGTTATGTGGAGTGGCCATGCTAAATTGTCCGCAGTGTCCAGGGATGTGCAGGCTACGTGGATTAGCCATGGGTAATGCAGGGTTACAGGGATAGGCAATAGGGGTGGGTCTGGGTGGGATGCTCTGCAGAGGGTTAGTGTAGATTTGATTGGCCAAATGGCCTGCTTCCACACTGTAGAGATTCAATGACTTTTTTCTTCAAAGTCAGAGGTGAATGAAAGAGATACATCACCAACGAGCAAGTAAAAAACAAAAACAAATATGCACTAAGCAGAACGTGCAAGTCAGAAATCAAGTCATAAACATCTGAAATCCAGTAAAGGATACGAAAATATGTAACCAGCTCAGGTCATATGAAACTATTACAATAGACAATAGACAAAAGGTGCAGGAGTAGGCCATTCTGCCCTTCGAGACTGCACCACCATTCAATATGATCATGGCTAATCATCCTTAATCAGTATCCAGTTCCTGCCTTATCACCATAACCCTTGATTCCACTATCCTTGAGAGCTCTATCCAACTCTTTCTTAAATGAATCCAGAGACTGGGCCTCCACTGCCCTCTGGGGCAGAGCATTCCACACAGCCACACTCTCTGGGTGAAGAAGTTTCTCCTCGTCTCTGTCCTAAATGGTCTACCCAGTATTTTTAAGCTGTGTCCTCTGGTTCGGCACTCACCCATCAGCGGAAACATGTTTCCTGCCTCCAGAGTGTCCAATCCTTTAATAATCTTATATGTCTCAATCAGATCACCTCTCAGTCTTCTAAACTCAAGGGTATACAAGCCCAGTTGTTTCAGTCTTTCAGTGTAAGGTAATCCCGCCATTCCAGGAATTGACCTCGTGAACCTACGCTGCACTCCCTCAATAGCCAGAATGTCTTTCCTCAAATTTGGAGACCAGAACTGCACACAGTGTGGTCTCACCAGCGCCCTGTACAGCTTCAGAAGAACCTCTTTGCTTCTATACTCAATCCCTCTTGTTGTGAAGGCCAGCATGCTATTAGCCTTCTTCACTGCCTGCTGTACCTGCATGCTTACCTTCATTGACTGGTGTACAAGAACACCCCGATCTCTTTGTACTGCCCCTTTACCTAAATTGATTCCATTTAGGTAGTAATCTACCTTCCTGTTCTTGCCACCAAAGCGGATAACCATACATTTATCCACATTAAACTGCATCTGCCATGCATCTGACCGCTCACCTAACTTGTCCAGGTCACCCTGTAATCTCCTAACATCCTCAACACATTTCACCCTGCCACCCAGCTTTGTATCATCAGCAAATTTGCTAATGTTATTGCTAATACCATCTTCTATACCATTAACATATATTGTAAAAAGCTGCAGTCCCAGTACTGATCCCTGCGGTACCCCACTGGTCACTGCCTGCCATTCCAAAATGGAGCCATTTATCACAACCCTTTGTTTCCTATCAGCCAACCAACTTTCAATCCAAGTTAGTACTTTGACCCAATACCATACGCCCTAATTTTGCCCACTAACCTCCTATGTGGGACTTTATTAAAAGCTTTCTGAAAATCCAGTAAGTACTTCTGAAAGTACATCTACTGGATCTCCCTCGTCCATCTTCAGAGTTACATCCTCAAAAAATTCCACAAGATTAGTCAAGCACAATTTCCCCTTCATAAATCCATGCTGACTCTGATCTATCCTGTTACTACTATCCAGATGTGACGTAATTTCATCCTTTATAATAGATTCCAGCATCTTTCCCACCACTGAGGTCAGACTAACTGGTCTATAATTCCCTGTTTTCTCTCTCCCACCTTTCTTAAAAAGTGGTACAACATTAGCCACCCTCCAATCCGCAGGAACTGAATCCGAATCTATCGAACTCTAGAAAATAATCGCCAATGCATCCACGATTTCTCGAGCCACCTCCTTCTGTACCCTGGGATGTAGACCATCAGGCCCCAGGAACTTATCAACCTTCAGACCTAATAGTCTCTCCAACACCAATTCCTGGCAAATATAAATTCCCTTAAGTTCAGGTCCTTCAGCCACTGTTACCTCAGGGAGATTGCTTGTGTCTTCCCCAGTGAACACAGATCTGAAGTACTAATTCAATTCCTCCGCCATTTCTTTGTTCCCTGTAACATATTCCCCTGTTTCTGTCTTCGAGGGCCCAATTTTAGTCTTAACCATTTTTTTGCCTTTCACATATCTAAATAAACTTTTACTATCCTCCTTTATATTATTGGCCAGTTTATCTTCGTACCTCATTTTTTCTCTGCGTATTTCCTTCTTAGTAATCCTCTGTTGTTCTTTAAAAGCTTCCCAGTCCTCCATTTTCCCACTTATCTTTGCTATGTTATACTTTTTCTCTTTTAACTTTATATGTTTCTTAACTTCCTTCGTCAGCCACAGCCACCCATGCCTCCTCCTAGGATCTTTCTTCCTTTTTGGAATGTACTGATCCTGCAACTTCTGCATTATACCCAGAAATATCCGCCATTGTTCCTCCACTGTCATCCCTGCTGAAGTATTGCACCATTGAACTTTGGTCAGCTCCTCCCTCATAGCTCCATAGTTCCCTTTATTCAACTGAAATATTGTCACTTCCAATTGTACCCTCTCCCTCTCAAATTGCAGATTGAAGCTTATTGTATTATGGTCACTACTTCCCAATGGCTTCTTCACTTCGAGGTCCCTGACAAATTCTGGTTCGTTGCACAATACCAGATCCAGAATTGCCTTCTCCCTGGTTGGCTCCAGCACCAGCTGTTCTAAGAATCCATCTCTGAGGCACTCCACAAAGTCTCTTTCTTGAGGTCCAATACCATCCTGATTCTCCCAGTCTACCTGCATGTTGAAATCCCCCATAACAACTGTAGTAACATCTTTGCGACAGGCCAATTTCAGCTCCTGATTTTACTTACATCCGACATCCAGACTACTGTTTGGGGGCCTGTAGATAACTCCCAAGAGGGTCTTTTTACCCTTAGTATTTATCAGCTCTATCCACACTGACTCGACATCCCCTGATTCTAGGTCCTCCCACGCAAGGGACTGAATATCATCCCTTATCAACAAGGCCACCCCACCCCTTCTGCCCGTCAGTCTGTCCTTACGATAGCATGTGTCCCCGGCCTTGTCCACTTGAAGCCACGTCTCAGTTATCCCCACAATATCGTATCTGCCAATTTCCAAAAGAGCCTCAAGCTCATCCATCTTATTTCTAATGCTTCGTGCATTCATGTATAGTATTTTTAATTTGTTACTGCCCTCACCCTTCCCATCAACTCCTATTTCACTCAACCTTACAGAATGATCCCTTTCTGAGTTTTCTGCCTCATTGATACAGTTGTCTTTCTTGACTTCCCTTGTTCTAACTTTCCCTCCAATTTCCTTCTTAAACATCCAGTTTGTCCCCTCCCCCCCGCTATTTAGTTTAAACGTAGCTGTGTTGCAGTAGCAAACCTGCCTGGTCCCTAACCTATTAAGGTGCAAACCGTCTGTCTTGTAGAATTTATGCTTACCACAAAACATACTCCAGTGATCCAAGAATTTAAATCCTTGCTTCCTGCACCAGTTCCCCAGCCACACGTTCAAGTCCATTATCTCCCTGTTCCTGGCTCCTCCAGCCTGAAGAACTGGAAGCAAACCAGAGATAACCACCCTGGACGTCCTCCTTTTCAGCCTTCTTCCTAGTTCTCCGAAGTCCCGCTGTAGTATGTTCCTCCTCTTCTTCCCGACATCATTTGTGCCGACATGTACAACCACCTCTGGCTCTTCACCTTCGTCCTTGAGGATTTCCTGCACTCTGTCTGTGATGTCTTTAACCCTGGCACCAGGAAGGCAACACACCATCCTTAAGTCCCGCCTGCTGCCACAAAAACCCCGGTCAGTTCCTCTCACTATGGAGTCCCCTATTACCACGGTTCTGTGCGATGTCCGACTCTTCCGCTCTGTCTCCACGCCAACTTTTGATTGACAGACCTGACCGCCTCGTGGACTGGCAGTGTCATCTGTCTCTACTGTTTCCAAAAGATTCAACTTGTTCCTGACAGGTACTTCCCTCGGGGTCTCTTGCACCTGTCTCCTCTCTGCCTTCCTCATCGTCTGCTCTCTTCTGGTACGATTGGGGTGTAATAACCTCGCTGAAGGTCTTGTCCAGAAAGATCTTGTTCTCTCGGATGAGCCTAAGGTCCTCGAGTTCTTTCATCAGTGCTGCAATATGCTCTGTCAGTAGCTGAACGTGCACACATTTTCCACACTTATACGAGCCAGACACACCAGAGTCATTGACCTCCCACATCAAGCACGTAGCACACTGAGCCAGCTTGGCAGTCATGTCTTCACCCTCTTCAACTGTAGCGTAATCACTTCACTTAATCTCTTTGTCAAGGACTCCTGAGCTAAGGCCTCACTCTTCAATCCACAGGAGCTTCCTTGAACCCTGTCTTTGGGGCAAGTCTGTGGACTTTTAATTTAGGTTAGAGGAGGGAGGAGGGAGGGAGGCCATACTTTGTAGGACCTGGGGTCTAGAACACACCCACTCAAATAACAATCACTTACCTTCCCGACCAGCTTTGCACTCTGCCTTCACTTCCGCCCAGCTCCCGCGGCTCTCTGATGCGAAAATCTGATTACTAATCATGGTGCTACACTGTGAAAGATCTGTAGTTGGCTCAGACCAATGTTTGATACAATATTCATTTAGACAGTGAATGACAAAGAAAATTCCAACCATGATGTTTATGTGATGATCTTGAGTGACAGAAATCAATGATAAGCCATGAAGCTTTCAACCAAGAGCAACTGAGAATAACATATACCCCTCTAGATAGATATAAGGTCACCAGATCAGATTGAGTTGTCAAGCCTCCAAAATGTTCTATGAAAGTTTAAATTATTACTCTTTTTAACTCTTTTTATATATGGATATCTGTTTAATTGTTGAATTGTCAATGCAAACCTATATTTAAATGATGCATATCTGTTTGGGATTTATTTTCTTTGCAAAAAGGGGATATCTCAAAGCAAATACACAACATATCTTTAAGGGTCATGCTATAATAGCATTATGAAATCTATGAAACCTGACAATAAAATTGTCTGTCTCCAGTTTACTAAGCTTTGCCCTCTTGCAGCAAGGCATGCTGAGGGACGATGTTATATTACGTCTGATTAGCTTAGTTTGAGCCCTGACACGTAGCTGCCTGCTCCCATCTCCAGGCTCACCACCCACCTCGCTACTGTCCACCCGGTCCCATCCCCAGGCTCACCACCCACCTCACCACTGTCCACCTGGTCCCAACTCCGGGCTCACCACCCACCTCACCAATGTCCACCCGGTCCCATCTCCGGGCTCACCACCCACTCATCACTGTCCACCTGGTCCCAACTCCGGGCTCACCACCCACCTCGCCACTGTCCATCCGGTCCCATCTCCAGGCTCACCACCCACCTCACCACTGTCCACCCGGCTCCATCTCCAGCCTCACCACCCACCTCACCACTGTCCACCTGGTCCCACCTCCAGCCTCACCACCCACCCCCCCACTGTCCACCTGGTCCCATCTCCGGACTCACCACCCACCTCGCCACTAACCACCCGGTCCCACCTCCCGAGTCACCATCCACCTCGCCACTGTCCACTCGGTCCCACCTCCAGCCTCACCAGCCACCTCGCCACTGTCCACCCGATCCCACCTCCAGCCTCACCACCCACCTCGCCACTGTCCACCCGGTCCCACCTCCAGCCTCACCACCCACCTCGCCACTGTCCACTCGGTCCCACCTCCAGCCTCACCATCCACCTCGCCACTGTCCACTCGGTCCCACCTCCAGCCTCACCACCCACCTCGCCACTGACCACCCGGTCCCACCTCCAGCCTCACCACCCACATCGCCACTGTCCACCTGGTCCCATCTCCGGGCTCACCACCCACCTCACCAATGTCCACCCGGTCCCATCTCCGGGCTCACCACCCCACCTCGCCACTAACCACCCGGTCCCACCTCCTGAGTCACCACCCACCTCACCACTGTCCACCCGATCCCATCTCCGGGCTCACCACTCACCTCTCTGCTGTCCACACAGCCCCAACTCCGGGCTCACCACCCACCTCGCCACTGTCCATCTGGTCCCATCTCCGGGCTCACCACTGTCCACCTGGTCCCATCTCCGGGGTCACCACCCACCTCGCCACTGTCCATCCGCCCCCATCTCCAGGCTCACCACCCACCTCGCCACTGTCCACCCGCCCCCATCTCCAGGCTCCCCACCCACCTCGCCCCTGTCCACCTGGTCCCATCTCCGGGGTCACCACCCACCTCGCCACTGTCCACCCGGTCCCATCTCCGGGATAACCACACACCTCCCCACTGCCCACCCACTCCCATCTCCAGGCTCACCATCCACGTCGCCACTGTCCACCTGGTCCCATCTCCAGGCTCTCCACCCACCTCACCACTGTCCACCCGGTCCCACCTCCCGAGTCACCACCCACCTCACCACTGTTCACACAGCCCCAACTCCAGGCTCACCACCCCCCTCGCCACTGTCCACCCGGTCCCATCTCCGGGATAACCACACACCTCCCCACTGCCCACCCACTCCCATCTCCGGTCTCACCACCCACGTCGCCACTGTCCACCCGGCTCCATCTCGCAGCTCACCACCCACCTCACCACTGTCCACCCAGTCCCACCTCCTGAGTCACCACCCACCTCACCACTGTCCACCCGGTCCCACCTCCCGAGTCACCACCAATCTCGCCACTGTCCACCCGGTCCCATCTCATGGCTCACCACCCACCTCACCACTGTTCACCCGGTCCCACCTACCGAGTCACCACCCAGGTCGCCACTGTCCACCCGCTCCCATCTCCAGGCTCACCACCCAGGTCGCCACTGTCCACCTGGTCCCATCTCCGGGGTCACCACCCACGTCGCCACTGTCCACCCACTCCCATCTCCGGTCTCACCACCCAGGTTGCCACTGTCCACCTGGTCCCATCTCCGGGGTCACCACCACCTCGCCACTGTCCATCCGCCCCCATCTCCCGGCTCACCACCCACCTCGCCACTGTCCACCCGCCCCCATCTCCAGGCTCTCCACCCACCTCACCACTGTCCACCCGGTCCTACCTCCCAAGTCACCACCCACCTCACCACTGTTCACACAGCCCCAACTCCGGGCTCACCTCCCACCTCGCCACTGTCCATCCGGTCCCATCTCCGGGCTCACCACCAACCTCACCACTGTCCACTCAGCTCCATCTCTCAGCTCACCACCCACCTCGCCACTGTCCACCCAGTCCCACCTCCCGAGTCACCACACACCTCACCACTGTCCACCCGGTCCCATCTCCAGGCTCACCACCAACCTCACCACTGTCCACTCAGCTCCATCTCTCAGCTCACCACCCACCTCGCCACTGTCCACCCGGTCCCACCTCCCGAGTCACCACACACCTCACCACTGTCTACCCGGTCCCATCTCCGGGCTCACCACCCACCTCGCCACTGTCCACCCGGTCCCACCTCCTGAGTCACCACACACCTCACCACTGTCCACCTGGTCCCATCTCCAGGCTCACCACCCACCTCACCACTGTCCACCTGGTCCCATCTCCGGGCTCACAACCCACCTCGCCACTGTCCACCCGGTCCCATCTCCAGGCTCACCACCCACCTCACCACTGTCGACCTGGTCCCATCTCCGGGCTCACCACCCACCTCGCCACTGCCCATCCAGTCCCAGCTCCGGGCTCACCACCCACCTCGCCACTGTCCACCCGGTTCCATCTCTGGGCTCACCACCCACTTCGCCACTGTTCACCTGGTCCCATCTCCAGGCTCACCACCCACCCCACCACTGTCCACCCAGCCCCAGCTCCAGGCTCAGCAGCCACAGCCATGCTCTGGACGCCATCAATGACCCCCCTCATTCTGCCCAACAACATTGGGAGAGCACCATCTGTGTACGGACTGCATCAGTTCAGCAAACAATATCTTCCAGGACTCTGACCAATTTAACGGTGAAGGAACAGTGATATAGTTCCAATTGTGTAGTGTTTGGAGAAGTCTTGTATGTGTGGGTCGTCCCATGTATCCCTATTACTTTCCAACGGGAAGAGGTTTTGCCTTGGAAAGTACTATTGAGGGAGCTTTGTTAATTTGCTACCGTTCATTTCTCATTGGGTCTTTTCGAAGTACATTTCACTCCAGTACAGTCCTATATCTTACAATCTTTGGTATATGTGCTATCTTATCCATCTAAATAAGAAAACCCAAAAAGTGAACATAAATCCAGAAGGTCATGTTACCACATGACTGTGTCACCTAGTAAAAGAGTCAGTGAGCATGAAAAAGGAGTCCCTGCAAATCAAAAAGCAGTTCTCAAAAATCAAAAAATAGTCTTCGAGAAAACCCAAGGATAGGTCTCATAAAATTTATTTGGACACTTATTCCAGATCCCAACAAATAAAAAATTCTCCATATTTCCCTGCTAGATCTTTTGCCAATGAATTTAGATCTGTTTTCCAGTTACTGAAGTTATGTTATCTGATTACTTTTATAATCCACATCCTAGCCCCACACCAATCTAGGAGTAATCAGTCTAATTTATTGCCTTGCCAAAATTGCAAGATTGCTGATGCTGGATTTCCAGCCACTGGTAAAGGGTAAGGTCAGATGCCAGTGAGATCTGAAAAGAACCACACTCACTAGGCATGGGAGTCTTCCAGTGTCTCCGAGATGGGGCTTGCATCTTAAAGGGAGGGTGGAGGAGTGAGCAGCAACACAAACACCTTCAGTTGTTGTGAGCTTGTCATCACGTGGACAGGCTGAAAATCAAAATTTAACATTAATAATTGAAAAAGCGAATAGTCTGGAACACGTTATACACAGCTGTCAGGAGCTTATTCATTGCAGTTGCTGATGAAAATTTTGCATAAAGTAAGACAATCACACCGTGGTGTTCGTGCTTTGGCACAAGGTTGCCATCACGTAAACAGATTGGCTTGAATACTTGAGGAGTGAGAATTTGGGCACTTGCATCGACTGTGAGGCTACTGGTCGACTGACCCTCCACCTACTCAATTCCTCTAGGTGATGGCAAGTCCACTAGTTGCTGTAGTTTGCCTTTAAAAATCAATGCCCAACTCATAAGGTCCTACCTCTACACCACACCCAGTGCACTAACCTGCCTCTGAACTAATTAGAGCCTTCCCCTTTAAAAATCAGTTAGTGTCACTGATGCTGATGCAATATAAGATTGAGGGCCAGAAATGATCTTGTGCCATTATTCAAGGTCTCTTGATATACCCAGCGAGAAGGAAACTGTGAAATCTTTCTTGCTATAAAAATAACTCCTGCAAATATGAGCTTTTCTTATGGAAGCCTGGAAGAAAAATCAATCGTTAGGCAACAGTAGAGGTTGCATTTGTCAATCTTACTGCATACATTTGTCACTTTGGCACTGCAACATAATTGAGGAAGAGGCATCAGCTCAGTTGCAGGATTGATACTATTGTGTGCCTTCAGGAATCTTCGAAATTGGTACAGTATTGATTTCCTCCTGACAACACAAAGGGCCTTTCCTGCTCCACATCAAGCATTACACATTGAAGAGAAATCTGACGTGTCGAATCGAATTGCAGACAACACAAGTGCAATAGAATTGAATGAAGGAATGTTTTCACTTTTCAATGTCAATAAAACAAACTAATATCACATTTATCAGAGTTGCAGATAAATGTGTTCAATTTGTGTGTGCCAACTTAATTTCAAGCACTGATATTGAAATTTAATAAGAATCATACGAACAAAGCAATGGGGACTGTTTTGTCTTTAGTATCCAAGTGACCCACAGAATAATTATTTGTGTCAGTGATGTCTTAACTCAGGCCTATAATTTAGAGATGGATCTTTCAACAGGACAGACACCATCTGCACAGGTATTTAAACCACTTTGGAGTTATCATACTTATTTTTACTGGTACCTCAAATAATCCACATTGCAATACTGAAGTATCCAATATTGATATGAAGCTTTTACAACCACCTCATTCTCGGACTCATAAATTTGTTTACCCTAACTGGAGTTTACATACACAAGTTCTGATTCGCATTTACAGGTTTTGACCAGCTGTTCCATAAAACAACCAAAACCTACCAGAATTTAATTTTTCTTGGAGTAGGAAAGAATTATCCTCCTGGCTCCAAGAAACAGCTGCTTGGATTTGTCATCTGACCTTCCTGGTTACCTCACGAGCAGCAGACTGTTGTATACATGTTGGGTGCAAGAGAATTGGAACAGACTACAGTATAGCAGCATAGTGGCTCAGTGGTTAACACAGCTGCCTCAGAGTGCCAGGGACCTAGGTTCTACTTCAGCCTTGGGTGACTGTGTGGAGTTTGCATGTTTTCCTCATTAACACTGTGGGTTTGTGCTCTGCCTCCCCCCCACAGTCCAAAGATGTGTCGTCTAGGAGGATTAGCTATGGGGTAACACCCCATTGCAGGGTTACAGGAATAGGGTAGGTCTGGATGGGAGGATCAGTGCAGGCTTGATGGGTTGAATGGCCTCTATCTGCACTTTAGGGATTCTATGATGTGGAGATGCCAGTGTTAGACTGGGATGGACAAAGTCAAAAGTCACCCAACACCAGGTTACTGTCCAACAGATTTATTTAAAATCACAAGTTTTGAAGCACCGAAATCTTCATTTGTTGAAGGAGCAGTGCTTCGAAAGTTTGCAATTTATTTAAAATTATATTGTATTTAAAATCGCAAGCTTTCAAAGCACTGCTCCTTCATCAAATGAAGATTTCAGTGCTTCAAAACTTGTGATTTTAAATAAACCTGTTGGACTATAACCTGGTGTCGTGTGACTTTTGGGATTCTATGCAGCATTGCTAGGCCAGGTTACTGTCCGAGCTGAAAACAATTGATCCCACCATGTCACTCTGGTAGAAAAAATCCATCTTAACGAGTTTAAGAAGGAATTACTTTGAAGTTTGTATGGGTTAAAGGTATCAAAGGCTATAGGGGAAAGCATGAACAGGATACTGAGTTGAATAATTAACCATGATCATATTGAATGGTGGAGTAGGGGAGCAGAGGGCTGAGCGGCCTACTCCTGCTCCTATTTTCTTTGTTTTTATGTTTTTATAAATAACAAAAATCCCCAATTATTTGAAGACAGCTGAAGCACAGTTTATGCTGTGATTTTAAAATGAGGCAGATAAGTAAATGCTCCAAATCTACTTCATCTGAATACTGGGGTTGAACCCCACATCTGAACCACATTCTAGCAATCTGTTCAACTGAGTTAACCACACATCCTGCCCCGTTTTAGACCGCTAACTCCCTTTAAAGTTAAGTAATTCTCTGTAACGTTTGTTCTTAATTGAATTCCTCTGTCATGAAAGATCACACAGCCCTATTCGAAGGAGTGCAGATTAGTTCTCTTTTGCCAATATTTACCCCTCAGCCAGCATCAGCCTGGCCATTTATATCACTGCTGTTTGTGGGAGCATGTTACATTCAGATTAGCTTCCTATGTTGCAACCATGATTACAGCTAAAAAGTGCTTAATTGGCTTCAAAGCGCTTTGGGACATCCTAAGGAAATGAAAAGAGTTATAAAGGCAAGGCTTTCTTCCCTTTATTTTCAGCTGAGTATATCTTTGAAAGTCAAAGCAAATCATAATTGTTAACAGATGCTTTAGCAGAAAAATAAAAGGTATTAAGGAAGTGAGATGATAGATCAGGCCCTCGTCATCTTCCAACACTTTTTTTTAACACACTCTGAGGTCCCCGTCCTGTGATTTTGGTTCATTATTTTGTTACTAGCATTGCAGCAAAGCAAAAGGCCGCAGGCTTGCCTTTGATCATTGGTATGCACTTCAACTGAAAAGAAACAGATACAAGTGAAACATTTTTTTGGCTGTGTTGTTTATACATTGTATGTATTTGTTATGCTTAACAGAGAAAGGTGTCAGCACTGGGCTATCCAGCACTTTTATTTCTTGGCACTCCCACGTTAGTTATAAATCATACCAAAAGCTCCCTCCATTTTGCAGTTATTGTTTTCTGGTGAAGCACTGCGAAATAGATTTTAATTTCTTTTCGTCATGCTTAGTCATAAACCTATTGTATCTGCAATAAATAGTAATGTTCTGAATCACTTCTCATTACCATGTTGCAACAACAAACAAATATTATGCAATCTATGATTTTGAAATGGCTCACAAGCAATAGAATATCTTACATAACAGATGTAAATGGACAGATTGCATCGTGTAGATGGAAATTACACTGCAGCCAAGGATTTTCATGAATTAATAACAAACATATGCATCCATCAAGGAGGAAAAGGAGCTAGTAAATAAAGACCTAGCACATGGGTCAGTACATTCTCATAACTATGAACATTAATGATATAATACCATTGCAGAGATGTGGCTTTAGTCCAGAGTAGATAAGAATTGCATAATTCGGTTCGGAATATTTTCAGGTCTGTCAAGTGTCCAATTACTATTATAATGTGGCTGAAGGTCCCATTTTGATCTGTTTGGGCTCATGTTTCAGCTGCATCTTCAAACCCAGATGCTAACAGCTTTCTACCCCTTATTTACAGTTTGGACAATTCATCCTGAAGCATTTGGACAGCCACTCAATGTAGCCACATGGAGTTTTTACTCTTTAATCATATCTTTCATTGGAGAATATGTATGCTTAACTTATACAAAACTTTCAACCACATATAAAACACTGTACATATCTGAGGCTTGACATCGCAAGCATGACATAAAAGTAATGCCAGAGATATAAAATAATTTACTGAGATGCTAAATAGTTATGAAAACAGTCTTGAGAAGCAAGGGCTCTTTTCTCCAGAGCTGAGCAGACTTAGAGGTGACATTAAAGGAAGTTCAATACATTGATGATTACGATGAGGTCAATAATGATAAACAAGTTGATAAAATGCTAGAGGGAATGCCAAGTTAGGATGATCAAAACAGAAAATAGAGGATGATTAACATGATCACAACATGATTTTAAAATAGAATTCTCCAGTATAAATCATGGTTGAAGAAAAATTAACTAGCCCATTTGAAAAAGAATCTTAACGGGGAATGAAAAGTGGATTTGACCCTGGTGGATCATGCGAAGTGAGTTGTTAAAATAGTTAATGGGCTGAATGTCCTGTTTCTCTGCAGTAACATGACAGAGGTTGGATTTCTACAGGTTGGAGGAGAAAGTGAAGACTGCAGATGCTGGAGATCAGAGTTGAAAAGTATGGCTCTGGAAAAGCACTGCAGATCAAGCAGAGTTGAGGAGCAGAATAGTAAATGTTTCGGGCATAAGCCGTTCATCAGGAATGTGAAGGGGGAAGGGGGCTAAGAGATAAATAGGGGGTATGGGTGGGCTGGGGGAAGGTAGGTGGGATGACGAAAAGTGGATGCAGGTGGGAGGTGATAGATTGGAGGGGAGGGTGGAGCAGATAGGTGGGAAGGAAGATGAAGAGATAGGACAGGTCAAGAGAATGGTGCTGAGTTGGAGGGTTGGATCTGGGATGAAGTTGAGGATGGGGAGATTTGGAAACTTGTGAATATTGATGCTATGTGGTTGAAGGGTCCCAAGGCAGAAGATGAGGTGTTCTTCCTCCAGTTGGTGGGTGGTTTTGATTTGGCATTGGAGGGGGCCCAGGCTTTGCATGTCCTTGATGGAGTGTCTACTGCCAATTAAACTGCAGGAGATGCACTCACTGCACATGTATCCCTGTTCGCAGTGAAGGGACAGAAGCATAAGGCAGCAAGGAGAGTGCAGAACAGGATAAAGAGGGGCTGGAGAACATCATGACAAAGAGACAAAGAAGTGAGAGGCGAAGGAACAGTGAACAGGCCAGTAAAGGGAACAAAAAGTGGGTGACGAGGGGAGTAGGAAATAGAAGTGTGAATTGAGCCATAAGCAATGGAATAGTGAATCAAGTAAAGAAGAGAGTGCATGATTCAACAGGCCAGTTAGACTGCTCCAGCCAAATGTTGGATCTGCTATTTCTTATTGAGAATTTCATTTGTTTAGAATGCTGGAGGCCCTGATAGGAATTTTACTGTTCTGATTAAAATGTATAGTTTTACCTTGAGAGTGTGTGCTTCCCAATGAGAATTTCTCCATTTTTATCTGATTGACAAAAGGACAGGATGGGAAGGCTGTTAGAGTGAGGCAATGTGAAAGGCGTCTTCTCCACATACATGCAAATCCACATATCAAAGTTAACAGATCTTTCTGTATACCATTGTAATAGAAGACTGATCTTATAACCCCCGAGAGACTATTTCAGGAGTTAGTGACAACTACTGACCCAAAATCAGCCGATCGCAGCCAGTGGGATTACATGAAAATCAGTGTCATGTCGAAACATAGCTTCCAAGTTCATTGCAACTGGATCCTTCTGGGTGGTATTCGGCATCAGTCATCTATTTTAATCAAGCAACAGCCTCGATCTGAATCAAGAGGACAACTGTTGCTTGTGTTTTTAATTCAGTCACAGGATATAAGTGTGCTAGTTGGCCAGTATTAATGGCTATTCCTAAATGCCCTTGAAAAGGAGGTGATAAGTTGCCTTCTTGAAGTATTGCAGTTCTTGTTAGTATACATGTATACACAATGTGACACAGAGAAAGGGTGTGAGTGAATGTCAATGTAATTCCGAATCAAGATGGTGATTAGCTTGGAGGGGAATTGTGTTCCCACGAACCTGTTGCCTTTATCTTTCAGCTGATACAGGTTGCAGCTTTGGAAGGTGATAGTGCAGGAGCTTAGATGAGTTGTTGCAGTACATCCTGGAGCTGGCACACACTGTTGCGACTGTGCATTAATAATGGAGGGAGTGAATGTTGAAGGTGTTAGATCGGGTGCCAATTAAACAGCCTGGTCTATCCTGATTTGGAGATGCCGGTGTTGGACTGGGGTGTACAAAGTTAAAAATCACACAACCCCAGGTTATAGTCCAACAGGTTCAATTGGAAGCACACTAGCTTTCAGAGAGAAGCTCCTTCATCAGGTGATGAAGGAACGTCGCTCCGAAAGCTAGTGTGCTTCCAATTAAACTTGTTGGACTATAACCTGGTGTTGTGTGATTTTTAACTTGGTCTATCCTGAATAGTGTTGAATCTCTTGAGTGTTGTTGGAGCTGCACTCATCCAGGCAAGTGACTTGAGCCTTGGATGACAGACAAGATATGGGAGTCAGGAGTCGAATTACACGCCTCTGAGTTTCAGGCTCCTACCTGCTCTTGTATCTGCAGTATTTATATAATTGGTTCAGTTCAGTTTCTGATCCATGGTAAACCATAAATTGTTGCTCGTGAGATATTCAATAATGGTATTGACTATCAATGGCAATGGTTAGATTCTCATTTGTTGGTGGTCATTATTATCTGACATTTGATTATGTTGTGTTATCTCCAATGAAACCAAAAAAGAAATAGTGTTATCCAGTTTGATAGAACTAGGGCCTTTTACATGTGCCAAGAGCAATTGTTGTGTCACTCAAAATCTCATCAACTTCATTGATGCCATTCATCATATTCTGCATGTGAACTCTTCTATCATATAACAGGTTGCCACACTAACTCTCCTAGCTCAGCATAGATGATTGATGATGAAGGCAAGCATCTCTCATGACCCTAGTAAGACTTCCACAAACAGCGAGGAGTAAAGAAAAGTTTTCTGGTTGAAAAACATAATAGAACAGTACAGCACAGGAACAGGCCCTTCAGGCCATGTCTGTGCTAACCACAATACTATTCAAAACTAATTCTAGCTGCCTGCACATGGTCCATATCCCTCTATTCCTTGCTTGGTCAAGTATCTGTCTAAATGCCTCTTGAACTTTGCTATTGTATCTGTTTCTACCACTTAGCCTGGCAGTGCATTCTAGCCACCTACTACCCTCTGTGTCAAAAACCTTCTTCATACACCTCCTCCTTTAAACTTTCCTCCTCCCAGCTTAAACATACGCCCCCTAGTGTTTGACATTTTTGGCCTGGGAAGAGGACTCCGACTATCTACCCTATCCATGCCCCTCATAATTTTATATATTTCTATGCAGGCACCCATCAGCCTCTAATGTACTAACAAAAATAATCCTAGTGTGTCCAACTCCTCCTTTTAGCTAATATATTCCAATCCAGGCAACATCTTGGTAAACCGAAACAAAAAAAAATTAAAATGTAGATGCTGGAAATCAGAACAAAATCAGAAATTGCTGGTAAAGACTCAGCAGGTATGGTAAGGCCCGGCCTGGACCATCATAGAAGCCAACCTCCCATCCATGGACTCCATTTACACTTCCTGTTGCTGCAGAAAGGCTGCCAACATCATCAAAGACCACTCCCACTCCAGTAATGCTCTGTTCCAACCTCTTCCATCAGGCAGAAGATACAGTAGCTTGTATACACACTCCCGAAGAACAGCTTCTTCCCTGCCATTATTAGACTGCAGAAAGGTCCTCTTTAACTTCAAATAATGTTATTCTTGCTTTGCACATCTCCTGTGCAGCTGTAACCTTGTATGCCTCACTCTCTCTAAGTACCCTATAATCTGTATATCCTGTCTGCTATGATCTGACTGTACTGCTCGCAAAACAAACTTTTCACTGTATATAGGTACATGTGACTACAATAAATCAAATCAAATCAAATCATCCACAAAGAGAGAGCAATGTCTGGACCTTGAAGATGCACAGGGAGTGGAAGATGTGGCAAGTTGTCTGCTATACTGATTTTGATTAATCTCTAAGCTTTGTGGTCTGCTTATTCTGGTTCATGGTATGAGCATAAAAGAAAAGTAGATTTTCCATGCTGCTTCAGTCCAATAGCCCTGAATCTTTGCATCCTTGTTGTTTGTATGAAGTCTAACTCTATTTAGTCTCCCAAAGTGATGCTGCTACATTCTATGGAATCTTCTGCAAGATTCACACCGCCCCACCGAAGCGTAACCCACCCATACCCCTACATCTACATCTACCCCTTACCTAACACTATGGGCAATTTAGCATGGCCAATTCACCTGGCCTGCACATCTTTGGACTGTGGGAGGAAACCGGAGCACCCGGAGGAAACCCACGCAGACACGGGGAGAACGTGCAAACTCCACACAGTCAGTCGCCTGAGGCAGGAATTGAACCCGGGTCTCAGGTGCTGTGAGGCAGCAGTGCTAACCACTGTGCCACCGTGCCGCCCACAAATTATAGCTGAACCTACATACACAATCTCATAAGTTCCTTCCAACTCTCTTTACTTAAGTCTGACATAACCAGTACACCATTATACACCATCATTTTATATTCTTTTAGTTTAATCCCACTATTCTACAGAGTAGAGAAACTCTCATTGGGAAATCATGTCCTCAGCACAAAACTTTACTTTTGCGAAAGCTAATATAAAAAGAGCATTAAAGATGCCAAACAGATGATCCTGAGCCCAAAACAAATGAAATCTACCATCAGACAAAACAGGGACAATCTTTGCCATAATAATCAAGATAACCTACTCAATGCTTCAGGGACCAAGTCTTTGTCAGTAACCAAAGCAGATTAGAACTTAACTCATGGCCTAGTACTTGCAAAGAATCAATGATTAATCAAATAAAGTCACTTTATGCTGATCTGATGCTCCCCTCACTGTCAAAATGTTCTGTGTATTCGGTTCATTGAACAAGATCGCACCTTGGCTTTGCCAATTCCAACTTCCAACATGCCAAGCATTTATAAAAATGATCTGTAAAAGTAAGCAGATTAAAATCATTTTCCAGAATATTCCCTTAAAGCTGACGCAAAGTCCATGCAGTTGTGTTTGCAGTGTGCTTTACCATGGTGCGCCGTGTGTATTCTATTGAAGGTTCTCCATACTTCCTATCTCCCAGTCCTGCCTGACCCTGCAGGAATAGTGAAGAAATACAGGAGAATAATATTGGACTGTAGCTTACAGGTAGAGGTCTGCCCTGCCATTATCCTCCCACACCTGGAGAAGAATCTAGTCCTATTTACCTGCTGTTTAATATTACTAACAATTTGGTGTGGTTTCTCACACCATCTTTTTCAAGCACCAATGAAAATAAAGACTGAGCCCAAAACAAATGAAATTTATCATCAGACAAAGTGGGAACAACCTTTGCCAGAACAATCAAAATAGCCTACTTAATGTTTCATTACAAACGGTCAAGGAGGAATTTCTTTTAAAGTTATTTGAAATTTGCATTGTTAGATAGAACATTCCTGTACAGACCAAAATTTATTTCTGACAGCAATAAATTACATCTCTATACTTCCACAGCCATTGTAGGTGAATGTCCCAACCTTATTGCCCAGAATGTTTTTAATAACCCACATAGACAAACAATTGTCTTTATATTTCATGTAAGGTACATATTTTAATGGGAATATACCAGGTGTATGAACACAAATAATCTGTAGCTATTTGTCAGTCTCATAGCACTGCATCTATCTTAGAAAAGCAGGTCGCAATAAGAATTTAAAATGCTAAGAATACGAATTAGTCAAATGCTATCAATGAGGAAACTTCAAATATTTAAAAATCATAAAAACATAAGACATAGGAAAAGAAGTAGATCATTTAGCCGACTAAGTCTGCTCCCCAATTCAATGATATCATGACTGATCTGATGATCCTCAATTCCACTTTCCTGCCTTACTCTGTAATTCTTGATTCTTTTCATGATTAAAAACCTGTTTATCTCAGCCCTAACATACTTAATGACACAGTCTCTATAGCCCTCTGTGGTAAAGACTTCCTGATCCACCACCCTCTGAGAAAATAAATTCCTCCTCATCTCTGTTGTAAATATGTAACCCCTTACTCTAAACTTATTCTTCTGGTCATGAACTATCTTCCATGTGCTCCTGCATGGAGGAGAATCTTAAGAATCTTACAGTGTGAAATCTCATAGGGGTCTGGGCAATGTGGATTATGACAAGGCTTGTGCCAGAAACCAGTGAGGCCAATCTACACATCTACAGCATCTCATTCTATCTTTTATGCTTTTTACAAATGGCCGAATGAGTTTCTTGTGAGGTGTTTTCTCAAATAAGGGTGCTTAATGCTTGATAAACACCTTGTTGATGACTTAACTCATCTCAAGAATATTCAGCTTTCAATTTTGCCAAGTGTCAAGAAAGCTAGATGTTGAGAAAGCTCGACATATGAACCAGAGTGGGTACTTGGCAAATTCAGCTCGCTACCTCTTCCTCAGGACTTCTGTTGTGGACACAGGGCACCAACAAATCAGGGCATTGCCACATGCACCCAATATCCACAGATATTGGATTTGGGTATGTGCCAGTCTCTAAGAACTGTTATGGCACATCTCCGAACCATTCACCATACACTTCAGCATTTCAATACTGCACCTTCAGCAAATACTATTGTAATACTGCAGCAAGGACACTCTGTGTTGGGGTTGTGATGGCCTAGTGATATTATTCCAGTCTATTAATCCAGAGAGCTAGATAATATTCAGATATCCAGGGTTCAAATCCTCTCATAGCAGATGGTACAGTTTGAATTCAATAAAAATCTGGCATTAAGAGTCTAATGATGACCATAGAATTGCTTTTGATTGTCGAAAAAACCCATCCACTTCACAACATGTGCTTTCAGGAAGTGAACCTTGTCCTCGCCTATATGTGACTCCAGACCTTCAGCAATGTGGTTGACTCTTCACTGCCCTCTGAGCGATAAGTGCTGGCCTAGCCACTAATGTCCCCATCCTGTGAATTAATAGAAAAATACACATTAATCAACTTGTCACTCTGAGCCAACTTGATGCTCGCAGCATCACTGAGTGTGATCGCCCTGCCTTTTTAGCACTTTTCCCCCTCAGCCAGAGATACTTGGCTCATGCTGCTTCTCTCTTGCTTGCCATTTGAACCAGACACAAAAGTAAGAAGCTTCTCATTGTTGTCAGTTACAGCTGTCCACATATGGGGTGTGGAGCTGAATGCTATGAAAGCCTACCACCCGGCTTGACCCGTTCTGACCTAGAATAGACTGTTTTCCTCCTGGAATGAGACACAATTAACCGTTTAGGGAGATAAAAGTGGATGGCACAGCCGTTACCTTTGGTGCAAGTGGTGAGGAATCCTGATCAAGTATGTAGGCAGCGCAGAGGGCATGAAGGGTTTGTGGTGGGTGAGATGGGTGATAGGAGACATTGCAGACAGTAGGGAGAGTAGTAAAGCATGACCCTTGGTAGGAGATGGTAGCAAAGAGAGTGTAAGTATGAAGTATTGAAGTGAAGAGAAATGGTTTGGTTGGATGGCTGGTTTGCAATGCAGAGTGGCACCAACAGCCTGGATTCAATTCCTGCACAGGCTAAAGCTACCATCAAGGATTCTGCTTCTCAACCTCACCCCTCGCCTGAGATGTGCTGACCCTCAGGTTAAATCATCATCAGACATCTCTCCCTCTCTAATGAGAGAGTAGCCCTAAAGTCTGATAAGACTATGGCAACATTCCCTTTATCGGAGTGAAGATGCTTATGGTGGCAGAATGAAGAAGATCTTTGATTTTCTCTTATATTGTTGTGCATTCCTCCAGATGAGTGATACTGTTGCAACCCAGCTGGAAACATCGCACCAGGCTGTCCTGGTCTGGAGTCATGGCCTCCACACCTGGTCTAGGGGAAAAGGAAATCTTCCAGGTCCCTTACCACAAAGCAGGGTTCAAAGTTCCCAAAGTCTGCTGTGTCTGGGGCAAATGTCAGGAACTATGCAGGGTAGCTCCAGACTGGCAAAGCTTGTTCAGCTGCACAATGGGCTTTTGAAGATGGTGTAGTGCAAGGATTGCTGGTTAATTCTGGCATATCCTGGCAGTGGCGAATAGCGAATGGTAAAGAGGGGATCAGACTTAGACATAAGGGACATCATCAGAGCAGGATAGCTGCTGAATGGGGTAAGTTTGGCAAGCTATGGCAAGAAAACATGTTAGATGTCACAGTAAAAAATCTCCAAAAGACTTGGCACAAGTTGCAGTTTGCCAATAGATGTAAAATTCAGCACTTACGTATCAATAAGATCTCAGTAGGTCAATATAGGGGTTATCAGAGTGAGTTAACAGAGTTATGGAAACCATTGATCATGCTTTATGAAGACTTTGCAGAAGTGACTAATTATTTGTGCATTGAGATTATGGATATACCTGGATTTTCCAAAAGTATTTGACGATGTTTCACATCTGAGATTTCTAAAGATGAGAATGCCTCATGGATTGTGAATTACCTTACTGAACTTAAAATTGGCTTGGTCGTGAAAAGCAGAAGGTGATGGATAGTCAAATGGTAAAACAAAATCTCTCTGGGATCTGCTAACCATTGGAATTTCATGAAAGCTTATCCACGTTTACATTATTCGGAATGATAAAGCAGTGTATATTAGTACCTTAAACTTGCCAATGACACTGAGCTGTGTGGAAGGTGCGGAGTGCATAAGCTTATGATGGGAATACAGGAAAATACTAATCAACAAAAACTCTGTAGTCCATTTGGCTGGTCCCCAAAACTAATACACTAAATCGGCCAATCCAAGGAGTTAAGTAGATGGCTGATGACATTTAGTATGGAAACTTGGCAGGTACATTGACATTTGTTTGTTATTATTCAGTTGGAGAGAACAGTAAAATCATTTTTAATTTTAGGCAGGGTGGTTTTAAACAGAACTCAGGAGGTCCAACAGATTCACATAGTACTTGTAGATCAACTTTTGACACAACATTGTATTTATATTTCATTTCATACAGAATCAGAAGTTCAAGATTGTGATGTCCCAGGAACTCACTCTACAACTCGAACCCTTAAAATTTATACTGTCAGTTCGGTGTTAATATCATTGCTAAACTTGCAGCTTTGATGATCCATTAGTTAGAGTGATCATTTGAATTTTCCTTCGTATGGATGAAATCAGAAGGATGGTGACTGACAGTGATATGAGAACAATAATTTTGAAACTCATGGTAATTATAACATAGAAAATAGCTGTACATGACCATTGATTAAAATTGCGTGAAACAAAATGAGTTCTGTAGAAGGGTCACTGGACCTAAAACCTTAACTCCACTTTCTCTTCAGAGATGCTGCCAGACCTGCTGTATATCTGCAGCAATTTCTGTTTTGTTTTAAAATTGCCTACTCTGCCAAATGAAAGGTTATTGAAAATATGATAAACAAATCTAAGGATGCATGCTATTAGATTATTAAAATGTTGCTTTCTTTCTTTATTAAGAGGACCGTGTTTGTAATATTTGTTACAATACTGGTAAAGATCGATAATGCTCAGAAAGAGATGAATTTCTTTGGACAGATGAGCTGAGGGAATGCACAAAAGGGCAAAATTTAACATGTCAAGATTTTCACTGTAACAAACTGGAATCAACCTTATTGATCAAGCATTAATTAACAGGCAACAAATTCATCAAACTAAAGCAAAAGTAATCTTGTTGTGACCAACTAATGCAATTAAGATATGCTTTTCACAAAACACTTTTACTTAACGGCTCACTTCCAGTAGATATGTCACATTACAGGAACTGTCCCACAATGTTAACCTCAGCTCTCTTAACTATTTAATTTCGCCATGCTGCATCAGATTTAAAACTTCTGTGTCCTTTGACAATCATTCCACTTACTGTATGCGCTTTCCAGATTTTCATATTCCCACTAAGGCACATCCTGGTGGCATTCCTTTCCTTAATTCTCCAAGAATTCAATTTATTCTGTTCGCTTGATTTTTAACACAGCCAGGACTCTCACAAGCATCTTGCTTGATTTTTATTACAAAACAATTTGCCTTTTTCTCCATAATCTTAACCTCATTTTCTCTGCCTCCCAAACAGCAGTTGCCTCTTCTTTGTGTGATGCTGTAAAAAGGTTTTATAACCCAAGCTGTTAAAGAGTTTCTGATTGATTGTTACCAATGACAACTGAATCATAAGGGCCATGACTCCAAGCTGAGGTGTTTTACATGTCTTCACCATCCCTTTCTTCACAATATATTGCTTCACCTTAAGTTTCAAGGATATGTTAAATATAACTGTCTTGTAAAGTTCAGAGTTCTTTTTTTAAATCTATTAATGGGCTGAGGACATCAATAGCTAGGCCAGCATTTATTGCTCATCCCTAATTGCCTATAGGGCGGTTAAGAGTCAACCACATTGAGGCTAGAATCATATGTAGGCCAGAACAGGTAAGGATGGTAGTTTCCTTCCCGAAAGGACATTAATGAACCAGATGGACCTTTTTCCTGACAATCAACAATGGATTCATGGTCATCATTCGACTGTTAATTCCAGATTTGTATTAAATTCAAATTCCACCATCTGCCATGGCAGGATTTAAACTCAGGTCCCTCAAACATTACTTTGGTCTCTGGATTAATAGTCCAGCAATAATACCATTCAGCCATCGCCTCCCTCCTGCCATATTAAACACTACAAAGGAAAAATTAGCTCGTGTTATGGGCTCGATACATCAATTTCCTGTGGAAGACCGTGCTGCAAGCCGCTGTTGCATGGTTCATGGCTCTATACATCAATACTAATCAATACCATCATGACTGCATAGTTCATGTGAGTTTCTTCAATCATATCAATAAGGAAGCTTACATTGGTAAAGGAATGGCCCTTAACACTGTCTGCTTTCAAGAAAATGATATATGTCTTTGTAATGCTTCTTGAAGCCATATAAACTGTTACCTTCTACCTATAGCTTCAAACACATTGCAATACATTAGAAAAGCTTGGATAAGGCCCTAAATAAAGATGACAGGACCAGAGTTGTTTCCAGACAATTCAATACAAAAGCATGGTGATAATGTTATATTCATATAGAGATATGGCTAAACAACATTTAAAATTATTCTAATTTAAAGATTGGAGCAGAGGAAACAGAAAAAGAAAAAGGTTTATCTGGATGTTATAAGAATTAAAGGATGTAGTAACCAGATTGTGTGGTCTGGAATGTTTCACCTTGTTAATTAAAGAGAAATAGGAGAGCTGAGGGACATTTTTGAAATTATGTCTCAAATAGTTATGTTAAAATTAAGATCGATTACTCAAAAACAGAGTGTTTTGCTTATGACTAATCAAATTATAACAAATAATCCACATCTTAATTTCCAATTAGTATTATATGGTTTACACAATGCTAACCTAAGCAATTTTGATTAACTATTTAGTAAAGGAGAAAAGTCTCTTCAGGATGGGGATTGATGGTCTAATAATTTATGAGATGCAGTCTCTTATTTCTCTGGGTTTGTAGGGATGTTATCTGTGGAAGGCAGCCCTGTCAAGATTGATTTAATGTTAGCCATCATGTCAGATTGATACCTTGAAGTTCCCTTACCTTGAGTTCAGAATGAAAATTGAGAACATCTTTTTACAATGCTAACTTTTTTCTTTGTCACCTTTAGAATAAAGTTTGTGTGATTTGATGGCAGTGAGTATTGCATATGAGTCAGTGGGTGAAATAGATCGGGTGAACATCCTTGCCCTCTGCTCTCTTCTACTTTTGTTTTGATTTATCTCCGTGATACGAAGGTTGGGAACCTGAAATCATTCTCTCGTTTAGTGATAAAATGTTAACATCAAACACACAAACCTAGGTTTAACTTCAACTTCAGTGTTTTGGTATATAGAAAGCATGACCTCACCCCATCTCAGAAGAAATTACACACTGGTATCATCTGAGCTGTCCACTTTCCACATCACCAATCTTCAAATTTGATGAATGAGGTTTCAAAAATAACGCTAACTTGTGGCTGGTTTGTGTCATGGGCTACGCCCACTTGGAACAAAATCAAAGGTGACTGTTAATTTTTTTTATGCAAGCCTCCTACAGCTGTAAGAGGGAGGACCTCCCTTTCATTATACTAAACTGGATTACCATCCTATTTAGTTCTACAACTATTCACAGAAGCAAAAGTAGGTGATAGGAACACTTTTTAAAGTGTTACAATATTTTCTTACTCATTCGTGAGTAAGAGCATTCATTGCCCTTCGCTAAATGCGCTTGAGAAGGTGGGGTGTGCTGTCTTCCTGAACTGCTGCAGTCCATCTGGTGCATATACACTTACTATGCTGTATGGGAGGGAATTCTGGGAATTTGTCCCAGCAATAGTGAAGGAACAATGATGTATTTCCAAGATAGGATGGTGTGTCATTCAGAGAAGACATGCAGGTGGTGGTGTTCCCTTGTATCTGCTTCTCTTGTCTTTCAAGGTGGTAGATATTGTGGGTTGGAAGATGCTATATAAGCAGACTTGGTGAGTCGCTGAAGAGCATCATTAAATGGCGCACACTGCTGCTATTGTACATCTGTGTTGTAGGAAATGAATGTTCAAGTGTTAGATGGTGTGCAAATCAAAAAGATTGCTTTGTCCTGAATGGTGGCAGGTTTCTCGAGAGTTGTTGGCGCTGCACTAACCCATGCTAGTGGAAAGTATTTCATCATAGTCCTGACTAGTACCTGTAGATGATAGCTAGACTTTTAAGAGTCATAAAATGAGTTCTCTGTCACAGATTTCCCAGTTCCTAACCTAGTCTTGTGCTCACAGTATTTATATGGTTTGTCCATTTCAGTTTCTGTTCATTGGAACTGAAGTAAAGTAATATGATTAAATGTCAAAGGTTGATGGTTAGATTCTTGCCCGTTGGAGATGGTTATTGACTGGCATTTGGATGGCAGATATGTTACTTACCATTCATCAGCCCAAACCTGAATGTTGTCCAGGTCTTGCTGCATATGTATCCAAGGAGTCTTGACATTACCAATATGCCTAAGTAAAAATATTTGTGGAGTTTTTAAAAATCCATTCACAGGATTTGTTGTCCATCCCTAATTTTCAAAAGCTCATTTCAGAATCAACCACATTGCAGAGGGTTCAGAGTTACATGTGGCAGTTTCCTTCCTTAAAGGACATTAGTGAACCACATTGGCATTTCCATGGCCATCAGATTTTTATTGAATTCAAAATCCACCATCTGCCACAGCAGGATTTGAACCTGGGCACCAGAAATGTTGTCTAGCTCTCTGGATTAACAGATTAGTGATAATGTCACTAGGCCATCACTTTGTTGGTGGTCTATGTTTCTAGATATGTCTGTATTTGTAACCCTCCCATAGATTGCTCAACATGTTCAAACCACTGCTTTCTTCAAAGAGTTGGAAGTTTAAAAGTCATGACCAAGTTTGCAAAGAGCAAAGAGAAGAGATAGTGATTTGATGACCCCAAATTTACCTCTTGGGAAGCGCTGACATATTGAGAGAATAAGGAATTTGACTACTTTGATTTTGAGGCCACTCAAAATAATGAGTTGGAGTCAGATGCAAAGTCCTTTCTCTTTCACATCATATGATATGTGCACAAAACTTCAGAAGAAGAATAGATCACTAAATTTATTAAATATAACTAAACTTTTAAATGTAATGATGGAATGAATGGTGAATTATGGTGAATAAGTTGTAGTATTATTAGGTTTTAAAATGAGTACAAATACAAGATTGCACATAATGAAAGAAGGGAGAGAAAGTATCGATGTATGTTAATCACTTGAAAGGAAATTAATTGTCCAAACATGTGTAAAGCTGGCATAGAAGTGGATACATGGAGGAGACATTGGCATCATGATAAAGTCTCTGTACTAGTAATCCGGAGTCATGGGCTAATATTCTAGGGTTATGGGTTAAGAAATTAATAAATGTGAAATTTAAAGCCAGTCTCAGAATTGATGACAATGACATATATTGCTGATTTTTGTAAAAGCCCCTCCGATTCCCTAATGTCTTTTAGAGTATAAAATCTGCCATTATTACTTGGTATGGCCTACATGTGACTCCAGAACTACAACAATCTGCTTGACTCTTATTCTGCCCTCTGAAATTGTCTAGCCATTATGTGCGAGGGTGATTAAGAATGGGCAATAAATGCTGACATATGCCCATATCCCTTGAAAGAATAAAAACACAGTTATTGGTTATTAGGATCCATGCAATGACAATGTTGTAGAACTTAACTGTAATAATAAGTAGTCTGCAAGTACATCTGCATATATTTTGTAGAGGGGCATGGATAGGGTAAATAGGCAAAGTCTTTTCCCTGGGGTCAGGGAGTCCAGAACTAGAGGGCATAGGTTTAGGGTGGGAGGGGAAAGATATAAAAGAGACCTATGGGGCAACCTTTTCACACAGAGGGTAGTACGTGCATGGAATGAGCTGCCAGAGGAAGTGGTGGAGGCTGGTACAATTGCAATATTTAAGAGGCATTTGGATGGGTATGTGAATAGGAAGGGTTTGGAGGGATATGGGTCGGATGCTGGCAGGTAGGACTAGATTGGGTTGAAATATCTGGTTGGCGTGGATAGATTGGACCGAAGGGTCTGTTTCCATGCTGTTCATCTCTATGACTCTATGACTCTAATAGCTCATACCTTCACTATACCAGAGCAAAGATGAGTTTCAAACATCTTTAGACTTGTAGGCCATAAAGTTTGGCTTTATGGTGTTGGTATAATGTCACTATAGAAGCTAACTAGGTCAAAATGGAAGCCAGTAAACATCTGACAACTTGCAGTGTGACCTGTATCAATCAACATATTTTGATGGGTGTAGGTAGAGGCATCTCATCCTCTTGACACATGGGCAATGTAACCTGTACTTATTGTGATCATGCAATAAAAACATCTTGTTAAAACAAGTGTGTCTTCTTATGAAGACTCACTAGTGGTTCATCCTCTGCCACTGTTAACCAAATTGGATCTTAGACTTAGTATTTGGTGACTGGGATTTCCAAAGAGAATCGCACCCAATGGCCCTAATCGCTGCTTCAAAGATTCCAGGAATCAGATTAGGCACTTAAAGTTTTCACATACTGTCAGCCACCAGTCATCAAGCATTTAGCTACGAAAACAGAAATTGCTGGGAAAGCTCAGCAGTTCTGGCAGCACCGTGGAGAGAAATCAAAGCTGACGTTTTGGGTCAAATGACCCTTCCTCAGAACTTAGCAACTGAGAATAGCATTTAATTATTCTAATTCTATACCCTTGTATGCTACTACATTTCAATTGCTTATCTAAATATTTCTTAAATGTCTTGATGTTTTGTGTCTGGACCACATCTTTTTTTAGGGCATTGAGTTCCAGATATCCACAAGTTCCGGGTGAAAAGTTTTCCTCAAATCCCCTCTAAATCTCTTGCTCCTTACTTTAAAACTTTACTCCCTGATTATTGACCCTCTACAGAGGGAAAAAGCTGCTCCCTATCTATCCTAAACCTGCCCATCAAACCTTTGTGCACCTAATAATATGGAAAAGAAGAGTTAGAAAATATAATTGTATAACAAGTAAAATCAAACCAAAATTAGAAATAAAATTCAAAAGTAGTTGTCAGATCAAATGCATGTATACAAAATAGAAACCCAGCTAAAGCCATTAATACTATAACATTTAGAAATTTTGAGAAAAAGGACTGACTGAATATCTGGTTAAGCTTGGATTAAGGTTATAAGCATAAGTGTCAATAGGAATCCTCAAACACCATGTGTAACATAATGACTTCTGAGCTCATGGAATAACAGATGTCATGTAAAGAGAGGAAACTAGTCAAGGGTAAATAATCTAGTATGCACAGTTAGGTAAGTATTCTGGAATTTTATTCAATTTACATTAGCTGACAGGGAGAAGCTTTACAGAACCTTTCCCCATAAGATTAAGTGGGTTTTGCACGGTCTGTGACAGAAATATAAACATGATACAAAATCTACTAAAGGACTCAGTTCTAATAAGAGGTCAACCAACCTGAAACATGGCCTTGATAGTTAGTGAAGTGGGATTTCAAAGTAGCAAGGCAGATTCTGGTGGAAAACTCAGAATTCCAGATTTTCCGGACTACTGTGATGTTTTAAATCTGTGGTTTGTGAGTTTTCTCTCTCTCTCAGGTTCTACACCCAGATGCCATCCCAATGGGCAGGTTTGACTCCTGGTTGGGTGGGGAATGCTGTAGAAAAGAACAGAGGCCTCTACAAGCAAATGCCATCTGCTCAGGGAAGGTAGAAGAGGGGTGTGTGTGAATATTGTGGTTCAAAGTGTGTGACAATAAAGCAATAAAGTGGGTGATTGTGGAGTGTCAGTTAAGATGGAGATAGATTAAAGCGTATTCGGAAGAGATCAGTGGGGAGTCAGAGAGAGATTGGAGGGAAAGATTGGCTGAGGTAAAAAGATTCAGAGTGTTTGAGAGGAAGTGAGGAACACAGTGGATCTTGAATTAGGGTGGGGAGCCAATGATTACAAGGGCAACAGAAAGTTGGTGACCATGGGAAGGGTCAGTGATCATAATCAGGGGAGTCCTTGGTCAAGGTAAATCTGGTCAAGCAGCAGTAAAGGTGGAACCAAGAAAAAGCCTGAAATTTTCAGGCTGACAAAAACATTTACATGAGCGCCCAATCCCTTGAGAGGACATTGGCTTGCAACCACTAGCCCTCACCTCCCCTACCCCTTATACCAATCCCATTAAAACCAAACTTAAGCAGCTTTAAGGAAGCTGGAGTTCCAGTTTGAGATTATTTTCATTTCAGTGTTCCACCTGACCTAAACCAACCTGTTCTTTTCTGTTTAGCAGGTTAGCATCCTCTGGTTAATGTTCTGTTTCTCTTTCCACAGATGCTGTCTAAACTGCTGTGTATTCGCAGCATTTCTTTTCTCTTTGTTTCAAATTACCACCATCTGCAGCGTTTTGATTTTGAAAAGGAATAAATTTGTTTACTTGAATGGCTTTTCTCATTTGACACATTTTTATTTGTTGGAGTCATGCACACTGCTGACTAACAATATTTTGATACCCAGATGGTTGTACAATTGAATTGAATTAGCTTTATTGTCACATGTACTCAAATGAATACAGTGAAAAGTTTACAAATCGCCACTTATGACACCATCTTAGGTACAAGGTACCACAGTACATATTTTTCAGTACAATTCTTAGGAAAAAAAAAAGAAAAAGAAAGAAATAAAAGATCTAGCATCACAAATTTTATGAGTAAATTATAAAATAGAGAAATGAAAAGTTCAGAAGAATGGCCCTTCTAACCCGGTCCATGCTAGGACCTAGCCTCCAATCTACACCAGGCCTTGACTCCAGACCATGCTGGACTTCACCTTGAGGGTCTTGAGGCCAAGAGACCACTCTGGAATCACCTCAAGACTGGAAATCCTTGTTGAGACCACATCGGGCTGAGAGACTGTCACATACGACCACACCGGGCCGAACGCAGAAGT
Organism: Chiloscyllium punctatum; assembly: GCF_047496795.1. NCBI lineage: Eukaryota > Metazoa > Chordata > Chondrichthyes > Orectolobiformes > Hemiscylliidae > Chiloscyllium > Chiloscyllium punctatum. Next base: position 44,166,118 of record NC_092740.1, on the reverse strand, counting down.
GCAAGTATCCAGGACATTCCCGTCTGTTTAGAGCCATTTCCAATCCGCCAGATTTTAAATTCCACTCAGGGTCATGGCAGGATTTCCAATGAAGTTATGGGATCTACTCTGAGAAAATTCCAGGCCTATCATTTGTTTGTGTTTGTTCACAAGACAAAAATATTACTCTTAAACATTTCACCTTTGCTAATGTCAAATTTGAATTTAGAGTCATTCTGTTGGTCAAAAGTCCAACCTATTTCTGCCCTGCATCAAAGTCACAGGTGAAATATAATAGTTACCTAAAAGGGCAATACCCAAATATAATTTACTGTGCAGTTGTGATGATAATTGTTTCTGGCATAAAACAGGGAAAAATTTCTCTCCTGCTGCCTTTATATAAAAGAAGTATTTTCTCAATCCCTTTTAATTCATCAAGGAGGAAAGTCTAATTAATTGTGCAGCATTCACAAAGTGTGGAGAGAATGTGTTTCAATAAGATTATAATTATGTTAACTATTTGTAAGCAAATAGAGTCATGGAGTCATAGAGACGTACAGTATGGAAACAGACCATTAAATCCAACCCGTCCATGCCGACCAGATATCCCAATTCAATCTAGTCCCACCTTTGTCAAACACTTCACACCGGTGATATTGTCTCTTACGTTTGAAATGGAAGCTGTAAAAGAAAATACATATGTGAGGTTCTGATTAAAAAGCAGCAAATAAAGGCAGATTTGTTGCTAGGCCTTCATGTTATAAAATCCCAGTTCCCTTCACTACCAGAGCAAGAATGAGCTCAATTAGTTTTTAACCAGGAAGTAATCCATTGTGATGGTTCAGTATCACATGTTTTGTTTTCTATCTCAATATGATTCACGTCATTGCACTAATACAAACAACTTACTGCCTTATCACTGGCTGGTTATAAAACCAAACCTTGAGTCAGGTTTTAGAATTTGAACATGTCTGGTGTACTTTTATGTACAACTACGTTTTGTGAGTGGTAATTTTAATTATTTATATTTCTCAGTGCACAACATGATTGTTTACTATGTTTGGATAAAAGGGACTGGGACAGCTGTTGGTTGATCAAATTGCTTCAGCGTTCCTATAGCAAGCAAAGGAGGGATATGCAACCAGGGTTAATTCACACTTTAATCTATGTCTACCACTAGAAGAAGGCACAAGGCAGAGACTGTAAAGTCTTTGCAGTAAGATAACCCATGAACCTTAATTGTGTATACTATATATCCAGGGTAAGTACCCAAGGATGGCTGTCATCTGTAGAGCAAGCCCAGCAGAAGCTAATATCAACATCTTCAGGCAACAATGACAAAACTGGCATAAATATATTTAAGAAGTATTATTTTATGTATATTGTCATGACTAAGTTAGTAGAGTGCACCAATTCTTTCCGAGTCCGACTCCTCCGCTGGTCAGAATTAATTTTAAATTTAACCAAGGATGATGAAATGGCTAAGGATAGCCAAGTGGACTGCTGCAGTTCAAGAGGGTAACTCACCATCATCTTCTCAACGGCAACTAGGGATGGGCAATAAATGCTGGCCAGCCAGTGATCCCCACATGCCATGAATGAATAAAGAAGAAATGTGGGTTTTAGATTAAGTGGTTTAGTATTAGAAACAATTCAATGTATTTTTCATCAATAAAATAAGCTCTATCACAAGTATCACAAATAAAATTTAAAATGAACAAGCAAAGATTATTGACAAAAACGTTTAGACTGTGCAAGGTGGATATGTCTTATATTCTAACATCCCAAACAGAACATGAGGAAAATATAAGCCATAGACAAACTATGATTGAACACATGACAAAACATATCAAATAGCAAATATAATTAAGCAGAATTCCCACCACTACATTCCCCTCTTGAGATCTTGGCAAAACTGACTCACCAAATATAATTAAACCCTCACAAGAGACTATGATTCTTCGCATTTGATAATGTAGTTCCCGATTCTCCCAGATTCCACCTCATCATGGGTTGCTTTAATAGCTGCTCATGTTCAGATGGAGAAAGTGAGGACTGCAGATGCTGGAGATCAGAGCTGAAAATGTGTTGCTGGAAAAGCGCAGCAGGTCAGGCAGCATCCAAGGAACAGGAGAATCGACGTTTCAGGCATCAGCCCTTCTTCAGGAATCGAGCGGAGGATCCGGAGGGAGGTCTGTTGCTGGAGGCTTCGGATTTGTTGTAGGTACTGGTTGTCCTGGTTGGGTCCAAATTTTGTTGGTCGGAACGTAGTCCGGAGTCCGTGCGGGATCAGTCGATTCCGTAGGCAGGTGCTGAGGAAGGAGAGTCTGTTTGAGAACGTGGCTGAAGAGCTTCTGTGCAGAGGAGATGACCTGGGGTGTGCAGTGAGAGAGGGACTCACTGAAATCCTTGTAGAGGGAGGAAGAGAGCTTCTTCAAGGAAGGCATCCTTGTAAGAGGATTCGCAGTGGGTTAAAATCTTCGAGGAAAAAGTGAGGACTGCAGATGCTGGAGATCAGAGCTGAAAATGTGTTGCTGGAAAAGCACAGCAGGTCAGGCAGCATCCAAGGAACAAGAGAATCGACGTTTCGGGCATCAGTCCCTGAAGAAGGGCTGGTGCCCGAAACGTCGATTCTCTTGTTCCTTGGATGCTGCCTGACCTGCTGCGCTTTTCCAGCAACACATTTTCAGCTCATGTTCAGATGGCCCACCTTCCTTTCCTGAGACTACACTCTCCTGGATTCTTGAAGACTGCATGTAGAAACTAGCAGATTCCAAGCTGAGCATCAAGGATGAGGTCATTGCTGAGTAGGTGTTGCTTGACAGTGGTATTAATGACCCCTTTCATCATTTTACAGATGATTGAGAGTAGGTTGATGCCATGGTAATAAGCTAGGTTGGATTTGTTCTGCTCTGAATTTACAGGAGTCATACGTGGTCAATTTTCCATGTAGTTATAGGTGCTGGTATAGTTGCTGTACTGGAACAGTCTGGTTAGGGGTGTAGCAGGTACTGGAGCACAGGTCAGAATGTTGTCAAGGCACAAAGCCTTTTCAATATTCAGTGCCCTCAATCATTTCTTCATGTCATATGGAGAGAGTCAAATTGGTTGAAGATTGGCATCTGTAGTACTGGGCACCTCAGGAAGAGGCTGAGATGGATCATTCACTCAACAATTCTATCTGAAGACTGTTGTAAATGCTTCAGTCTTATCATTTGCATTAGCGTGCTGGGCTCTTCCATCATCAAGAATGAGGGTATTTATTGAGTTTCTTCCTCCAGTGCGTTGCTTAATTGTCCACAACTGTTAACGGCTGGATGTGGCGCGACTGCAAAGCTTAGATTTGATCTAATGGCTGTGGAATTGCCTCGTCCGGTCCATCATTCGCTGCTTATGCCACTTTGCAAAGTTTGACACCTCATTTTTAGCTTTGCCTGGTGCCAGGCGGTTACAGATCATGTGTGAGTACAAATCTGCTATTGTTGATGGTCCATAACACTTCAAGCTTGCGCAGTCTTGAGTTGCCACACCTATTTAACTCTATCCCATTTAGCATACAGGTGGGCGATGGACAAGTCCTCATGCAGAGTACATCTGTGCCTTTGCCTCTCTCCGTGTTTCCTCCAAGTGGTGTTTAGTATGGAGGAGCATGGATTCATCTGCAGAACAGTGGTGGTAGGTCAGAATTGTCAGGAGGTTTCCTTGCCCATTTTTGAGCTGTTGCATGAACCTTCGTGGTGTTTAGAGTCAATGTTGAGGACTCCCAAGATAACTATATCGCACTTGGCAACCATCTCTAATGATGGGACATGTCATACCCAGGGATGGCGAAGGTGGTGTAGTTGTCTGGGACATTGTCTATAAGGTATGATTCTATGAGAATGACTATACCAAGCTGTTGATTCCCTAGTCTGTGAGACAGCTTTCTCAATTTTGTCACTAACCCCAAGGGGTTAGTAAGACGTTGCAGGGTAGATGGGACAGAATTTACTGTTGGTGTTTCCAGTGCCTATGTTGGCTTTCATTGCTTCATCAAAGTTCATTCCTTTTTTGAGACATTTTAGTGGTTGGCCATATCTGAGTGGATAACTAGACCATTTCAGAGGGCAATTTAAAAGTCAACTACATTGGTATGCATCTAGAGTCACATTAAGGCCAGACCAGGTAAGAATTGCAGATTGTAATTGTTTGTAATTTTTATTAATGACTTAGATGAGGGAGTCGAAGGTTGGGTCAGTAAATTTGCAGATGATACAAAGATAGGTGGAGTTGTGGACAGTGAGGAGGGCTGTTGTCGGCTGCAGAGGGACTTAGATATGAGGCAGAGCTGGGCTGAGGAGTGGCAGATGGAGTTCAACCCTGCCAAGTGTGAGGTTGTCCATTTTGGAAGAACAAATAAGAATGCGGAATACAGGGTTAATGGTAGGGTTCTTGGTCAGGTGGAGGAACAGAGGGATCTTGGGGTCTATGTACATAGATCTTTGAAGGTTGCCACTCAGGTGGATAGAGTTTGTAAGAAGGCCTATGGAGTATTATCGTTCATTAGCAGAGGGATTGAATTCAAGAGTCGTGAAGTGATGTTGCAGCTGTACAGGACTTTGGTTAGGCCACAGTTGGAGTACTGTGTGCAGTTCTGGTCGCCTCACTTTAGGAAAGATGTGGAAGCTTTGGAGAGGGTGCAGAGAAGATTTACCAGGATGTTGCCTGGAATGGAGAGTAGGTCGTACGAGGATAGGTTGAGAGTTCTCGGCCTTTTCTCGTTGGAACGGCGAAGGATGTGGGGTGACTTGATAGAGGTTTATAAGATGATCAGAGGAATAGATAGAGTAGACAGTCAGAAACTTTTTCCCCGGGTACAACAGAGTGTTACAAGGGGACATAAATTTAAGGTGAAGGGTGGAAGGTATAGGGGAGATGTCAGGGGTGGATTCTTTACCCAGAGAGTGGTGGGGGCAAGGAATGCGCTGCCCGTGGGAGTGGTAGAGTCAGAATCATTGGTGACCTTTAAGCGGCATTTGGATAGGTACATGGATGGGTGCTTAATCTAGGATAGAAGTTCGGCACAACATCGTGGGCCGAAGGGCCTGTTCTGTGCTGTATTGTTCTATGTTCTATATTTTTGACCTAAAGGACATTAATGAACCAAGCAATAATGGTTTTATAATCATCTATCAGACTTTTTGATGTTAAAATTCCTAAATCGAACATGGTTGGATTGAAAACCAGATCCCCAGACCATTACCTGGATCTCTCGATAACTAGTTTAGCAATAATACTACCACACTGAAATATTAATTGTGCACTGGTATTTTTCAAGTGCTTTGCTGCTCCTAGGACTTCCCTGAGCCCTCACTACACAGAAACCTTGTATTCCAGTTGACTAAATATTAACCCCATGTAGACTTCTTTTAGGTCAACAAAGCTCCTAGTACCTCCCTGAGTCATGGCTACACTAAGCTAATCAACTGCTCTAGGTCTTTCATGAATCCCTTGTAGCAAGCCCTGCCACTACTGCTGGGAGAATTGAATGTAACTAATATTTTGGAGCAGTCAAAATGTAGCGCCCCTGGAACTGTCTGCACCATTGAATGTTACAAAGTTCATCAAGTGTTGGATACTGCAACATAAATTAACACAACAAAATAGGAATTCTCATAATATGTACTTTTTGAAAGAAAACAGGGCTATTCTATAAAGCAAAGCTACCCTTCTTCCCCAGAGTTGACCAACACCCTTACGGAAAGTTTTGGTTATAACAGAGAACAAAAAGCACCAGAACCTCCAAGTCTGCACTGACATATTTTACCCTTCCATACTAAAACTGTCTTCATTTGCAAGACCCATATCCCTCTATCCCCTATTTGTGTATTCATTCAGGTGTTTCTTGAATGCTGCTATTGCATCCACCACCTCCTCTGGCAGCACAGTCTAGGCACTCACCACCCTTTGGGTGAAAAAGCTGCCTCATACGTCTCTGGTAAATGTGCTCCCAGCACCTTGAACCTGTGTCCCCAAGAAATTGACTCCTCTAGCCTGTGAAAACACCTAGTACTTTCCACTCTATCCATGCCATTCACAATTTTATAAACTTCTATTGGGTCGCCCCTCAACCTCCTATGTTCCAGTGAAAACAAAATCACTCTGCCCAACCTTTCTTCATAGTTAAAATTCCCCACATCAGGCAACATCCTGGTAAACCTTATCTATACCTTTTCCAAAGAATCCGTATTCCTTCTGGTAGTGTGGTGACCAGAACTAGTTGCAAAAGTAACAACAAGGAAAGGAAGTGTTGTCCATCTCTAGTTCTGGAGCATATGCAGTTATTTACATCAGTACTTCAGGGAAAGTTGACAATGATTACTAATTAAGTAACGTCATCATAACACCTTCTACATTTCAAATTCTCATAAAGCTCGAAAATGACTGCTTATTTTAAGCAAAACAATTTAAAAAATCAAATAACTGATAATATTTCCTCTTTTAAATAAGTCGTTATGAACTACCATATAAATAAGTCAGTTCAGACTACACAGAAGAGATGGCAACACAATTTTATGTCTTTGATTTCACATTGTGAAAAAAATTTACGTTTACAAAAATGTTACATTCCAGCAGTAAAAAAAGGAAATGCTTACAGTAAATCTTACACCGACATAATTTTGTACACACATATCTACTCTTGTTGTACAGACATTATTCATTTCTAATCACTCTCTGTCAGACAGGTGTCAGCTCTCATAAAAAGGCCTTTATACAATTACATTGGAAATAGAAGAGTGTGCTTTGTTATGTGTTGCTATGGTGATAAGTGGACAAAATAGGAAGAACCTCCTTGTCTTACGCCAACTTTGTGTGTGCACTCTGCTGTGGAGTGCATTTTGTTCAAACTATGTGGCGTTTTTGCAGATCCTCAGTAGTCATACAGCAAGGAAATTTCCACATCAATTCAAAAGCTGGGAGCCCAGAACATTCCCTGCAGAGCCTGAGGCCCACCCTGCTTTCAGTTACCTTCTCTTTGCTATTATTCAAGGGCCTACAACCTTCAACAAACATTTCAGAAATGATTGCTATTCCCGGCTCAGCATTCAATAAAATGCTTCACGTACTTTTTTTCCCAACAGCAACATTTGAAAAAAATTTGGTTTTGCATATTCATAAGGAAATAGGAGTTTAAAAGTATCCAGCTCTTTTAGACAAATGATGTACACCAAAACACTAGAGACCCACCACTATATTATCATTCCACTTCACAAACAAAACATCTATTTAATCCATCACTTATTAGTTTTATTCAGTTTATCAATTCTCTTCTTCCCCACAATATGGTTTTCTCCAGTCCCCTGCTAAAGACCAGAACTCATGTTGATAAACGTTCACTGACTACAACTAGACCCTGGCCATAAACAACTACTCTTCACGGGTGAACTTCAACCATGCAGCACATGCATCGTTACTGGCCCTACGCTTGTCATGCCACCACACACTAACCCCCCCCCATCACCACCACTCAAAATGATCACACTAAAACCTTGTAATAGGGGTCACTGCTTAAAGGGATTATGAGCAATGGCCCACTCCTTAACCCTATTACTGGTTACTTCAAAACGTTTATTAGGACCTTTATCATTTTGTACCCCCACTCTCAAACATCCCAGTCCCAAAGGTCTCCAGAAATCTAAACTCTTGTTGGTTTGTTGGGCTCAATTCCAAAATGGGTTTTGCATTTATCAACTGATAGGATCAATCATGAATGCTTAGTTGATATCCAATGTACTCAGACAGGGTAGTGAATAAAACAAGCTCCATTTTCGAGCTTGATTAATTAGTACTGGGTAAATTATGTTTTCAAATTTCAGTATTCATCTAACCATTTCAAGATTTATTTCTTCACAACAATTTTCTTCAAAAATTATTACTGAAACAACACCATAACAATCAAATAGATAGTTCCATTTATAAACTAACAACTGATACTGAATGCTTTGTTCTGATTTTCAGATGCAGACCTCATCCTTTACTTTAATACTTAAATTGCAGAAAAACGGTACTTTACAAAGGGGCAGATATTCTGAAAGCAAGTGGGAAGAATTAACATGCTCATACTGCATTTCGTGACAGTTTATAGTTAGACGGGCATTGACTTGCTTATCTTAAATGGATTAATAATGGTCTATTGTGATACAGCATGTTAATCCTTCATGCATAAACTATGCTGATCAGAAATCCTTAACTAAATTCTACAAAATTTCAATCTTACAAGCTATAACTTCCTCCTGTCTCTCATCTAGCCTGTGCCTATCAGGAAAAATTGACTTTGGATCACAACAAAAAACTGTTTGCAGCTGTGATCCTTTTTGCTCACATTGATTCAAGATAATTGGGTGTAATAAGGGACTGTGTAAAGAAATAGCCTGGGTTGGGCTGAGTTGACATGAAGGCTGCACACATTTGCACATTTACATGCTCCAAGATTAATTAGCATGCTCCAAATAGTATTTATTTCAAAGCACTGTAAGGCTGGGAGGCTTAGTGATACAAGGATACATGTTCTAAACTGGTGAGGTACAGGCCTCAGAAAGTGACCTCACTGCTTCTGTCTAGTGTCAGTGTAATTTAAGAATTAGCTTTTGGACCCATCTCATTTCCGATTGGAAACTGTCCCTCCCCTTCTCTGCAGCTTTGCACTTGCCAGTTTCATGCAACAGAGAATGGAGACAATATTCAAAAGCATGTGGTCAGCCCTCCCCAGTGCCCCCAATACAGCCCTATTCCTGCTAAGTATGTGTGCAAATAACTCTCAAACACAAAATACACTTTATGAATACTTGTCATTCCAATGTGCAAGTAACATCATTAATAATAAATATCCTACAAAAAAGGTAAACATAAATAACAGATTCATATCAAAGCAGGATCTCTGACCCTCAGGTCATTTTTCTTTCCTCCTCGCTCTTTTAATAAAGTTAACCTTTAATGATTCCGTTGTATTTTTGCAGCTGACTTCCCTCTACACAGCCTGAACAGTTTTGCCTGCCTGACAGCAATAGGCTCCAGAAGCAGGGTAATTGCTGCCCTAGGCACTGCCAGCAACATTGTCCAGATCCCTGGTCCCATTAGTGAAGACTAGGGGGGGGACAGTGATTAATCTGGCATCCAAACCCGTCACAATCAACCCACTTCTCACAGCTGGTGCCAGTCTTTCAAACACAAGGTGACAGTCATTTAACGCTTCATACATAAATGTTGAGAATCAATTTAGACTAAAGACAGTGCAGCAGCAAATAGGGAAGTCTTAACTTTTGGAGGAGCCAAATAATATTGCCATGAGTCCGCAATTTATCGCTACTGGCAATCAATCCTTATTCAGAAATTGCTTCATCATCACGAAGAATGTGTGCATGTGGAACCAAGTTCTTTTCTTCACATCAAAATAGGTGCTGGTTGCTGAAACTAAATCATTTTAGCTCAAACAGATGAAGAGGGTTTTATCTTCTTCATTTGAGTTGTGTTGCTTCACAGTATACAAAATCTTCACATCAAGAGTCCTGGAATTTTTACAAAAAAAAAGGAACATGGCCATATTACAAATACTGCTCACATTCAATTTTGACAGTTCATCCATCCCACCAAAGTAACAGTTTCATAGCCAAGCGGACCAGTGACAGAGTAATAGCTGTAATTCTGCTACACTAAATCCTTTATGTTTCACCATATTGGTTCTCAGTTTATGTCATGGTTTCTTGTGTGAGAAGTGAACAGGCTGATATTGTTAATGCTGATCGGTAAGGTCAGATCAAGGCCCAGGATCACTCGGACTGCACCGCCTGGAGTATTTCACTTCATTTTTTTGTTGTCGCAAGTCCAAGCTTGTCACCAAAACACAACTTTCATAACTTTAGTATCATTTCTGCACATTAGGTTGTAAAGCTTTGAAAATACAAAATCATGATGAACTTGTGTTAAGGGCAGACTTTCCTGACAAACTATGTGATGTTGCATTGAGTTAATGATCCTGGCTTATTAAAAGATTAAATCATTTATTACACATTAGTGGTGGCTTATTCATGTGTCCTGAAGGCATAATTCTGCATTAACAATAAAGCTAATAAGGCTTGATTGGGGCAATAGATGAAATAAGCACCATATTCACCTGAGAGAAAGTACTGCTTTGTTATAGCGAACATCTCCAAGTGCACCAAGTTTAAGCTCTATTGATCAGTGGAAATACAACACTATATGGCTGTAAGGATTCTTTGCAGAAATATTCTCTGTGCTTAATCCTCACACTGGTAATAAACATGATTTATCATTGGCATGTGATAGCTACTGGATCGAAAGGATGGATGTAGGGAATCTCAATTACTGAGAGATTTCCCCAACTGTCCATTCAATTCAGCGTGAACAAAGCTGCACTGATTGAATATTTCGAAACATCTGAAGTTAAAGCGAGCCTTTGTTATTTTAGTAAGCTGGATACTTATATAAAGTTAAATAAGATCCAATATTAAACCATTTATGTCAATGTTTCCAAATCTACAATATTTAAATGAAAGCGATGATTGTAAAAATGAATAAAAATTGTCACAGTGATTGCAAAATATCTACAGCATTTACATTTCTATTGAAAGAAGAAAATCTACATCAAGAGACCTAGACTTTTATAGTGAGACTAAATGCAAAATGCATGGAAAGTACTTACAATTGACTTCAACAGGTTGAAATGAAAGCATTTAAACAACAAATATAAGTCAAGAATAGGAAAGACTGCAGTATAACTAAAAACTGTGGAAGCCTTTAAGGGCATGACAATCCCATCTCGTCTGCTGTGTGGTATAAAATGCGTTAATTTAATGAGTTTTTTTAAAGAAATGAACTATAATCATGACTTCAAAAGTAAAACAGTACTTTTCGCTAAGCTATCAAAAACAAAAGGAAAAGATAACATGTTTAGAAAAACCTAGATCATACACAAAAGTATCAAAAGGGTATTGTGCTAATTACAGGGAATGTTCTGGTTTGAATTACGAAATAGCTTTGTTCCATTAGAATTACATTGTGTATGCAATTTTAATTCAACATGTTTGTTGTTCCAACTCTGGACTGTAACCACTGGGATTCCTTAATGTTAAAAAGAGTGAATGAAGGCCACTTGTCCTGTGAGGGTCACACAAGTGAAAGCAAAAAGCCAACTGTGATTTCCATCAGCTTTTTGTTGCTGTTGTGCAAATCTCCATTAGCAATTTTCTCCTCCATCCTCTTGCACTCCCTTCTAGCACCAAGGACAATAGACAGTTAATTTGACTTCAAAATTAGTCTGTTACTGATCCCCTCTGCTTCAGCCTGTCATTAAAAACCTGTCAACATGGTGCTCTTAGAAACAATTGAGTCATGAAATCAGGAATGGGGGATTAATATTACATTAACCTTCTAGGACACTGGCTACACATATCAATAAAAAGGAACCTGCAAAGTTAATGCAGGAAATGTTATGCTTTTTTATTGCTTCATCTTTGTTTCTCTTCATAACTCATTGGATGCTAGCCAGCTTTATAACAGGCCATTATGTTGAAACTAAATAAATCACTGCAGAATGACAGGTTCTAAGATTAAATTAAAGCATTTGTTTATACTATATATAGGTAATCCAGCTTGTTTTCTTAGGATTAGTTAAACTTTCAGTGATACGGTTTCTAGGAAATGCACCCATTTATGTTATTTTCAAACCATACTGTTTCAGTCATAGCATTTTCTAACTGGAAAATCTTGCATTCAAAGGCAAATGTTCATCCGTTGGATGCTAAAGCTGTTGAGATTGTGGTGCTGGAAAAGTACAGCAGGTCAGACAGCATCTGAGGAGCAGGAGAATCAATGTTTCAGGCTAAAGCCCTTCATCAGGAATCTCACCTGCTGTGTGGTATAAAATGCGTTAATGGCTTATGCCCAAAACATTGATTTTCCTGCTCCTCAGATGCTGCCTGACCTGCTGTGCTTTTCCAGCACCACACTCTCGACTCTGACCTCCAGCATCTGCCGTCCTCACTTTCTCCACGATGCTAAGGCTGTCTCTGCACAAATTAGTATCAAAACTAAAATATTGGCAGCACCACCTTCCATGACACTAAAGGTCCAATTTTAACTTGGGACAGGAGTTGGGCAGACTGGGATTCGGTGAATGGCAAACCATCCTGACCTGAGCAGTGTGAGGCTGATTAGATTGGTGCTGGATGGGAGTGACATGTTGGACGGCATGAAATATTCTGGTGTGCTATGGGAAAATGGTTTCACTAATAGGGTGGCTGTGGAAATGGAGTGAAAAGCTACCAGGTGGGAAAAATCTGATCCTTCCTTTAGGGAAGGGAGGCCTGAGCAGTTCTTGGCCGCAGCAGTAAACGTGTTTTTTTTTAAAATTAACCCGCCTCTACTGCTAGGCTGGAAGAGGCCTCAAAACATTTTCGGACAGACTTCTGACGAAAATAACAGTTGGGCCTTGATGACATGAGATACAGCCTGATGTACATCCTTCAGAAAAAGTCTCATTACTTTTCACTGCTTTACATCACTCTCCTCGACAATGGGTTTGAGTCCTCCCTTGGCATCACAGTTTCACCATAAAAAAGGCACGCCAGTCTCTCTCTGGAGCTCGCTTCATTTTAAATTGTTTTGTGGCTGTTTTCAATTCCAGTGCATTACTTCACTAATTCGACTCTTGCCCATAAATGTAAGAACTCCTTACCTATGAGATTTTGAAGAGTTGTTCTTCTATGCAGGAAGATGCTTCCATGTACTAACAAATGCCGTCGGGATTAATGAATATGGTACAGTAGTGATGCTATTCCATGTGTCCAAAGTGGGATCGTAGCAGTCTAGAGTTTTACATCTCTGTGTGCCAAAATAGCCCCCAACTACATAGAGTTTATTGCCAGAGGCTACAGCATGGCAGCTCATTCGTTTTGCAGTCACATCCCCAACCTTAGTCCACTGGTAGGTCTCACTGTTAAACCTATATGCAGAGCATGCTGAGAATTCAGTATCCCCACCCATGATGAAAATCTGGTTGCCCAGTACAGCTGCAGCTGTGTACCTCCACGGCTGAGGGCAGGTAGCTGGCACAGTCCACCTGTTTTCACATGGGTCATAGCACTGTACTTTAGGCAGTTTATCATGGCTGACACTAGTACCACCAAAGGCGAACAGCCTCAGCTTGGCACTAACCACAGCTGCATTGCTAACCCCTTCGCGAAGAGGGGCTACCATTGCCCACTTGTTGGTCACTGGGTCATACTGTTCTACTTGTTTGAGAGAGACTGAGGGGGATGCTGGCTGCCGGCCTGTGGCTGCAGTGTGCCCACCAACCACATACAAAGAATGCTTCAGCTCAGCAGATCCGTGGCCAAACCTCGCAACAAGCATCGGAGCAGATTTTGACCACTCTTCGTGAAGAGTGTCGTAAACCCAGACATCTTTGGAGACACCATTTTCTGACCCACGTCCCCCAGTCACATATACCTTGCAGCCAATTGCACATGCACTAAACTCTTTGCGAGGGCTGGGGATATCTGCTTTTGGAATGATCTCCTTTGCCTTATGGTCTATTAAGTAAACTTTGTCACACATGAAAGTCTGTCCTCCAAGCAAGAGCAAGGCGTGACCTGTTTTACGAGGTCTGGCACAAAGGCTTGTCACCACTCCATCATTCTGTAAAATTTTTAATTTGCAACGTATAGCTTCTTCAATTAACTCTTTACTCTTCATCTGCCTGGTTATAAGCTCTTCCATGGCCACATTCTCCATCAAGTAAACAGCTGGTAACAGAGCCAACCGGACCGTTTGCAACAGTTCTGGCAAACAACAGTGGCGCCTATTCACGTCATATTTCACCCATTTTATGGTGGTCTCATACACAAGCTTCTCATCTTCTGTCTCCAGCTCTTCGCTAGACAGAAGTTGCACCAAAGTGTCCTTTGGTAGCTGCAGGAAGTCTTCACTCTTGCTGATGGTTGGAAAGTTGCTGAGGCACATTCTCCAGGAGAGCTCATAAAGCTTGGTGCAATGATGGGCATCAGAGAGCAGCAGCATGCCAAGACAGTTCGTCGGATGAAGATTTTTCTCCAGGAATTCAGCACAAGCATCACGAATGTCCTGGAACTGCAGCATATCCCCAGCCTCCAGGAGGGACTCTGCATTTTCTTCATTAATAAGCACTCGAGATGAGTAAGCATAGTCTAGGAGGAGTTCCAGAACCTCCGGGTGTATTGAATTATGGAAGTTTACTTCATTGTCCTTGCTCTCACGTAATCCTCCACTGAACATAGCTTCAAAATATCGGCTACATGCAGCCAGCACAGCCCTGTGGCATGGGAAGGTCTTTTCTCCTGCATGGAGGAGGACATCTGTAAAAAGTCTCTGCTGTCGTAGAAGATTCAGGTGTGTAAGAACGCTGTCAGCATATGTAGCTTTGTGGAAGAGGTAAATATTCATTGAGCCATTGCTAGCTCTTGATTTCCGATTCTCGTGCATGCTGACTGACATTCTCATCAAACACTGTGGGGAGAAAATGCAGAAATCCAGTTCATTCATTTTCTTCTTGAATGCAAAGTCTCACAAGTTAATTTTCAATTAAAGAACATTCATCACACAAAGAGAACCATTTGGTGATTATCTGTTGCAGATCTTTCAAATTACCATCCAATGCCCATCCTCGATATTTCAGCCCCAAAGCAATAAGTGAATAAGTCAAATCCCATTTCAATTATTTGCACTTCTGAATAGCTAGTGTTGTGGGAGGTTGCATCCTATAATTCGTTCAATTATTCTATGAAAGCCTTAAACGAAAGGCCTAGTTTTAATATTCATACAAATTATTATCCTTATTATTCAGGAATATTGGTTTATGCTGATTGTATAAGTCCAGTTTCATTTTTATTACACTCCAGAGTTTTATTAATGTCCTAGGTATTGCAATGTGGCCATGTTTGTCCATTGTGCAGGATATAAACCTGTCCAGCCAGTTTTTCCTGCTCTCATCCAGAGTGCTCCATCTAGTGGTTACTTGCAATAATGTTGAAAACCAGGTGAAGTTTGCAATCTAACACTGCACTGCTAAAGCTATAATTATATGGTGTTCATTGTTGTCACTAGGATTCCAATATAAAGTGGCAGGGAATGTGTAATTTGTATATTATGTCCATTTGAACGGTGCACACAGGCAAAACAAATTTAGTAAAAGCAAAATATCGCAGATGCTAGAAATCCAAAATAAAACAGAAAATGCTCAAGAAACTCAGCAAGTCTGGCAGCCTCTAACGCAGAGTCTTTGGATCTGGAAAGCTAACTCCGTTTCTCTCTCCACAGATGCCTGCTGAATTTCTTGAGCATTTTCTGGTTATAAAACAATTTTATAGTGCTGCCCTTCTGCACACTGGTTCTGTCTGGACAGATCATATTAATAGCAGTGTGTCATCTTGATGATGTCTGTTAATGGTGGTACTGCTGGGAGTGATTAGAGGTGAGAATTGACAGTATTTGCACAAGAATATTGCACATTAGACTATATCAAAATGTGATTTATATCCTATAGTTTATTGATATGGTGGAAAGGATGCAGCAAAATTAATATGCATGCTAGTGTACATAAAGTCCATAAGACAACTATTCAATTCTCTTTAAACCTTAAACACTTTGCTCAAGATAAATAGCATCGACAATCATCATATATGCTTGATTTATATAGAGGTCATCACTAAGATGGATAGTGTAGGTTCAAGCCTTATTCCACCTTTTGAACAGAATTAAGCTGACAGTCCTGTGGAGAGATAAGAAACGGCTATTTTTTAAATATACTAAGAATTTATCTTGTACTTTATGTAAGGGTAAATGATCTCAAAGAGAAGCTGTCCTGACATTATGACCAACAGTTTTGCCCTCAATGCCAAATATGAATTACAAAGTATTCATCTCACTGCAATGCATTGGATAATACAATATATAAAGTAACTGCTCTACTTAGCCAATATTGTAAGCTTTCAGATTGTGTTTGTATTTTGGTTTCACCCCCAGAGCTTAAATTGATTATTTTTATTTCAAAAGTGAGTTAAAACTAAATACTTACATTATTAGGGCCACAATAAAAGCACTTTTCTTAATTTTACCACAGCCAATTACTGGGACATTTCAAACCTGCATCACCATTCGTGTCAGAGAGAATTCAAGCCACTGAAATGATTTTACATCACTCCTTTGATGAGATGCACATAAAATTATTCCATTCTAAAAATTAAATGCGAATTTGAAGATGTCCATGATATAATTTTTAAAAATAAGGCAAATAGATTTCATTTTATCTAATATACTCTATTTAGTAAGATGCAAATAAACAAGATAAGATAACCAGTACATTCACAACCATGTGACCCAAAGAAGATGCAATACGGATTCTGTTGTCAAGGTATCTATTTAAGTCCTGCTGTTTATTTTGTATAAGATTAGATTCCCTACAGTGTGGAAACAGGCCCTTTGGCCCAACAAGTCCAAACCGACCCTCCAAAGAGTAACCCACCCAGATCAGTTTACCTCTGACTAATGCACCTAACACGACAGGCAAATTAGCATGGCCAATTCCCTTACCCTGCATTTCTTTGGATTGTGGAAGGAAACCAGAGCATCCAGAGGAAACCCATGCAGACACGGGGAGAAAGTGCAAACTCCACACAGACAGTCACCCCAGGCTGGGATCGAACCTGGGACTCTGATGCTGTGGATCTTGGTTAACAGCAGTTAGTTTCCTCTTAGGCTGTTTGCTGAATGTAATTAATAAGAACACAGAAAAATAGGAGCAGTAGGAGGCTATTCGGCCCGTTGAGCCTGCTCCACAATTCAATATGATCATGACTCATCATCCAACTCAGTCTCCTGTTTCCCAAATCCCATGATCCCTTTAGTCTAAGAACTATATCTAACTCCTTCTTGAAAGCATTCAATGTTTTGACCTCAACCATTTTCTGTGGCAGAGAATTCCACAGGCTCACCGCTCTCCGGGTGAAGAAATTTCTCCTCATCCCATTCTAAATGGAGATCTATTAAAAATATTAGAAACAATTGAAGCAGGTCACAGAAAATCAACAATTCACATTTGAATTGTTTTGGAACATATTATTATTCAGGGACCTGTCTCTCTTAAATTGTTTGTTTAAATATTCCACAGTGTCCCTGAGATAAAATGATCTAAGGACACCTTTGCAATTTAACAACTAACTAGAGCCAGTCACTCACTTTCAAGGGAGAGTTCATATCACGTGTATTACTGTTTTGCATGATGCACCCTCTTTCAGTCTATTAACATCAGCCATATCCAGTAACTAATTTACATTGTGGTGCTGCAGTTTGATAGATAATCAAGTCATTTGATGGTATAGCTTACCATCATTCTGGGAAGTGATGAAGGTCCAAAGCGGCAGCCTATTTTCTCTCATTACCTAATTATGATTCATGTAAAAGTCTCTTGGGAAGATTAGTGACATTATCACTGGACTGTTAACCCAAAGACTCAGGTAAAGTACTGGGGACCAAAATTTGAATCCTATCCATGGCAGATGATGGAATATGAATTCAATAAAAATCTGCAATTAAGTGTCTAATGATGACTATGACTCTGTTATTGATTGTTTAAAATCCCATCTGGTTCATAATGCCCTTTAGGGAGGCAAACTGTTGTTCTTACCTGGCCTTGAGTCTACATATGATTCCAGACCACAGCAATGTGATTGATGGGCAATAAATGCGTGCCCAGCCAAAGATGCCTACATGCCGTGAACAATTTTTTTAAAATTTTATTTCAAGACATCATTGTCTTCTCTGCAATGTGTTTAAAATTGGTCTTTCTTGTTCAAAAAGAGATGCCCAAGGTTTGAGTATGTATCCCTTTAAATTACTGAAAGGGAATTACAGAATGTCACTGAATTAATGATTACTTTTCCCTGGCCCTTTACATTATGCACAGCCACGTTCTCCTTTTGGACATGAGGAATGAGCAGGTGTGCAGATGGGTAACACACCCAGTTGCCCCTGTCCTGTCATCCCACGGTTGTTCTGCATCTCGAAACGATAGATAAAGTGGAGCCCAGTGACATGAGGCCGCTTTCCCGCTGCTGGTGCTTTCCGCCTCTAACCTTTACTTTGAACTGAATAAACACAATCGTTGCTGTTACTGTACCTTGGAGCGCTCGCAGCTGGAGCTGAAAGCAGTCATTAAGCAGGGTTCCTCACCCGTGCGATTTATTGGGGGGGGGGGGGCTGCCGTCATGTGGAAAAGACCCAGTGCACTTTGTAATTTGCAGTCCTTGGCACAAGGCACAGAAATGCCTGGGACCCATTGTCAGTGGCGAGCTATTCTGTTCCTTCTACGGAAGTGGGCGATTCCTCAGAGCCAGCACTAGCTTGGCTGCTGACCAAAAGCAAACCCCACAAGTGATAACTCACACGTGTGAAGCGGCGAGTTTCTGCCTTTGATTTGAATTACAACTGCACCGAGCCCTGAAACAAAACCTTCACGTTTCTAATGGGAATCCTTTTTTCAAATAAAAAGAAAGAGGTGGCAGCCAAAACTTTGTGGAAGCTGCAATTATTGCGGTTGGATTTTTTGTTTCAAATGAAACAAAAAGCATCTCTCGCTCCCGCCAAAGTAAACAAGGGATATATCTGACAGTCTGCTCTGACATGGAGCTTCCACAGTCTGTGCTCTCTCTCTCTCTCTCTCTCTATTTTACTGCACGGACAGTTCATTCAAATAAAGTCATGTGAGGTTGCAACAAATGCATCCGAGCTCGGAAAATCATACCAGCAGAACTAACTGGAGGAGAGATCAAGTTCAACTTGGATACAATGAGATAACATGTGATTGTATCACAGGCATCTCTGTATCATTCAATTCAGCCGCACACCCTCTGCCTGACCAGCCCGAGGGACCTTTCTGCTGCACAAACAGAGGTTGGTTTTATCGTGTTTGGTTTCACCCCCAGTGTTTAGTTTCAGCTCTAACGGTTTCTGCATGGTCCCGCTGTACAGATGAGGGGCGTTCATCCTCTTAAGCTTTCTTCCTGTTCATCAGCAGCGAGATGGGGGAGTGCACACTTCCCTCGGCAGACTCCCACTGAAAGAAAGCGGCTCTGGGGACACACAAAAAGACTCTCCGAGTCCGAATTTGACATTAACATGTAAATTACCGTCTGATGTACCAAATGTTACAGACACAAAAGTCAAGTGTGTGATGAATGGGACTTGGTAAGGTACATTCAAATAGAGTTAAACCATTGCCACCCCTCGCCTCTTCCTCTCGTCCCCTCCCCGGGTTTACTTACGTGTAAAATATCGCTTCACCGAGAGTCAAGTTGGTTTAAGTTTTACAGCCGGCATCCGGTCGCCGATGGAAGATGGCAGAGAGAGAGAGAGGGATCAGCAGCTGCCGGCTCAGAGCAAACAGCGGCTCTTTTCAAACATGCTGCTGAGCACAGAAAGTCCAGGCAGCAAATAGGCAGCCGCTCACAGAACAGACAGAGAGAGAGAGAGAGAGACTGCACAGCCAGCCGCCAGGCACACACGCACACACACACACAGCGGACAGCTTACACAGTAGCTGCTGTTTGCTCCAAGCTGCAATCAACCAGTACACAGTGGAAACCGCCCACCCAGTCCCCACACTGTGATCTCCAGTTACCCCTAGACCCCCACACTGTTATCTCCAGTCCTCACACTGTTATCACCAGTCCCCACACTGTTACCTTTCGACCCCACACTGTTATCTCCAGTCCCCACACTGTTACTCCTAGACCCACATACTGTTCCCTCTATCCCCCCACACTGCTACCCGTAGCCCCTACACTGTTACCCCTCGACCCCACACTGTTACCCCTAGCCCCCAACACTGTTACCCCAAGCCCCCTACATTTTTACCCCAAGTCCCCTACACTGTTACCCCTAGCCCCCTACACTGTTACCCCTCGACCCCATACTGTTACCCCTAGCCCCCTACACTGTTACCCCTCGACCCCACACTGTTACCCCAGCCCCCTACACTGTTACCCCAGCCCCTACACTGTTACCCTATGCACCCTACACTGTTAGCCTTAGCCCCAACACTGTTACCCCAGCGTCCTACACTGTTAACTCCAGCCCCCACACTGTTACCCCCGTCCACAC
Organism: Chiloscyllium punctatum; assembly: GCF_047496795.1. NCBI lineage: Eukaryota > Metazoa > Chordata > Chondrichthyes > Orectolobiformes > Hemiscylliidae > Chiloscyllium > Chiloscyllium punctatum. The sequence goes on along the minus strand of NC_092740.1, from coordinate 44,145,949 downwards.
ACTGACATCCCTGTTAGCCCTAGTCCCTACACTGTTGCCCTCAGTCCCCGTATTGTCACCTCCAGCTCCCACACTGTTACCCCCATTACCCCAGTCCCCCAGACTGGTACCCCCTGTTAATCCTAGTCCCCCATACCGTTACCCCCAGACCCCCCCCCCGCACTGTTTCCGTAGACCACACTGTTATCCCAGCCCCCACTCTGACACCCCAATTCCTGGAGCATCAGAGGCTGGGGAGTGACCTTCTAGAGGTTTATAAAATCATGAGGGGCATGGATAGGATAAATAGACAATGTATTTTCACTAAGGTGGGGGAGTCCAGAACTAGAGGGCATAGGTTTAGGATGAGAGGGGAAAGATATAAAAGACACCTAAGAGGCAACTTTTTCACACAGAGGGTGGTACGTGTATGGGATGAGCTGCCAGAGGATGTGGTGGAGGCTGGTACAATTGCACCATTTAAGAGGCATTTGGATGGGTATATGAATAGGAAGGGTTTGGAGGGATATGGGCCAGGTACTGGCAGGTGGGACTAGATTGGGTTGGGATATCTGGTTGGCATGGATGAATTGGACTGAAGGGTCTGTTTCCGTGCTGTACATCTCAATGACTCTAACTCCCACACTGTTACCCCAGTTCCCACTCTGACACCCCAATTCCCACACTGTTACCCCAGTCCCCACTCTGACACCCCAATTCCCACACTGTTCCCCAGTCCCGACTCCACACAGTCTCCACACTGGTATCTGAATCTTCATCCCACATCCACCTTTATCCAGTCCCCACACTGTTACCCAGCACCAGTTACCCACAGATCCGACACGGTTTCACCAGTCACAACTGCCCTGGATCCACATTTAACCAATTCCCACAGTGACCGCAGACTCTCAGTTAATCCAGCGCTCAGTCTGCCCCACACATCTCCGGTGAGTCCCACTGTGACAGCCCCTTAATAACCCAGTACAGGTATCTCAGTTAAACTTGCTCTCTTATCACAACCATGATAATCTGATGGCCCGTTGCAGGTCGTGGGCAGAAACATGGACTCACCGGAACTTGTCAGTCGATGATCCAGCGAGGAACAACATAGTCTTGGGCTAGTATAGTACGTGCCCGTCCTGGTGATCGGCCTCGATGTGACCCGGAGCTGGGAGCCGGACCCGGCTGCTTTAGGGGAAACAGCGAATTGAGTGTGAGGGAGGGAGGAGTTGCAGACAGTGGAGAAGCAAGTTACTGACTGGGAGAATCAAACAGAAGGAGCGGTGTTCATACAGAACACTGTGGCCGTGCACACACCGAGTGCACTCCTACACAGACGCAGAGTGAGTGCTGACACTGAGCACGGCGGCTTATATATATACTGTGAGGGAGATCACAGCCGAGCTCAGGGCCGCTGTGCCTTGTAGCGTTTCCAAGTCAGGCTGCTGCAGTCAGCTGTTCAGCACTGCCCGTGGCCGGTCTGGCTTTAAAGTGAACCGACTGGTAGTGGCCTGATATCGCCAACAGCGAATGTCCCAGCCCAAGGCCAGCACCGGAAACTGCCCGAGGACCGCAGCCACTTACCGGGGAGCGGATCTGCAGACAGTCGTTTGATAGACTGTTATTTTCACGAAATGTTATCTATTTTCTCCCTTTCACAGAAGAAAGTGCTGACAGTGAACAGTCTGCAGTACCAGCAGGCATGTGCTATGTAAGTCAATGCACCGACTGGAGAGCTATGCTGATAGATCATTTGCCCCTAGCATTTGGCTGGAACATCATATTTGCATTTAAATAAAGTGTAAGGTCGCACACGAACCAACGCAATCACACAGTCACACTCTCACTTATACGCACATAATGTGCATTAACACTAAAAAAACAAGTATGATGGTGTACTTTTCCACGTTTAGGGTAGATAATGCCATCATCCTCGGAACAACAATGTCTCTATTTCAAAAGCAAACTACTTAGGGATGCTGAAAATTTGAAATTAGAATAAGACACCTGGAAAAACACCAGAACAAATAATGTGATATTTCCATGTCTCTTCAGTTTTGCTGAAAGATCATCAATCTGAAATATTAACTCTGTTTCTCTCCACAGATGCTGATTTCCAGCTGTTTCTGTCCTTATTGCTGTACCTGTTATTGTTACATGGATAAACGTAGACTATTGGTATAAATATTATTAGACTAGATTACATTACATTACAGTGTGGAAACAGGCCCTTCGGCCCAACAAGTCCACACTGCCCTGCCGAAGCGTAACCCACCCATACCCCTACATGTACCCCTTACCTAACACTACAGGCAATTTAGCATGGCCAATTCACCTGGCCTGCACATCTTTGGACTGTGGGAGGAAACCCACACAGACACGGGGAGAACATGCAAACTCCACACAGTCAGTCGCCTGAGGCGGGAATTGAATCCGGGTCTCTGGCGCTGTGAGGCAGCAGTGCTAGCCACCGTGCCGCCCACTTTAGATTACTTACAGTGTGGAAACAGGCCCTTCAGCCCATCAAGTCCACACCGACCCTCCGAAGAGCAACCAACCCAAACCCATTCCCCTACATTGACCCCTTCACCTAACACTACGGGCAGTTTAGCATGGCCAATTCACCTAACCTATTATGTCCGCATCAGTCAATGTAAACAGTACCAGTCCGACAGCTACCTATATGAATACTGTTATGTTCAGTATATGAATATACAGTGCTACTAAGGAGCAAGAGTAGGCTACTCAGCACTTCAAGCCTGCTCCACCATTTAATAAGATCATTCAAATCTGATCTTAACCGCAATATTCCTGCATACCTCTGATAATCTTTTATCCCCTAAGTAATCAAGAATCTATCTAAAAACCTCTGGCTTAAAAATGTTTAAAGATTCTGTATACATTGCTTCCTGAGGAAGGAAATTCTAAAGACTTATGTTAGTTAATGCAATCAGTGGCATTTCTGTACCAAATCTGTGTTTGCCCTGAAGTATGAGCGTCAAGTGTGTAATATCAGGGATCCGCTGGCCACAAAGCCAGAGAACAAGGATCATGATGTACCATTAACCTTTCCCATTGCTTCCCATGCAGAGAACATGCTAATGCTGCCAACTTACTTAATTTTTTTTCTCTTATTCATTTGTGGGATGTAGGAGTCGATGGCTGGCCAGCATTTATTGCCCATCCCTAGTTGCCCTTGGGAGGGTGGTGGTAAGCTGTCTTCTTGAACCACTGCAGTCCACCTGCATGCAGATAGTGCCAAGCACATTGATAAGTGGTGGAGTGGTTGAGCTGGGATCACAAAATCCTAGGAGGTTGGCATGAATTCAAGCCAGTCTACAATACATAAAATCAGTCTGCACCTCTTATGGTGATTGCATTTGAACTGAGGCAATTGTTTGAGCTCACTGTAAATTTAACCTGAGAGAGATGTTCAAGAATGAGCTCCAAGATTTACCAATATTGCATCAGGAATTTTGGTGCATGAGGTGAAAAGAGATCTCACTATCCATAAAGAGCCTGCCTAGACTAACCTTCGAAAAGGAAGTGAGACCTGATACCTGCCAAGATCAAAGCCAGGAGACTAGCCCAAAGGACCTGGATGTAGTGTTAAAAGAAGTTCAATGACCCCCCCCACCCCACACAAGTGACAAAAGCTAATCAATGTATCTTCAAACAGCATATTGCACCAACTGCACAACTAGCTTCACACACTGCTCAATTCACTCCAACCCCATCACTCACCTAGCAGCAAGCTGTAACATTCATAGCCCATTAGTATCATTTCCACCTTAAACACTTAGCCCTTCTGCAAGGTTCACACCCAAATCTTACAGCTTGCACACACAACACTCATATCTCTAAACACATTGCACATTGGTGTGTAATTGACAGAAACAGCACTATCCAGTGGAGGACAGACACAGCTATGCAACCTCACAAGTCCAAAATAATTGGATGGCCATATCAGAGACTATAGGCAATGATGGTCTAAAACCATATCAGATCCTTCTTTGGACCAACCACCCTATCCCTGGGACCAAACCCCTCATTCCTCAACAGATGGATCTCACAGCTCCTTTCCTGATCCATATCTGATACTACCTCCTGCTCTGGATCCAAAATAGTGTACACCTTCCCCCTTGCCCCCAGGACACAAACCCCTTTCGAACTTCCCTTCTGCTGGACCTGAAAACACCCTTCCGTCCTACTCCCACACCAGGTCCAACACTACCTTTGCTGTGAGATCAACAACCCCGTTCCACTAAAGACACAACATCTCCCTCCATTCTGGACACACAGCACCCTGCTCCCAGATCCAACCCCACCCCACTCCCTTGCTGACCTAAGACCCTTGCCCCATGCTGACCTTGTGTAAATAGTTATCAATTATAATTTATCTTGTTCTATTGTCACCCTGTACTCTGGCACCCAACCACCTGCTGAAATAAATCCTACTAATCAGGTACACCACCTCCTGGCACCATACCCCTTACCCATTTGGCACCCTACCTACCTGACACCCTACCCCCAACACCATACCCTTCCAGTATTATAACCTCACACTTACCTTATATACTTACCCTTTTGCAAGAGTTAACAAAGTGGCTATCAGTGATGCTGGGTCTTTAAATTAGAACATATGACAATAACTTTGTGAGAAAGAATGGCATGGTTTGCCTTTCCCTGCCTATTCTATACTATGAGTGACTCGTCAGAGTAGAAGTATGACTCCACATTTCTCAATGAGCCCTGATCAGAATCTCCAGAAATGAGTTATCTGACAATGATAGCACTTTTTCTTTCTGAGTGTTACATCCAGTATTTCCCATTGTGAGATGCTTCAGTTTCACTGACAAAAGCCTGACCACTTTCATCACTTTCAATGAAGTTAAGTCTGTTGACCCAGACCACTGATTGTGACAAGTTTCTGCCTGGTAAGATGTCCTGGTTGCTGAACTAAGAATTGAGAGTTAAAACAAAATTTAATTGTTTTTTCAAGTATCTTTATTTTCCCAAAAGATCCAAATGGTGTTCCAAAGCAGAGTTCTTTCATTGTGTAAAACAGCATGGTAACCTGAGTGCATTTTCCACTCCTTGGAAAAGCCAGCCCAGGATTCATTGTTCTAAAACACTGCATTTGTTAGGTTGGTAATGTATGGATGGAACAATCCAACTTAACACAGGATGTGGATGATGATGTGTCTCATAATTTGTTTGTAATACATATACTAAAGATTGATTAAGCCATTAAAATAAGCTACAACAAAACAAACTTGTTCAGTATATAATTATGTCACCTAAATTTATGAAAGTTAATATCCGGTTGCATATTTATGTCTAATTGCCTCTGATTGCATGTGTTTTATAAATAGTGTCTGTCTGACAGGGTAATATAATTTTATTTCATTTTCAACATTGTCAGAGTGGTTGCAGGTCAACATTTTTCTTTCATTAGGATTTATGATAATGTTGACGTTCCAGTTAATAATATGCTTTGGACAATTATTGGATGTAGTGCTGGAATCCTGCAATTTCTGCAATACTGCCACCTTTGTAGGTTTGTTAAGATTGATATGGCTGTTTTGCAGTCTGAAGAGAATGAAGCATATTATTATGAACAATAATCCATAACTCTCAAATGCTTTATATTGTGCTTACTTTGCATACTCTATAAATCAATGGACAAATTTGTCATTTTTTGGAAATTCTTTTACAACTGCTAAAAAGCCATTATGATTCATAAAGCTAAGTTTGAAACCTAGATGTATTAGAATAACTTATAAGGTTTTATAAAAAAACGCTGTGGTTTTTAATCTTCCACAGCTTAATTAATGCAATGCATCCTAAGAATGTTAAAATAACCTCCAGTTAATATTGTCTATAATTGCTGAAGCAGCTTTAGAAATGCAAATAGTGCCCTTTCATTATCATACTTAAGGATAGGAAAATGTCAACGGACTTGATCCAGATTAGTCCAGATTAATATATTTTATTATATCTTCCCATTTTTATCTGCAATGCACAGTCTCAGAGTGTGGTAGACGCAGAATCAATGGAACCTTTAAACAGAATTTGGATAATTATCCAAAAGGAAAAATTTGCAGGGCTACAGAAAAAAGGCAGAGTCATTGGGCCTAGGGTGAGCCCCTCTTGCAGACCGCCAGCACATATATTATAGGCCAACTGACCTCATTCTGTACCTTAATCATTCAACAGTTCTATGATTTTTCACCTAACTGGTCCACTAATTCTATGTTGCTTCTTTATTCAACTGGGCATGCAAAATGATCTAAGCAGAAGATTTTTCCAGCCATGATAGTAATATCATTTCACAGTCAATACGGAAAACATCTGATCCACTCAAAAGGAGAGTCATATATCATTTCACAGCATTGTTTCACTACTTCACCACAATGCCCTTCTAATTTCAGTTCATGATTCTTCTAGTTATAGAGTCATAGAGTGATACAGCACGGAAACAGACCCTTCAGTCCAACCTATCCATGCCGAACATAATCCCAAACTAAACTAATCACACCTGTTCCTGGCCCATATCCCGACAATCCTTTCCTATTCATGTACTTTTCCAAATATCTTTTAAAAGTTGTTAATGCACCCATATCCACCATAGAGTCATAGAGATGTACAATACAGAAAAAGACCCTTTGGTCCAACTTGTCCATGCCGACCAGATATCCTAAACTAATCTAGTCCCATTTGCCAGCATTTGGCTCATATCCCTCTAAACCCTCCCTATTCATATACCCATCCAGATGCATTTTAAATGTTGTAATTGTACCAGCCTCCACCAGTTCCTGTAGTAACTCATTCCATACACGCACCACCCTCTATGTGAAAAAGTTGCCCTTTAGGTCCCTTTTAAATTTTGCCCCTCTCACTCTAAATCTATGCCTTCTAGTTCTGGACTCCCCTACCCTGGGAAAAAAAAGATCTTGTCTACTTACCCTATCCATGCTCTTCATGATTTTATAAACCTCTATAAGGTCACCTCCTCAGCCTGCGATGCTCCAGGGAAAACAGCCCCAGCCTATTCAGTCTCTCACTATAACTCAAACCTTTGTAAATCTTTTCTGAACCCTTTCAAGTTTCACAACATCCTTCCTATTGCGGGGAGACCAGAACAGAATACATCATTCCAAAAGTGGCCTCACCAATGTCCTATATAGTCACAACATGACCTCCCAACTCCTATACTTAATGCACTGACAAATAAGGGCAAGCATACCAAATCACTATTTTGTCGACATGGGACTCCACTTTCAAGGAACTATGAACCTGCACTCCAAGGTCTCTTTGTTCAGCAACAGTCCCCAGGACCATTAAGTATATAAGTCCTGCCCCGATTTACCTTTTCAAAATGCAGCACCTCACACTTATTTAAACTAAACTCCATCTGCCACTTAGCCCATTATCCCATCTGATCAAAATCCCATTGTACTTTGAGGTAACCTTCTTCGCTGTTCCTCCAATTTGGGCAGCACGGTGGCTCGGTGGTTAGCACTGCTGCCTCACAGCGCCAGGCACCCAGGTTCGATTTAGTCTCGGGTGACTATCTGTTTGGAGTTTGTACATTCTCCCCTCATCTGCGTGGGTTTCCTCTGGTTGCTCTGGTTTCCTCCCACGGTCCAAAGATGTAAATTGGTTATGCTAAATTGCCCATTGTATTCAGAGATGTGTAGGTTAGGTGCATTAGTCAGGGGTAATGTAAAGTAATAGGGTAGGGGAATGGGTCTGGGTGGGATACTCTTTGAAGGGTCAGTGTGGACTTGTTGGGCCTATTGGCCTGTTTCCATGCTGTAGGGATTCTATGATCTGCAACTTACTAACCATAACTCCTATGTTAACATCCAAATGATATATATAAATGATGAAAAGCAGTGGACCCAGCACTGATCCTTGTGGCATATTGCTGGTTACAGACCTCCAGTCTGAAAACCAACCCTCTATCATCATCTTCTTCTTCTACCTTCAAGCCAGTTCTGTATCCAAATGGTTAGTTCATCCCATATTCCATGTGATCTTACCTTGCTAGCCAGTCCATCATGAGGAACCGTGTCAAATGCCTTACTGAAGTCCATATGGATCACGTCCACTGCTCTGCCCTCATCAATCCTTTTCGTTACTTCTTCAAAAAACTCAATCAAGTTTGTGAGACACGATTACCAATGCACAAAGCCATGTTGACTATCCCTGATCAGTCTTTGCCTTTCCAAATACATGTAAATCCTGTCCCTCAGGATTCCCTCCAACAGCCTGCCCACCACTGAGGTCAGGCTCAATGGTTTATAATTCCCTGGCTTGTCTTTACCACCTTTCATAAATAATGGCACAACATTCGTCAACCTCCAATCTTCCAGCATCTCACCTGTGACTATCAATGATACAAGTATCTCTGCAAAGGGCTCAGCAATCACTTCCCAAGCTTCCTACAAAGTTCTAGGGTACACTGATCAAGTCTCACAGATGTATCCATCGGTATGCATTTAGAGCCATCCAGCACCTCCTCTTCTGTAATGTGGACATTTCTCAAGATGTCGCTATTTATTTCTCCATGTTTTCTGTCTTCCATAACCTTCTTCACAGTAAACACTGATGCAAAGAACTCATTTAGTATCTCCCCATCTCCTGCGGTTCCACATATAGGCGGTCTTGCTGATCTTTAAGTGACTCTATTCTTTCTCTAGTTACCCTTTTGTCCTTAATGTATTTATACCCCATTTGCCAAAGCTATCTCATGTCCCACTTTTGCCTTCCTGGTTTCCCTCTTAATTGTATTCCTACTGCCTTTATACCATTCCGGGAATTCACTCGATCCCTGCTGTCTATACCTGACATATATCTGTACTTCCTTCTTTTTCTTGATCAAAATCTCAATTTCTTTAGTCATCCAGCATTCCCTGCAGCTACCAGCCTTGCCTTTCACCCTAACTAGAACATACAGTCTCAGTACTCTCGTAATCTTATTTTTGAAGGCTTCCCATTTTCCAGCTGTCCCTTTCCCTGTGAACATCCACCCTCAATCAACTTTGGAAAGTTCTTGCCTAATGCTGTCAAATCTCCATGCTAATATATTACTTCCCTTCCAATTCAGGTGTAATTCATCCTTCTTATATAGGTCACTTCCACCCCAGAAGAGATTTCAATAATCCAAAAATGTGAATCCTTTTCCCCTGCACCAGCTCCTCAGCCACACACTCATCTGCTCTATCTTCCTATTCCTCCCCTCACTAGCTCGTGGCGCCGGGAATAATCCAGATATTATTATCCTCATGGATCTCCTTTTGAAATTCCTGCCCAACTTCCTATATTCTCTCCTCAGAACCTTGTCCTTTTCAGTTCCTATATTGTTATCTGCCAGAGAGTGAAACACACTTTTAATGTTTTGAGTGACAGATGATTTTGGATCCAGAACTCTGACAAACCTTTAGTTGGTATCTAATTGCTAAATTGCTCAAGTTCCAAGGCAAGCAAATGAATGTTATATTTCTTAAATGTGATATAATATTTTCAGTAGGAAATATGTGATTGTAGAGGCTGGTCTATAATGGTGTTATTGCAATTGGCTTCAGAAAATTAGATTACAACTACTTCCTTCAACCTTCCAACTGTATTTTAGATACCTGATAAGAGGTGTGTCAACTGCACCAAATAAAGAACTCATAACTATCATCCTTTCTTCATCTGTGTTTTCTAAGTTACAATCAAAGCATAACCAACTCTGACCTCAGTTCACTTTCGGGTAAGATGATCCATTAGGTCCAATGAGTGCTGTCTTATAATTATCCATTGGAGTTATGGATGTTCTAGTCTTAAGTTGCCTGTCGACGAGCAACACAAAATCAATGTAGGCTCTCTTAACTGGGCACAATCATTCAGTCAAAAACTCTATTGTTCACAGAGCCAGGTCAATCTCAATAGAAAACAATGAATATCATTTCCGCAGTAAATTACATGGCAACAACATTTGCATTGTGACATGAGAGTTAGTGCAGGTTTCATTGACAATGGAACAGATTAAACTGATCAAAGTGCTTTAAAATCAAGAAGATTGACATTTTTAAAAGATATGACAAAGATTTATACTGTATTACTTTAAATTTCAAAATTTTGGCTCTGTAGGAGAGGTAGATGGGTTTTTGGTTGTATTTCAGTGAAGGTTGCTTGTTTGTTTTACGAGGTTAGTGAATTCAAACATCATTTCTGAGCAAGCATGTGACTTAAGTTAAATGATTAGAAATACTAATGGGGGAGTTAATTACTGAATGTTTATTAAGGTGGGTTTTATGATGTTCATAGAAACAGAGGTCAGGGACCTGTAGAAGGTGTATTTCAGAAGAAGACACATCATACCAGTAGAGTAATTTAGCTTTTAGAAGTCTCCAAGCTGTGAGAATTGGGAAAAAAAACATCATTAGACTATCAGAACTGAAAGCACATTTTAAGCTATTTCAGCTGTCCAAGGAGAAGGGCTGGAAAATAGTCAGTGAATCTATCTGTATTTATGTATCTCTGGGTAATTGAGAGAAAATTGTATCTGTTGAATGTACACAAAGTCAGTTGACTAAAACATCTTAAATTAAAACTAGGACTGATATTTCATTGGAGTTAAGCATCTGCAAATGATGTTATGAGAAAAGGGTTGAATATTTATTTCTTCTGTTTATATTGAAGATTATCACATATCAAGAGTACTTTGTTCTTTTTTCTTTAGTGCAACAAAATTATGTTCTTTTGTTAAAAGTACATTGGAAGCCTTGTGTGACTGTATTTTGTGAATAACCACCACAGTAATTGAATTGTTTAAATAAAACTTATTATTTATTGAGTCAAGTTTCACTCTGGGATTTGGCTTGTCCAGCATCAGTTGGAATCATAAAAAAGATGTCAGTTTGAGTGTATAAATAATAATGTAAGACATTGATGAACTAACTTCTGCGCTTCAAAGCATGTTAAGGATGTGCTCTCTCGTCCATTGGATAGCTCAATTCAGTCTTCTTGGAAGGGTATTGAAGCATTAATCTGAAATTAAGGATGTCAGCATTGTAAACAATGATCTTGAATTTTATCCTTGCTGTTGGGTGATAATCTGGTGGGGCACTTCCACTCCAACCATTGTGGTACCTGCCTACATTTCAACATATTGAAATTACTAGAATGGATTCTATAAAAGGAGTCTGCACTCTAATATTTCCAAACATTGAAAATGAAAACCTACCTTTCTTTTATTGAAAGAAATATCTTTTTTGAATTAGTATGAAGTTCTATTGCAATGGCAACAAAATTATCGTACTTACCTTGACGAAGTGTGCTGCATTTTTTGTCAACCACAGAGAAAGATTCTGTTTGCAATGTTAGTTGGCTTAGTTTATTGCATGATTAACTGGGCCAAAACCTATACTGTAAATAGATTGATGTGGGTACAGTTCAATAACTGAGCTGATGATTCAATGGTGAAATTCATAACTACCTTCTAAGAAAAGATATAATCAAGCATATTTCTTTCTTTACAGATTGTTTAAAAAAAGTCTTCTGAAGACGTATTTCAGATGCCTTGATTAATATGGTGATATGGCGCAGTCTATTCCTCAGAATATTTGCCAAAGAATTCCAAAAGGCTCTGCAAGCTACAATATTTGCCACTCCCCATACAATTTTTATACACATTCCAGAGAATAGTTTAAATGCTTATCATCAACAGCAGCTGAATTCTATTTGCCTGCTACAGCATGTGTAGCACCAGCTGGGCAAGAAAATTAAGTCAGAACAAATCAAGCAACATTTTTGCATAATTTGATGTGTCCATCAGAGTTGGGATTGTCAGTTCTGCAGAATAAAATTTTATATCCAGGGTCAATACCATAACTCACAAAACAAATGTGGTACTGCACAAATAACAATTCATACCACCTCAATAATATGCCTTGCATCCTTCAAGCTCAGCGCATCAACATTTCTCACATTAAACACATTTTGATCTTTTTGTAATAATGCCATTTTAATACCAATTTGCTATTGTTTTGGCACACGTTTGTTATGATCAAGTTTGAGATTGCATGAACACTGTAATTTAGACTGCCAGGAGAAAATATTTCAATCCGAATTCAAATCGAGGTGTCAGTCAGTCCTTATCAGTCAGTATTTTAATTAACAGTGTACATAATAAATTTTGAATGAAAGCTATGATTTTGTAGATAAAAAAGAGCAAGGTATTCTTTAATATGTTTAAGAAGAATCTTTAAGACTACCTTTAAAAAGCATATTCTCTACTAGCCAATGAAAAAATTCTAAAATGTCATCACTGTTGGAATATAGGCAACATTAACCTCATCATTGTGAGTGCCAATGAAGAGAGTAAATCGATATAATACACTTGTGTTTATTCTAATTTAAATTTTCTCTGGAGCCTCAACTAAATCTCCCAAAATCCATAGGTGGATTAGTAATTGTTAATAATTTCTCAATTTCATTTGTTTGCATGCCCTTTGGGTAAATATAGCCATCACTCAACAGTAAGTAACAACATACAGCTAATATAGTACAAATTGGGAGATATATGAGCAGTTTGGAGACGGCAACTGTGCCAGCGCATAACTTGACACTTTGATTTTGTTCTTCATATAAATTTTCATGAACAACTATAGACAGAATATGGATTAAATGTCATGAGGAAATAATGAATATTTTTGATTCTCTTCTATACTCAAGAGTTAGCAGTGTCATCATAATCCATCACCTTTTTTCTTAGATTATAATCCTGAAAATATTTGACATTGGAGACTGACCAACAATAAACACCAATCGAATCTATATTCAGAAATGTTTGATAGGTTTCCCATCATTAAACAGTCCTTCAGCCTGCCTTGCACAACATTAATCAGCAGACAAATTTATTGTTCAAACATGATGCAGTTTGATTTTCTGGTTGTCATTGTATGACTTGTTCATCAATTGACTGTTATTCACTAAGTATATTGATAGTCCATGTCTCTTTAATCTTCGGAGAAATGTTGAAAACATACCTTCCATAGTTCAAATCAAATGTTCAACCATGACATTTGACTGATAATGCAGAGGAGTTATTATAATCAATAACCATAACAAATTACATTTAAATTGAAATTCTAAAATAGGAGATAATCCCTGGATGATTCATTAGGCATTTGGGAAATATTGCTTGGAACATTTTGAATAACCAAAAGCTAGAGTAATTTCTGATTCTCAAATTTCTGTATTAAGAACAATTTGCAGCAAAACTTTAGACCAGGGAGCCACAGATGTTTATTTTTTTTTAATTCCCTGTTTATTTTTTTTTCCTTTTTTTTCTCCCTCTTTTTTTTATGTAACCCCCACACTACCACCTAACAGCAGTAGTGCTTATTTTTTTCCCCAGCACCCATGGTGTGTGTGTGCAGGTGTGAGACACAGTGAAAGACACAAAGTGCATGAATCTTTATTCAATTTCCACCACCAGGAAGATAGGAAAACACCCGAGTGGCCAGTGACAAGCACTGCCCTTCACATCAAAGGGCAATGCTGTGTGATCAAAACAGTGAAGGGGAGGGTAGGGACTAAATCAAAATAGAGTTGGAGGGGGAAATAATACACTCCACTCCCTGCGGCGCCCACCTCTCCCTGAACAACTCCAGGGTGTTGGTGGACACCGCGTGCTCCTTCTCCAAGGACACCCGGGCTCTAATGTAACCACAGATGTTTTTTTTTCTTTTTTTCCTTTTTTTTGGCTTTTTCTTTTTTTTACTCACAGTGAAAGACACAAAGTGCACGAATCTTTATTCAATTGCCACCACCAGGAAAATAGGAAAACACCCGAGTGGCCAGTGACAAGCACTGCCCTTCACATCAAAGGGCAATGCTGTGTGATCAAAACAGTGAAGGGGAGGGTAGGGACTAAATCAAAATAGAGTTGGAGGGAGAAATGATGCACTCCACTCCCTGGGGCTCCCACCTCTCCCTGAACAACTCCAGGGTGTTGGTGGAGACCGCGTGCTCCTTCTCCAAGGACACCCGGGCTCTAATGTAACCACAGATGGTTTTTTTTTCAACCCCCACACTACCGCCTAACTGCGGTAGTGCTTATTTTTTTTTCCCAGCACCCATGGTGTGTGTGTGTGTGTGTGCAGGTGTGAAACACAGTGAAAGACACAAGGTGCACGAATCTTTATTCAATTTCCACCACCAGGAAGATAGGAAAACACTCCACTCCCTGGGGCTCCCACCTCTCCCTGAACAACTCCAGGGTGTTGGTGGACACCGCGTGCTCCTTCTCCAAGGACATCCGGGCTCTAATGTAACCACAAATGTTTATGGTGTGAAAGGACATTACTCAGTTAATTACACCAATTAACAATGAATGACCTCTAGGATTTTCCTGCTCCTCGGGTGCTGCCTGACCTGCTGTGCCTTTCCAGCACCATTCTAATCTAGACAATGAATGACCTCTGCTCTACCTATTGCATATATTTTGTTTTGATCCAAATAGTTATCAAACATTCCCTTAAAGGACATATTGTTCACCTGTTCCACAATTCCATGTCTGAACCTATCATAATAGGGTTCTCTCTCTGGCACAGCATTGAAATAGCCCTAATTAAAATGGCATCTTTCTGAAATGTTCTCCAACCTTTGTAATGGTTGGCCACACCATTTTCCTTAATGTATCTCCTCTGTTGTCCAGCTATATGCAATTGAATTCAACTGTCGTCAATTGTTCCCAATCCCAATTACTCGACTGAAGTAGAGGAGTGCAGCAACAGCTACAACAACACATTCACATCATGAGATTCATGTAAGAAAACTTTCCAAGTCAATTTACAGGCAAGTTACTAAGCAAAATTTTGATACGGAGTGATGCAACAGAAATATTATGGCAGAAGGCTGAAGGCTTGGACAAAGGGGTAAATTTTAAGAACTGTGTTAACGGAGGAAGCAAGTAGAGATGTTGATTTAGATTAGATTACTTACAGTGTGGAAACAGGCCCTTCGGCCCAGCAAGTCCACACTGCCCCGCCGAAGCGCAACCCACCCATACCCCTAACCTAACATTACGGGCAATTTAGCATGGCCAATTCACCTGACCTGCACATCTTTGGACTGTGGGAGGAAACCGGAGCACCCGGAGGAAACCCACGCAGACACGGGGAGAAAGTGCAAACTCCACACAGTCAGTCGCCTGAGGCGGGAAATGAACCCGGGTCTCTGGCGCTGTGAGGCAGCAGTGCTAACCACTGTGCCACCGTGCCACCCAAAGTGGAGAAGTTCAGAGAAGGAATTCCAGTGCTTATGGCCTCAATATGAGAAGAATTGGCCAAAAATATGACTCTATGTTTCCAAATGGTGGAGCAATTAAAACTAGGGATGCTTAAGTGGACATCGTAGTTATCCCAAACATTGGTGGGCTGCAGGGGTTTACAGGTATGGATGTGGCTACTTTAAAATAACATTGAAAACTTCAAAATTACAGTGTGCCTCCCCACATGGCAGGAGATCTCCCCAGTCCTCACTCCCCTCCCACTGCTGGCTAAGTGCTAGAGGTGGCAGCAAGAGGCCTTCACACAGGAGGCTTATGTGGGAGCTGGGCAGGAACCTTCAGACTTTCCGTCACTGGTATGATATTATGGAAGAGAATGAGTGATTCCAGCTGCCACTTTCTTTCATCATACTGTCGGACTTCATACCTCACAACTCATCCCCCCAAAAGTAAAAGCCAGCCCTATGGCTCCACAAGGTACCTCAGAAGATAGTATGCAGATTAAGGTATGCAGCCTTGGATGGTGCCAAGGCTGAAACACTTGCAAGTATTGTCAGTCAGAAGTGTTGGTGGCCAATCCACCTTGGTCTCCTCCTGAGGTTCTCAGAATTAGAGATGCCAGTCTTCACCAATGTTAAGAAATTGTTGAAGGTACTGGATACTGGAAAACTCCTAACAACATTATAGCAATAGAACAGAAGACCTGAGTCTCTAGCCAAGTCATTTCAGTACAGCTGCAACACCAGCATCTGCATTCCATTGTAAAGAACTACCCAGGTCAAATCCAGCCCAGACAATTATTGCTCCATCAGTTTGCTCTTGATCTTCAGCAAAGAAATGGAAAAGATCATCAACATGTTATCAAGTGTCACTTAGATTAGATTAGATTCCCTACAGTGTGGAAACAGGCCCTTTAGCCCAACAAGTCCACACCAACTCTCCAAAGAGGAACCCACCCAGACCCATTTCCCTCTGACTAATACACCTAACAATATGGGCAATTTAGCATAGCCAATTCACCTGACCTGCACATCTTTGGACTGTGGGAGGAAACCCACACAGACACAGGGATAATATGCAAACTCCACACAGCCCGAGGCTGGAATCAAACCTGGGACACTGGTGCCGTGAGGCTGCAGTGCTAACCACTGAGCCACCACTTGCTCAACAGTACCTTGCTGACCCTTGTTTCAGGTTCTGTCAGGGCAACTCAGCTCCTGACCTCATCACAGCCTTGATTCAAACACAGATAGAAGAGCTGAATTCCAGAGGTGAGGCAAGAGTCACAACCCATTGCCATCAAGGCTGCAATTGACCAAGTACGACATCAAGGAATCCTAGCAAAAGTAGAGTCAATCGGAATCGGGTGGTAAACTCTCAGTTAGTTGGAGTCAGATACAAAGGCTGTTGTTGTTAGAGGTCAGTTCCACAACACTTCTGCAGGATCTCCTCAGGGCAGTGTCCTCAGCCCAACCATCATCAATTGCTTTATCAAAGATCTTCCCTCCATCATATGGTGAGAAGTGGGGTCGATTGCCAATATTGATTGAACAATACTGAGCACCATTCACAACTCTTCAGATACTGGTCCATGCCCAAATGTAACAAGACCTGGACAATAGCCAGGCTTGAGCTGAAAATTGGCAAGTGACATTGGTGCCACAAATGTAGGTAAAAACAATGACTTCTGATGCTGGAAACCAGATTCTGGAGTAGAGTGGTGCTGGAAAAGCACAGCAGTTCAGGCAGCATCCGAGGAGCAGGAAAATCGATGTTTCAGGCAAAAGCCCTTCATCACAAATACAGGGTGCCATGTAATGACCATTTCCAATAAGAAACAATCTAACTACCACCTTTTGACATTCACTGAGTCCTCAATTATCATTGACCAGAAAGTGAACTGGACAAACCATATAAATGCAGTGGCTGCAAGAACAGGTCAGAAGCTAGGAATGCTGCAGCGAGTCACCTCCTGACTCCCTAAGGACTGTCCACCATATATATGGCACAAGAGTGTTCCATCACACTTATGGAACACTCTTCACCTGCCTGAATGAGTACAGTTCCAACAATATTCAAAACGCTTGACATTGTCCAGAACATAGTAGCCCTATTGATTGTCACCATATCCCTGAATATCCATCGCCAATGCTTCGTGGAAGCAATGTGTACTATCTTCAAGATGCACTACAGAAATCTGCCAAAACATTTTAGACAGCACCTTCCAAATCTACAACTGTAACCATCTAGAAGGACAAGGGCAGCATATAAATGGGAACACCGCCACATGCAAGTTTCGCTTCAAGTGACTGACAATCCTGACCTGGAAATATATGGACGTGCCCTGAGTGTCGCTGGAACAAAATCCTGAAATTCCTGCCCTAACAGCATCATAGTACATAAGATTGCAGCGGCTCAAGAAGGAAGCTCATCACCATCTTCTCAAGGGCAACTAGGGATGGGTAATAAATGCTGGTCCAGCCAGAGATGCCCACATACTGTGGTGAATTTTTTTTTAAATTAGATTTTTAGAGGACTTGACAGGACAGATGCAAAAAGATTGTTTCCCCTTTTGGGAGCGTCGAGGACCAGAGGACATAACCTCAGAATAAGGAGTTTCACATTTAAAATAGAGATGAGGAGGAATTTGTTCTTTCAGAGATTACTGAATCTGTGGCATTCTTTATCACAGAAGGCTGTTGACACTGGATCATTAAGTATATTCAATATTCAATCTGAGAAAATAGATTTTTTAATAAGTGAAGGACTCAAGGGTTATAGGGTAAGGCAGGAAAATGAAGTTGAGGATTATCAGATTAGCCCTGATCTCATTGAATGGTGAAGCATTGGCTCGATCGCTGAATGGCCTACTTTAGTTCCTATGTCTTATGATTTTATTGTGTTGTGGAAGTTCCCTCAGGGTTGTTCTACCAGGTGCAACCAAATAAAAATGATGCAACCCCCTTGAAAACAATTACATATCAGAGGCTGAGAAAAGCACAAATCGAGGAAATCGCAAGCCAGGAATTTATCTAAAACTAACCATCTCCAGTATAATTTCCTGAAGACCTTTCTTAGCACCTTACCTTTAAAAATCACCTGTGTACCCACCAGCAATCTAGCAAGTACCTGAATAAGGAACATGGTCATCCTTCCATGAAGGTAAAACAAAACGTCATTCACAAATATAATTTGAGGCAATGCGATTTACAGAGTTAGTTAACATAAATACCAAACCCATTAACTATCTTCACATTTGATTAAATCTTCAGTCTTCATTTGCACCTCCCTATGACAGTACCAATTCTGAATAATCTAATTAGCACCACTCAATACTGCCTGATCTCAAAGCAACACAGAATGTCTGCTAAAGTAACAGATTTAGCATTTGTTGTCCTTGCATTGTTGTTACATTATGTTCCATTTTTAATGATTAAATTTTCATCTTGAATACGCCAACTAATCACAGCCTACTTAACCAACAGGCTTTTATGCCTCAGTACATTTATAATACAATATAGACTTTAACTATCATTCTAATCCTTGCTGGAGCTCTTGTTTGGCATTTGGGGCTTACGTTGTATTATATCTAATTTACAGTTGGCTTTGTACACAAAAAAAATCCTCCTGGATTACTTTTAGCATATAAAGAAATAAATGACTGAATACATAGGTGCATCTACTTTCCTGGACACACAATACATCTTGAACAGGGCCCTTCTCATCGTATTTGTTTTTGGTAACACTTATCTGTCTGTCAACAATAGGATTGATTAAAAAAACTGATAAATCCTTTAAGAGGATTATACAGAATATAAATACAGGGTAAAACAAGTACTGTAGATGCTGGAAACCAGAGTCTAGATCAGAGTGATGCTGGAAAAGCACAGCAGGTCAGGCTGCATCTGATGAGCAGGAAAATCGACATTTCAGGCAAAAGCCTTTCATCAGGAATAGAGGCAGGGTGCCTGCAGAGTGGAGAGATAAATGAGAGGGGGGTGGGGGTGGGGAGAAAGTAGCATAGAGTACAATAGGTGAATGGGGGTGGGGATGGAGGTGATAGGTCAGAGAGGAGAGTGGGGGAAGGTAACAAAAAGTACAATGGGTGAATGGGGGTGGGGATGAAGATGATAAGTCAGAGAGGAGGGTGGAGTGGATAGGTGGGAAGGGAGATTGGCAGGTGGGACAGGTCATAAGGACAGTGCTGAGCTGGAAGGTTGGAGCTGGGGTGAGGTGGGGGGAGGGGAAAATGAGGAAACTGTTGAAGTCCACATTGATGCCCTGGGGTGGAAGTGTTCCGAGGCGGAAGATGAGGTGCTCTTCCTCCAGGCGTCGGGTGGTGAGGGAGCAGCGGTGAAGGAGACCAAGGACCTGTATGTCCTCAGCAGAGTGGGAGGGGGAGTTGAAATGTTGGGCCACAGGGCGGTGTGGTTGATTGGTGCGGGTGTCCCAGAGATGTTCCCTAAAGCGCTCTGCTAGGAGGCGCCCAGTCTCCCCAATGTAGAGGAGACCACATCGGGAGCAATGGATACAATAAATTATATTAGTGGATGTGGAAGTAAAACTTTGATGGATATGGAAGGCTCCTTTGGGGCCTTGGATGAAGGTGAGGGAGATGGTGTGGACGCAGGTTTTGCAATTCCTGCAGTGGCAGGGGAGGGTGCCAGGAAGGGAGGGTGGGTTGTTGGTGGTGGGGGGGGGGGAAATGCCGTGGACCTGACCAGATAGTCACGGAGGAAATGGTCTTTGCGGAAAGTGGAAACGGGTGGGGAGGGAAATATATCCCTGGTAGTGGGGTCTGTTTGAAGGTGGCGTAAATGCCGTCGGATGATGTGGTTTATGCAAAGGTTGGTAGGGTGGAAGGTGAGGACCAGGGGTGTTCTGTCCTTGTTACAGTTGGAGGGGTGGGGTTTGAGGGCAGAGGGGTGGGGTTTGAGGGCGGAGGGGCGGGCTGTGGATGAGATGCGTTGGAGGGCATCTTTAATCACATGGGAAGGGAAATTGTGGTCTGTAAAGAAGGAGGTCATCTGGTGTGTTCTGTGGTGGAACTGGTCGTCCAGGGAACAGATACGGCGGAGGCAGAGGAATTGGGAAAACGGGATGGCATTTTTGCAGGAGGTAGGGTGGGAAGAGGTGTAATCCAGGAAGCTGTGGGAGTCGGTGGGTTTGTAAAAAATGTCAGTGTCCAGTCAGTCATCATTAATGGAGATGGAGAGGTCCAGGAAGGGGAGGGAGGTGTCAGAGATGGTCCAGGTGAATTTAAGGTCGGGGTGCAATGTGTTAGTGAAGTTGATGAATTGCTCAACCTCCTCATGGGAGCACGAGGTGGCATCAATGCAGTCATCAATGTAGCGGAGGAAGAGGTGGGGAGTGATGCCGGTGTAACTACGGAAGATGGACTGTTCTACGTGGCCAACAAAGATACAGGCATAGCTGGGGCCCATACGGGTGCCCATGGCTACCCCTTTGGTCTGGAGGAAGTGGGAGGATTCGAAGGAGAAATTGTTAAGAGTGAGGACCAGTTCAGCCAAATGAATGAGAGTGTCGGTGGAAGGGTACTGCTGGGGACGTTGGGAGAAGAAGAAACAGTGGGCTTGGAGGCTCTGCTCATGGCGGATGGAGATGTAGAGGGATTGGGTATCCATAGTGAAAATGAGGCGTTGGGGGCTGGGGAAACATAAGTCTTGGAGGAGTTGGAGGGCGTGGGTGGTGTCTCGAACGTATGTGGGAGTTCCTGGACTGGGGGGATAGGACAGTGTCGAGGTAAGTAGAGATGAGTTCAGTGGGGCAGGAGCAGGCTGAGACAATGGGTCGGCTGGGATGGTCAGGCTTGTGGATCTTGGGAAGGAGGTAGAACTGGGCGGTACGGGGTTCCCGGACTATGAGGTTGGAAGCTGTGGGTGGGAGATCTCCTGAGGTGATGAGGTTGTGTATGGTCTGGGAGATGATGGTTTGGTGATGGGGGGTGAGATCATGGTCGAGGGGGCGGTAAGAGGAAGTGTCTTCGAGTTGGCATCTGGCTTCAGCAGTGTAGAGGTCAGTGCACCAAATTACCACTGCACCGCCTTTATCTGATGGTTTGATGGTGACGTTGAGAGTATAAATACATCCAATGCTGGAAATGTGAAATCAAAACTGAAAAAGCTGAAAATACTCAACAGGTCAGGCAACACCTCTGGTGAGAAACGGCCTTCACCCTTCAGGTCAATGTGACCCTTTGTGAGAACATGCATGAGTTCCAGTGAAGTGTTGTGAGAAACTTGAGATAAAAACAGAAACTCAGCAGGTCTGGCAGTATCTGTGCAGAGAGAAACAGAGTTAACATTTCAAATACAATATGACTCTTCTTCAGAACTGACTGTTTTCTCTTTCCACAGATTCTGCTTGATTTGCTGGCTACTCGCAGCAAGTTTTACTTTGTTTTTATCTTTAAAAGGTTTTTTTTAAAATCTCTAATTCTTGGCGACTAATCCAAAGTATTTTTAAGTTTTTTAGTTATTCTTCACTTATTCCTCCACATTGTTCACCAGTTTTGATTGTTAATGTGCAGTGAACTTAGTTCAGGCAAAACTATAGAGGTGGCAGTTTTTTATTAAATATTAAGGCTGGATTGGTTCAAACTTTGGAAAAGAATGCAAGTTAGTGTAGTCATAGGGCTGATGCAATTTACTGTGGAAAAATGTTGAAGTTATGCATTTTGGGAAGGAAAGTAAGGTGTTGGACTACTCACTCAGTAGAAAAAATTCAGAAGGATGTGGAATACACCAACAAGAAACAACAATAGGCCACTTGGCCCTTCAAGCTTGGGCCACCATTCGATAAGATCATGGCTGATCTGATTTTAAACTCAACTGTATGTTCCTGCATATCCCCAATAATCTTTCATCCACTTTGTAATCAAGATTTTATTTTTAAAAATGCCTAAATATTCTGTATCCATTGTCCTTTGAGGAAGGGAATTCCACAGATCAGAACCCTCTGAGAGAAAATAAGGACAGAGAGACATGGATACTTTGAAATACAGCTGTTCTGCTATAACGCACCAGTGGCGATCCTCTGTAATCCCACACTATAGAAAATTTTTCTAGAAAACTGCGCTGTACAATATCGCTATAGAAAATCGCTATACTGGTCAGTAGAAAGTTTGCGTTATCCAAAAGGCGTCCATAATTCATCAATTATGTTATAGCCAAATCGTGTTAATGAAATGCGCATTATACCTGAATGACCCTTACTGGGTGCTGATTAATTTGTCAGGATTGGCATTCGGTGCTGACTGCTCTTCTCAGCTTGCTCAGGCATATAGAAACAGTAGCACAGTCTGTGAGTTCAATGAATTTCCCACACATTCATTTGTATTACCACCACTTCCAGATTAATTTGGATCCCACTAACTGCTTTGTCAGTATCAATCTCTTTGAAGTAACCAATGTGCCAGCCATTGACATCTTCTGTCACATTAACTACGAGGGGCCATCTCTCTGAGCCTGAATCATCAATCAAGCACCAAGAGGACTTCTTATCGAACCAGCATTGGGCTTTATTTTCATGTTAGGAATGCCACCAGAACCATGTCAGGTATACCAGGAGAATTCATCTCAAGTCTTGTCCCATCTGAATATATTGGACATATTTTTTTGTAAATGCAACTCATAGAGTCATAGAGCTGTACTGCATGGAAACAGACCTTACAGTCCAACTTGTCTATGCCGCCAAGATATCCTAAATTAACCTAGTCCTATTTGTCAGCATTTGGCCTATATTCCTCTAAACCCTTCCAGCGTCCACCACTTCCTCTGGCAGCTCATTGAAAACACACACCTGAAAAAGTTACCCTTAGATCCCTTTCAGGTCTTTCTCCTTCATTTTAAATCTATGCCCTCTAGTTTTGGATTCTCCAACTCTGGGCCTTAGCTAATCACTCTATCCATGTCCCTCATGATTTTATAAACTTCTATAAGGTCACCTCTCAGCCTCCGACGTGCCAGGGAAAATAGCTCCAGCCTATTTATACTCTCGTTAAAGCTTAAATTCTCCAACCCTGGCAACATCATTGTAAATTTTTTTTGAACCCTTTCAGGTTTCACAGCATCTTTCCTATATTAGGGAGACAGGTGCAAGTGCAGGGAGAAAAATTTTTTTTAAATGTTCAAAAGTTTATTGGGATTGTTAAATGATAGCACAGAGTACATGAGCAAAGAGATCATGATAACTTTGCACATGGTGATGGTTAGTTCTCAATTACAGTACAGTGTGCAGTTTTAGGTGTTCTCTTAAAGAAAGGGCAATAAGAATTTAGGCAGATACTAGGTACACGGATAAAAAACTGCAAGCATGAGGGGAGATTTGAGATACAGGAACCATTTACACTAGAACAGGGAAGGCAATTTAACAGAAGTATTAATAATTATAAAGAGTTTGGACAAAGTAGAAGATGTATTTTGTTGGAATGAAGAGGCCTTATTAATTCAAAATTGTTCACCTTCTGCAGGAACTGTTCCCTCTGGGACTCCCTGGTCAACTCTGCCTTTACTCCTAACACCCCACTGCAGCCCCATGTCACCTACTCCTGCAACCGCCGAAGGTGTAGCACCTGACCATTTACCTCCTCCCTCCTCAGTATCTAAGGGCCCAAACATACCTTTCAGGTGAAGCAGCACTTTACCTGCACTTCTCACAAACTAGTCTACTGCATTCACTGCTCACAATGTGGTCTCCTCGACTTTGGAGAAACAAAGCGTAAACTGGGCGACTGCTTCACAAAACATCCATGTTCTGTCTGCAAAAAAGACCCTGAGCTTGTAGTTTCCTGCAACTTTAACACACCACCCTGTTCCCTGGCTAACATCTCTGTCTCAGACTTGCTGCAGTATTCCAGCAAGTTCAGCGCAAGCTGGAAAGACAACACCTCATTTTCCACTTGGAAAACCTACAGCCTTCCGGATTCAATATCGAGTTCAATAATTTTAGGGCCTGAACTCCCCCATGTTCTAGCCCCCTACTACACACTCTAGGCCTTATTATCACATGTCTGCTATTACGCACTACTTATTGTTAGCCACTAACAGACTCCATCAACAACTATTCACCCTCCCAGCCAGATCATTATTGACTCCTTTGTCCAACTATTCTCTCTCTTTTTGGGCTCTATCCCCACCTATCATTTACTCCTTGGCCTATTTTCTGCATATAAAACGACATTTTCATAGCTACCATCAGTTCTAAGGAAGGGTTATCATACCCAAAATGTTAATTTTGATTCCTTTTCACAGATGCTGCCAGACCTGCTGAGCCTTTACAGCAACTTCTGTTTATGTTTCTGATTTACAGCATCTGTAGATCTTTTGGTTTTTATTTATTCAGAGTTGTTGGAGAATTCAATGCTTGTCCACAGATGGCAATTAAAGGATAAAACATTTCAATGTCTTAAGAAAAGGCATTTGATCACTCTATCATCACCTCATTAAACACCTGATGGTGGGTTTTCCCTCCAGGCCTCTACTTCAGTTGAATTTATAAATAAAAGCAAATTACTGCGGATGCTGGAATCTGAAACCAAAAGAGAAAATGCTGGAAAATCTCAGCAGGTCTAGCAACATCTGTAAGGATAGAAAAGAGCTGACGTTTCGAGTCTAACTGACCCTTTGTCAAAGCTGGAGACAGAAAGGTCAAGGAAAGGAAGGCAAGTGTCGGGGATGGACCAGATGAAGATGATGGAGGGATGGAAACTGAGAGCAAAATTTATGAATTTTTCCAGGTCAGAAAGAGAACATGAAGCCGCACCGAAATAGTCATCGATGTACCGATAAAGCAGAAGTGGGAGTGGACCCAGGTAGGCCTGGAACAAGAAATGTTCCACACAGTTTAAGAAGGACGGTAAAGACAAGCCAGGGAACTATAGACTGGTGAGCCTGACCTCGGTGGTGGGCAAGTTGTTGGAGGGAATCCTGAGGGACAGGAAGTACATGTATTTGAAAAGGCAAGTACTGATTCGGGATAATCAACATGGTTTTGTGCGTGGAAAATCATGTCTCACAAACTTGATTGAGTTTTTTGAGGAAGTAACAAAGATGATTGATGAGGGCAGAGCAGTAGATGTGATCTATATGGACTTCAGTAAGGCATTTGATAAGGTTCACCATGGAAGACTGATTAGCAAGATTAGATCTCATGGAATACAGGGAGAACTAGCCATTTGGATACAGAACGGGCTCAAAGGTAGAAGACAGAGGGTGGTGGTGGAGGGTTGTTTTTCAGACTGGAGGACTGTGACCAGTGGGGTGCCACAAGGATCGGTGCTGGGCCCTCTACTTTTTGTCATTTACATAAATGATCTGGATGCAAGCATAAGAGGTACAGTTAGTAAGCTTGCAGATGACACCAAAATTGGAGGTGTGAGATGTAGTGGACAGTTACCTCGGATTACAACAGGATCTGAACCAGAAGGTCCAATGGACTGAGGAGTGCCAGATGGAGTTTAATTCAGATAAATGCAAGGTGCTGCATTTTGGGAAAGCAAATCTTAGCAGGACTTATACACTTAATGGTAAGGTCCTAGGGAGTGTTGCTGAACAAAGAGACCTTGGAGTGCAGGTTCATAGCTCATTGAAAGAGGAGTCGCAGGTAGATAGGATAGTGAAGAAGGTGTTTGGTATGCTTTCCTTTATTGGTCAGAGTATTGAGTACAGGAGTTGGGAGGTCATGTTGCGGCTGTACAGGACATTGGTTAGGCCACTGTTGGAATATTGCGTGCAATTCTGGTCTCCTTCCTATCGGAAAGATATTGTGAAACTTGGAAGGATTCAGAAAAGATGTACAAGGATGTTGCCAGGATTGGAGGATCTGAGCTACAGGGAGAGGCTGAACAGGCTGGGGCTGTTTTCCCTGGAGCGTCGGAGGCTGAGGAGTGACCTTATAGAGGTTTACAAAATTATGAGGGGCATGGATAGGATAAATAGACAAGGTCTTTTCCCTGGGGTTGGGGAGTCCAGAACTAGAGGGCATAGGTTTAGGGTGAGAGGGGAAAGATATAAAAGAAACCTAAGGGGCAACATTTCCATGCAGAGGGTGGTACATGTATGGAATGAGCTGCCAGAGGATGTGGTGGAGGCTGGAAAATTTCAACATTTAAGAGGCATTTGGATGGGTATATGAATAGGAAGGGTTTGGAGGGATATGGGCCGGGTGCTGGCAGGTGGGACTAGATTGGGTTGCGATATCTGGTTGGCATGGACAGGTTGGACCGAAGGGTCTGTTTCCATGCAGTACATCTCTATGACTCTATGACTCTATGATACCACGTGATAAGGCAGGCATAGCTAGGATCCATGCAGGTACCTTTTGCTACACCTTTGATTTGGAGAAAATGGGATGAGTTGAAGGAGAAGTTGTTGAGAGAGAGAACAAGTTCAGCCAGGCAGAGGAGAGTGGTGGTGGATGGAGATTGTTCCAGCCTCTTTTCGATAAAGAAGCGAAGAGCTTTCAAGCCATCTTGGTGTGGGATGGAGGTGTAAAGAGATTGCACATCCATGGTGAATAGAAGGTGGTTAGGGCCTGCGAATTGAAAGCTGTCAATGTGTCGCAGGGCATCAGAGGAATCCTGGATGTAGGTGATGAGGGAGTGAACCAGAGGAGTAAGGATAGAGTCAAGGTAGGAGGAAATAAGTTCAGTGGAGCAGGAGCATGTGGGCACAATGGGCCTGCCGGGTAGTCCTTCTTGTGGATTTTGGGGTGTAGGTAGAAACGGGCTGTCCGGGGTTGGGAGACTATGAGGTTGGAAGCTGTTTGGGGGAGGCATCCGGAGGAAATGAGGTCAGTCACAGTGTTGGAGAAAATGGCTTGATGCTCAGTGGTGTGGTCATGCTCCGGGGGGGGGTAGGAGGAGGAATCTGAGAGTTGGAGCTCAGCCTCTGCGAGGTAGAGGTCAGTGCGCCAGACGACAACAGCACCCCCTTTGTCAGCAGGTTTGATGACAAGGTTGGGGTTGGAGCTAAGGGAGCGAAGGGCAGAAAGTTCGGAAGGAGAGAGGTTGGAATGGTAAAGGGGCAGAGAAATTAAGGCGGCCAATGTCCCGTTGACAATTGTCAATGAAAAGATCGAGGGCAGGAAATTTCCTGGCGGGGTGTCCAGTTAGAGGTGGAATGTTGGAGGGATGTGAAAGGATCTGTGGAGCGGGGGGAGGACTCTTGCCCAAAGACGTGAGCACAAAGGCGAAGGTGACGGAAGAAGAGCTCAGCATCATGTTGAGTCCGGAATTCATTGAGGTGGGGACTTAAGGGTACAAAGCTGAGTCCTTTGCTGAGAACAGCACGTTCAGCCTCAGAGAGGGGAAGGTCAGAGGATATGGTGAACACACGACAAGGACTGGGGCTGGAAGAGATGGAGTTCGAGGGATTGGGACTGTTGGAAGGTGGAGGGTGGGCAGGGATGTGGATGAGAAGATGAAGCTTGCGTTCCTTAACATCTTCAAGAAACAGGAAAAGTTTGGAGTTAATACGAAGATGAAATGAAACTGTGGACCAGGACAGCTTTGAGAGAGAGTAGGTTGGTGCTGCTGGAGAGAGATGTCGAGTGATTTCATGTGGTGGCGCATGGCCCTGAGTGTGGCTTTTAGGATGCGGTGAGAACAGCAGTTGGAAAAATGTTGTATATCGTGCAAGTACCTGTAATCCTGGAGGCTGCATGCAGGGTGGAATTTTAGTTGAAATCCACGTGGAGTAAGTCGGAGGCGAAGACAGTCACTGAGGAAGGAAATATGGCTGTGGAAGCGAGTCTTAGTAAATACCTTGTTTAACACTGAGAGAGAAAAGGAACGCAGTGAAGGTGGACAGGGGGAGAGAGACAAATGAAAATCCTGTCGGAGAGAAGAGCAGTACTTCTTCAGGGTTGGCATTCCTGGAAGAGAGGTGGCAGTGGGTTAAACCCTGGATAAAAGCAAATTACTGTGGATGCTGGAATCTGAAACCAGAAGAGAAAATGCTGGAAAATCTCAGCAGGTCTGGCAGCTTCTATAAGGAGAGAAAAGAGCTGACGTTTCGGTCTAACTGACCTCTCCTATCCTCTAACTTCCAAAACCAGTCACCACCACCCTGCAAACCCATCCCCCAATCATCTCAGAAGGTATTCCCTTGACCCCTTTATGTTCAATTATTAGGTGTGCCATCTCCAACCTCCATTTCTTGCCACTCCTTGAATAGATTGTTGCTCCGATTTCAGATTCATAGTCAATTCTCTCAAAACTCTTACGATCACCCTGAATGGGAAGGCAACTTCTTTGTCATTTTTATCTGTCTGTTTAAGTCCTTGCCCCATCCACTCCCACCCTCACCTCGAACACAAGGAATACATCCATTCCTTGTGAAAAAATCGTCCCATTTCCAACTCCCTCCGTCATTCCAACTCCACATTTAAAACTCACTTCTTGACAACCCCTCCTAATCCCTTTTGGTTTAGCTGGTCTCTCAAATGTCCATGAAGCAGCTAGGGGCATTTTTACCATAAAAAGGCACCATATAAAGGTGAGTCAGTCGTTGTTGCAGTGGTATGTGAAGAGAAAACACAAAATGTTGAATTTAGTTTTGGGAAGCTGCAGAAAAGAGTTGGTGCAGACAGAGTGGACTGAACGGGCTCCTGTTCTTAACTTCTGTGGTTTCATAGATTTAACACAGTTGATTGTAGCATTACTAAACAAAGTAGGGAGATAACCCGCCAGGGGTTCCCACATCTGTTGGCTAGGCAGTGGTTCTTGTTAGGAAGTGTCTGCATGTCAGCAAGATACAGTCTAACTTTCCTGATTGCTCCTCAGCTGGATAAGTCACTAGAACCTACAATCCAGGCCTAATATGAACAATGATAAATGGGACAAAGCTCCAAGCTAGTTGGTACTTATGGTAGGATTGTATGCCAGTATGAAAACGCCTTTTGAGAAGAGGAGATTTCATTAAACAAACACACAAAACAATTAACTTTAAAACGTACAAATAAGAAAATTCGGCATTTGTCACTGATGAAATTTATTGCAACTATTTGCCTGTAATTTTATGGTCTGCAAAAAGTAATGCACAGGTGCCCTCTGCTGACAAAATATAGAGTACACAGATGGGAGAAAGTGATTTGACTACAAGACAACCCAACCAATGAAGTACTTCTGAAGTTTACTTAGGCATGTAATGTGATAGTAGGATAAAATGCTAACATTACTTGATCATACAATCTTTACAAGTATGTTATCTTACTTTCAGAATTGCCTACTACTATATTTTGACGCGTTATAAGTTATTTATTCCCCTGCATACAAACAGGTCCCAACAGGGGACCTGGTGCCCTGATCAACAAAAAAAGTTTCCTCCAACTAAAATACTGAAAATGGAGGAGCAAATTACTACTGATGCTGGAATCTGTACTGAAAACAACAATTCTGGGGTCAGATAGCATTATCAAGAAAGATCAAGCAATGTTTTGAGTCTAGATGACTCTTAGTCAGAAGTGAAGTGTGGAGAGGGCAGCATTTATGCTATAGTTGGGGGTGGGAGATGAAGGGGATGCAGTGGTGGTAGGGTGTAGAATGCTGGTAAAGAAAAGATGTTGATAGTTCAGATTAAGTGATTGGAATGTGAGACTGGCAGAACAATGGTGCGTCTAACTGCCAGACCTGAAAGAGAAGACAGTCCCACTGGGGTGGGGGGAGGGGAGAGAGGGCATGGTGACAGAGAATGTAACAAGTAAAGCTAAAAGAAAGGGAAGGAATGGGAGTTGATTCACAATATGAATTTGGTGAACTCAGTATTAAATCCAGAAGGCTGCAAAGTGCCCAGTCTGAAGATGGGATATTGTGCCTCCAATTTTCGCTGTGATTCACTGCAGCATTGCATCATTCTGAGGACAGACAACTGGGCATGCCTTGGCATGCTGCAATGCTCCAGTGAAGAAGTAAATAAATAAATATTGGCCAAATCATCCCGATCAATTTTATAATTTGTGAACCCAAAATAATATTTCTGGGTGGAATATTTTCAAAGGAAAAAAATATAACAACGGATGGATTTCTACAGAAATTTAGAATCAGGATCAAGCCAAAGTTACTTTTGGGTAAAGCAAGCCGCTGACTTCAGAAAATAGGAGTGGAAAGAGGAGACATTCATCAAGTTAAGTTTTAGCTGTAAAGCAACAGAAATATTTTCTCACAATAGTAGTTTGGAAGAGAAAAGAAAGCCAGACTGATGAAGAGAACAATTCTGTAGGCAACCAGTGGAAATAAAATGTTTGCGTTTTAGATTTTTTAAAGAAATTCGAAATAAAAACTGAAGAAAATTGTGAAATTTTGATGTTAATGATAGTCATGTATTAACTACTATCTGCTACTGAGAATCCCCTTCTGGATAGATTTAAATAGATAATTCACTTACTTGAACTATGAGATAAAAATGCAAAAGACATAATCTAACTATATGGACACTGAATCTAACATCCAATTGTCTTGATGAAATCAACAACTCAGCCATAAAATGACTACTTTGCAAAGTATGGTGCACAACTGAAATGCACAGTGTGCCAGGAGACCCAAGTTTGAGTGTTGAGGAATTTATCAACCATCAGGGGAAAAGCAAGTTGTGTTGAAAACCTGTTGGCAAATTTTAACTCGAATCTTCTCAGACTGGACATATGTGGCCTGAAATGGATAAAGTGAGAATGGACTTCTCAGTGCTGGGTTGGAATCCCTATTTCCACCCCCAGACCAGAATAAAAGTTGCCTGTAGGTGTGAATGCTTGGTGGGAAGCTATTGGATCTCATAGAAGGAAGAAGTTGTCCTTTTCTCTGCAGTAAAACAAAATCTCAAACCAGAAGAAAACTTTAGATTCTCCTTAACAATTGCTGTAAGTTTTGGCTTTTAAGCTGCGTACATTTTGAGAAGATTCCAGGCACTTGGGTGTTTGTACATCAGAAATGTTGATTTCTGGGGATTCAAGATGGCGGCGACTCAGTAGGTCTGAGTCTGTTGAGCTCTGCCCAGGACACAGACAAAGTGGGGCACCTATCCTCTCCTGTCTTTTTAAATGATTAAAAATAGCTTTTTCCCAGCTGCTGTAGTCATTTTGCACCAAAGTTTAGCAGTTTGGTACATTCTAAAATGACTAAAGATAAAGGATCACGGAGGTTACAACAGGCAGGAACCTTGAAAATTGAGGTCGTCGGAAGAATATTCGGCTGCTGGGCCTTCCCAAATGGGAGGAGGAAGGCTAGCTTGTTGACTTTTTGGAGCAATGGCTCCCACAACTGCTGAAGCTGGAGTCTGAGTTAGGCCGGATGCGGGTTGAGCCGTCCCACTGGGTTGCTGTGCACAGGCCTGGGTCAGATGAGCCCCCCCGCCTGGTCCTAGTGCGACTCCAGCACTTCAGGGAATAACAAACGCTGCTGGAGGCCTCCAGCACTTTGGGGAAGGATCCCCAAGCTATGGTATACAAGGGATTCAAAATAATGCTGTTTCCAGATTTCTCTCCGGTTATGGTACGCAAGAGGAAGGCGTTTGACGAGGTAAAGAAGCGACCGAGGGATTTAAATATTCAGTACGCCATGAAATACCTGGCAACGCTGCCCTGCAGTCACAGACGGTCTGTGTATAACTTCAGAAGAAACAAAAGAATTTTTGGATGCTCTCAAATAGACTGAAGGACTTGAACTATATGAACAATTATTTTATTTTACCCCTTTTTTTCTCCTCCTTCCCCCTTTCTCTTTTTCATCATTCCTGGGGGGGTTCTTTTCTCTTAACTCTTATTTATAACTTGCTTGGTTTATCTGGTTGTTGGGGGATGTTTTTGAGTTTTCCTTTAATATTTGCTGGGATTGTAATTGTATATATTTTATTTCATGTTGCTGCTTTGTTAAGAATGCCCAGGTAATAATATGGAGAGGGGGAGTTGATTGTCCACTTCTAATTTCTGTATTATAAGACATTGGTATTAGTTTATCTTAATTTGTGATGTCTGGGCTGAGGGCTTGTCTCTAGCTGGAAGGTGTTATGGTGGAATTATTGGAAGGTAGGAGTGCCCCCTGTGCACAAAGGGGAAAGTCTCCTTTTAATTATGTCTTAGTTATTATTTCTTAGGAGTAGTTCTTAGTAGTCTTGATTTAGTTGTTTCAAAGATTGTATTTCTACGTTTATGTGAATTGTTTATGGTCTTTACTCAATGCTTTTTGAGTGGCGTTCTTCCTCCTGGGGTGTCTCAGACTTTCTTGAATGATCATGGTTGGCCATTCATTTAAATGGTGCAACTGGAATGTCAAAGGGAGCCATTCGTCAATTAAAAGGAAAAAGATGGAGATCCAAGATGGTGGCAACCCAGTAGGTCTGAGTCTGTAGAGCTCTGTCCAAGACTCAGGCAAAGTGGGGTGCCCACCCTCACTTCAACTGCTAAATTACTTAAAATAGTTTTTGCCCAGTATCCTTAGCCACTTTGCATCAAACTTTAACAGTTTGATGCTTTTTAAAATGACTAAGGGCAAAGGCTCTCGCAGTTCGCAACAGGCAGGGACCCTTCTCTCCTCCGCTGCAGCAGCAGAGACACCCATGGCCACCCTGGGGGACCTACCTGCAGAGATGAGTCTGATCTCAGAGTTCATCAAACTCCAAGAGAAGATTGATGCGTCCATTGAGGATACCCGCTCCAGGTGGGAGTCGATCGAGAAACTTGGGCAGCGTATCGGAGAGGTGGAGCAACGTGCCGCAGCCTCGGAGACTGCTGCTGAGTCATCCGTGGGTCAGGTCCGGGCTCTGGAGCAGCGAGTCCGGACCCTGGAGGAACATATCGATGACCTCGAAAATCGAGGTCGTCGGAAAAATATTCAGTTGCTGGGCCTTCCCGATCAGGAGGAGGAAGGCCAGCTTGTGGATTTCCTGGAGCAATGGCTCCCACAGCTGCTGAAATTGGAGTCAGAGCTGGGCCAGGTGCGGGTTGAGCTGGCCCTCCAGGTTGCTGTACACCAGTCAATGAAGATAAGCATGCAGGTACAGCAGGTAGTGAAGAAGGCTAATAGCGGGCGGCATGGTGGCACAGTGGTTAGCACTGCTGCCTCACAGCGCCGGAGACCCGGGTTCAATTCCCGCCTCAGGCGACTGACTGTGTGGAGTTTGCACATTCTCCCTGTGTCTGCGTGGGTTTCCTCCGGGTGCTCCGGTTTCCTCCCACAGTCCAAAGATGTGCCGGCTAGGTGAATTGGCCATGCTAAATTGCCCGTAGTGTTAGGTAAGGGGTAGATGTAGATGTAGATGTAGATTTAGGGGTATGGGTGGGTTACGCTTCGGCGGGGCGGTGAGGACTTGTTGGGCCGAAGGGCCTGTTTCCACACTGTAAGTAATCTAATCTAATCTAAAAAGCATACTGGCCTTCATAACAAGAGGGATTGAGTATAGAAGCAAAGAGGTTCTTCTGCAGCTGTACAGGGCCCTGATGAGACCACACCTGGAGTACTGTGTGCAGTTCTGGTCTCCAAATTTGAAGAAAAACATTCTGGCTATTGAGGAAGTGCAGCGAGGTCAATTCCTGGAATGGCGGGATTACCTTACGCTGAAAGACTGGAGCGACTGGGCTTGTATACCCTTGAGTTTAGAAGGGGATATGATTGAGACATAGAAGATTATTAAAGGATTGGACAGTCTGGAGGCAGGAAGCATGTTTCCGCTGATGGGTGAGTGCCGAACCAGAGGACACAGCTTAAAAATACGGGGTAGACCAATTAGGACAGAGATGAGGAGAAACTTCTTCACCCAGAGAGTGGTGGCTGTGTGGAATGCTCTGCCCCAGAGAGCAGTGGAGGCCCAGTCTCTGCATTCATTTAAGAAAGAGTTGGATAGAGCTCTCAAGGATTGTGGAATCAAGGGTTATGGAGATAAAGCAGGAACAGGATACTGATTAAGGATGATCAGCCATGATCATATTGAATGGTGGTGCAGGCTCGCAGGGCAGAATGGCCTACTCCTGCACCTATTGTCTATTGTCTATTGTCTATTGTACACAGGCCCAGCTTGGACCAGCGCCGCCACCTGGTCTTAGTCCGACTTCAACACTACAGGGAAAAGCAAATGCTGCTGGAGGCCTCTAGAGTCTTGGGGAAGGATCCCCATGCCATGATATACAAGGGCTCCAAGATAATGTTGTTTCTGGACTTTTATCCGGTTGTGGACCACAAGAGGAGGGCATTTGACAAGGCGAAGAAGCGTCGGAGGGACTTAAATATTCAATATTGCATGTGATATCCGGCAATGCTGCACTTCAGTCTTGGAGGATCTGTATATAACTTTGGGTCACTGTAAAAAGTAAAAGAATTCCTGGATGCTCTCAAATAGACTGTGAGACTTGAACTGTGTGGACTTTATTTTGCCCCCCTTTTGTCTTTCCTTCTTCCTTTCTCCCTCTATCTTTCCTTGGGGGTGGGTGGGGGCTCGTTCCTTATTCTTTCTTTGGTCTCTTATCTATAGCTCGCGCGGTTTATTTGATTATTGGGAGATGTCTCTGAGTGGGGCTATTTTTTCTTATTTAGTTGCTTAATACTTGCTGGGATTGTAATTTTGTAATCTTATATATTTTTATCTTGTGTTGTTTTGTTAAGCATATCTAGGTGATAGTGTTGGGGGGGAATGGGTGGGTTACCCACTTTTAACTCCTGTTTTATAAGATACTGGAATTTATTTACTGTATTTTGTAATGCCTGGGCCAAGGGCAGGGCTCTAGCTGGGAGAGGTTATGGTGGGGTTATTGGAAGGTAGTCGTACCCCTGTGAGTAAGGGGTAAGTCTCCTTTTAAATATGCTTTATGTTATTTTTATTTAGGAGTAGTTCTTAGTTGTTTTGATTTAACTGTTTAAAGAGTTTTTTCATATATGAATTGTTTGTGGTCTTTATTCAATGTCTTTTGGGTGGGGTTCTTCCTCCTGGGGAGTCTTGGGCTTGCTTGAACGATCGTGGCTAGCCATTCATTTAGGTGGTGCACCTGGAATATAAAAGGGAGCCATTCGCCAATCAAAAGGAAGAAGCTATTATCAAACCTTAAAAAGGAAAGGGTCGATGTAGCTCTTTTACAAGAGACACATCTACTTGATAAGGAGCATTTGAAGCTGCAACAGGGTGGGTTTGGCTAGGTGTTCTTTTCATCTTTCAGCTCAAAAAGTAGGGGAGTAGCCATTCTTATTCAAAAGAATCTTCCCTTGCAAATGTTAAGCCAGATAAAAGATGAGTCTGGACGGTATATATTGATTAAAGCCCTAATATAGAGAGGAATATGGGATTTTGAATCTATATTGCCCCCCCCTCCCCCAGCACACCCTTTTAAATTTATAATGGAAGCATTCTCTAAGTTGATGGCTCTCCGGATCCACCATACAATTATAGGAGGAGATTTTAATTGTATCATTGACCCAGAGATGGACAGGACACCTCGGAGCTCTGCAGGCATATCTTTGAGATCTAGGCAGCTGGCAGATCTGAATAGGGAGTTGGGGCTGATAGATGTTTGGAGGTATTTCCAACCTGAGGGTAGAGCCTTTACTTTTTATTCTAACCCACACAAGTGCCATAACCCAGAATCGACATGCTTTTTGTCTTGTAAAATGGGTAATATAACTATTTCTGACCTTGCCGCAGTATATATGGAGGTTAAGACGAATGATGATGAGATAGGTCCCCAACATTGGCGTATGGACCCTTTTTTATTGAAGGATAGCAAGTTCATAAAATATTTTTCACAGAAATTTAAAACCTTCTGGGATATCAACTCAGGCACAGCCAGCAACCCTGCGGCGATGTGGGAGACTGCTAAGGCATACACGCAAGGCTTAGTTGTAGAACATAGAACATGACAGCGCAGTACAGGCCCTTCGGCCCTCGATGTTGCGCTGCCCTGTCATACTATTCTGAAGCCCATCCCACCTACACTATTCCATGTACGTCCATTTGCCTGTCCAATGACGACTTAAATGCACTTAAACTTGACAAATCTACTACCAATGTGGCAAAGCATTCCATACCCTTACTATTCTCTGAGTAAAGAAACTATATCTGACATCTGTCTTATACCTATCTCCCCTCACTTTAAAGTTGTGTCCCCTCATGTTTGCCGTTCCCGTACTTGGAAAAAGGCTCTCCCTGTCCACCCTATCTAACCCTCTGATTATCTTGTATGTCTCTATTAAGTCACCTCTCAACCTTCTTCTCTCTAACGAGAACAGCCTCAAGGCCCTCAGCCTTTCCTCGGAAGACATTCCTTCCATACCAGGCAACATCCTCGTAAATCTCCTCTGCACCCTTTCCAAAGCTTCCACATCCTTCGTATAATGCGGTGACCAGAACTGTACACAATACTCCAAGTGTGGCCGTACCAGAGTTTTGTACAGCTGCAGCATAACCTCCTGGTTCCGGAACTCAATCCCTCTATTAATAAAGGCCAAAACACTGTATGCCTTCTGAACAACCCTGTCAATCTGGGTGGCAACTTTCAGGGATCTGTGTACCTGGACACCGAGATCTCTCTGCTCATCTGCACTCCGAAGAATCTTACCATTAGCCCAGTACTTTGCATTCCAATTACTCCATTGAAAGTGTATCACCTCACACTTGTCCACATTAAACTCCATTTGCCACCTCTCAGCCAGCTCTGCATCCTATCTATGTCTCTCTGCAACCTACAACATCCTTCATCACCGTCCACAACTCCACCGACCTTAGTGTCGTCCACAAATTTACTAACCCACCCTTCTAAGCCATCATTTATAAAAATGACGACAGATTATCTCATATTCTGCGACTCGGAAAAGACAAAAGGGAGAGCAACAGCGTCTGCTTGAGGCTCGCTTGAAGGCAGCTGAGACAGCGTATGCTGATAGGCCCTCCATTACTAAACTACAGCAGATCACAGCCCTTAGGGCAACCTTGAATACTGCACTTACTCAAACAGCAAAGAGGGAGATATTATTCGCGAAGCAGAGACTATTTGAATATGGCGACAAGCCTGGCAGGTACCTCGCGTACCTTGCCAGAAAGAAAAAGGCTTCCCAAGCCATTACGTCTATTAGAGAGAGTGCTGGTACCCTGACTTGTAGTTGTAAAAAAGATCAATGCAGCTTTTAGAAAGTTCTATTTTGAATTGTAAAAATCACAGGACTGTGAAGATAGAACGAGCAAGATGGAGTCTTTCTTTAAAAATCTGGCCCTCCCAGGCCTAACCTCGGAGCAAGTGTCATTCTTGAATGCCCCCCTGACAACCCAGGAAGTACAGGAGACGGTGAGGCAGCTTCAGAGTGGCAAAGTGCCTGGACTAGACGGATTCCAGGCTGAGTTCTATAAAGAATTTATAGGGGAACTGGCTGGGCCACTTGTAAATATGTATAATTACTCACATAGTCACGGCTGCCTCCCGCCTTCGTTGAAAGAAGCCAATATTTCTCTCATTCTTAAGAAGGGAAAAGCCCCAGAAGACTGCTCTTCATACAGACCCATATCCTTGTTAAATGTGGATCTTAAACTTCTCTCAAAAATGTTAGCATTAAGACTGGAGAGGGTTTTACCATTCATTATAAAGCAGGAACAGACGGGGTTTATAAAGGGTCGCAGGTCAACTAGTAACATTAGAAGAGTCTTAAATATGGTACAAGCCTGCCAGCAGAGAGCGATACTGAGATTAGTTGTCTCCCTAGATGCAGAGAAGACAATCGATTGGGTAGAATGGCCATATCTCTTATACACTGGAACGGTTTGCAGTTGGAGAGGTCTTTACTAAATGGATTATTGTATGATATAATGATCCCAAAGCAGCGGTGATCACCAACGGAGTAAATTCGGATAGCTTTAGCGTTGTCAGAGGCTGTTGTCAGGCATGTTGTCTCTCACCATTATTATTTACGCTAGTGATTGAACTGCTGGCAGAAGCTATACGAACTGACCCTAATACAACGGTTCCGAGGGTTGGATCGGGCAAGCACAAAATTATGCGCATGATGTCCTCCTTTTCTTAAGTGATCCTTTGACATTGGTGGCCCACTTAATTCAAGTGGTCAACTTACTTGGTATGTTCTCAGGTTACAAAATCAATTTTGTGAAATCGGAGGCCATGCCATTGGGAGGCCTTGCCAGCATATCCAATTTTCCCTGGATCCTGTTTTCCCTTTCGGTGGTCACTAGAAGGTTTTCTGTACTTAGGTACTTTTATTACTCCGGTATTTGGTCAGCTATATAAAGCCAATTATACACACTTATTAGAGAAAATAAGACAGGACCTACAACGCTGGGACGATCTCCCAATATCTTGGCTAGGTAGAGTAGCCTTAGTTAAGATGAATATTCTATGTTGTCTTTTATACCCTATGAGAATGCTCCCCTTGATGCTGCCGAGATAGGCGCTGTGTAAGCTTTATGGTTGGTTCGGCTTCTTTATTAGAGTTATAGACGGCCCCAAGTCAAATTAGAAAAGCTGCAGCTTTCACAAGTAAGGGGAGGGCTGGACTTTCCAGATTTCAGGAGGTACCAACTGAGCTCCCTATTATCTTATGTAGCTGATTGGATCTCTTGTGACCCACAATGAATCTGGTTAGATATTGAGGCCTCCCAAGCAAAATGTCCCCTCATCAATCTACTATTTATGGACAAGATGAGAGTCATTACGGATTATTGTAAAAACCCTATTGTATTAAATACAATCAGGCCATGAGGATAATGCGACAAGGTGAGAGTAACCTGCAAAAAGCCTCCCCTTATATCCCTATAGTGGGAACATTGGATTCCAGCCAGGGCTGACCGATGCTATATTCAAAATTGGGAGTCCAGAGGTAACTCCTGTTAGGGAGATCTGTTCTATGGGGAGGTCATGATGTCCTTTGAGCAGCTGCGCCAGAAGTTTGGGCTGCCCAGCAAATATGAGACTTTATACAAAAGAAGACCACACTGATAATCAATCCTTATAAATCAGATTGAGAAAGGAGAGTGCTTCAGCCGATTGCTCCGCCCCCAGTCAGTACTCTCTACCACTTACTATAATAAGGTACCGAAGGACATGGGACGATTATATAAAACCTGGAGTCAAGAATTAGGGTTGAAAATCTCCTTAGAAATGTGGGAGGACGTCTAGAAAAATGCCAGGAAGATCTCTACCTGTAATAGAACTCAGGCTACTCAATTGAAGATACTTCAAAGGGCTCACATGGCACCTGAATGATTTGCAAAGTTCAAGACAGGAGCACTCCAAGGTGTCCTAAATGCAAAGTTGAAGTTGGTACTCTCACACATTGTCTGTGGACATGCCAGAAGATCCGCAGGTATTGGGACAGTGTAGCGAATGCCTTGACAAAGATTTTGGGTGCGGAGATTGGATTTGACCCAGCATCTCCACTCTT
This sequence comes from Chiloscyllium punctatum, assembly GCF_047496795.1. Classification (NCBI taxonomy): domain Eukaryota; kingdom Metazoa; phylum Chordata; class Chondrichthyes; order Orectolobiformes; family Hemiscylliidae; genus Chiloscyllium; species Chiloscyllium punctatum. The sequence goes on along the minus strand of NC_092740.1, from coordinate 44,106,305 downwards.
GGGCTCCTCGAATTTTCCCTCTTTGAATGTATACGAGAGGACATTATTCACTATCCTTTCCTTTTGTGTGAGGAAAAATATTTTAGTGAATTGGATATCTAAAGGTCCCTCAGGACTCTCAAACTGGCACGGGATAGTCATAGGATATATCCCCCTTGACTTCCTTATGAATATGGTGCACCAAAAAACGGAATTATTTTATAGAACATGGCAACCCTTGTTGAACTACACTGATACAGATATTTTGGTCATGTTGTCCAGGGTCTTTGCTTAGCCGTGGTAGTGGCTCTGGTTGGTTCGGGGCCCCCAGGAGGAGGAATTCCGTATAAATATGGGTTTTGTTATGTCTTGATATAAATCTATTTTGAATATGTATTTAGTTATTTATTTACTTATTTATTGTCTTTTCTTCCTTTGGTTATGTTAGTAATGTATGATATCCAATTTTATGTTTTGGTTGTTTGTAGAATAGATTAGTAGTTAGCTTTTTTAGGGAGTTGGGACTGGTAGATGTATGGAGGTGTCTTCACCCGAGGATAGAGATTTTACTTTTTATTCTAACCCGCACAAGTGCCATCTAGAATCAATATGTTTTTTGTCCCCTCGACCTTCCTGAATTTGATATTGTCTTGTAACATAAGCAATATAACTATTTCCGACCACGCAGCTGTGTATATGGAAGTCAAAACTAGTGATGACAAGATGGGTTCCCGGCATTGGCGTATGGATCTTTTCCTATTGAAGGATAGTTAAGTTCATAGAATACTTCTCGCAGGAATTTAAAGCTTTCTGGGACATCAACTCAGGTGCAGCCAGTAACCCATCGGTGATGTGGGAGGCTGCTAAGGCATCTCATATTCTGCGACCCAGAAAAGACAAAAGGGAGAGCAACAGCATCTGCTCGAGGCTCGCCTGAAGGCGGCTGAGACAGTGTATGTTGACAGCCCTCCATTACTAAACTACAGCAGATTACAGTCCTCAGGGGAACTTTGAATACCACACTTACTCAAGTAGCAAAGAGGGAGATATTATTTGTGAAGCAGAGATTATTGAGCACGGCAATAAGCTGGCCAGGTATCTAGATTAGTGGTACTGGAAGAGCACAGCAGTTCAGGCAGCATCCAACGAGCAGCGAAATCAACGTTTCGGGCAAAAGCCCTTCATCAGGAATAAAAGCTTTTATTCCTGATGAAGGGCTTTTGTCCGAAACGTCGATTTCGCTGCTCGTTGGATGCTGCCTGAACTGCTGTGCTCTTCCAGCACCACTAATCCAGTATTTGGTTTTCAGCATCTGCAGTCATTGTTTTTACCTGGCCAGGTATCTAGCATACCTTGCCAGAAAGAAAAAGGCTCCCCAATCCGTTAAGTCTATTAGAGATGGTGCTAGCACTTTGCCTTGTGATCCTAAAAAGATCAATGCAGCTTTTAAAAAGTTCTATTTTGAGCTGTATCAGTTGGAGGGCTGTGAGGATAGAGCAAGGAAGATGGAGTCCTTTTTTAACCTTTTGGGCTTAACCTTGGAGCAGGTGTCTCTTTTGAATGCCGACCCCCCCCCCCGCAACAACTCAGGAAGTACAAGAGGTGGTGAGGCAGCTTCAGAGTGGTAAAGTATCTGGGCCAGAAGGATTTCAGATTGAGCGCTATAAAGAGTTTATAGCTGAATTGGCTGGACCACATATAGATATGTATAACTATTCATATAGTCAGGGTAGCCTCCCGCCCTCCCTGAGAGTAGCAAATATCTCTCATTCTTAAGAAAGGAAAAGCACCAGATGACTGTACTTTGTGCAGACCTATATCCTTATTGAATGTGGACTTTAAAATCCTCACAAAAATGTTGACTGGAGAGGGTTTTACCATTTATTATAAAAGAGGATCAAACGGGGTTTATTAAGGGTCGCAAATCTACTAATAATATTAGAAGAGTGTTAAACATGGTACAAGTCTGCCAGCAAAGAGCAATACATGGATTAGTCATCTCCCTAGATGCAGAGAAAGCATTTGATTGAGTAAAATGGCCATACCTTTTTTATACTATGGAGTGTTTTGGCATTGGAGAGGTTTTTACCAAATGGGTCGCAATGTTATATAACAACCCGAAAGCAGCGGTGATTATCAATGGCATAAGATCGGATAGCTTTAGTGTTGGCAGAGGTTGTCGTCAAGGATGTCCTCTCTCACCACTACTATTTACACTAGTGAAAGAACCGCTGTCGGAAGCTATCCGAACTGACCCCAATATAATGGCCCCGGAGGTAAGATCGAGTACTCTTTATGCGGATGACGTCCTTCCTTTCTTAAATAATCCATCTACATCTGTGTCCCACATAATTCAAGTGGTTAATTTATTTGGTATGTTTTCAGGGTACAAAATTAACTTTATAAAATCAGAGGTCATGTCGCTAGGAGGTCTTACCAGCATATCCAATTTTCTGGATGGATCCTGTTTCCCCTTTTGGTGGTCACTGGGAGGCTTTCTCTATTTAGGTATTTTTATTACCCCGGTATTTGGTCAGCTATATACAGCTAATGATATTCATTTATTAGAGAAAATAAGGTAGGGAATGTTGGGAAGATCTCCCGATATCCTGGCTAGGAAGAATAGGATGAATATTCTCCCTCGCCTATTATACCCCATGAGAATGCTTCCTTTGATGTTGCCGAGACAGATGCTGCATAAGCTTTATGGTTGACTTGGTTCTTTTATTTGGAATCATAGACGGCCCCTTATTAAATTAGATAAGTTACAGCTCCACAAGTAAGGGGAGGTCTAGACTTCCTGGATTTTAGGAAGTACCAATTGAGTTCCCTGTTATCATATGTGGCTGTATGGGTCCCTTGTGATCCACAATCAATTGGGCTGGATATCGAGGCTTCCCAAGCAAAATGCCCCCTCATCAATTTAATACTTATGGATGAGAGTTATTATGGATCATTGTAAAAACCCAATTGTACTAAACACAATCAAAGCTTGGAGAATGATGTGACTGGGTGAGAGTAATTTACAAAAACCTCCCCTTTTACTCCTATTGTGGAAACGTTGAGATTTCAGCCAAGCTTGACATACGCTGAATTTAAAATTTGGGAGTCCAGAGGCATCTCCTGTTTGGGAGATCTGTTTGATGAGGTGGCCATGATGTCCTGCGAACAGATGCGTTAGATGTTTGGGTTTCCTAGCAAGGACCTTAATCAATATTTTTAAGTACAAGACTTCATACAAAAAAATTCACATTGATGACTAATCCTTACAAATCAGATATAGAAAGGAGAGTGCTTCAGCCGATGGGTGTACCCTCGGTCAGTACTCTCTATCATTCACTAGGTAATAAGATATTGAAGGACACGGAATGGCTGTATAAAAACTGAACTCAAGAATTAAGACCATAAGACCCTAAGACATAGGAGTGGAAGTAAGGCCATTCAGCCGATTGAGTCCACTCCGCCATTTAATCATGGCTGATGGACATTTCAACTCCACTTACCCGCATTCTCCCCATAGCCCTTAATTCTTTGTGACATCAAGAATTTATCAATCTCTGCCTTGAAGCCATTTAGCGTCCCGGCCTCCACTGCACTCCACGGCAATGAATTCCACAGGCCCACCACTCTCTGGCTGAAGAAATGCCTCCGCATTTCTGTTCTGAATTGACCCCCTCTAATTCTAAGGCTTTGCCTACGGGTCCTAGTCTCCTTGCCTAACGGAAACAATTTCCTAGCGTCCACCCTTTCCAAGCCATGTATTATCTTGTAAGTTTCTATTAGACCTCCTCTTAACCTTCTAAACTCCAATGAGTACAATCCCAGGATCCTCAGCCTTTCCTCATATGTTAGACCTACCATTCCAGGGATTATCCGTATGAATCTCCGTTGGACATGCTCCAGTGCCAGTATGTCCCTCCTGAGTTGTGGGCCTAAAACTGGACACAATACTCGAAATGGGGCCTAACCAGAGCTTTATAAAGTCTCAGTAGCACATCGCTGCTTTTATATTCCAACCCTCTTGAGATAAATGACAACATTGCATTCGCTTTCTTAATCATGGATTCAACCTGCATGTTTACCTTTAGAGAATCCTCAACTAGCACTCCCAGATCCCTTTGTACTTTGGCTTTATGAATTTTCTCACCATTTAGAAAGTAGTCCATGCTTGTATTCTTTTTTCCTAAGTGCAAGACCTCACATTTGCTCACATTGAACTTCATCAGCCATTTCCTGGACCACTCTCCCAAACTGTCTAGATCCTTCTGCAGCCTCCCCACTTCCTCAGTACTACCTGCCTGTCCACCCATCTTTATATCATCGGCAAACTTCACTAGAATGCCCCCAGTGCCTTCATCCAGATCATTAATATATAACGTGAACAGCTGTGGGCCCAACACTGAACCCTGTGGGACACCGCTTGTCACCGGCTGCCATTCCGAAAAAGAACCTCTTATCCCAACTCTCTGCCTTCCGTCAGACAGCCAATCCTCAATCCATGCCAGTAGCTCACCTCGAACACCATGGGCCCTCACCTTACTCAGCAGCCTCCCATGTGGCACCTCATCGAAGGCCTTTTGGAAGTCTAGATAGACCACATCCACTGGGTTTCCCTGGTCTAACCTACTTGTCACCTCTTTAAAGAATTCTAACAGGTTTGTCAGGCACGACCTCCCCTTACTAAATCCATGTTGACATGTTCTAATCCGACCCTGCTCTTCCAAGAATTTAGAAACCTCATCCTTAACAATGGATTCTAGAATTTTACCAACAACCGAGGTTAGGCTAATTGGCCTATAATTTTCCATCTTTTGTCTTGTTCCTTTCTTGAACAATGGGGTTACAACAGCAGACTTCCAATCATCCAGGATGGAAACAGACCCTTCAGTCCAACCAGCCCATGCTGACCAGATATCCCAACCCAATCTCGTCCCACCTGCCAGTACCCGGCCCATATTCCTCCAAACCCTTCCTATTCATATACCCATCCAAATGCCTCTTAAATGTTGCAATTGTACCAGCCTCCACCACATCCTCTGGTAGCTCATTCCATCCATGTACCACCCTCTGCGTGAAAAAGTTGCCCCTTAGATCTCTTTATATCTTTCCCCTCTCACCCTAAACCGATGCCTCTCGTTCTGGACTCCCCGACCCCAGGGAAAAGACTTTGCCTATTTATCCTATCCATGCCCCTCATAATATTGTAAACCTCTATAAGGTCACCCCTCAGCCTCCGACGCTCCAGGGAAAACAGCCCCAGCCTGTTCAGCCTCTCCCTGTAGCTCAGATCCTCCAATCCTGGCAACACTCTTGTAAATCTTTTCTGAACCCTTCCAAGTTTCACAACATCTTTCCGATAGGAAGGAGACCAGAATTGCATGCAATATTCCAACAGTGGCCTAACCAATTTCCTGAATAGTCGCAACATGACGTCCCAACACCTGTACTCAATACTCTGACCAATAAAGGAAAGCATACCAAACGCCTTCTTCACTATCCTATCTGCCTGTGACTCCACTTTCAAGGAGCTATGAACGTGCACTCCAAGGTCTTTTTGTTCAGCAACACTCCCTAGGACCTTACCATTAAGTGTATAAGTCCTGCTAAGATTTGCTTTCCCAAAATGGGCAGCACCTCACATTTATCTGAATTAAACTCCATCTGCCACTCCTCAGCCCATTGGCCCATCTGGTCAAGATCCTGTTTTAGTCTGAGGTAACTGTTCACCACACCTCCAATTTTGGTGTCATCTGCAAACTTACTAACTGTACCCCTTATACTCGCATCCAAATCATTTATGTAAATGACAAAAAGTAGAGGGCCCAGCACCGATCTTTGTGGCACTCCACTGGTCACAGGCCTCCAGTCTGAAAAACAACCATCCACCACTCCCCTCTGTCTTCTACCTTTGAGTCAGTTCTGTATCCAAGTGGCTAGTTCTCCTTGTATTCCATGAGATCTAACCTTGCTAATCAAGGTTCCTTGGGGAACCTTGTCGACCGTCTTACTAAAGTCCATATTGATCACATCTACTGCTCTGCCCTCATCAATCATCTTTGTTACTTCTTCAAAAAACTCAATCAAGTTTGTGAGACATGATTTCCCATGCACAAAGCCATGTTGACTATCCCAAATCATTCCTTGCCTTTCCAAATACATGTACATCCTGTCCCTCAGGATTCCCCCCAACAACTTGTCCACCACTGAACTCAGGCTCACCGGTCCATAGTTCTCTGGCTTGTCTTTACTGGCCTTCTTAAACAGTGGCACCACGTTTACCAACCTCCAGTCTTCCGGCACCTCACCTGTGACTATTGATGATACAAATATCTCAGCAAGAGGCCCAGAAATCACTTCTCTAGCTTCCCACAGAGTTCTCGGGTACACCTGATCAGGTCCTGGGGATTTATCCACCTTTAACCATTTCAAGACATCCAGCACTTCCTCTGTAATCTGGACATTTTGCAAGATGTCACCATCTATTTCCCTACAGTCTTTATCTTCCATATCCTTTTCCACAGTAAATACTGATGCAAAATATTCATTTAGTATCTCCCCCATTTTCTGTGGCTCCACACAAAGGCCACCTTGCTGATCTTTGAGGGGCCCTATTCTCTCCCTAGTTACCCTTTTGTGCTTAATATATTTGTAAAAACCCTTTGGATTCTCCTTAATTCTATTTGCCAATGCTATCTCATGTCCCCTTTTTGCCCTCCTGATTTCCATCTTAAGTATACTCATACTTCCTTTATACTCTTCTAAGGATTCACTCGATCTATCCTGTCTATACATGACATATGCTTACTTCTTTTTCTTAACCAAACCCTCTATTTCTTTAGTCATCCAGCATTCCCTATACCTACTAGCCTTCCCTTTCACCTTGACAGGAATATACTTTCTCTGGATTCGTGTTATCTAATTTCTGAAGGCTTCCCATTTTCCAGCCATCCCTTTACCTGCGAACATCTGCCTCCAATCAGCTTTTGAAAGTTCTTGCCTAATACAGTCAAAATTGGCCTTTCTCCAATTTAGAATTTCAACTTTTAGATCTGGTCTACCCTTTTCCAACACTATTTTAAAACAAATAGAATTATGGTCGCTGGCCCCAAAGTGCTCCCCGACTGACACCTCAGTCACCTGCCCTGCCTGATTTCCCAACAGTAGGTCAAGTTTTGCACTTTCTCTAGTTGGTACATCCACATACTGAATCAGAAAATTGTCTTGTATGCACTTAAGATATTCCTCTCTATCTAAACCTTTAACACTATGGCAGTCCCAGTCGATGTTTGGAAAGTTAAAATCCCCTACCATAACTACCCTATTATTCTTACAGATAGCTGAGATCTCCTTACAAGTTTGTTTCTCAATTTCCCTCTGACTCTTGGAGGGACTATAATACAACCCCAATAAGGTGATCATCCCTTTCTTATTTCTCAGTTCCACCCAAATAACTTCCCTGGATGTATTTCCGGGAATATCCTCTCTCAGTATAGCTGTAATGCTATCCCTTATCAAAAATGCCACTCCCCCTCCTCTCTTGCCTCCCTTTCTTTCCTTTCTGTAGCATTTGTATCCTGGAACATTAAGCTGCCAGTCCTGCCCATCCCTGAGCCATGTTTCTGTAAATGCTATGATATCCCAGTCCCATGTTCCTAACCATGCCCTGAGTTCATCTGCCTTCCCTGTTAGGCCCTTTGCATTGAAAGTCAGGGGATTGTCAGAGACCAGGCAACTGCTCAGCCCCTGACAAGGAAGATTCCGTGGGTGTCAGCAAGTAGGGACTGCATCCACCAGCACAGGGAGGAGCAGGAGCAGCAGATGGGCCTGTGGGACTCAATGGTCCCCCATTGTCCAGAAGGAGCAGCACAGCAAGTTGTGCGATCATCTCTCTGCCTCCAAGGACAGGTTGGTGGCTGCTCTGGAGACCCAGGTTCAGCCTCCACAGGGTCACTCACATCTTCATTCCAGCTCCCCAGCCATTGGTCCTTAGGCTGGAAGCCGTGGTGACAGGTGGATGGGGAACCTGGAGTAGACTCCAGACACCTCATCCTCACCAAGAGACAGGGCAGCACCATAAGGTCAGAGGAGGATCTGCACACAACGTCCTCAGGAGTCTCGGCTCAGGACACTCCAGCTGGGCCCCCCCACCTCCACTCTACTGGCCCCCAACCAACCCTTGGAAGTTCATGCTGAAGAAGGTTCATTTGCTCCTCCAAGAAGACCATGGCATGGCTAGGTCTGACCAGACGGAAGCGCCCCTGGTTTTACACGACCAAAGGGGCTGCACTGTTGACCAGGGTCCCTCCACCCCAAGAGGGGGAGTATACTAGACATAGTGGGAGGGTGAAGATACTTCTGTGGAGTGAACGACAATGCACCATTTATGATTTTACACTTTTTTATCCTGGTGTCCTGGCACTGCTGTCACCTTACATCTTTTTTGTCCTTTTGTGAAGACCCAATGTTAATGTTCCATCATGAGACATCATTTCATGGCCACAGGTGATATTTCTTGGATGGATACCTGTATTAACAGCTTGCTACATTGTGTGGAAGCAAGAGGGGCAAGGTGTGGCTATGTGTGGCTGTAACATTTGGCCCTTACCATACAACATCTCTGATTTTTCCTGGTTTTTCTGTCCAAAGGTGCTAGCATGAATGAGTTGGTTAACAATGTGTGGGGCAGAGAGGTGCCCAGCAAACAGGAGAGTAAGGCATTAGATTGGCCTGGGATTAAGTGTATCCTGTATTGTGTAATGTTCAATCCTTTCTCACAGCATTGGATCATGCTTACCCTCTCCTTTCTGATGGGAGGAGTCACTTTCCAACCCACTTAGAGCATAGCCATAGCCATTTTCTTCTCCTTTGTGCACATTTAATTTTGAGCATGGTGGAAGGTGGCAGTGAGCGTTCCACCATCAGTTGGAGCCTCCAAATATTCAAATCCCTTTCCCAGGTGCCCTTGCAGTAAACCTCAAGGTTTTCCCACCTCCCTAGGTGCCCACCCAAACCATCTATATGAGCTACCTGCCCCAGCCATTCCACAACACCTAGTCTATGAGGTGATCCTGCCACTGAATCCCTCAGATGTTCATGATCTTAGAGGAAACCACCAACCACATGACCCCTCCCATCTATGTTCTACCATATGCCCCACTTGGGTATACTATTGCCTCTCCTCTTCAGAATTATCATCCCCCACCCCCTTTCCACAACCTGCAGCCCCAGTCTTGAAGAATAACTTGTCAAGTGTCCTTCCTGTGGCAGTGACCCTCACTGACCCTGTGACTCCCTTCTCCTCTTGGATGAGTACGTGTGGATTGACGTAGCCCAGCCTCTTGAGTGACCTAACCAGACAGCCACAGATGAGAATTGCCCAGACTCCTGACTGAAGCTTGTACAGCTTTGTGACTGCATAGGCTCTACCCTCCGAGACTGCCCAATATGGAGCCATAGGGCTAACCATGCACACTGTATGTTTCATCAATACTTCTTTTAAATGATTTGTTTTCAAACACAGTAAGACTCTCCCCTCCTGTGCACTCTATAGAATACCAAAAATATTGTCAGGGTGGTTTACTCTGAAGCAGGGTCACTTACATTGAAATGTTAACTGTTTTCTCTCCAGAGGTGCTACCAGAGCTGTAGAGTTTCTCCCACCATTTGTGTTTTTGTTCCAAATTAACAGTATTGTCTGAATGCACAATAGGATTTTAAAGATGCCATAGATGCAAGGGATGCTAGTTAAATCCAGGATATCCACTGAATGGCAAGATCTTCTAGGAAAGGTGCATTGTAAACTGGGGCTAGAATCAGGAATCAGGGATGCCAGAAGGGAAAATTAGGGGGTTAGTTTGTTGAGAAATCTGGTAAGGCCTCCTGGGCAAAGCAAAAGGTGATGTGACTCAGGCTTAGACACAAAAGTAGCATCAATTTTCAATGGATCTCTAGGTCTGTATTGTATTAGTGTGACACTACACCTTCCACTTTAAATTTATTCCAATTTATGTGTTGACTTTCTTTGCTATCTTGTAAGTCAATTGTGAAAACTTCCCTTTTTTAACAAACTAAAAATGGGCAATAAAAGTGCTCTTGCCAACCTGAGAGTAATTTTTTTTGCAACTGGCATCTTTTGACTTTGGTGTCAGATACACTGGAATGGAGTGAATATAATTTTTAGTGAACTTCCTTGTGAATAAAAACATTAGAACAGTGAGATGTACCTTGCCTCCATCATTCTGCAGAAGTAGGTTTAGGCTAAAAAAAAGGACCATTCAATATCGATAGCTATTCTAATCAATGTGATGCTTGATAAACAGAATCAAATGTGAATAGGAGACTATCTGACACTACTGCTTGCTGTAAACTTTCTTTGGCAGTTGAGGGTGCTCATGTACTTTTCCTCACTGACATGATGCCATGTATTGACACAAGGGCTGAACAATTTAATATGGATCTACATCACATATACACTCAATTTTTGAATGAATAGCAATGTCTTCTTATTTTGTTAATGTTTCAAGATCTACTTTTCACTTTCCTCTGTCTTGACTTTAAAAAAATTGTTCACTTGAAGCTAGTTTTACAAATACAGCAATTTGAGTTAGCCACCCCAATATAGGAGGGGAAATCATTGTTCTTACTTCCCCTTCCTAAGGGTTGGTATGGTGTAGTAGTTTTCAATCAGGTTGGAGAGCATTTAGTTATTTAATTTAGGGATTTAATAATGGAACTTTAATTTTAGCTGTGCACAATCTTTTAGCTATAGGTTTTGGTTGTACTTACCTTCCTTGGAATTTTACTTTAATAAAGGGGAAAGGTTCTTCTTATCTATGCCTCTCATAACTTTGTATACCTCAATCAGGTACCGTCTCTCTGTTCCAAGGAAACCAACACCAGTCTATCTAGTCTTTACATAGCAGAGATGCTCCATCCCAGACAACATCCTGATGAACCTCCTCTGCACGCTCACTCATGCAAATCACTTCTTACTTCAAAGAATTACCCTGGCAAAACTCAGGCATAAACAGCATCATGTCAGGTTTTCAACAGGCCAGCATTTTCATGACTTTAAAACACCCTCCCTCTCAAATTACACCCAAACACACCCCATAATTGGCAAATAAAATTTTGCTGTTTTGTTGGACAATAATCACTCCTTCGGTCTCCTTTTTTGACAGTTCTCCATATTTCAGCCAGTTTCACAGTGTACTGTATAGTTATGGGGAACAGGCCTTTAATTTAAAAGGTCTTTGCATTGTTCTCCCTTTATGTTCTCACTCCTGCTGTATATTGAATTGCTACACCAGCAACAAGTTTTCTTTGCTTGACCCAAGACCCTAAGGCAGAATTTAATCACACCCTGTTGAGTGGGAATGCTGCAGAAGAGCACTGAAGATTGAATGGGGGCACAGATTAGCATCCATTACAGTCTCACTCTTTTCATACCCTAGAAAGTCTGCAAGACATAATTGTCGCCAATTTTCATATATCACCATTTATGTGCATTTACAGGTTACAAATTGAGTACAAACTCAACAACCATAGTTTAAGTCAATGGCTAAATCTGATAGAAGGGTCTTGTGGCGCAGTGGCAGAGTCATACAGTCATTGGGATGTCCAGCACAGAAACAGACCCTTCAGTCCTACTCATCCATGCCAACCAGATATCCTAAATTAATCTAATCCAATATGTCAGCATTTGGCACATATCCCTCTAAACCCTTCCTATTCATATGCCCATCCAGGTGCCTTTTAAATGTTGTAATTGTCCCAGTCTCCACCACATCCTCTGGCAGCTTTTTCCATACACACACCACCCTTTCCATGAAAAAGTTGCCCCTTAGGTCTCTTTTATATCTTTCCCTCTCACCCTAAACCTTTGCCCTCTAGTTCTGAGCTCCCACACCCCAGGGAAAAGACCTTGTCTATATACCCTATCCATGCCACTCATGATTTTATAAAGCTCTATAAGGCCACCCCTCAGCCTCCGACGCTCCAGGGAAAACAGCCCCAGCCTAGTCAGCCTCTCCCTACAGTTCAAATCCTCCAATCCTGGCAACATCCTTGTAAATCTTTTCTGAACCCTTTCAAGTTTCACAACATCTTTCCTTTGGGAGGGTGACCAGAATTGCACTCAATATTCCAACAGTGGCCTAACCAACATCCTGTACAGCCGCAACATGACCTCCCAACTCCTGTACTTAATACTCTGACCAATAAAGGAAAGCATAACTTTTTCACTATCCTAATTACCTGAGAATCCATTTTCAAGGAACTGTGAATCTGCACTCCAAGGTCTCTTTGATCAGTATCACTCCCCAGAACCGTACCATTAAGTCCTGCTAAGATTTGCCATTCCAAAATGCAGCACCTCACATTTATGAAATGAAACTCCATCTGCCACTCCTCAGCCCATTAGCCCATCTGATCAAGATCTTGTTGTACTCTGAGGTAACCTTCTTCGCTGTCCACTATATCTCCAATTTTGGTGCCATCTGCAGACTTACTAACTTTACCTCCTATGTTCACATCCAAATCATTTATATAAATGACGAAAACCAGTGGACGCAGCACTGATCCTTGTGGCACTCCACTGGTCTCTGGCCTTCAATCTGAAAAACAACCCTCCACTACTACCCTCTGTCTTCTACCTTTGAGCCAGTTCTGTATCCAAATGGCTAGTTCTCCCTGTATTCCATGAAATTTAACCTTGCTAATCAGTCCACCAAGAGGAACCTTGTCGAATGCCTTTCAGACGTCCACTCTGCCCTCACCAATCCTCTTTATTACTTCTTAAAAAAATTCATTCAAGTTAGTGAGACATGATTTCCCAAGTGCAAAGCCATGTTGACTATCCGGATTCAGTCCTTGCCTTTCCAAATACACGTACTTCCTGTCCCTCAGGATTCTCTCTAACAACTTGCCCACCACCAATGTCAGGCTCACCGTTCAACATTCCCTGACTTTTCCTTACCACATTTCATGAATAGTGGCAACACATTAGCCAACCTCCAGACTTCCAGCACCTCACCTGTGACTGTCAATGATGCAAATATCTCAACAAAGGACCCAATAATCACTTCCCTAGCTTCCCACAGAGTTATAGGGTACACGTGATTAGGTCCTAGGGATTTATCCATACAATCTAAGACATCTTAATATGGACATTTTCAAGATGTCACCATTTACTTCCCCACATACTGTATCTTCCATGTCCTTCCCCACAGTAAATACTGATGCAAAATACTTGTTTAGTATCTCCCCACATCTCCTGCAGTTCCATACACGGGCTGCCTTGCTGATCTTTGAGTGGTCTTATTCTCTTCGTAGTTACCCGTTTGTCCTTAATGTATTTATAAAATCCCTCTAAATTCTCCTTAAAGATCAGCTGTTACAGCCACAATATTTTCCCATCCTCCATCTTGGATTACCCAGACCCTAACTCTGGGTCCTGAAATCAAGTCCCATCTGCTCCAGAGGTGTGTCATGGCATGTATGAACAGGTTTACTAAAATATATCCAAGTATCAGGAGATTCCCAGTTAATGCCAAATACCTAACTACTGTACAATTAAGTATAAATAAAAGACAAATAATACTCCTTCAGCATCTTGACTTAAATGATTTCAGGCATGAGATTGGCACTGTCCCTCATCAGGCAAAGGTATACTTTGCTTCAAAATATCACAACCTAACCATGTAATTACCAAATTAAATCAAAATACTGCAGAAGCTGGAAACCTGAAATAATAAAGAAAGTGCTGCAGAAACTCAGCAGGTCTAGTGCCATCTATGAAGAGAGGAACAGAGTTAATGTTTCACGTTTGATTGTTTTTCAAACACATGGATGTAATTACCAGTGACTGTATTTTAATGTCAAGATTCAGAAAGCCATAGTTTTCTTAACAATTCAAATAAATAATCACATATATAAAAAGAAATAAATAGATATTTGAATATTTAGAAGTTTGATGATATGGAGATTAAGAACATCGCATCATACAATATTAAAGGGAACATCAGTACATGAATAGAGGGACAATTAGGGAGAGAATAGGAGTAAGTAGATTACTTAGGACTGGCAGAATGTTTATAAAATTGCTTGTGCCGTTAATTTGCTCTATGTTAAATTGGTTAGAGAGGACTGGAGTCACAGTCTCAAGCAATATAAAGATAGAATTAGGATAGATATCCGAATAGACTGTTAGACTAGTTCTGATCACTCAAAAAATTGGAAAAGAAATTTTTACAATTTTATTTCCTCTGAATGATTTGGAGTTTCATCCTCTGTGAAGTTAAATTATTTCTGGATGTGGTGAAAGTACATGTATGACAAGGTTTCACTTTTGCATGGATGGGTTGAATGGACGAGGAGACTGATTCCTCACCATCTTTTTCCATACAGTCCTAGAATTTATTGTAACACAACAAGCTGAGTATAAACTCAAAGAGCCACGGTGGAAATTGGATAATTTTTTCATGGAGCTATTCAAATGTGATGAACGAACAACTGGAAGGTTTTTGCCAGTAATCATTGGACTGCCTGGCTCAACAGAGAGACAAAGGTTTAGCTCAAAATGTAGGGACCCATATGATAGCCTTGAAGTTTCAGCAATGGGCAGGTTTCTTGGTGCTAGCCAAGAATTGCCCACGTTCTGGGGACAAAAGTGTTGAGACTGAACTGGATGGTGGGGCTGCTGCTGGGAAGATTGCTGCTTTAAATTCCCTTGCCTTCTGATGATGTACAGACCCTACCATGCTATCTAAGTTGTGCATTACCCCTTTCAGGAGAATCCCAGTCTTCATGTTGTTGAGAAAATGCACAACAAAAGTTTTCAGATCAGAATGTGTCAAAGAGTGTTACCTCCACTGAATGTCAGCATGTGTTGAGGCTCCTGAAGTTAAAGTAATTATTTCAGCAGGCATCTGACACAATTTATAATCGATACAATCTGAACGTTTTGATATATTTGCTCTTTAGCAAAACAGATTATGAAATTTGACATGTATATGAGGATTACAATACCTTGAAGAATGCCATCAACAGATGATTGCAACGCAGCTGTTCAAACAGCTGCCAGGAGAATTGTTTTTCACATTTCTCACCTTTTTAAAATATGATGCTGGTGTAGAGCGAAGCACTATGTGTATTGGATAATGTTATCTGGCAAGTATATCTAGGGAGTAAAACTCAATATGTTGAATTACCATTGCATTGTTCGACATAGATGTATGTCAAAGGCAAATCTCTGTGACATTTTCTTCATAATTTCATAATACAGCTACCAACTAAGTTATACAGTAGTATTTGAATGAATGTACATACAGGTGTGGTTCTCATTTGAATATATTAAGTTCTTCAAAATGTGTATTGAGCAATATTGGCACATAAAAATACTTTTTCTCTTTATTCTTTTATGGGATGTACATGATTCTGGCAAAGTTAACATTTGTTGCCATTGCTAATTGTCCTTGAACTGAATAACTAAGAATAGGACCCCTCAAAGATCAGCGGGGCGGCCGTTGATTGGAGCCACAGGAGATGGGGCAGATACTAAACGAGTATTTTGCATCAGTATTTACTGTGGAAAATGACATGGAAGATATAGAATACAGGGAAATAGATGGTGACATCTTGTAAAATGCCCATATTACAGAGGAGGAAGTGCTGGATGTCTTGAAACGCATTAAAGTGGATAAATCCCCAGGACCTGATCAGGTGTGCCCTAGAATTCTGTGGGAAGTGAGGAAAGTGATTGCTGGGCCCCTTGCTGAGCTATTTGCATTATCGATAGTCACAGGTGAGGAGCCAGAAGACTGGAGGTTGCCTAATGTAGTGCCACTATTTAAGAAAGGTGGTAAGGACAAGCCAGGGATCTTTAGGCCAGTGAGCCTGACGTCAGTGGTGGGCAAGTTGTTGGAGGGAATCCTGAGGGAGAGGAATCACATGTTCTTGGAAAGGCAAGAACTGATTAAGGATAGTCAACATGGCTTTGTGCGTGGGAAATCATGTCTCACAAACTTGATTGAGTTTTTTGAAGAAGTAACAAAGAGGATTGATGAGGGCAGACTTGTAGATGTGATCTACATGGACTTCAGTAAAGCATTTAACAAGGTTCCCCATGGGAGACTGGTTAGCAAGATTAGATGTCATGGGATACAGAAATTAAGATACAAAAATGGCTGAAAGGTAGAAGACAGAGGGTGGTGGTGAAGGGTTGTTTTTCAGATTGGAGGCCTGTGACCAGTGGAGTGCCACAAGGATCAGTGCTGGGTTCACTACTTTTCATCATTTATATAAATGATTTGGATGTGAGCATAAGAAGTATAGTTAATAAGTTTGCAGATGACACCAAAATTGGAGCTGTAGTGGACAGCGAAGAAGATTACTTCAGATTACAACAGGATCTTATTCAGATGAGCCAATGGGCTGAGAAGTGGCAGATGGAGTTTAATTTAGATAAATGCGAGGTGCTGCATTTTGGGAAAGCAATTCTTAGCAGGACTTATATACTTAATGGTAAGGTCCTAGGGAGCATTGCTGAACAAAGAGAAATTGGAGTGCAGGTTCATAGCTCCTTGAAAGTAGAGTCACAGGTAGATAGGATAGTGAAGAAGGCATTTGGTATGCTTTCCATTATTGGTCAGAGTAATGAGTACAGGAATTGGGGGGTCATGTTGCACTGTACAGAACATTGGTTAGGCCACTTTTGGAACGTTGCGTGCAATCTTAGTCTCCTTCCTTTTGAAGGATATTGTGAAAGTTGAAAGGGTTCAGAAAACATTTACCAGGATGTTGCCAGGGTTGGAGGATTTGAGCTATAGGGAGGTTGAATAGGCTAGGGCTGTTTTCCCTAGAGCGTCGGTGGCTGGGAGGGTGACCTTTTTGAGATTTATAAAATCATGAGGGGCATGGATAGGATAAATAGACAAAATCTTTTCCCTGGGGTGGGGGAGTCCAGATCTAGAGGGTGT
Source organism: Chiloscyllium punctatum (assembly GCF_047496795.1). NCBI lineage: Eukaryota > Metazoa > Chordata > Chondrichthyes > Orectolobiformes > Hemiscylliidae > Chiloscyllium > Chiloscyllium punctatum. The sequence continues at coordinate 44,089,350 of NC_092740.1, read as the reverse complement.
AAGTTTAGGGTGAGAGGGGAAAGAAATAAAAGAGACCTAAGGGGCAACTTGTTCACGCAGAGGGTGGTATGTGTATGAAACGAGCTGCCAGAGGATGTGGTGGAGGCTAGTACAATTGCAACATTTAAAAGGCATCTAGATGGGTATATGAATAGGAAGGGTTTGGAGGGATATAGGCTGGGTGCTGGCAGATCGGACTAGATTGGGTTACAATATCTGGTCGGCATGGATCAGTTGGACCGAAGGGTCTGTTTCCATGCTGCACGTCTCTATGCCTCTATGACTCTATAAATAGCTAGGCCTTAGTACAGATTGATAAGTATTTGACGCTATTAACTTTTTATTTGAAGCTCTTTGGAAGTTGAAAGTTTGAGGTTTAAGTTTTTATATTCTGATATGCTTGTCTAGTCATGAATTGTATGTCTTGGTGTCCTGGCCAATGTATGTCTCTTAGACAACATCTGAAAAGAAATGACTCTGCTCATTTTTGCATTACTATTTACAAAAACTTTCAAATTATCTAATTTTTGTTGACTTTAAAATTACAAAATTACTGCTGGTTGTAAAGCACTTTAAGACACAGAGAAACTATTCCAGTTAATCTATACTGCCAATTCTCTGTTGGTTATTTGCAATTTGCACCATGTGGGCATTCACAACATTTCTAACATTTACTTGACGTGCAGTCACATAATTTCCCATATATAATAACTATCCAGACTGGTGATGTCTGCTGGTTACAGAAATACATTTAAAGGTCCACATCAAGAGTTTTGGAGCAGACCATGTCAAAAGATCTCTCTGTTTATCTTCTGTTGTCATGTACATGTTCACAGGGTGGAGTTATAAATATCCTGATGTCCTTAGGACACACATGATGTGCAGACGGAATCATTTGCATGCTGAAATTACAACTTAACTGTAACCTATAAATTACTTAATAATCTGAAAAAGGAACATAAATTTATGCTGGAACAAAGCACAAAAGTGGATTGAAGTGCACAACTCCAGCCGAAGAATTAGTACAAGCACAAGGAGTGGCCCCTTTATGTGCTATTGTTTGTGCAGAATTATTTGAATGTAGAATTCTCTCACGAATTCATATTGAAGCAGGGGCCATAAATTCTTTCCAATAGGGGTTTTAAGTTTATTGAGAAAAGATGTTAAAAAGTATTGCAACAGGGGAGAAGGTGAAACAAGAGTAATCTACCAACACATTTTGTGATCGATGGAGTTAATTGTATAAATGGTGACATAATTGAAATAAGGAATAAATTAAGAGTGGCGTTTACTACATTGTCGTATCCTCCAAATCACTCGAGCACTTTGTTTATGAGCAACATCTTATCCTCATCCAAACCCATCTAGGGAACAGTCTATTGGCCCAGACCTGTACATGGTGGTGGTACAGAGGGGTGAGATTGCTCTGCTTGCCAGCCTACGATATTGTATATGCCTGGGTGGCACCTCGACAGGGAGCATATCTGGTCTGCATGGACGAGTTGAAGTAAAGGTTCTCTTTCCATGCGTATCTTATGGCTCTGTGATATAGTATTTTCAGGTACATTAAAAACTAGCTGAAATATTTTTTCTTTATTCTTTTCTTGAGATCTGGGCATCGATGGCAATGCCAGCACTTGTTGCCATCCTTGATTGCCCTTGAAATTAATGGCTTGCAAATTAATGGCAGATATCCTTCCCCAAAGCACATTAGTGAAACAGACAGGTTTTTTTCAACAAATAAAAACTGAAAGAACTCCGGATGCTGTAAATCAGAAACAAAAACAGAAATTGGTGGAAAAGGTCAGCAGATCTGGCAGCATCTGTGGAGAGAAATCAGAGTTAACATTTTAGGTCTGGTGATCCTTCCTCAGAACTGATGGTAGCTTGGAAAATGTTGGTTTATACGCAGAAGATAGGGTAAGGTGAGGGGGTAAGAAGTAAACAATACTTGGGGATAGACCCCAAAGAGAGAGAACAGTTGGACAGACAAAGGAGTGGATACCAATCTGGCTAGAAGTGTGAATAGCTGTTAATGGAGACTGTTAGTGGCTAACAATAGGTTGTGTGTGATAGCAGACTATATTATAACAAGGCCTGGTATGTGGGTTGGGGACTAGGACATAGGAGAGATCAAGCCCTAAAGTTATCAAATTCAATATTGAGTCCAGAAGGCTGCAGGGTCTCCAAGCAGAAAATGAGGTGTTGTTCTTCCAGCTTATGCTGAGCTTCACTGGAGCACAGTTGCAAGCCTGAGTCAGGGATATTGGCCAGGGAACAGGGCGGTGTGTTAAAGTGGAACTGGAAGCTCAGGGTCATTCACCCTCTAGCCAGGTCATTATCCACTCCTTTGTCTGTCCAACTGTTCTTCTCTCTTTGAGCTCTATTCCCCCTTATTGTTTACTCCCTCTCCCCACCCTACCTTCTGCATATAAACCAACATTTTCCTAGCTTCTCCTGAAGACAGGTCACAGGTCTGAAACGTTAACTGATTTCTCTTCATAGATGCTACCAGACCTGCTGAGCTTCTCCAGCAATTTGTTTTTTTAAAACAAATGATGTTCGATCGTTACTATTACTGAGACCAGATTATATTAACTGAATTAAAATTCAACCAGGTACCATTTGAACCTATGTCCAGCAGCATTAGTCTGAGCCTCTGGATTACTTTCCAATGACATTACCAAGATGCCATCATCTCCCCAAGAATATATTCAGAGTAACATTACGACTTAATTATTCAATTTCCATTTGAGAGAAATGAACTTTCAGGGCTGCTGGATTGGGAGTGGGATTGCAACACCAGGTTATAGCCCAACAGGTATATTTGGAAGCACTAATATAACCAACCACCTGATGAAGGAGCAGCACTCCGAAAGCTAGTGCTTCCAATTAAACCTGTTGGACTATAACCTGGTGTTGTGTGATTTTTAACTTTGTACACCCCAGTCCACCAGCATCTACAAATCATGTCTACCAAAATGCTGCAATGTACTTGATGAACCTTAATAATCACATTATAAGGTTAAAAATCACACAACACCAGGTTATAGTCCAACAGGTTTAATTGGAAGCACACTAGCTTTCAGAGCGACGCTCCTTCATCAGGTGGTCGTGGAGGGCTCAATCCTAACACAGAATTATAGCAAGAATTTACAGTGTGATGTAATTGAAATTATACATTGAAAAATTGATTGTCTGTTAAGCCTTTCATCTGTTGGAATACAGTGACAGTTTCACTTCTTTCATGTGTAAATGACAAAACCTTTTTTTGAAAAAGGTTGCATTCTTGCATTAGCTGTTAACAATGGTGAATCAATCTAAACATCATGGCATAGACAGAGAACACAGGGGGCCAACACCTTCAACATATTGTCTAGCTATCATCATTGTTAACAGCTACCCCGAGAATGCAACCTTTTTTTAAAAAAAGGTTTTGTGATTTACACATGAAAGAAGTGAAACTATCACTGTATTCTAACAGATGAAAGGCTCAACAGACAATCAATTGTTCAATGTATAATTTCAGTTACATCACACTGTAAATTCTTGCTATAATTCTGTTAGGATTGAGCCCTCCACGACCACCTGATGAAGGAGCGTCGCTCCGAAAGCTAGTGTGTTTCCAATTAAACCTGTTGGACTATAACCTGGTGTTGTGTGATTTTTAACTTTGTACACCCCAGTCCAACACCGGCATCTCCAAATTATAAGGTTGTTTGTTTTGTTGCGGCTGTGATGCCCGAAGGAAGGTGAATGCTTTGAAATTTATTTTTGAATCCTTCCCGCCAGGTGACGCCAGTCTTCCCACACCCCTAAGGTGCGGCCATGGGGAATGCCCGGTAGTCGGCGCTAAGACCCACCGGAGGATGGCACATTCCCGACGGTTGAAGTGGTTTTTGAATGTGTCACGTGAGGAGCTCCGCTCACATGACTGTCCGCGCGGCTTCTTAAAGCGGAGCTCGAGTAGGTGTTGCCCAGTCAGGCAGGGGATGGCGGCGTCGAGGAGTGTGTGTGTATCACCACCACCACCACCACCACAACAACAGGGGCTCCGGCTTCTCCTCTCCGGGCTCCTGTTCCTCCTACTCCTCGGGCGCGGCACAGCGCTCTCGCCTGACGAAGAGGACTCGCCGTTCGGCTCCCTCTGGCCCTTACCCCAGAACGTCCACATTGAGTCCGAGCTTTACCGGCTGAGCCCCGCGACTTTCCAGATCGTCCACTCGCCCTGGTCCACCGCTTCGGTCGGCTGCTCCATTCTGGACAACGCCTTCCGCCGGTATTTCTACTACATCTTCGGCAGCTCCGCCGAGAGGAATCAGCTGGCCGGCAGCGATGTCGAGGAGTTGACTCAGCTGCAGGTCACTATCACTGGCAGTGACCCCCAGTGTAACCAACATCCCAGCGTCACTTCTGTCGAAACCTGTGAGTATTGTTCCGCCCCCTCCCCTGTCCTCCTGAGGGGGGGGGGGAATGGGGTAGAGGTGACACCCGGAAATGGTGCCTACCGATCTGCTTGGCGCCGTATAAATGCAACTTTTAAAATTCTCCCTTCCTTCTTTCCCCCCCCCCCCCCCCCAAAAAAACTTTCACGGAATATGGGTGTCCCTGGCAAAGCCAATGTTTGTTGCCCATTCTTAGTTCTGACTCTCCCTAAGCCACTTCAAGGGGCACTTAACTGTCAGCTCTAGGTCGGAGGTCACAACAGATTTCCTTCCCTTAACGAATTTTGACTTCTGTGGGAGTTTGAGTTGTTCCTGAAACGAACTTTTACAGTCTGTCCAGGTCAATCAATTGAGTTAAGGCAATGTTCCCAAAGTATGCAGAAGTAAAGATGCATGTATTGTTGCAACTTTTAAAATACACTTGAACAGAGGATATGACTCAAGTGCAGGCAAATGAGATGACTGACTTGGCATAAATAAGTTAAACCCAAAGGTGTTTCCATACTTTTGATTCTGGCTCTAACTTGCAGTAAAAGATAAAGCCATTACAGTCCATTGGGCTAGTCTCATTAGAGAGTGACTTGTGATGGCTTAGTCTAAGGTTCCCATGCCTTGGGTGAGGGAAGAAGTTGTGAAAGATGGTCCTTGTGGTAACTCTAGCCACCGTGGGAATCAAACCCATGTTTGCATCATTCTGCATGGTAAACCTGTCTACTGAGCTAATCACCCATTTCCAACTTTTTTGAAAACTTGATCACAAATCTGGAGATGTTGTGACATTGCTATGTTACCACTGTTTTCCATGGAAGGCCTTTCAAGGCAGGATGTCTTGCAGTATTAAAGCCAGTTATCATAAGTATTTTGTAGGGGGGGGGAGGAACTGCAATGAATCTGCAAAGCAAGCTCTCAAGACCAGATAATGTACCACTTTTTTTCTTACCAGGGTCATTGCTTAGAGTGGGACTAAAAGAATGAAACTGAACTAAAAGCAATAAGTTACTGAGCATGTACTGATAATGGCCAATGAAAGAAAAAAGTACATAAAACCATAGAAAATAGGAGCAGGAATAAACAACTTGGCCACTTGAGACTGTTCTGTCAGTCAATATGACTTGTGGCTGATCACTCAACTCTATGCTGTTCTTGCTTTCTACCTGTACCCTATGATCCCTTTAACCCTGAACTGTAGCTATTTAAAGGTTTTGACCTCAACTGCTTTTGGTGGCAGAGAATTCTAAAGACTCAACACCGTCTTGATGAAATTTCTCCTCTGTCCTAAATGACCTACCTTGCAACCTTGGACTGTGACTTGTGATTCTGGGCTCTCGTTATTGGGAATACCCTTATCATTCTCTAGAACCAAATTCTTTTAAAACTCTGACAAATGTAGTCCTAACCAATCAATTCCCATTGATCAGTCGTGCCATGTCAGGAATTGAGGTGACCTGTAGTTAGAACATCTTCCTTCAGATAAAATTGCACATCACTTTAGATGTGATCTCATCAAGTGACTAGACACTTGCCACAAGAGATCTCTGTCCATGTACCCTCCTTTAGCAATGAAAGCTAATACCATTGTCTGCCTACTGCATCTCCTTACTTTAAAAGAACACTGTCTTGATTCACCTCTTCCCTTTGCTGGTTTGTTGGCATCCAGGTAATTTGCCCTTAACTGGTTTTCAGTTATATAACTGACATTTAGCCACACTATGCTTCAACTGCCATCCATTTCCCCATTCACCCATCTTGTTCAAATCACACTGAAGCTACTCTGCATCCTCTGCACAGTTCACTGTCCCACCCAATGCAGTCATCTGCAAACTTGGTGATATTAAACTAGTTATCTATATTTATGGGGTCCAAATGCTGATCTGTGATCAGACTGCCACTCAAATGACACACTTAATACTTTGTTTCCTGACCTCCAGCCAGTTTTCAGTACACCACCCCAATCCCCATGTTTTTGATTTTTATTTTTCCATCCATGTCTCTAATATAGGACTTTGTGGAAAGCCTTCTGAAACTCCAAGTAACAACATCTGGTTTCCCCCTCATCAACTCTACTAGTTTCTAATAAATTCTAGTAGATGTCCCTTTTGTAAATCATGCTGACTGTGACTAAACAGTCACTTTTCTATGCTCTACTATTGAATTGTTTGTAATGCACTCTAGTATTTTCACTGACTACTAATGTCAGGCTAAGATGCTTATTGCTGTTTTCTCCCTTTTTTAATACTGGGGTTACATTGGCTAACAACAATCTGAGCTGTTTCAGAGCCTACATAGAATTTGGAAGATGACCAGCAATGTATCTGACATTTTGAATAGCATCTTGTGTGGAATCTTGGGAAAAGAACTAAAACAAAAGTTTAAAGTGAGGGAATGTGCAAAGGAGAGAGATGATAGTCATAGTGATAGCTGCCTAGGGCATACTGTCAGGGTAAGTGATAGAAGCAGATATGATTGCAAAGTTTTAGAGTCACTTGGACTGACATGAACAGACAGTGAATAGAGGCATATCTATCATGTGCAGGTAGATGGGATTAGTTTGAGTAGCATAATCTTGGCAAGACAAAGGCTGAAGGGCCTATTCTTGTGCTGTGCTGTACTGTTCTACATAAATGTTTGACATGATCATCTTGTGTTCCCAATTTGATAGCTGTCTCCTGCCTAATACCATTGTAGTTTTCTTTTGATTCTGAGAATAAAGGTGCTGAATCTCACTTGCCACCTTTCTTTTAATGAAGAATTTGATCTCATGGTCACTTTCTTCCTTAATGAGCTTCTACAGCTAGACTACCAATTATTCTTGTCTCGTTACACAAACCTTAAGCTAGAATGCCCTGTCCTCTAGTTGTTCCTCATACTTGTTCAGACTTCATAAACTCTTCAAGAATTATTCCAATCTATATACAAATTAAAGATGCCCTTAATTACACCTGTCTTTTTGCTTGCTTTTCTAATTTCTTGAGTGCTTTTTCCTGACATTAACTGTATAGTTTGAGTCTATATTCAACCCTCTGTTTTCCCCAATGGTGTTTCTTAACTGTGTACCTGTACAAATATTTAAAGCTGCATCTGCTAAGACACAGCACTGTCCTTTGCAGATAGTCAGAACATATATGCGTACTTGTTTCATCTCCAAATTAGAGCCATTTTCTGGTTCATTTCTCATGACATGCTTTGGCCAATCAGTGAACTTGTCTGATTTTAAAATTTGAACAAAGTTTGGCACTAAGCTGCCAGTCATCAACAATTAGTGGATTTTCTATGGGGATACCTTAAGACCATCTGTCAACCAGTCAGCAATATAAATGTTTTCTCTCTTTACTGAATTTCATTCCTGGTGATCATTTGTTGTCAGATAGGCTGCAGAAATGATTACAGGATATCTAGGGGATCATATTGGGAAAAGGCTTAGACCACTTAACTAACAAAGTAGACATAAGGAATTGTCTATATCATGAATGACCCATGTCTTGACCATTTGGCTTCCATGTAACTTTCTACAATTCTTCTCCTTGGCTAGCCAGCTTTATCTTCCTGCAATTATTAAACCATGGATGAATTGAGCCGATTACTTTATCTAGATTTACTGACTTTAAAAATGGAATGCATTTTAGGCCTTATTTGGTACTCCATGTGGAAAAACTGTGGCCTTGTTCAAAGTTGCTCTGTATTCTGACAGATCCCACTTCTAAATGTAACTAGAGAACCCTCTCATCTAGAATTTGATTATCCAAACAAGATTGCAAGGTCCTGATTGATTTAAATGAAATACTCTGTCCTTCAGATAATTGAGGTTCTTCTGAGAATTTGGCTCTATTACTATAGACAAAACTGACTATGTCACATGAAATATGATATATGCAACTAATTATCTCCCTTCACAACCAATGCAATGTTGTACTACAAGAATGTGGCAGATAACTTCCATGTGCCACACTCTAGCAGTAATTTGATTAATATTCAGTTGGGAATTTAAAGAATAAAGTTGGCCAAGCTACCATGGATCATTCTGCTACTGTTGTTCAAACCAGTATAGTTGAACCTTGCCTACATCTACTGAATAGGCAGGTCTGCTTTTTTTAATTAGGAGAGAGTGAGGACTGGAGATCTGAGCTGAAAAGTGTGTTGCTGGAAAAGCGCAGCAGGTCAGGCAGCATCCAAGGAGCAGGAGAAGGGCTTATGCCCAAAATGTCAATTCTCCTGCTCCTTGGATGCTGCCTGACCTGCTGCGCTTTTCCAGCAACACACTTTTCAGCTCCGATCTGCTTTTTAATGTCTGAACTGAACAGTGACACTGCCAATGTGGCACTCCTTCAGTATGACAGTGTCTGTTTGGACTTTGTACTTGAGTCCAGCATGAGGTTTGAATCTGGAACCTTGACTCTACAATTATTCAGTTATTAACTGAACTGCAGTTAACTAGCAAACATTTTAGAATTGCCCAAGAGTATGGTAATTTGGTATTTTGTCAATTAATTATTAATCTGTAACTTTATCAGAATCTGAGGATTTTTGTCTGTCTACTTTAATTTTCTCCTTTTTTAGATGAGATTGTCGTTACTCAACCAGTAGCTGTCCTGAAATCTGAAAATGTGTGGGGTGCACTGCGGGGTGAGTGTTAGCAAGAGAGCTTATCTTTCTATGCACTAGTGGTTTTGTATTTCAAATAATTGTAGAATACAGAAGAGGTCCTTTAGCCCACTGAGTCTGCACTAAGAAAAACTTCTTGATCACTTTCCAGCACTTGGTCCATAGTCTTGAATGTTAACATTTCAAGTGCTCTTTTCCTTAAAGATAGAGACTACTCTCTAGTGAATGCATTCCAGGTTTCTATTACCCTCTTGAATTTGTATACTCAAATCCTCCTAACCTCTTGCCTTTCACCTCTAAAAGCATATCCCCTTGTATTGATGACTCAAATAAGGAGTGTTTTATATCTATCCTGCCCATACCCTCCATCACCATCTCAATAGGTCACTTTTTTTCCTGAAAAAGAACAATCTGAGCAGTTTAACTAGGAGAGCTCAATCTCCAGTAACATCCTGGTGAATTTCTTCTACTTTACCTCCAGTACAATCAATCTTGCTATATTGAGCAGAACTGCTGACAGTAGTCAAAGTCCTGAAGAAAGATTACACCTAAAACATTGACTTCTCCACCTGATTGCTGCCTAGCTTGCTGTATTCTTCCAGCCTCCTACTTGTCTACCTATACTCCAGCTATGCTTGTATAGCTCCGATGTGACTTTCCAACAGACATTCATGAAGTGCTCTCGTCTTGTTACTAATTCTGAACACTACTCCTTTTATTTCCCAGTGTAAAGCTTCATCTGATCTTCTACCAATCTATCTATATCCTCCTGTAACAAGACTTTTATCAATTAACTTTTATCAGCTAATCTTATAATATGCAAACTTATTCTTTCACCCTGTGATGCTTTCTGGATCATTTTTATAAAGCAAAAGGAACCCAGCACCCACCCATGGTATGCTGCTGGACACCAGTCTTCTGCCACTGCTTTGTTTCTTACACTAAGCCAGTTTTGGATTGTGGTTTTTTACTTTATCATTTTCCCACATTGGCCTTTTTAAAAAGTCTTTACTGAATTTTAATTAACTGCACTGTCTTGTAGACACCTGGTCACCTCCTTGCAAAGCTGTCCAAGTTTGACTTACCTCTGAAAAAGCCATGTTGGCCATATTTGGTCATTCCCCTCCAAGTGGAGACTGATTCTTTCCTTCAGAATTTTCTCCAATAGATTGACTCTGGTTTATCTCCATTGCCCTTGTTGAAAATTGGAGGTGCCACAGGTAGTGTGGCTCCCTTTTTTGGTCAGAAAGGAATTTAAAATTTGGGTCAGCCATCTAACTTCCTACCTTATCTCTTGCAGCATCCTGGGATTCAAATCATTCCACACCTGGGATTTCTTGGCTCCTAAGCCTGTCAAAACCACTTCCCTCTATCAATGCTCAGGAACCTCAGTCCCTCTTGCCAAATGTCATTCAGCTCTGTAGTTTTGTTATCATGGTCCTTAATGGTCATGATTCTTTCCTACTGTTTAAACACTTTATACATTGGTATAATGCATATTATGTTTAATTCTTCTTTCCCCTTTTGTTGGGAAAGACAATGTACTTTTGAATTTAAATGAAGCTTAATCAGTCACAAGTACTTTCCCACTAGGAGACACCCTTAATTTAAGGTTGGTCCTAAACTAAACCGGAAAGACCAGTGGTCTGTTGCTGAGCAAGAATGGGGAATACTAGAGGTGATTTGGCCTCTTATTAATAGTATTCTCCAAATGAAAACAAGTGAGAGCTTTTAACACTGACATTCTCAATGTTTGCTAATCATCCAGTACACTTGGATGCTCAATGAATCTGCCCCCACCATATACAGGCAGTCCATTCAGACACTAACAAGCTACTCTTGGGGAAGGGAGGGAATGTTTACACCAATTTTTCTTGCAAATCATTTTGGATCTGTGTGCCCCTAATTGATGCTTTTTCAAGCAGCTGTTACTCTAGCCCCTTTGTGACTTTGGAAACTTCTCAGATCTCCTTAACCCCCTTTGCTCTCTAGGGAGAGTAGTCTCCATTCCTTCTATCCATTGTCAACTGTAATGCCTGGGGGTTTTAAATTGAGGTGAACTGATCTGCATGGTTAACTAATACTTATTGTTTCTGCTGACATAATCCAACATTTTAAATTACTTAATGAGAAGTAAAAAACACTGCTTGGCAAATGATTGACTTTTTTTGTGGGATAGCTAAATGGTTAACTTTTAAATTTTAGAATTTAAGTCATGTATATTCATGAGTACTTAAACAATTTGTTTCAGGACTGGAGACCTTCAGCCAATTGGTGTATGAAGATCAATATGATACTGTAAGCTATTTTAGGAATTTTTGGCTTTGCAAAAACTAGATTTCCATGGCACTCATCAAATGTGTTAAATTTGTCTGATATAAGAGTTTATACTTCTGACATAAATCTTTTTTTTTAAGAAATCTAAATACAAACTTAATCCAATCAGTTAGCATAAATTGTTTCAACTCACTGCTAAACAAGTATTTATGTACCAACTGTAAAATTGCAATATTGTTTTTGTACAAGTGTCTATCAATAACCCTATATTGTAATTCCCTACTTTACTGAACTTGCTGATTCATCATTGAGATTACTTTTCAATTTAAATTGCTTCTAATAAATGGAGACAATTTAAAGTGGTCATCTCTATTTGTTATACCAGAACAATATACATTCCTCAGATCTGTCATTTAAACAAAGATTAATACCAAACTTAGTAAAATGAGTAAGCTTCTGGTGCAGGCAGCTGTAACTTAACATTAAGTTTGTGTGCTGCTATGCAGATGTTTGAAGGACCTAATCTTAAATCCTGTGCAACAAAACTAAAATTCAAGGGTATATTTGAAAAGCCACAAAGCTGAATGCTTAAGTGAACAAACAAGATTTCATCTAATGTGGGCTGTGGTAAGTTGGTGAAATGAAATTCTCCAACCTGAAGTTTGTTTTTAAACAAAGTTTGAATGGAGTAAAAAAAACTAAGAATCAGCAAGAGGCTTTTTATGCATAATCTCATTACAGAATATCACTTCACCTTTTTATATGCAGTTTGCTATTTTTATCAGGTAGCAGAAAGAAACTTTATGGTGACTGAGTTTTATGTCATGAACTGATATCTAGTGATAACTTGTTCCTTCACAGCCTATTTCTTGCCCAGCATTCCAACATCTCAGGTTATGCTCCATAAATAACCACTTGCATCTACCTTCAGAGTTTGGCATCACATATACCAACCTCACCATCTATAATTCACCTATAATTTAATTCAGACTCTGACTTTGTTCACTTGAAGTGCTGCTGCAACCACTTGTCTCTGGGGCCCTTAGCTTGTTGTTATAGTTGTTCACTTTTCATCTTTGCTTACAAATGCCTTGGCTTTGAACTTTGCTGCCAGAGTTAGACTTGCAGCTACCTATACTTCTGTCTTTAATGCAGATAAAGCCTGACTGGTTTTTAGTGATCAAAGGGGTGGCTATGTTGTTTTTGCAGCACTTAAGCAAATTGCCATTTTTCTTGGTCAAAGGAAATAAGTTGGGGCGTGTATCACTAGTCACTGCATGCATTTCAATGGAAAAGCAATAATGGCCATGTCATGATCATGACCTTGATCATAGTGGTCTCTGAAGTAAGATCTGTCCCAGACAACCTTGGCATCTGTAATCTATCATAAAGGCAATCCAGGATCCTTGAGGCTGCATTGAGCAGGCTGATTTTGTCTCCTTGCTGTTAACAAGAAACACAACATAGTATGTAATACTACCTTTCCTCTCATGGAATGAGGTTTCAGGAGATCCCACTGTCTTTACAAGATCTGATTTGTGCTACACTATCAGAATAACATCCTTGTGTCCAATATCTATGAAAATTCCATGATGCTGCTTTGTCAGTCTTCTATGATTAATTGTATCAAGAAATGAATTCTGCCTGCTTACATTAACTAGGACACATTCTACTTGTATTTCCCTACCCTAATTCATTTGGATTTATGGCCAGTGTACAACACTGTAGTTAGACTGCATTTGTACAGTGAATAGTTTTTGGGCCCCTTCAGTTAACTATACTGCTTTTGGAGGCTGTCCAGAGAAGAATGGCTGAGGCCATTTGAGTTTTATTATGGGAGTGGTTGAGTAAGCTGGCTCTGTATTTCTCCTAAAAGAATAGGAGCCTTCAAATATGGTGGGGATGGGGGAAACCTTGAGCAGATAGATCTGGGGAAAGTATGGGTCAAGGAGTTCCTCTTTTTTTTTCCCTGCATTAAGAAACTCCTTGGGTCATAAATATATGGAATCCTTAATCAGTAAGTCTTTACTGAATCTGATAAAGTATATTCAAGGCTGAGATATTTTAATGATTTTAAGAGAATTGTTATGGGGTGGGTGCAGAAACAGCAGGAAAGTGGAGTTGATGATTTCATATCTACTAATACCTTTTGAACCTACACCCTCATTCAATGGGTCAAATGACCTACATCTTCTAATTTACCCAACTAAAGATCCCCTTGGGTGCCTAGAACATATAAGGTCTATAGTCTTGCTCATTTTCAGATGAGTGAGGTGTTTTTACTACAGACCAGGGATACCATCAGAACTATTTTTAGGTAGCTGGATGGCCTCCTGTATCCACTAAGCTCTAGTTACCTTTTAACTCAACTGTATCAAGACTGTTGATAATGTTGTAGTCGCAGCTTTGCAAGGACAGCTGGTGTTCATCAGATGTATGGTGCTTTAATCTAATCTCCATACTACATTGAGTCTATACCATAACATCAACAAATAATCTCTGGTTTTGGTACTGAGTGATCATCAGTGCTACCTCCGTTAGAGGCTTGTGTAAAATACCCTAGAAGCTACCATGATAACTTTAATAATTCTTAGCTTCCTGTTACACGAAGATTCGCATGCTTTTTCAAGGATAGCTGCTAAGATGATACCTATATCTGTAACTATGATTGATGTCTCAAGGCTCAACCTGAAAATAAGAGTAGGGTTCTTCTTATACCCCACAAGCAGACAAAATCCACTCAGAAGCCAAAGCCACTTTCCCTTACATCCCCCACTTTTCCCCCACCCTTGGTATTGTGGTAGCCCACCAACACACTAAAATAGCAGCTAATGAACTTAAAATGTCCAATACAGGTAACAAGCAAAACAAACATAATTTACAAAATACTTTTTAAGAACTGTAACAAATACTACATTGGACAAATGGGGGGGAAACTAGTCAACAGGGCACATGAACATCAACTAGCCACCAAAAGACATGAGCTGAAAATGTGTTGCTGGAAAAGCACAACAGCTCAGGCAGCATCCAAGGAGCAGGAGAATCAACGTTTCAGGCATGAGCCCTTTTTCAGGATCTCCAGCATCTGCAGTCCTCACTTTCTCTTACCAAAAGACATGACCCACTAGCACTGGTATCCTTACAGATGAGGAAGGACGCCACTTTGGTTTCAATACATCCATCCTCTGACAAGCCAAGCAGAGACATCTAAGAGAATTCCTAGAAGCATAATATTCCAACTGGAATGCTATCAATAAATGCACCAATTTGGATCCCATCTGTCATTCTGAGAAAAGAACATGAAATGACATCACCACCAATCCAAGGAAACCTAAACACCTAAATAGAAAGTGGGCCATAACACCTGTGCTTCACTGGAGGCTCACTGATATTACCTAGTATAGTGATGAAATGTCCAAAAATGAGCCTTCCAGCTCACCGAACAACCTTGCATTCACAATGCTGCTTTTTGTAAGTAGTAACAGCTTTTGAGATTGAAAAGAACCAAGAATCTTTCAAGTTATGGTGGTTGCCTGATTAAAAGCTTCTGATTAAGCTGCAATGATGAAATCAGCAGAATTAGCAAAAGGAACACACCCACCCCACCCTTGTTCAGGTGTGATAATCTGATTATGGACAGTGCTCTGTAAAAGGAACTATTCACTACTTTGAATGTATTCTCATTGAGGTGGACGTGCTGGTGTTGGACTCTGGTGGATGAAGCAAAGAATCTCATGACACCAGGTTTTAAGCCTTTTAGACTGTAACCTGCTGTTGTGATTTTTAGCCTTATTGAGGGAGTTGGGGCTTCTTCAACTGAAAACTCTGTACTAATTTTTCCACTTATTCAAAATACCTTTGTGCTCTTTCAGCCTCTCATTAATAAAACTCAGATTTTGGATTCTCCAAGATTTGCTCATAGAGGAATTTTACTTGATACATCACGGCACTATTTACCTCTTAAAGTAATCCTTGAAACCTTGGTGAGTACCTCTAGTGAATGTTAGTAAACTCCTCCTCCATGCATTTTATAATTTTGTAATTCTAAAACTGGGATATTATATTTAAAGCTAAGGGAGAAAGAACTTTGAATCTGAAATGGAAATCAGAAATAGGCAATATGCCTGGTAATTTCCTTTTTTTTTGAAGGTGAGATAATTGATGGGTTTGTCTAGCTCTAGTTTCTGACCTGTTGAAATTCTTCAGTGCCAATTTTGCTTTTGAAAACCACATCAGAGTTCTACAAGCATAGAATAGCACTGGAAAAACAAATCACAAATTACCCTTCCTACAATGCAAGTAATCTCTCTAGTTTACTCCATGAACCCTTATGATTTTAAGAATATAAGAAATAGATGCAAGAGTAGACCAGTAGGTGCTTCAAGTCTGGTCTGCTATTCAACATGGCTGATCTGCCCAAGACCACAACTCCTCTTTTATGTCAGTTTAGTGAAGCAACCAGCTCCCAGATATTTCTAAAATCTATCTCCTCAAGTACGTTCAGGGAGAGATTTCAAACATCTCCTCTAAATCTCCACTGCTGAAGAAAAATAGCCCTTTGTCTCCCATTCTATCCATGTGTTTGTAATCCCACTTCACCAGAACACCATGGATCTAAAGCTTTTGATGACTGAATGCTTTGTTTCTTAGAACAAATGTTTAAAGGTATAGCATTAGATAAAGCTGCTTGCACTTTTTCTAAAGGACTTGCAGCTACACGCCAAAGAGTCGGCATCAATGCTATAATTTGGAGAATACCTTTTAAAAGAAAACAAGCCAGCTATTAAAATTCTAGCTTTAACTTTATGCTCAATTGTGAAATAAGATTTGTTGTTTTTCTTTTAGTGATTTAAGTGGTTCCATGACTAGTCTGATGTTGGCCATCTCTGTCTCAGCCATATCTTTTATTAAATATTACCTCCTTTATAGCTTTCTGTGCTAATGTTAATATCCATTTGATTAGAATAAGCAATAAAGTGGCTAAAGTTAACTGTTGTAGGTTTTAGAAGCTCTACCTCATAGTTCTGTGCTTTTCACTTATTTCAGGAGGCTATGTCATTCAATAAGTTTAATGTTTTCCATTGGCATATTGTGGATGATCCATCATTCCCTTATCAAAGTATCAGCTTCCCTGAGCTGAGTGCACAGGTTAGTAAAGGCATTTTTACAATTTTTTTAAAAATTACTACTTTAAATACAGCTTTGTGATTGCAAAGTAACTTTTATACAGTTCAATGTATATGATGTGCGAAAAAGATTATATTTCCTACATAACTGACAACCTTTTTATACTGACCAGCTTGGTTCTCAACATGGTATCAAGCAACCTAAACTTTGGCTCAGTGCAAATTGTATATACTTATGATTCCACAATTGATGCAACAGTTCTGCTCCTATTGACTTTGTTAATTTTCAATATCAGACGAACCTGTAAAGTTACCTTGCTATTTCCTAATGGGGAAAACATTTTAGAACTGATTCTGCTATGTTGTAGAAGTCTGTAGTTACCAGAGCAAAGTAAAGTGAAATTCTGTTCAAACATTAATCTGCACCTTTTTTTTTTGCCTTGTAATTACTTTTATTCTGTATATTTTAAATTTATATCATATTTGATAAATTGTGTTGGAAAGCCACCTCTGTAGAAGTATTCAAATCCACCTCATTTGACTTGCCATGGAGTGCTACACTGGGTGATAAGCATTAAAGCCCAGTAACCTTTTGTGTATGTAACAGCTTTCTTGAATTGTAATCAGTTGAATAAGGAATAGACATTCGTTCTGCTGCTTCATTTAAGCCACCACCATAGCTTGAGATGGATGAAGTATAATTATTGCATTCAGTTCTGGGGACCAGCCTTTTCTAGTTTAGTGACGAAAGTGATACCTTACACCACTTCTTCTGTCTGTGGACTTTTATCTTTATCTTTATATATTTTCATCTAACCCATTGTTGGACAACTGTTCTGCAATTTGACAAACAGAATAGTGACTTTGTTTGTTTAGTAAGAATAGAACCTGTTGTTGTGAGCTTAGTGTATGGGGTGATGTGTGAATCTGAAGGAAGGCATGGGTTCAGGTTTGGTAAAATGAAGGATGGATGTTCTAACTTAAGTAATCGTCAGCAAACAGTGGAGCAAGTTTTCTTGGTGTCAAGATTCATCTGCTGTTTGGATTTTTTTTTGTAGTTAAAGGGCAGTTTATTGACTATGGCAAGAAGCTAGAAATTATTTCTGTCAAACCAGCTTGCTTTTCCACAACTGCATCATCCTGGATAGCAAAGGCTAATTGTACGTAATGCAGTCTATCCAAATTTGGCAATAATGGTTAAACCAGTTATGCATGCAATAAAGTACGTCTCTTGAATTCATTTGAATGTGGGAAAACATCACCCTCTGCCCATTGGATACAGGATGCAATGTAGGTCAAGCACACAAAAAATTCTCATCCTCCATGTTGCAAGCTGCTTCATAGTCTTGCCCTTCTTTCTAGCTTCCTAATATATTCCAGTCCGATCATGAAGCAAATTTGAAGTCCCTAGTTTTGCATTGGTTCCCTTGGCTGTTCTTTAGAATCTATAACTTTGTTTTGCCTCATTCTTTTGGTGGTGTTTCTATTGAAATATCTGAATTCTGTTTCTTATTTGCAATGAATACTTGCCATTAACCTCCATTTAAGAAAAAATATCTTTGTCCTTGCTCTGTAGTCCATCATCTTTCCATTTCTCAGAAGTAGAATCTGACTCCATATCCACCAGACATGTTGGTTTTATTAATACTGTTCAGTAGAATATTTGCTTTGCTAAGTGCAGTGTTTTGAAGGGGATGTTTAAGTACATAAAGTAGGCCATCTGGCCCCTCAAGTCTGCTCTGCCATTCAATAAGATCATGGATGATCTTTTTGTGGATTTAGATCCACATACCCACCTATTTACCATAACCCTTAATTCCTTTACTATTCAAAAGTCTATCTTTGCCTTAAACATTTGAGGCAGCCTCAACTGCTTCATTGGATAGGAAATTCCACAGATTCACAACCCTTTGGGTAAAGCTCATCCTCGACTTTCATCCTAGATCTGACACCCCTCATTTTGAGGCTCTGCCCCCGAATTTTAGTTTCATCTGCCAGACAAGATTTCCCCCAACGCATTCTGTTAAATTTCAATGAATATAGTCCCAGTCTATCAAATTTTTTTTTTCTCACTTTTTACCTTTCTTTAAAAGTCTGAATGAAATATATCAAAACTCTAGTTGGTATTCTTGTTCAGCTACAAGTTTTTTTTCTGATGTTTAGTACTGACCCACTGTTCTTGGCCCCCTCCCTTTATATTTTGTAGGGTGCGTACCATCCAGTCACACACATTTATACATTGGCAGATGTGAAAATGGTTATCGAGTATGCTCGTGAGAGAGGGATTCGGGTCATCCCAGAGTTTGACACACCTGGGCACACACAGTCTTGGAGAGGTGAGTGAATTATCACCTAACTAAACAATTTTGCCTCTTTTTGTAATTTTATTTGTTTAGAAAAATGCCTTTGTCAACTATGCAGTTCAGGATGTTAGTAAACATATTAGTCCGTTGTAGTTCATCCTGATTTTTGGAACTTTAGGCAACACAGCCTGTTTGTACTGAGATGCATTTGTAATCCGTTTTCAGAATCTGGAGATTTTCCTAACTTTATTTGCAGAAACTTGAACTATCCTTCATCTAAAACAAAACTGGGAATTGGTTTATCAGAATATTTTGGATATTTTGTAGTGAAAGGAAAATTAATTTTAGACAGGTATATTTGTGTCAAATAAAACCTATCCAAAGGTCAACCACCCCTAGCCAGGGGGAGGGATGCAGCTGAGCTTAGCAACCTACGTCCTTCAGTGCTCGGGGTCAGAGTTTTTTTTTGAGAACTATTCTTGCATTGCATTCCAGTTCTAAAGCCAGGTACAGAGAGGGTGAAGAGACTTAGTTGTCTGAGAATTATTATTAGAATACAATGTATATGGTAAATCATTGCTCTCTTGGGAGTGATAATGGGTGAAGAAGAAAAGGTGCACATAAGGTTCCAGATTAGAACACTTCAATTTCCAAATTTTGGTCCCACGGTTTTGGAAAAAAAGTCACTGTACAAAAGTGTCCTCAGCTTTTTGTTTTTAAAATGTTTATCAGCATATTAACTTTCAAAAAAAAAAGGAAAATTTTAAGTTGAAAGCTCACTGCTATGTAAAAACTGTGTAGGTTAAAGCCTACATAATGGATCGTGAAGTGACACAGTAAAATATTGCCCTTTCACTTCATCCTCCCCCCCCCGGGCCCCCACACACGCCCCTGTTGGAGATGTTTAATCCCATGTGCCATAATCAACTTTCGCTACATACATTTGTCTGAACAATGTTACAGAAAAGGAGGAAAGGGGCTAATTTTGTACTTAGAACATTTGAGGCAAAGTGGCACTGCCATCCTTTACATGTAGACATGCTGGCCTAACCTAAATCTTTTAGGAGAAAGTGAGGACTGGAGATCAGAGCTGAAAAATGTTGCTGGAAAAGCACAGCAAGTCAGGCAGCATCCAAGGAGCAGGAGAATCGATGTTTCGGGCATAAGCCCTTCTTCAGGAATCTTTTTGTTTGATACTCTTAGAACAGTATTTAAAGAATCAGGAGTAGGTAATTCAGCCTCTTGAGCCTGTTTTGCCATTTAATAAGACCAAGTCTGATCTGTCATCTAAATCTATATACTGAATAGCCTTGAATATCTGAATGAGACAGGTGGGGGGAGTATTTTGTTTGTTTATGGTCAGATCAGTTATCCAAAGGAAGCCATACTGAGCATAACTCTGTAAACATGCATTTTTACATAATTTTTATTTTATTCAATTGATTAAAATGTGTACAAACACTGGATATTGCTTAAAAATTCATGATATTTTACAAATGAAATCACTTTTTGTGTAAATAAAATTAATTGACGTGGAGGTTGGTTTTTTGAAGAAAATATCTAGTTGCTGTTGCTTGAGGGGCTTGTGTTTCTTTGCTCCACTGCTTCATGTACACTTCAAATGAGGCATCTATTAAATGTATGCTATTGGTGTCAGTTTTATCAATCTTGGATGAATATATCTTTAGATGCAACATTATGCATCTCAGCAGGTAGAAGAGTCAAAATAATTATATCTAACATGAAGTAATTTTTAACACTACCTTAAAATTAGTTACGACTTAGTAAATACAGATATTTTTGGCAATTCTGCCTGATTGCAATCGTTGCACCAGTGACCATAACACTTCTTTTGATGTAATCTTTTTACAGGACCTTGATCTTGTTTGAATAATCCAAAATTCAGATAATTGATGTTTGGATAGCTGAGGTTCTGTATCTACCTATGGCTCACATCGTTTAACCCTTTTTTTTTTGCTTAAAAATGTTTCTATTGAAGATTTAAAACTAACAACTGATCTAGCACTGGCTGCCCTGTGTGTAGAAGTGCTTCCTAACTTCCCTCCTGAACGGTCTAGCCCTACATTTTAGACTATACCCCTTAGTTCTAAAGCCTCCAGTCGGAGGCAGTAGTTTCTTTGTCTACCCTGTCTTTTTCTGTTATAATTTTGAAGAGTTTGATCAGATCAATCCTTAACCTTCTAAATTTTAAAGAAGACCACATTCTATAATCTGTCCTCATAATTTATTTGGACTTCAGGGGTTAAGGTCATCGTATTTGTAAACCTACATTTTACTCCCTCCAAGGCTCCTTTTTAAAGTGAGGTACCCAGATCTGCTCTCAGTATGCCAAATGGGGCCCAACCAGTGTTTTATAAAATTGCAACATAACTTCTGCATCCTTTTCATGGCGTCCTCTAGATATAAAGGCCATCATTCCAGTAACTTTCTTGATGATTTTCTGCATCTGTTTATGGCATTTTAAGATCTATACACCTGAACTCCCAAGTGTCTTTGGACATCTACCATATGTAATGTAATACCATCATAAAGGTAGATTGGGATACTTTGCTCCAAAATGGATAACCACTCGCTTGTAATGAACTCCATTTGCTGTTGTTTTGCCCATTGACTTGGTTTATCAATGTTCCTTTCTAATTTCGTACGATTATCTTCGTGCACTCTCTCTCTTGCGCTCTGCCTGACTGTGTCAACAGCACATTGGGATTAAATGATAATTCTATGCCATTCTCCAAGTAATTTAATAATGCAAATAATTGAAGTCCTAACGTGGGTGCTTGTAGGACACTCATGGACATATCATGCCAGTTTGGTTACCTATTTATTATTCGTACTTTGTCATCTGCCACTCAACCAATTTCCCAGCCCTGTCAGTAATTTGTCCTCCGTTCCCTCAATTTAAAGGCCATGTTGGGAAACAAAGAACAAAAAAAAAATCTGCTGTCTTTATATAAGTAGTTTTTTTTTCAGTTAAGAATATAGTTGCATAATTTTGAAACGAATAGTTGTGCTTTCTTTGCAGTAATATAAACTTCCTCTTCCTTATTGTCTAGGCATAAAAAACCTGCTTACTCCATGTTATAATGGTGAGAAGTTTTCTGGAACATTTGGACCGATAAATCCTTCGTTAAATACAACCTATGAATTTTTGAATCAACTCTTTAAAGAGATCAGCTTGGTGTTTCCAGATGCTTATGTTCACTTGGGAGGTGATGAAGTCAATTTTGCATGTTGGTATGTCAACTTTTCTCTCTCTCTCTCTCTCTCATTGTTTCCCTGAAACTTATGCCTTTTTGTTTGTAATCATTATCTCAATTATTAAATCTCGTTTAGTAATTAGGAAGGCCGAATCTGTTAATGAAAAATGAGAAAGTGCACAGCAGTTTTCTTTTCAATAGTGCTCCAGTCCAGATATTTGTGCCAACTTCACAGTTAAAACAAAATCGAGTCACCATGAAATCAACTATAGAATCAATATCTCGATGTTGACTTGGAGGAAGTTCTGAGTAAAGTGATGGCACGGAATACATTTTTTAATCTAGAATTTATCTGCTTGAATAGCTTAGTGGCAATACCGCAAAGGGTGTTTCTGCCAAGTTTCAAGGTATTGAAGAAACCAGCAAATTTTGTTGCAGCTGTATCTGTCTGCTAATCACAGGTAAAATCTTGCTATAACTCCCTTCTGAAGCTGTATAAGAATTTGATTAGGCACATTTTGGGTTTTGTGTAAATCTGATCACAACACTATCTGATAGATGTGAAAGCTTTGTAGAGGGTGCAAAAGAGGTTTACCAGGATGTTGCCTGGATTGGAGCATTGGACAATCTTGGATTTTTCTGAGAGTATGAGAGGTTGATGGACCAGCTGATAGAAGTATCTAAAACTGAGAGCCTTGGATAGGGTGGGTAGTTGGGAGTCATTTCCCTAGGATGGAAATATCCGATGCGAGGGAGCATATCTTTAAGGTAAGTGGGGGAAATGTTTGAGATGTGAGGAAAGTTATTTTTTATACAGAGTGATAGGTGCCTAGAATTTCCTGTCGTGGGAGATGATGGAGATGGATGCAATAACAATGTTTAAAAAGCAATTAAACAGATTCTGGATCATGTGCAGGCAGATTGATTGATTAGTTTAGAATGGCATTGTGGTTGGCACAAATGTGGGGTGACAGGCCTTTTCAATGATCTATATAAGCCTGTTCCCCACAGTAAAGACATTATATGCAAATATGGCATATTTATTACCCCTCTAAACAGGATGTTTTTCAGCCCAGTACTAAACACTGATTAGATGGTGTGGGCTACTAGCAGGTACAAAATTAAAAAGCTGGAACTAAATGGTTGAGGAGTCCTCTCCGTCTAGTGGCAGCATGAACTAGGGGTGAACAGTAAATGGTATCAGCCACCTGAATTTTTTTTTGAAAGCTTGATGAAAACCCAAAACTGACTTGCGGGATGGCGCAAGAGATGGGGATTCAAATTCCTTGGCATTGGAACCAGTTCTTGGGGAGGTGGGACCAGTGACAACCAGACTGGTTCCAGTCCTGTCCAGATGCAAACTATGTCCTGGGGAGTGTTTGCTGGTGCTGTTGGGGAGGTTTTAAACTAATATGGCAGGGTGGTGGGAACCAACACAGGAACTGAGGGAAGTAAAAGTGGGGACAAAAACAAAAGACAGGATGGGGGAGGGAAAAGTGGAAGGCAGAGTCACCAAAGACAAAAATCAAAAAGGGCCACAATGTATTTTTCTAAATGGGCAATAAATGTCAAAATCTGAAGACTTTGTCTCAATGGGTAGCATTTGTAATAAAGTGGATGAATTAACTGTGCAGACAGTTATTAATGGATATGATGTAAATTGGGATTATGGAGATCTGGCTCCAGGGTGACCAAGGATGGGAACTCAATATCCAGGGTTATTCACTTTTCAGGAAAGATAGATGTAAAGGGAGTTGGGGTAGTGTTGTTGGTTAAGGAGATTAACGCTGTAGTAAGGGAGGACATTAGTCTGGACAATGTGGAATCTGTATGGGCAGATCGCAAAACACCAAAATTGTGCACACATCACCAAACAGTAATTGTGATGTTGGGGATGGCATCAAACAGGAAGTGAGAGATGCATGCAGAAAGGTACAGCAGTTATTATGAATGATTGGACTAACCAAACTGGTAGCAGTGCGATGGAGGAGGATTTCCTGGAATGTATGACAGATGGTTACCTCAACCAATACGTCAAGGAGCCAACTAGAGAGCAAGTCCTTTCCTTTCACCCTAACAGCAATATACTGTCTCTCTACTCTTGTTATCTCATTTTTAAAGGCTTCCCATTTTCCAGCCATCCCTTTACCTGCAAACATATACCCCCAATCAGTTTTTGAAAGTTTTTGCCTAATACTGTCAAAACTAGTCTTTCTCCAATTTAGAACTCCAACTTTTAGATCCATTCTATTCCTATTTTAAAACTAATAAAATTAGGGTTGCTAGTCCCAAAGCGCTCCCCCACTGACACCTTAATCACCTGACCTGCTTTATTTCCCAAGAGTAGGTCATGTTTTGCCCCTTCTCTAATAGGTACATCCACATACTGAATCGAAAACTTTGCTTGTACACACTTAACAAATTCCTCTCTATCTCAACCCTTAACAGACTGGGACTGCCATACTGTTTGGAAAGTTAAAATCCCCTACCCATAGCCACTGTATTCTTACAGATAACTGAAAATGCCTTACAAATTTCCTTCTTAATGTCCTGTTATTAGGTGGGTCTATAATACAATCCCAATAAATTGATCATCCCTTTCTTATTTCTCAGTTCCGCCCAAATAACTTCCCTGGATGTATTCAAAGGAATATTCTCCCTAAGTTCAGCAGGAAGCTATCCCTTATCAAAATCGCCACTTCCTCTCTTCACTTGTCCCCCTTTCTAACCTTCTTGCAGCATTTGTGTTCAGGAACATTAAGCTGTCAGTCATAGATCAGAAAACATTACAGCGCAGTACAGACCCTTCGGCCCTTGATGTTGTGCCATCCTACGAAACCAATCTGAAGCCCATCTAACTTAACAGTATTCCATGTTTGTCCATATGCCTATCCGATAACCATTTAAATGCCCATCTACTACTGCCGCAGGTAGTGCGTTCCATGCCCCTACTACTCTCTGAATAAAGAAACCACCTATGACATCTGTCCTGTGTCTATCACCCCTCAATATGAAGCCATGCCCTCTCATGTTAGCCATCACCATCTAAGGAAAAAGGGTCTCACTGTCTACCTGATCTAACCCTCTGATTATCTTTCTTGTCTCAATTCAGTCACCTCTCAACCTTCTTCTCTCTAACGATTACAGCTCAAGTCCCTCAATCTTTCCTCAAGATTTTCCCTCCATACCAGGTGGCAACCTAGTAAATCCCCTCTGAACCCTTTCCAAAACTTCCACATCCTTCCTATAATGCAGTGAATGGACAATTACCTCATATTTTTCTGCATTAAACCCTGTTTGCCACCTCCCAAACCACTCCTGCAGCTAATCTATATCCCGTAACCTACAACATCCTTTGGCACTATCCACAACTGTACTGACCTTAGTGTCGTCCGCAAATTTACTAATCCACCCTTCTATGCCCTCACCCAGATCATTTGGAATAGAATCTCTCCGGTAGGAAACTGGCCCTGTGGCCCAACAAATCCATACCAACCCCCCCTGAAGAGTAACCACCCAGACTCATTCCCCTACCCTAGTGCTCTACATTTACCTGTACTAATGCACCTAATGTACACATCCCTGAATACTACAGGCAATTTAGCATGGCCAACACACCTAACCTGCACATCTTTGGATTATGGGAGGAAACCGGAGCCCCTGGCGGAAACCCACTCAGACACAGGGACTGTCACCCATCTGGAACTGTCAGGCAGCAGTGCTAACCACTGAGCCACCGTGCCACCCATTTAAAAATGTTTGTTATTTTGACAAACAGCAGTGCACTCAAAACAGATCCCTGCGGTACACCACTAGTAACTGAACTCCAGGATGAACATATCTGAACCACCACCCTGTCTTCTTTCAGCTTGTCAATTTCTGATCCAAACCGATAAATCATTTCAATCCCATGCCTCCATATTTTGTGCAGTAGCCTACCGTGAGGAACCTTATTAAACGCCTTACTTAAATCCATATACACCACATCAATGGCGTTACCCTCACCCACCTGTTTGGTCACCTTCTCAAAGAACTCAATAAGGTTTGTGAGGCACGACCTATCCTTCACAAAACCCTGCTGACTATCCCTAATCAACTTATTCCTATCGAGATAATTAGAAATCCTATCTCTTATAACCTTTTCCAACACTTTACCCACAACTGGAGTAAGGCTCACTGATCTATAATTACCAGGGTTGTCTCTACTCCCCTTCTTGAATAAGGGAACAAAATTTTCTATTGTCCAGTCTTCTGGCACTATTCCTGTGGACAATGACGACATAAAGATCAAAGCCAAAAGCTTGGCGATCTCCTGCCTGGCTTGCCAGAGAATCCTAGGATAAATCCCATCTGGCCCAAGGGATTTATTTATTTTCACACTTTTCAGAATTTCACCTCCTCCTTGTGAACCTCAATCCCATCTAGTCTCATAGCCTGTTTCTCAGTATTCTCAACAACATTGTCTTCTTCCAGTGAGAACACTGATGAACAATATTCATTTAGTGCTCCCCCTGTCTCCTCTGACTCCAAGCACAACTTCCCACTACTGCCCTTGATTCGCCCTAATCTTAATCTAGTCATTCTTTTATCCCTTTTATACCTACAGAAGGCCCTGCCCATTCCTGAGCCATGTTTCTGTAATTACCACTCCCACGTTCCTAACCATGCACCGGGTTCATCTGCCTTCCCTGTTAGACCTCTTGCATTGAAATAAATGCAGTTTAATTTATCGGTCCTAGCTTGTTCTCTGCTTTGTTCCTGCATGCCCTGACTGTTTGACTCATCCCTTTTCCTACCTGTACCAGTCTCAGATTGATTTTTGCTCACTACTTCCCTGGGTCCCAACCCTCCACCTTACTGGTTTAAATTGTCTCAAGCAGCTCTAGCAATTCTCCCTGCCAGTAAGATTAGACCCCTTCCAATTCAGGCACAATCCATCTTTTTTTGTACAGGTCACATCTACTCCAGAAGGGATTCCAATGATCCAGAAATGTGAACCCTTCTCCCCTGCACCAACTGTTCATTCATCTGTTTTATCCTCCTATTCCTACCCTCACTAGATCATAGCACCAAGAGTAATCTAGATATTACTACCCTTGAGGAGATCCTTTTTAAACTCCTGCCTAACTTTCTATATTCTTGCTTCAGAATCTCATCCTTTTCCCTTCCAATGTCATTAGTTTCAATGTGTACAACGATCTTCTGCTGGTCCCTCTCCCCTTTGAGAACATTCTGCATCCTCTGAGATTTTGTTGATCCTGCCACCAGGGAGGCAACACACCATTCTGATTTTTCGCTGGTGGCCCCATTAACATCTGTCTGTGCCTCTGACTAGAGAGTCCCCAATCACAATCGATTGTTTGGAACCCAACGTATCCCCTCATTACATTAGAGCCAGTCTTGATACTAGACTGGTATTGTGTAATGAGAGAGAATTAATTAGCAACCTTGTGTTCAAGATTTTTTTAGGGAAGGGTGATTGTAATATAGTGAGAGAGAGTGACCGTTAAATCTGATTCTAGGGTCCTGAACTTTAAAGCTAAAGTTGATGGTATGAGGCATGCATTGGCTAGGATAAGCTGACCAAAGGTTCTTAAGGTGGATAGGCAATGGCCGAACACATGGATGAACTTCAACAATTGTACACCCCTGTCTGGCTTAAGAGTAAAACGGAGAAGATGGCTGAACCATGGCTGACAGGGGAAACCGGGGATAGTGTTAAAGGCAAAAAGGAGGAATCTAAATTGGCCAGAAAAGCTGCAAACCTGACAACTGGGAGAAACTTAAAATTCAACAGAGGAGCACAAAAGTTTAATTCAGAAGGAGAAAATAGAATATGAAAGTATGCTTGTGGAAACCTAAACACTGACTGCAAAAGCTTCTATGGCTTCGTGAAGAGAAAAAGACTGATGAAGATAAATTTCGGTCTCTTGCAGTTAGAATCCGGTGAATTCATAATGGGACAACAGATGGCAAACCAATTGAACGAAGACATTGGATCTGTCTTCAATACAGAGGACATAAATCTTTCAGAAATGCTAGGGGACACAGGGTCAGTAGATCTTGTGCATCTGAACTTTCAAAAAGGCTTTTGACAAGGATTTGTGTGATTAATAAGGAAAATTAAAGCATAGGTGTCAGAGGTAACTTATTCTATATGAATCGAGAACTGGTTGGCAGACAGGAAGTAGAGAGTTGGAACAAATGGGTCCTTTTCAGAGTGGCAGGCAATGATGAGTGGGGTATCACAGGGATCCCAGCTGTTCACAATATACACCAACAATTTGGGCAAAGGAATTCAATACAATATCTCCAAACTTGCAGATGACTTGACGCTGTGTGGTAATGTGTGTTAAAGGAGGATGTTTAGAAGATGTAGGCTTGCTGAGTGGGCAAATCCTCAGCAAATGCAATATAATGTGAATGAATTGGGGAAGAAAACAGGAAGGCAGATTATTATCTGGATGGTAGCAGTTTAGGTAAAGGGGAGGTGCAACAAGACCTGATATCATGGTGGAACAGTTGCTGAAGGTTGGCATGGAGGTGCAGCAGACAATAAGGAAAACTAATGACATGCTGGCCTTCATAACAAGAAGATTTGAGTATACGTAGGAATGTCTTGCTGCTGTTATGCAGGGCACTGGCGAGGCCATATTTTGAGTATTGTGTGCAGTTTAGGTCTCGTAGTCTGAGGAAGGACATTCTTGCTATTGAGAGAATCCAGCAGAGGTTTACCAGACTGATTCCTGGGATGGCAAGACTAACTTTATGATAGACTGGATCAACTGGGCTTGTACTCTCCCTGGAACTTAGTAGAATGAGGTGGGGGGAAATCTCATTGAAGCATTTAAATCCTGACAGAACTGGACTGGCTAGATGCAGGAAGAATATTTCTGATTGTTGGAGAAGCCCAGAAGTAGGGGTGACTACCTAAGAGTAAGGGGTAAGCTAATCAGGACTGGGATGAGGAAAGATTTCTTCAGAGTTATGAACCAATGGAATGCTGTATCACAAAGCTGTTAGGGCCAGTTCTTTTGATTGTATTCGAGAAAGAAGTTTGACGTGGCCCTTGTGGCTAAAGAGATCAAGAAGTATGGAGAGAAAGCTGGAATGGGATGCTGAAATTGCACGATCATTTTGAATGGTAATGCAAACTCGAAGGGCTGAATGGCCTATTTTCTATATTTCTGTTCACTGCCTCTGAACATTGCAGAATGAAATCATTTTGAGCTTTGCTGATTTCTTTTGCTTTCAGAAAAGGGGTTTGGATAAATTTGATACTATTGCATAAGTACCTGTCTGTATATCATTGCTCCTTGTATGCATGCTATGCTGAACATAATCAAGTAGATTTGTGCAAATCTCTACATTTTGTTTCATAGTGTATACAGGGCATTGGCAAGGCCACACATGGAATATTGTGTGCAGTTTTGGTCCCCTTATCTAAGAAAGGGTGCGCTTGGTAAAGGAGAAAGTGAGGACTGCGGATGCTGGAGATCAGAGCTGAAAATGTGTTGCTGGAAAAGCGCAGCAGGTCAAGCAGCATCCAAGGAGCAAGAGAATCAACGTTTCGGACATGAGCCCTTCTTCAGGAAAGAAGGGCTCTTGGTAAAGAGGGAGTTTAGCAAAGCTTTCAGAAATTGATTTGTGGGATGGCAGGACTGACGTGAGAGATTGTGTGGATTGAAATTGTATTGAGTTGAGTTTAGAGGATTGAGGGCAGACCTCAAACTTATAAAAGTTCAACAGTATTAGACCGGTTAGATACAAGAAGGATTTTCCTGATGGGAGATGTCTAGAACCAGGAATCACAGTTTAAGGATAAGGGGCAAAACTTTTAGGACAGAGACAAAGAGAAATTTCTTCACCCAGAGTGGTAAGCATGTGGAATTCACTACAGCAAAGTGATTTGAGGTCAAAACACTCCTTGAAAGAAGGAGCTAAATATCCCTTGATCCCTTCAGCCACAAGAGGTGAGTTTAGGGTATTCAGTTGTTTAATCAGCTATGATCATTGTTAAATAGCAGATCAGCCTCCAGGGATCAAATGGCCTACTCCTGCTCCTATGTTCTCAGTTCTTTAAGTACAGCAAATGTTTTATTAACAAACACCTTTTTGGGACCAGGAGCATGTTAGTTGATCAAATATTCCAGATAATAAAAGGTGCACATAACCACAGTAAACCCTCCCCACGCAAAGCTTTGACATCAACATCTGTCTCAAAATCAATGTAAATACATCAACAAACCTTCTAAAATAATTGTTAAAAATACCCAGTAAGTAATAGAAACTTAATGCTGAGGTATACACATCACTGTTATGCAGTAAAAGTATAATACTTGGACATTGGTATTTCAGGTATTTAATTTTTGCCAGATTATGAAGAGTGCTGGTTGATCAGATGCTGGTTAAAACAAAGTTTGCTATATATCAATATTACAATATCAGGGTATAGTTGATTCATATCAAGCATGTTAAATGCCTATGTTGACTGGAGTAAGGGTGTGCTGGTTTTTACCCCTAATTTTATTTATTTTCTTCTACAGGAAATCCAATCCTGCTATTACAGAGTTCATGCAAAAGCAAGGCTTTGGAAACGATTACAGAAAACTGGAATCTTTCTATATCCAAAAGTAAGGATTCTTTACCTTCGATATGTAATTTTGATATTCCAGGCTGTATATTTGTGGTACTTGTTTTTGCCACTGTTGCTGTCTTGTGCTTTCCTTGTTGGATGTTCATTAGGAGCTTTGCTTTTTTTTTTCAGTTTGGAGTTGTCTAACATCCATTCCTTTTTTTGGTTTGTATCCCTCTCATCTTCCTTTTAAACACCTTTTTTAAAACCTCTTGTTGCATTAGAATGTGGGCAGTCCAGGTTTTTTTTGTCTTGCTCTTCAATATTCACTGATCTTTCCTTCTGCACAGTTCTGAGAATCTCTTTGCTTTTGTGTTCTTGAACTGAGCACTTTGTCCTCCTTCAGAACATCCTAGTCCTGTGGAGATCCACCTCTCCAGGTTCACATTCCAGCCTTGTGTAAAATGCTGCAAATTGCTCTTGATAATTCTGAAAACATGTATACTAAATAAAATTTTTTTTTTTTTTACATCAGAATGTGTATGCATTGTATTACATTTTAACAAGCTCTTGCTGCAGAGAATGCAAAATATCTACTTTTTTTTATTTTAATCTTGCTAACTGAATTGTGATCAACTTATACTTTGTAGTTCTTCTAGCTATTTGTCACATACCTCAGTTTGTAGGAAGAGCCTATCCAGGCCAAGTCTTTTTGACCAAGGTGCTTTTCTTTTAAAGAAGGCAAATTCTGTTTTGATCTCTGTGTCGTCATTTTTTTGATATTTCCCAAGTATTACTTTCCCATATAAAATCCTTTAAATTCATTCTACGTCTCACATTCTTTGAAACTTTTTTCTGCTTTGTTTGAATTGTAGGATTGTTCTTGATTTCTCATCTGCAGAAATAGTTGACCTTATCTGTTCTTTCAGTTCCCTTCCCTCCTTTACTTGAAAGATTTTAATTGGATCGTTGGATATTGGTGGAAATAACATTAGCTAACTCAAAGCTTTTCAAACAGTTTTTGATGCTTTACTTTTAGGATATAGATCAAGATGGATGAGCATGGAAGCAACATGTGTTAGTTAGAAGACATTTAGTAAGATATTAGCTTTCAACATTGGTTATGATGGTATAAATATGAAGATCATCATGAAAGGAATTGGAGGGTTTTTTGTTGTTGAGGACAGGCAATGCTATACTGAGATGGAGATTTTGAAAGTAAGTGGCTAACTGAGTGGCAACAACATTTAAAAGGAAAGCACTGGTGTAATGTGTATCTTGGTAGTTTACCATGTATTACAATGCTGTGACTAGCTAGGACATAGGTCCTCAATTCTAGGCAGTTGCGATCAGTGAATCATTCTTGTCATGAGATACTAAAACTTCCAAATGTAACTTCACCAACACTCAGTTTTGCAGTAGTGCTCCAGCCTTCTGTTCTATATGCCTTGATGGAAGTCTGGAAACCCAATTTTTTTGGGTGATTTGAAATGGCAAGTCACTTTTTAAAATAGTATTGCCAGTACTTTGACTCCAAACTTGTAATAGGTAATTTCCAGTGTCAGATTGACTGGCGTCACTAATATTTCCACATGACAATGTGTTCTTACTCTAAAATGAGCTTCTTTGGCAAGGTTCGTTTGTACCTACTGCAGATATACAGTAGCTTTGCACCATTCAGTGCATTTCAATGTTGCAGCAGAATTTTGTCAGACAAATGAGTTATGCAATGGAGACAACAATTTAGATGTTTAGATGTTCTGCTTGCTTTGCCTGAAATGGCTGTACAATTTATTATGCAAGTACCACTTTATCGGTATTTAGTTTGTATTAATGTAATTTAAAACAAACCAACTTGAAGCCCAAGTTTTTAACTCAATTCCCAGAAGTCAACAGGAATCTGACTAGTTGTACAGGTCATTCAACTGTAGCATGTGTTTCATCAATGTGAATTCACTGTAACATGATTGACTAATTAAGGATGCTGTTTCTAAAGCATGAATTTTTAAAACATGTATTGGCTGTAACGTGATTGCATTGCCAACATTTTAAGCTCTTTTTAAAGTACGATTTTTCGATAACACAGGATTGCACAAGAACAAAACCATAACATTATAGAAGAATTGACTGCAATCCAAAAGGCGAAGTTATGCAAATGTTTCCTGAAATAAATGTTGTAAATAAACATAAGAACCTATTGATTTTAGCTTTTGCAAATCAAATACTGAATTTGTGTACATTTACTTGCAGTGTTCTGGATATTGTAACAAGCCATATGAAAGGCTACATGGTCTGGCAGGAAGTCTTTGATAATGGAGTGAAGGTAAGTGTGTGGAGTCAGTTTGGTCTGCATTTATTTGAAAACCAGAAGCAAAGCAGAATACTACTGATGTTTCCAGTAGTTAAAGCATTCGCTCAGTGGCAAAGCTATACTAGTCTGAATAATTGAACTTAAAAAGAGCAACTGTAGTACGAATGTCAAATTTACAACCTGTTTCATAGTAATTCCAGAAATTGAAATAATTGAGCTTGGCGCTTTGACTATTTCATATTCCGTGTTTTTGTCTTTTCAGCTTCTCTTTTCTGCTTGGTATTGCATGGCCTTATTTTAGCTTTTTTGCTTTTTTCTTAAGGATTCATGGTATTAACTTCTCAAACAGTTAAGCAACTTATTTTAACTAAATATTTGTAATTCTAAATACAGTGTGAGTTCTTAAGATATTGTATGTATTGTTTTAAGGTTTTCTGAACAAACTTTTGCCTTAGAGGTAATATGTTCCTTATATAAGTCTCTACCATGCATGAGGTCTATAGTATGTAGATAATGAGTGTATGTACATTGTGAAATTCCAGACATAGTGTATTAATTAGTCATTAATTTGCATCGGGTAGCCAAAAAGAACAAACCATCGCTGATTTTTTTTTCGGAAGTGCAGTTAAAGTCCAAGTTATAGTTATACAGCATAAGAAAAGGTCCTTCCACAAATCAAATCTGTGTTGGTTTTAAAAAAAAGTTTCCTTTTTACTTTTAAAACTGTTGGTGAAATCTGTTTTGACTGCATCAAAAAATAGATTTCCCTCCCCTGTCCATCCCAATCTATTTAGTCCATGACCCCCCACCCACCCCCCCCCCCCCCCCCCCCCCCCCCCCCCCCACCGCCGTGACCAACTCGCCAATGAAAGGATGAAAGGGAGTATTTCTCCCTCGTTCCCTTGATCAAAATCACCTCTTCACCTTTATGACTGCCTTAGTTCGCAGTCGCCCCCTTCACTTTTGACCCCATATCAGGAAAGGTCTTGGCCTCAGCAGTACGAAGAGATGAAATCCATAGGCTTCACCACATTTAACCATACCTTTTATAGCACTTTTAAATTTTTTATGGATTTAAGAAACATATAAAGTCAAAAGAGAAAAAGTATAACATAGCAAAGATGAGTGGGAAAGTGGAGGACTGGGAAGCTTTTAAAGAACAGAGGAAAAAATGAGGTACGAAGGTAAATTGGCCAAAAATATAAAGGAGGATAGTAAAAGCTTTTTTAGGTATGTGAAAGGGAAAAAAATGGTTAAGACTAAAATTGGGCCCTTGAAGACAGAAACGGGGGAATATATTACGGGGAACAAAGAAATGGCAGAAGAGTCGAATTGGTACTTCAGATCTGTGTTCACTGGGGAAGACACAAGCAATCTCCCAGCCGTAACAGTGGCTGAAGGACCTAAACTGAAGGGAATTTATATTTGCCAGGAATTGGTGTTGGAGAGACTGTTAGGTCTGAAGGCTGATAAGTCCCTGGGGCCTGATGGTCTACATCCGAGGGTACTGAAGGAGGTGGCTGGAGAAATCATGGATGCATTGGTGATTATTTTCCAGAGTTCGATAGGTTCAGGGTTAGTTCCTGTGGATTGGAGGGTGGCTAATGTTGTACCACTTTAAGAAAGGAGCAAGAGAGAAAGTGTTGGATAGAGCTCTCGAGGATAGTGGAATCAAAGGTTATGGAGACAAGGCAGGAACAGGATACTGATTGAGGATGATCAGCCATGATCATAATGAATGGTGGTGCAGGCTCGAAGGGCAGAATGGCCTACTCCTG
Source organism: Chiloscyllium punctatum (assembly GCF_047496795.1). Lineage (NCBI taxonomy): Eukaryota > Metazoa > Chordata > Chondrichthyes > Orectolobiformes > Hemiscylliidae > Chiloscyllium > Chiloscyllium punctatum. The sequence goes on along the minus strand of NC_092740.1, from coordinate 44,054,718 downwards.
CACCTATTGTCTATTAAGTTTTAACTGAGAAATTAGTGAAAATGTAGTACTAGAGGAAAGAAATGAAACTGAAAGTTGATTGTTGGATTTGTCTCCTAGAGTTTTGAAAGATGTAGCTATATAGACCGTGACAATAATGGTGATCATGTTTCAAAATTCTGTTGATGCTAGAAATGGCTCCTGCAGATTGGAAATTAACAAATGTAACCCTACTATTCAACAAAGGAGAGCGAGAACCATAGACCAGTTAGCTTGGCATTAGTAAGATCAATTCTGGAAACTATTTTAAATGTTTTAGCTGGGCACTTAGAAAAATATGGTAGGATTGGGTTGAATCAGCATGGATTTATGAAATGGAAATCATGTTTGCCAAATCTGTAGGAGTTTCTCAGCAACAGTGAATGTGCTATATTTGAATTTTCATAAAGCGCCCAATGAAGCTCTGTATGAAAATTTGGTAAACAAAATGTGATTAGTAAAATATGGGATAGGGGTTGTACATTCATTTGGTTTCAATTAAGGATCCATTAACTGATTAAAACCAGGAATAAAGAGGATCATTCTCAGGTTGGCAGTAACTAATGTGATATTAAAAGAAACAATGCTTGGGCCCCAATTGTTCATTGTTTGAAAGTGGAGACCATTCAGAATATTTGAAGTTTGCTGACCAGACAACTAGGTGAGTGCGAATGAATTGAGTAGGATGCAAAGATACTTCAAGGGGAATGAGGAGAGTGAATAGGAATGTGTGTACAACATGTCAATTGGCACATCAAAACTCACCAATGGACTCTGGTGTCCTTGTTCATTGCTTGCTATAAGATGTGGGTACAGTGAGCAGTTAACAAGGCAAATAGCATGTTGATATTTTATTGCAAGAGGGTTTGCACACAGAAATAAAGAAATTGTATAAAGCCTTAGTGAAACTGAACCTAGGATATAGTGTGTGAAGTTATTTTGGGTCTGCTTATACTGTATAAAGAAGGATATACTTGCTGTAGAGGGAGGACAACCTATCACACTCTGAACCTATAAGGAAGCTTAGCCTATATTCTTTAAAGTTTAAAATAATAGGTTTAGAACCTGAAACATAAAGAATTTTTCCAAGGTTTGAAAGGAAAATTGTTACAACATTAGACTTCTGGGTACTTTTGGATTTCTTGAAATTGACTAACATACAAATTAAGTATATGGTCCTTTGAAACTGTTCTGCCACTCAGTCAGATCATGGATCTGATTATTCCCATCCACACCCAATAAATAGTCAATTCCTAGCTCATCAAGAATTTATCTGGTTCTGCTTTTTAAAAATGTTAATACTCTGCCTCTACTGTCTTTTGAGGAAAAGACCCCCTGAGGTAAATGTATCTATCTTTCTCTGCCTCTTTCCCTTTTTAGCCCCACTCTGCCGGCTCTGTCTTGTTAGTTCAAAAAATGTTGAAAATATCCATTTGTGAAGCATCACCTGAAAGTGGCTCTATGCAGAAAAGGTTTGAGAAGCAATGACACTTCAGTTGTGAGTTGAAGAAACTAGGATTGTCCTCCCTTGATCATGAAGGATCTAAATATAAGCAGCTAGACAGTAGTTCCTCAATTAGAGGATTTAAAAAGTCGGAAGGCACAGATTGGTTCATTTTCCAGGCACCTTCAAAGCTGATATAAGGGAAATTATTTTTAAACAGCAATTGGTTTTGAAATGCTAATAAAGGTCAACTGAATTGTGGCTATCAAAATCGAATAAATATCTGCCAGTGTGAATGTTTGCATCTTTTGTGAGCAAAATACAGGTAGTGGTGCTAGCTGAATTGCTCTTGGAGATGCTCTATGTAGTGCCATTATTAATTTGGCTGTTTTTTATTTTAAGAGCCTCTTCCACAATCCTGCAAGTGATGCTAATGCAGTTTAGTTTCTGTCCTGTTCGGAGTGAAATTTACTTTTGAAGCTAACCTAAAAGTAGTGAGTAGTCCAGTCAACTGCTATGTATAGTGCAATTTTTACATCAGAATATCCAATTTGTTTTACATTTAATATGCATTGATTTCCTGCATATGCAATAAAACAGTAAATAGGCGTACTGGCCTTCTACTTTTAGAACATTGAACAATACAGCACAGAACAGGCCTTTCAGCCCTCTATGTTGCTCTGATCTGTGCACTATTTTGCTGCTTTTACTGTGGCTGCCTTACTACTCCAGTCAATCAATAGATTTTGTGACAAATTTAATATTGAGGGCATTAACTTTTCACTTGATTTGTCCTTCATACACAGTGGTAAACCTTTTATTTAGATGATCGTACTTGAATGCTAAGTATAGTTGGCCGTAAATTTTAAATTTACTTACTTTTGCAGATTAAGCCAGACACTATAGTTGAAGTGTGGATGGAGAGAAATGCGAAAGCAGAGTTATCTAAAGTAACACTAGCTGGGTTTACAACCATTCTTGCAGCACCCTGGTACTTAGATTACATTTCCTATGGACAGGACTGGCAAAAGTACCATCAAGTTGAGCCTCTCCATTTCAACGGTTGGTTACTTTTCATTTATTAAAATTAGGAATGATAATGCCATAGTATATTTTTGTCCCTCCCTAGTTACACATTTCTGAATCCAAAATTCCTAATTTTAATATTTAAATATACACTCAGTGAAAAATAAGATGACTTGATAAATTTTAACTTGCTTCATTATTCTGTTAATACCATGTTCCTTGCATTTGTGTTGCACCTTTCTTGATGATCACCTGCAGATTGAGGTTTTTTGACCTGGGCTGAAGCTGTAAAAGTTAAATGATCATAAATCTGTGGTACTTTATATACTGGTGTATGTTTCAGAACACTAAATCTTTGCATATTTCCTTCAGCTGCCCTGCTTTTACAGGGGAACATTGCTATTGCCTGGTTGAGCTACTTTTGAGCTAATTCATAACGTAATTTAGCTAGATGTGTTTTATTGGACTCCATATTACCTTCTGTTTGCATGTCTGACATAATTTTGCTTTTAGAACTGAAGTGGGAGTAGTGTATTTAACAAGTACTTTAGATGTTTTAGTCTACAGCTTTGTATCTAAGATCTTTGTATAACGATATTTTGTTAGACTGAAATTATCATGTTGGGTTTCTTGTCTCTCTGCACTTTTTTGGTTTGTAGTTGAAGCCGGATACCATTATCCATGTGTGGAAAGGTGGCTACCAGCAGCAAATGGCAGCTGTAACACTTGCTAAGTTTCATGCTCTTCTGTCCTCTCCATGGTACCTGAATGTCATTTCATATGGCCAAGACTGGCGGAAGATATATGCAGTGGAACCATACAACTTCAATGGTGTGTTGTTACAACTGTCCACATAGGAACATTTTATCTGTACTCTTCCTACATTGAAACTTTTTAGCACCTGTTATTGAGCTTCAAACTAGGCAAGTGTTTTTAAAAGATGATCAGGACACAGAATGTATTATTGAAAATAATGATTTAAGATTGTTACTCTTAAAGGCCAGTGGTGACTAAATTGGGCCAAAAATGAGCAGAGGAGTGAAACTGCTCCACTTTTGAGATGTTTCCAGCTATTTTATCTAAGTTGTTCATTTGTTGGGAAATGAAACTATAGCGAGGGACACAAACAGTTCATTTTCTAGTGTTGTGAAGTTGGTGTATAAAATTGTAAAAGGGGGAAAGTGTGTGTGGCCCCTTTTTTTTTGTTTAAAAGATTTTTTTTCTATGCTTAGCTATCTGGGGGGAAAACACTCTATAAAGAGCACCCAAATTAAAACACTTTATCGAGCAGCCAAGCAGCATTTTTACCAAGATAACCAGTCTTCTCAAATTTAGTCAATTAATTTAAACCAAGCCTTTAGATACTAAAAACCTATCCAATTTAAATCTGATGGTGTTGACAACCCGTGAACTAATCCAATTGTAAAGAAATTAATAAGTCATCAAAGATAGAAAGGTGAAGGCATTTTAGCAAATATGGGAGATCCAACTGAAGAGATAACAACTTCCAACTCTCTCAAAGCTCCATCTATCCATAGTAAAAGTTACCTCAACGTGGCTAGCTATTATTCCAGACAGCAGAATTCCAAGAGAACAGTCCTGTTACCAAAATTTGGAGGCATGTTTCAGAAAGATGATCAGTGGAGAGGGTGAGGAGAATTTTGGAAGGCATTCTATGAACTTTGAGAGACTAAGTTTTAATTGATTGTTTTCTTGGATTTGTGTAAGTGGGACCTGTTATTGAAACTGTAGAATATGGTTCAGTTAGGAATAGTTAGGGGGAAATTGTTTGTTTGGTTTTAGTAATTCTATTAATTTGTTCACCGCTGGAGTTAGATAAATAAATTGTTACTAGTTAATTAGAGAGAGGGAAAGGATTCTGTTTCATTTAACCACTCCTTTTATAACAGATTTGGGATAAGAGGTAAATTATACCACTTTTCTCTCTCAAGTTGTAAGTTTGCTCACTGAGCTGGAATATTTGTTCTCAGACGCTTTGTCACCACGCTAGGTAACACCAGTGAGCCTCAGTTGAAGCGCCGGTGTTCTGTCTCCATTTCTGTTTGTGTCTGTCTTGGTCTGTTGTGGTGGGTGATATTACTTCTGGTTCTTTTTCTGAGAGGTTGGTAAATAGGTCCAAATTGATATGTTTGTGGAGTTCCAGTTTGAATGCCAGGCCTCTAGGAATTCCTGTGCATGTCTTCGTTTAGCCTGTCCCATGAAGGATGTATTGTCCCAGTCGAACTGGTGTACGTCATTGTCTGTGTGTAAGGATACCATTGATAGTTGGCCAGGTCTTTTGGTGGCTAATTGGTGCTCATGTATCCTGGTGGTTAGTTTCCTGCCAGTCTATCCAATGTAATGTTTGCTGCAGTCTTTGCAGGGTATTTTGTATATGACATTTGTTTTGCTGGTCGTTGGTATAGGCTCCTTTAGATTCATGTGTTGGTACGTTTGTGGGCTACCATGATGCCTAGAGGCCAGAATGGTCTGGTGTAAACATTACATCAGATAGATGGCTAGGAATCTAGCCACCAGGATACACCAGCACCAACTAGCCACTAAAAGACATGACAAAACTTGAAAGGGTTCAGAAAAGATGTTGCCAGGGTTGGAGAAGTTGAATAGACTGGGTTTGTTTCCCTGGCTGACGGGTGACCTTGTGGAGGTTTATAAAATAATGAGACATGGATAGAATAAATAGGCAAAGTCTTTTCCCTGGGGAGGGGGAGTCCAGAACTAGAGGGCTATAGGTTTAAGGTGAGAGGGGAAAGATAAGAGACCTAAGAGCAACATTTTCACGCAGAGCGTGGTATGTGGATGGAATGAGCTGCCAGAGGAAGTGGTGGAGGCTAGGACAATTGCAACATTTGAAAAGCATTTGGATGGGTATATGAATAGGAAGGGTTTAGATTAGATTACCTACAGTGTGGAAACAGGCACTTCGGCCCAACCAGTCCACACCAACCCTCCGAAGAGTAACCCACCCAGACTCCCTTCCCGCTGACTAATGCATTTAACACTATGGGCAATTTTAGCATGGCCAATTCACCTGACCTGCACATCTTTGGACTGTGGAAGGAAACCGGAGCACCCGGAGGAAACGCACACAGATATGTGCAAACTCCACACCGACAGTCGCCTGAGGCTGGAATCTAAACTGAGCTACCATGCCGCCCCTTTAGAGGGATAGGAGCTGGGTGCTGGCAGATGGGACTTGATTGGGTTGGGATATCTGGTCAGCTTGGTTGAATTGGACTGAAGGGTCTGTCTTCATGCTGTACATCGCAATGACTCAATGACGACCAACTATCACTAGTATCCTTACACACAGATGATTAGAGACACCTGTTCGACTGGGACAATACATCCATCTTGGGACAGATTTAAATGAAGGCACACGCGGGAATTCAGAGGCCTGGCATTTGCATTGGGACTCCATTGACAAACATATCAATTTGGACACCATTTACCAGCCTCTCAGAAAAAGAACTGGAAATTATATCACCCACCACAACAGACCAAGACACACACACACAATGCAGGACAGAACACCAACACTTCAACGAAGGCTCACTGATGTTACCTAGCATGGTGCAGAAACTGCTGAGAACAAATCTTCCAGCTCAGTGAGCAAGCTTTCAACCTGAGCTACAAATCTTCACAAAAATCTCAAATTTTCTCCCTTTTATCAGATTACAAGACAAGGTTATTTTCTCTGGGTGTTTGGGTTTTAATTATCAAAGGGGTGTCAACCTCCTCTTAACACTAGCCATACACTTCAAATAAACCATGCAACTCATTTCTTCGCTTGCTCTTTGGAGAAACTTTAAGTAGCCTGATTCCTTGTAATTCTGCATTACCCTCCACTGCTTTCCTTTTCTATATCATTTCCTTCTTTACAGATCATCTATCTTGCACAAATCCTTTTTCCTTTGGTTATTGTGTTTAAGTATTAGAAGTTTGCTTTTCTAGTTACTGACCACCTGTTTCCCATTGAATTATATTCCATTTTGAACAGATAGTAACTCTCCTTTTTTAATGTTCTGTGCTAGCAGGCAAATGAATAACTTCATACTCTGTACCTCCTGCTCTAGAGGCTTTCTTACTTTTGGAAAGTAATCTAAATGCTATATTTCACCTGTCCCAATTAAAATATACCAGCTCTTCCACTTTTAACTTTTCTAATTGACGTGTGGCAGTCAATATTCTGCCTGGCATCTCTTTTTAAGTTAATGAATTATATTTTTCTAAATCACTCACTCTAATCCTTTTAGTGTGGTTTGTAATATCATATGCCTGTACTTGCTGTTTAGGACACTGTCATAATTTGGTTAATTTTATTTCGTTGTATACTATTTGGGCAAATGAAATGAGATGCATAACTTTTAATATGCATAGACAGAATGTTGCTTTTATCTAAAGTATATCACGATATACAAAATCGAAACATGCCGTCTTGTCCCAACTGATCTCTTTTGTTTTACATTCTCATTCCATCTACCTGATCTCAAACTTTCAGCACCTCTCTTCCCCTCACTCCCACGCCAACCCTTCCCACATGTTCATCTAGTTTAATCTTTCTATTTGGTAAGTGTAAGCAGCAAGAGATTACAACCACATTCTCAGATTCCTAAAGAGACTGCAATACTTTGTACATTTATCCACATCTGGTGGGAAGATATCAACCCGTGATCATAGTGAGCAATCAGTTTTCATGAATCATAGAATGCCACCTCCTATAAGTATATTGTACTGTTTCGGTCTCTTTTATATCTTTCTCCTGTCACCCCCAAACCTATGCCCTCTAGTTCTGGACTCCCCACCCCAGGGAAGAAACTTGTGTCTATTTATCCTATCCATGCCCCTCATGATTTTATAAACCTCTATAAGGTCACCCCTTAGCCTCCAACATTCCAGGGAAAGCAGCCCTGGCCTTTTCAACCTCTGTATAGCTCAAATTCTCCAACCCTAACAACATCCTTTGTAACTCTTTTGTGAACCCTTTCAAGTTTCACAATTCCCTTCCGATAGGAAGAAGACCAGAATTGCACACAATATTCCAACAGTGGCCTAACCAATCTCCTGTACAGCTGCAACATGACCTCCCAAATTCCTGTACTCAATACTCTGACCAATAAAGGAAGGCATACCAAACACCGCCTTCACTATCCTATCTACCTGTGACTCCACTTTCAAGGAGCTATGAACATGCAATCCAAGGTCTTTTTTTGTTCAGCAACATTCCCTAGGACCTTACCATTTAAGTGTTTTGTTTGAAACTATAGAGTATGCAGGAGAATCTATTTGGATCTTTAAATTTGAATCCGCAACATAGAAGCAGCATTTTAAGTGCTTGACTTCTGGATTGTACAATTTTTTTTTTTCTCTGTTTTGGAGGATTTACCATTTTTCCAATAAGTGCATGCTGCTAACAATTTTTGTAAATCTGTTTTCACATTCCTCAAGCTTTCACCTTTTCCTACCACTTAAGTCATTTGCATTTGCCATTTGAGCTCTTGACAATGTAATCTTTACCAAATTCAATGCAGCCAAGCTTTCTTTCATTTTTTTTTGAAATGCCAAAGAGCACGTGGAGAAGCTCGACGTTCAGTAATGTGTACTTTTGAAGCATTCAGACAATTGATTGATTGGGTATTCCCTTGTTGAAAGGCATAAGTGTCTGGACTTGGTAGAAAACACTTGAATCTCATCTGCTATTGCCACCATCTCTTGTTGCAACCATGCAATAGAATTAAGGGGCGAACAAAATCATTGCACATGTAAAATGAACAAACTGCAGCAGTCCAAACCTCTACTTCATAGATCTAATATATACTAGTCAATGATTTGGAGAGTTTAATGAACTCTACCTAACCATACATGATCTGTTTGATACAGGATGGGGCTGACATTTCTATAAATTAAGAAAGTCTGCACTTTGCTGCAACACGTAACATTTGAATACTGAAATATTCCTTGTACAATACATTTTATTCTTTTGATTGACAAAGGCAAAATCATTTGTTCTATTTGCTTGGTCATCACAATTGGCACCTGTGCCATAATTTGTCTTTGTTAAATAAAACAAGTAATGAACATTTTAAAAAAAACTTTGGTTTAATTTCTCATACTACTGCATTCTCATACCATTTAAATCAATAGATTTGTGGTAAATTTAATTTTGATTGGATCAATGAATTTCGTCATGTATTTTCTTTAGTGGTATGTTGCATTTTCATAATTCTATAAATGTAGTACTTTTCAAATATAAATATTGTCTTCAAAAGCACTATTTTGAGACAGTTGAAAATGTTGCATACACTTGTTTTAGGCAACATCGTTGGAAAAAAGTTAACCCAACTGATTTTTTTTTTCCCCACTGAGTTAATGTTGCATGAATTTTTCCAACTTTTTTTGCTGTAAATATCACAAATTTAAAATATTTAGTTTTGGAATCCATTTAGTATTCTAAAGATGTTACATAATGTGAATTGTTTATCAATATACTTTATGGTAATTATTCTGCCAACTCATTCTAAAGGTCTACTTATTTGCTTGAATAATTGAACTAGACTTTTTCTTTCTTGGTGATTTTTTGTCTCATTAGTAACCTTCCCTCGTTTTTAAAAAATTTACAGGAACTGCAGCACAGAAGAAGTTGGTAATTGGTGGAGAAGCTTGTCTCTGGGGTGAATATGTGGATGCAACCAATCTTGCCTCACGATTATGGTATCAAAATTTCCTGCTGCTATTAGATATAGTTTTCTCAACCCAGAAATTAAGTCAATTTTTTTGTAGTTTTCAAAACCTTTCATGCAATACATTTTAATTCCACAATGTATGTAGTTATGGTTTCGTTATACTGTGTTCAGCTTTTTGTTTGGTTTTTCTCCATTGTAGTTGGGGATGGACAACAAAATGCCTGTAGAATGAGTTATTTGGTACTCTTACCAGTTCACATCTTGCCAGGTGGAACCTATAAACTATTAATTTACACGTATGGTGAAAATTGGATTCATTTTTGGGGTGATTTCGGAGTTGCATATTGTTGCTGGTTGTGAAATTCTTGGTATTCAAAATAGCTCAACAGATCTTGTGTGATTCTGAAGGGAAATCAGTTCTGGCAAATAATGTCTGTGTATTATTTTGATAAAATTGGTCGTTTCTGAGGGCTTAGCCTGACTGCGTGCAAGTTTTGCCACATCCTCCTTGACTGAGGGGACGTAATGTTTTAAGATGTGGTGTATTCAGTATGCAGGCTTTGTACTTGGCATTTAAAACCCCACATTCCTCTTGATATTTCTGTTCCCATACTTCCTTTCCATTTCTCCTCATCTTTTTTTTTTCTCTCTCACCACCCCAACAAGTGCTCCCAAATGAAACAAGTCTGCAGTACATAAATGTTTTACAAGTATTTTGTAGATTAAAGATTTATAAAAGAGATTTTTTTTGACTTGATGTTTCGTGAACAGAGTACTGAGCTTTGAATAAGTGAATATATCCTCCAGAGTAAAATAAAATTCTATTAGCTACTGAAAGCTTAAGATTTCCCACTTCTATTCATTTCTTGAAAGTTTTGTTTGTCTAATTTGTGATTATCAGATGTGGGCTCTTAAATATACTTATTTTATTCCCTATGCTTGATCCAAAGGAGGACTTAAAAACAAATATGAATCCTCCATTCTGGGCTACTAATTGATTATATGTCATATGTGATTAAATTAAAAAGGGCAAGGATAGAAAAGGCATGACACATCTAATGACAAGCAGAGTATGATGGAGCATATGAACTTGGAGTGCAGAAAGAATGATAAGTCGCAGTTCCCTCCCTCCCTCAGAGCATTGAGGGTCAACCTATAGAATGTGGACTGCAGTGGTTCAGAAAGCAACTCTGTACCATCTCAAGGGCAACCAGTAATGAGCAATAAATGCTGGCCAGCCAGTGACACCCACATCCCAAAAAATTATTTTTAAAAAAAGGCTCTTTATCTGAATTGGTGCAACATTTAACAACGCAAATATGGACAAGTATAATCTGGTGGACAGCCAAGAAGTATACCTCAGTACAACAGGATCTTGATCAGATGGGCCAAAAAGTGGCAGATGGAGTTTAATTTCGATAAAAGTGAGGCACTGCATTTTGGGAAGGCAAATGAGGACTGGTAATGGTAAGATCCTCTGGAATGTAGCTGTACAAAGACCTTGGTGCAAATTCATAGTTCCTTGAAAGTGGAGTCACAGGTAGATAGGTTAGTGAAAATGATGTTTGGTACGCTTGCCTTTATTGATCCGTGCCTTGAGTATAGGAGTTTGGAAGTAATGTTGGGGTTGTAAAGGACATTAGTAAGGCGGCTTTTTGAATACTGTGTGTAATTCTGGTCTCTGATATAGGAAGGATGTTGTGAAATTTGTAAATCTTTTCTGAACCCTTTCTAAGATCTTGCTAGGGTTAGAGGATTTGAGCTATAGGGAGGGAATGAATAGGTTGAGGTTATTTTACCTGGAGCATCAGATGCTGAGGGGTGACCTTTAGAGGCTTATGATAAGTAGACAATGTCTCTTCCCTGGAGTGGGATGTCCAGAACTAAAAAGCATACTTTAAGATGAAAGATTTAAAAGGAATCTAAGGGACAACTTTTTCACGCAGAGGGTAGTGAGTGTATGGAATGAGCTGTTAGAGGAAATGGTGGAAGCTAGTACAATTATAACATTTTTAAAAGGCATCTTTAAAAGGATGGGTATATGAATAACAAGGGTTTAGAGGAATATGGGCTAAATGTTGGTTGACATAGGAGGATTGGACCGAAGGCCTGTTTCTGTGCTGTTAGGTTATAGAGGAACACTGTTGTTCTGCTTCATGAACCACAGAAAATCAGTGTGCAGGCACAGCAAGTACTTAAAGGCAAATAATATGGCTGTTTGCAAAAGAACAGAATTCACAAGAGAAATTTTATTGCAGCTTGAACATTGGTTAAAATGCATATAATATGTATGTTTTTTTGTCTTTATAACAATTGCTTGGGTTTATTCAGCTGATTTTGAGTTGAAGTGATTTATCTTTGTAAGCTAAGTTGAGCATGTGGGCTTACAGCCATTTAAAGTTCAGAAGAGTGCATAATGACCTTTTTGTTGAAACATTCATGATCCTAAAGTTACTTGCTACAATGAATGCTGAAAGGATGTTCCCCCTTCGGGTGAGTGTGGAACGACGGGATTTTATTTTTCACAAATTAGTCTGCCAATTAAGGTGGAGGTTAGGAGTTTTTTTAATGGGTTTGTGATATGTGGAATTCTCTTCCCCTGAAATCTGAATCATTTGAAGGCTGTTTAATTTTGTTGAAGGATACAAGTTTATGGGAGGACAGGCAGGAAAGTCGGATTAATCCGGCCACTGTCTGATTAGGCAGGATATTATCCATTAATATAGTAGGCCTAAAGGACCAATTTTTCATATTTCCTGCATAATTCTACATATTCAAACTAGAGAGCAGGACTGGTCATTGAAAATGTATCTCTACTTTCACTTTTTCCCTGAAGGCCTCGGGCAAGTGCAGTTGGTGAGCGTCTTTGGAGCACTGAAAATACGACAGATATAAGTGATGCATACAAGAGGCTAACCAAACATCGCTGCCGCATGGTCCGGTAAAAACTAATCTAAAATTTGCTGTTTATTTAAAATATTCCTCATCTGCATAATTGTCTTCAGTGTTTGTTTAAGTTGTCCTCTCGTCAAGTCTCACTACAAGTAAGGCGGTTCTAATTTGGATTTCAACATTGGTAATGATACTGATGCATTGAATCTGCTTAAGGAGCATATTGAAAGACCTCCTTTCAACCTGTTCACTAAATTGCAGTGTTAGTACAAGCAACTGACTTTTTTTTAAACCCCTTTGTTGCAGACGTGGGATACCAGCTGAACCACTGTTTGTTGGCCACTGTGATCATGAATATAGAGGGTAACAACATTCATCTGATCAAATGAAGCTTCTCTGGAACAAGAAAACTGGATGCATCTTTAGTAATTCAGTGCAAACTAGCATAATTTAAAATTAAATTTGATCAACACTGAGGTTTTACAGAATTTTGTTTTGGAATAAGAATGAATGTTTGATTTTTTTTTAAATGTCATTTGGAAGGATTGTGCAATAAAGTTCAAAATTTTATATTTTAAAAATGAACTTTATTGCCATCTCTTAGAATTTTTTAATGATGTATCTAGTCAGTGATGAAAATGTTATGATGTGTTATATTTTAACTTACCAAAATCAAAAGTCTAAATTTGCTACATGACCAATATTGAGCTATTATGGCATTTTATCTTGATGCATTATTTCCTCTACACTTTTTTTTAAAAGAAAATGTTTATGTATAACCTGACAATTATAAAAATGCAGTGTGTTGAAATTAAATGAAAATAAAATTTGATCATGTCCTAACTTTTTTTTTCAAAAACAGAAATTGCTGGAGTTTGTCAGCAGGTCTGGCAGCATCTGTGAAGACAACAAAGCAGAGTTAACCTTTCGAATCCAGTGACTTTTTTTAGTGCTTGCTAATCAGTTATTGAGCTATTTAAAGATCTGAAACAAAAGCTTGGTAATTTGGCAGAAGACGTTTTGAGAAGCTCAGCAATTTCAGTAGACTGAAAATGCAGAAACACTCCAGTCAGACTGTCTGTCTCTTTGAAGGTATTTTGAGATTGGTAATAAATGCTGGCCTTTCTGGTGCCACCCACATCAGCGTCCTAGAGATCATGGCCTTAATGCAAGAAATTAATCTGAGCTGAATCTAGAAAGCAAAGTAGGTAAAGTAGATAGTATGTTATTTGGGAACACCTAGGAAATTATTGACCAAACAAAAATTAATTCTAATATCAAAATTGAAAAGTATTGGATGCTAATCCATTTAAAGAAGGATTCCAATTAGATGAAGAAAACTAGTTCTGATAAACTGTTAAAAGTAGTTTTAAGTTGAATAGTTATGTTGGAAAATTACAAAGGAGTGTCTACCCCAAAGATTATTGGACCCAAACAATCCTTATTAGTGTTCATCCCTGCATCAACAATGTTGTTAATCCTATTGTCTTCAACTGTTAGATGAACTTTTTTTTTGCATCAATCACTAACTACAATTGTTTATTTCAGCATCGTTACTTAAGTAGCCACAACTATTAAGCAAGTCCTTCAGCTAACTGATCTAATTTGGTTGTGAAAGAAGTGTTGCGGCAGTTTCTTAGCAACAACCTTTAATTCAGTCACTTCGTCTCATTTTCCTTCATGATAATGATACTTGACATTCCCTCACTTGGCTCTAAATCATTCCGTATATCAGCACGCTTGTATATTATCACTGGGAACCTTCCTGCTATTTAAAACTGTCACATCTTCATATTTCAATGTGTCATGTCCTATCTTTCTGAAGGTTTTGAGGTGACTTGATAATTTAAAGCAGAAGCATTGAGGGAGACTCCTATTGCATTTTATTTGGTTTTAAGTGATTCTCTTCTAAGGGGGTGGATGGAGGAAGCGTATTACATGGTCTAAAACTCTGGTTTCGGAGTAGTAAAGTGAGTGACAGGGCCAACAGTATATCTCCTTGACCAATGAAATTTTAAGCATTGAGCAAAAGAGAAACAATGGAGTGAAATTGGATGAATTAATCAAATCTCCTGGTAGAGATTGTCACACAAATATTCTCACTGCTCAAAATAATGCAAGGAAGCAAAAATTAAAAGAAGGTTGCATCTTATCTGCTTTCTCCTGTTAGAGTACCCACCATTAAGATCCAGGACTGCCTCTTCCACAAGGTTCTTCATGATCCATGTTTTCATCTGGGCTTTGGTTGTGTAGAGCTAAGAGAACTGTTGGCTTGATAAACCCAACTTGTAAACTCCAATGTTCATTCTGTGGGAGTTGGAAAGGTGGAAACAGTGGGGCTGTGTTAGGACTTGGGCAGATGACCCTGGAAGTATGAGGGTATGGCATGCTGATCCAGGCAGATTTGTTTTGAGGTAGTTATAATTGGCCCTTGTGAAGGATCTTTTAATTCATTATGATTCCATGAGGACATTTTCTCTCTCTCTGTCTCTCTCTCTCTCTCTCTCTCTCTGTCTCTCTCTCTCCTTTCCCCCCCACCCCGAGGAGGGATGAACCGGTTTGCCTTCCTGCCTTCTTGACTACACCTCCTCCCACCCTGCCTCCTGTAAAAATACCATCCCTTATTCCCAATTCCTCTGCTTCCGCTCCCTGGAGGACCAGTTCCACCATAGCGCATCCCAGGTGGCCTCCTCCTTCAAAGACTGCAATTTTCCCTTCCCATGTGGTTAATGTCCTCCAGTGCATCTCCTGCACCTTTGCCTTTGAAACCCACCCCTGCAATCGCAACAAGGACTGAAGTTCCCCCGGTCCTCACCTTTCACCCCTCCAACCTCTGGATACATTCCATCATCCTCTGCCATTTCCGCCACCTACAAACAGACCCCACCACCAGAGGTATATTTCCCTCCTCACTCCATCTTCGTGTCGGAGAGACCATTCCATCTGCAACTCCTTTGTCAGTTCCATGCCTCCCCACCAACCCCTGCCATCACAAGAATTGCAAAACTTGTGGCCTCACCTCTGTCTAAGGTCCCAAAGGATCCTTCTATATCTGACAGAAATTTACTTGTACTTTCACACACATCATTTACTGTATCCATTGCACCCAATGTGGGTGGCACAGTGGTTAGCACTGCTGCCTTGCAGAGCTGCAGACCAGAGTTCAATTCCTGCCTCAGGCGACTGACTGTGTGGAGTTTGCACGTTCTCCCCGTGTCTGCGTGGGTTTCCTCCGGGTGCTCCAGTTTCCTCCCACAGTCCAAAGATGTGCAGGTCAGGTGAATTGGCCATGCTAAATTGCCCGTAGTGTTAGGTAAGGGGTAGATGTAGATGTAGGGGTATGGGTGGGTTACGCTTCGGCGGAGCAGTGTGGACTTGTTGGGCCAAAGGGCCTGTTTCCACACTGATTAGATTAGAATAGATTAGATTAGAATACTTACAATGTGATCTCTACATTGGGGAGACAGGATGCTAACTTGCAGAACATTTGAGAGAACATCTCTGCAACACCTGCACTAACCAACCTCACCACCCTGTGGCTGAAGGCTTTAACTTCCCCCTTCCCCTCCGCCAAGGACATGCATGGCCTGAGACTCCTCCATCGCCAAACCCTAACCAACCGATGCCTAGAATGAAGGACGCCTCATCTTCAGCCTTGGGACCCTCCAACCACAGGGGAATAATGTGGATTTCACCAGTTTCCCCATTTTCCCCACACACCACCACCATCCCTCCAAATCTCCCCTTATCCCAGTCCCAAACTTCCAACTTGGTACTGACCTTAAGTGGTTCTTCCTGTCCATTTTCCTTCCCACCTATCTGCTCCACCCTCCTCTCTGACCTTTTGACTTTCACACCCCACCTTCATCTACCTATCGCATACCCACATATCTTGCCCCCAGCGCCACCCCCCCCCCCCCCCCACCATGGCCCACAAGCCTCATTCCTGATGAAGGGCTTATGCCTGAAACATCTATTCTCCTGCTCCCTGACCTGCTGTTTTCTTCCAGTACCACACTCTCAACTTTGATCTCCAGCATCTGCAGTCCTCCCTTTCTCCTATATCTGATAGTAACACATGTGAATAGTGTAGAAGCGTATTGATTGTATAGATACCCTTATAAATGTAGTCCTCGGTCACCGTGTGGGGGAGATCAGTTGTGATAAGGTAAGTGCCATTTGGAATTGTTAAAAGTGGGCATGTCCATAACAAGTATATAACCTCATTAACTATCGAACTCATTGGAACTAGCAATACACATTCAAAACCAACAAAAAACTGTAAAATGGAACTGTCAAAATTGCATGTCAAGGGGAATTCTGAAAGGGAGGTGTAAAAACAGGTGAAAGTTTTGGATTTCAATCTTTGGAAAAACAAATGTCTTGCCTGTAGTTTTTAAAGAAGTGCTTCTTGCTATTCCACTTTATCTGTTTAGAATAAGCCTCAAGGCTACAATTTAAACCAACTAATCATTGTAACAGTATTGTGCCTGTCATTTCAATTTGATTAACAGCCCCAAGTGACTATAGATCTCAGCTGATGGTACAAGTCAGATTAACATGGTGGTTAGTCACTGAGGTGTATTCGCACAAGGTTACAAATGGTCTTTAACAGCAGAACAGAAGTTTCTTACATAATAGAAGAGATTTTTCTTAAAAATTGTATGTCACAAAACACAATATGAATGATTCCACACTACGCAGTAACACCACATTTCAACCTATTTCCTCACATTATCTGTTACAAAGACTCAAGCCCAGATAACTTGTACTCCAAACTTAACTTTTCAGTGTTTTACATACCTGATTCCTGACTTGGAGATGCCAGTGTTGGACTGGGGTGTACAAAGTTTTAAATCACAGAATACCAGGTTCATCAGATGGCATCAGTGGTTAGTAATGCTGCCTCACAGCACCAGGGTCCCAGGTTGGATTCCAGCCTCAGGCAACTGTCTGGGTGGAGTTTGCACATTCTGCCCATGTCTGTGGATTTCCTCTCTCAGTCCAAAGATGTGCAGGTCAGGTGAATTGGCCATGTTAAATTGCCCATAGTGTTAGGTGCATTCGTCAGAGGGAAATGGGTCTGGGTGGTTACTCTTCAGAGGGTCGGTGTGGACTTGTTGGGCCGAAGGGCCTGTTTCCACACTTTAGGGGATCTAATCATATGTGTTTTCTCAGTATAATGCAGTCTACATTACATATTTAGACCTTTGTATTATTTAATTTTATCCCGGTCCTAATATCTATGCACGGTTAATACCAGGCACGTTGAATGGTAATGGTTAGTCATAGAGATGTACAGCATGAGAACAGACTCTTTGGTCCAACCCGTCCACGCCGATCAGATATCCCAACCCAATCTGGTGCCAGCTGCCAGCACCCGGCCCATATCCCTCCAAACCCTTCCTATTCATATACCCATCCAAATGCATCTTAAATGTTGCAATTGTACTAGCCTCCACCACTTCCTCTGGCAGCTCATTCCATACACGTACCACCCTCTGCGTGAAAAAGTTGCCCCTTAGGTCTCTTTTATATCTTTCCCCTCTCACCCTAAACCTATGCCCTCTAGTTCTGGACTCCCCAACCCTAGGGAAAAGACTTTGTCTATTTATCCTATCCATGACCCTCATAATTTTGTAAACCTCTATAAGGTCACCCCTCAGCATCCAACGCTCCAGGGAAAACAGTCCTAGCCTATTCAACCTCTCCCTATAGCTCAAATCCTCCAACCCTGGCAACATCCTTGTAAATATTTTCTGAACCCTTTCGAGTTTCACAATATCTTTACGATAGGAAGGAGACCAGAATTGCACGCAATATTCCAACAGTGGCCTATTCAGCAGCAAAATGACCTCCCAGCTCCTGTATTCAATACCCTGACCAATAAAGGAAAGCATACCAAACGCCTTCTTCACTATCCTATCTACCTGCGACTCCACTTTCAAGGAGCTATGAACCTGCACTCCAAGGTCTCTCTGTTCAGCAATACTCCTGAGGACCTCACCATTGGTATTGAAATGAAGACCATAGGAACTGTTAAAGGGCTGTGAGCCGTGTACAGGGGGCAGAGATTGGCATGCAGACTAGGAGGAGCTATGCAGAGTGGATGCAAAGTATTATTTGGGAAATCAGGGAATGTGAGGGGTGAAAGCTGGAGTAATATTTCATGTTTTATTCTTCCCTTTAATGTTTTGGGTACAGTGCCAGAACTGTCATAATAATGCATCATAACTCCAATTACTTAGAGATCTTTTGAGCTACATTATGTGCTTTTTAGAAACAGTTCAACCAAAAGGTGATTGCAGATGAAAATTCACTTGCTGCATGGCAAGATCCTGGGAGAAACCATAGAATGTTGTACCTGAAGGTAGTAAAAGAACTTGAGCAACTTTAAAAGGGAGAGAGCAATTAATTAGAAACTGGACTGTGAACTCCAGTGGCTACAGCAATATCACGGGACTGACTGAGTAACTGAAGTCGCCCATAGTAACTACTATAATGTTAGTATCTTTCTGTAAATTTTCTGTAGATGTTTCCCTCAATGCTTTTTCTGGTTGTCATCTACAGAGTATATCTAGTAAAATAATTGGACCCTTCTTATTCTTTATCTGTAGTCAAATTGACTCTGTACTTGAACTTCTTTCTCTCGCAATGTGTTGTACTCCATAACTGATACTGCTACCCCTCTTCCTTTCACTCCTTTTCTACCTTTCCTGAGAACAAGGTGTAGTATCTTCTGTGAATTAAGTCCCAAACTTCCAAAAGTGTTTAATCCTTCTAGGACTGCACAACAAAAGGGTTAGAAACTAATCACAACTTCTGATCTGTGTGTGCTGGTAGGCTGACATGTGTGGGGGTGGGTCGGCAAACCTGTCAGCTGACTTGCAGAACCAAGATCAACTGCTTCACTCAAAGCATCAGTGCTATCAGTCTGTTTAACAGTCACAACGTCTTGCTCTTTAAGGCACTCAGAGTGATTTCTATGTCTTTGTTAACTTTTGCACCAATCACATTTCTAATCTGTGTATATATGTTGCATTCTATTATATTTTTGTTATGTTCAGAAGCTAATAAACTTTCCCTTCAACACGAGAAAGGAGAAAGTGAGGACTGCAGATGCTGGAGATCAGAGTCGAGAGTGTGGTGCTGGAAAAGCACAAGCAAGTCAGGCAGCATCCGAGGAGCAGGAAAATCAACATTTCAGCCATAAACCCTTCATCAGGAATGAGGCTTGTGGGTCAAGGGGGGCTGAGAGATAAATGGGAGGAGGGGGGGCTGGGAGGAAGGTAGCTAAGAAAGCAATAGATGGATGAAGATGAGGGAGAAGGTCAGAGGAGGGGGCATGATGAACAGGTCCAGAGGGTGATGCTGAATTAGAGGCTTGGGACTGGGACAGTGTGGGGAGGGGAAATGAGGAAGCTTGAAATGCGCATTTACCCGTGTGGTTGTGTTCCTCCTCCAGGCGTCAGGTGGTAATGGTTTGGCATGGAAGAGACCCAGGAGCTGTAAGTCCTGGACAAGTGGGAGGGAGAGTTGAAATGCTCAACCACAGGATGGGGGGGTTGGTGGGTGTGGGTGTCCCAGAGATGTTCTATAAACAATTCACAAGTGTCCTGTCTCCCTGATGTAGAGGAGACCATACTGGGTGCAACGGATGCAGATGTCATTGGTAGAGGTGCAGGTAAATTTCTGATAGATGTGAAAGGATCCCTTGGGGTCTTGGACGGAGATGAGGGGAGTGGTGTGGGCACAGGTTTTGTACTTCCTGTGGTGGCAGGAAAAGGTGCCAGGAATGGGGTGTGGGCTGGTGGGGATTGTGGACCTGACGAGGGAGTTGCGAAGGGAATGGTCTTTTCGGAACGCTGATAGGGGTGGGGAGGGAAATATATATCTCTGGTGGTGGGGTCCATTTGGAGGTGGTAGAAGTGGTGGAGGATGATGATGCCGAGGTTGGTGTGGTGGAAGGTGAGGACCGAGGGGTTCTGTAACCTTGTTGCGTTGGGAGGGTTGGGGTTCAAGGGCAGTGGTGTGTGAAGTGGAGGAGATGCGCTGGAGGGCATCGTCAACCACGTGGGAAGGGAAGTTGTGATTGTGGAAGAAGGCCATCTGGGACTTTGTGAGGTGCAATTGCTCATCCTGGGAACAGACGTGGCGAAGGCAGAGGAATTGGCAATAAGGGATGGCATTTTCACAGGAGGTAGGGCAGGAGGGGGTGTAGTCTAGGTAGCTGTGGGAGTTAGGTTTGTAGTAGATGTCTGTGGTTAGTCGGTCCCCAGAGATAGTGATGGAGAGGTCCAGGAAGGGGAGGGAGTTTTCCAAGATGGTCCAGGTGAATTTGAGGTCGGGGTAGAAGGTGTTGGTAAAGTTGATGAGCTGTTCAACCTTCTTGTTGGAGCATGAGGCAGCGCCGATACAATCATCGATGTAGGGGAGGAACAGGTGCGGGGTGGTACTGGTGCAACTGCGGAAGATGGACTGTTCCACATATCCAACAAAGAGGCAGGTATTGCTGGGTCCCATGCGAGTGCCCATGGCTACCTCTTTGGGTTGAAGTAAGTGGTAGTTTTGGAAGGTAAAGTTGTTGAGGGTGAGAACCAGTTCAGCCAGGTGGATGAGGGTGTCAGTGGAAGGGTACTGGTTGGGGCGGCATGAGAGGAAGAAACGGAGGGCTTGGAGACCTTCATCTTGGTGGTGTGATGTGTACAGGGACTATCCATATTCAGAAAATGAGGTGGAAAAGCTGGGAATGACCTACCATATTTTAATAGGAACAGAATAAGTCATTGAGGAGGGCACGGTGACTCAGTAATTAGCACTGCTGCCTCATAGCACCAGGGACCT
Source organism: Chiloscyllium punctatum (assembly GCF_047496795.1). NCBI lineage: Eukaryota > Metazoa > Chordata > Chondrichthyes > Orectolobiformes > Hemiscylliidae > Chiloscyllium > Chiloscyllium punctatum. The sequence continues at coordinate 44,033,790 of NC_092740.1, read as the reverse complement.
CAGGTGACTGCCTGTATGGAGTTTGCATATTCTCCACATGTCTGCATAGGCTTCTGTTGGGTGATCTGGTTTCCTCCCACAGTCCAAAGAAATGCCATGCAAAATTGCCCATAGTGTTCAGGGATGTGTAGGTGAATTAACCATGGGAAATGCAGGATTACAGGGACAGGGTAGGGGCATGGTTCTGGGTGGGATGCTCATCAGAGGGTTGGTGTGGGCTTGTTGGGTCAAATGGCCTGTTTCAATACTATAGGGATTCTTATAAAAAATTATTCTGCCATGCCATTCAATTAGCTCATGGTTGACTGTCTTCCTTAATGGGTTTAGAGTGGTGCTGGAAAAGCACAGCAGGTCAGGCAGCATCTGAGGAGCAGGAAAATTGACCTTTCGGCAAAAGCCCTTCATCAGGATTCCTGATAAAGGGCTTTTGCCCGAAACATCGATTTTCCTGCTCTTTGGATGCTGCCTGACCTGCTGTGCTTTTCCAGCACCACTCTAATCTCAACTGTGGTCTCCAGCATCTGCAGTCCTCACTTTTGCCTTCCTTAATGCTTGATGAAATTAAGTTCCATAACTTATTGATTTGTCTTAAACCTGATCAACTGAGCTTCCATAACTCAGTGATAAAAGTACACCAACATTTAAGTGAAGAGATTCCTGCTCATGCCAGTCTTTAATAGCCAGCCCTTTATTCAGAAATGATTTCCCAGGTGTAGTGAGGGGGGAAAGCCCACATTATACTTCTGGGCATTCAATGTATTTTCATAAATTTTTGTTTTTATTATTTCAATAATAGCAATATATAGCTACAATCCTGGCCAGCAATAATGTAGATACATTTACCAGTTCAATTCCTTTCGGAATGATAGTTTTGAAAATAGATATCCAGTCGGCATGGACGGGTTGGGCCGAAGGGTCTGTTTCCGTGCTGTTCATCTCTATGACAAGTGTAACCTGTAAAACCTGAGGTGTTAAACTACTTCTGCCGATACATGTGCTGATTTTTCATTATGGATAGAGAGAAAGAGCAGTTGCTATCAAACTGAGGTAAGTATACTGCCAGACAAACCTAACAACAATAAAACAGAAACTATTTTTCCCTCGATATATGATTGAAACAAAACTGTATTTGTGCATGTGTTTCAATCCACCTGTAAATTTGAAGGAAATACAAATTTAGAATCTATTACTGGTAACTTGTTGGTTACGTTATACGTGTTAGCTGAGACTCAGTTGGTAATAATCAGACCTTTGAGCCACAAGATTATGGCTTTCAGAATATAGAGTATCCTTTTGTTGTCACATGTACTCCAGTACAGGCTGACAGTTAAGCAGACTCCATGTGCCAGCATCTGTCCAGGACTCTCTCAAATACCGCTCTCCGAATCACCTGGTCACTCCACTGCTGCCAAGGAACTCAGTGAGGGCTACTTCCACCGTAGGACATAGACCGTGTTTGTTCCCCTCTCTGACACACAGCACCCTCACTCCCCTCTGTCAGACACGGCCCCCTCACTCCCCTCTCTGACACATGGCCCCCTCACTCCCCTCTCTGACACACGGCCCCCTCACTCCCTTCTCTGACACACGGCCCCCTCACTCCCTTCTCTGACACACGGCCCCCTCACTCCCCTCTCTGACACACGGCCCCCTCACTCCCTTCTCTGACACACGGCCCCCTCACTCCCCTCTCTGACACACGGCCCCCTCACTCCCCTCTCTGACACATGTCCCCCTCGCTCCCGTCTGTCACACACGGCCCCCTCACTCCCCTCTGTCAGATACGGCCTGCTCAGTCTGCTCTTCAATTGTACTCATGGAGTTAGGGTTGGGGAAGAAAAGTAAACCTACAAAGAGGAGAAAAAAGTAAGGAAAAGAGAAAGGGACTGGTTAGTGGAGGAAATCCGATCGGAGTGTCCTAATCTGCTGCCAGCTCATCCCATTCCATGGTTTAAGAAGACATCCATTTGATTCAGGGATTGCTGCAGTGTTGGAGGTTCTGCTTTCAGCGGAGATGGTATACTAAGGCCCTTTTGGTTTGCTGGGGAGAATGATCACATTGCAGTTTGTAAGTCTCTCTTGTTTATAATTGGCTGCAGTGTTTCCCACAATACAGTTCAAAAAGTACTTAATTGACTGTAATGTACTTTCAAATGACTGACAGACATGAAAAGTGTTTTGTAAATGAAAGCCTTCCTTCAATAATTTGTGAATTTGCAATTTTATACAAATTTGACATGATCCTTTTGCCTCAATGTTCTTTGGCTTTCTTAAAAATATTTGTTCTTAAGGCTTATTTACCTAAGGAGGTCTGCACTCAGGGGTCTATCTGCCTCTGTAATTTTAACATTTGCAATGTCACTTGTATTCCTCTTTCCATTCTTCCAAAATATGTTACTTCCTATGGATCTGCATTTCACAAATCAATTCTTCTAAGTTAGACAGACTAAACCGTCTATAATTGTTTCACAAGAACTTGTCAAACCTCTTGTCAATTTTAAGGGTTTGGCGCTGTTTGTCTAGTTCGTCTAGTTCCCGGTAAATATATATGTTGAACGAATGCACAAATGAAACACAAATTGGTTTTGTAAGCAATGTAAAAGTTATTGCTCTAGTTAAATATACACTACACAAAGAAAGCTTTATTCTGCATGTGTTAACTTGATGCCATTTAAGAAAAGAAATTCAACTCAGTGCTGCAGGATAGCAAAACGTGGGTAGGCTTATACCCACAGTGGGAAAAAGTGAGGACTGCAGATGCTGGAGATCAGAGCTGAAAATGTGTTGCTGGAAAAGCGCAGCAGGTCAGGCAGCATCCAAGGAGCAGGAGATCGACGTTTCGGGCATAAGCCCTTCTTCAGGAATGAGGAAAGTGTGTCCAGCAGGCTAAGATAAAAGGTAGGGAGGAGGGACTTGGGGGAGGGGCGTTGGAAATGCGATAGATGGAAGGAGGTCAGGATGAGGCTGATAGGCCGGAGTGGGGACTCCCATATATCTGTGACTCATTGGCAGAGTGCTGCTAGTGAAGGTGCTCATGTATTCCCACTTTTGGGGAATAGTTCCTTGCCATCCAACATCTCTATGCCATTTCTCAAACCCTCTCCTTGTGCGGTTTATATTCATGGGCTGAACAACACTCATAATAATTGACAGGCTGTATTCTCCATACAAGAGGAAGCCATTGTAAAGCCACATCATTTTGTTCACCTACCTTATCAAAGTTAAAAATCACACAACACTAGGTTATAGTTCAACAGGTTTATTTGGAAGGACTAGCTTTTGGAGCGCTGCTCCTTCATCAGGTCACACAACCTGTGTGATTTTTAACTTTATCCACCCCAGTGCAATACTAGCACCTCCAAGTCATGAGAACCTTATCAATGGTCTTGTTTGACATATCATATTAGTCTTTATTACATTCATATTCCCTTTACGGATTAATCGAAACATTTTCTTGACATCAGATGCCAATTCGATTTTCTTGCTGACTTCAGCTGATAGGGGTTTTATGAAATGTTAATTTATGGATGGAATACTAAATCATCCCTTTCAATGAATCGTGTGGTATTGAATTCTTCAGCATTGTATCTCTTCCTGTTTCCAAGGCCTCCACAGGTAATAATAAGACATTTTCTCTGATATTAAGAGTGTTTAATCCACTCTGTTGTTTTTGTCTCCAATTTAAATTGAATTTCTTTCTCAAAACCCTCACAGTATATCATGTGGTACATATTAGTCTTGTCAATTGGTTGAGAGACTATCAAGCCCTTAAATGAAAGAATCATGGTAATCACTCGTAAATAATCTGGAATCACAACCTAATTTGATTCCTAAAAACTAGGATCAACGTTTTCACAGTGTATATGAAATACTTCATCTTTTCGACCAAAGGTCAAAGGGTAAACCTTTACATTAGTGCATCTGGAGGTATGAGCATATGGAATGCAAAATATAGAGAGAAATTGTATTGCTCAGCTTTTTTATTAAATTAGAACAGCTAAACAAAAGGCTTGTGTTTAGCAGAAAGGCTTGTCTCTGGGTAGATTATGTAGCTACAACCAACATTATTTTAAGATTATATCACTGTCACATGATACTTGCCAAACAAGTTTATTACTTTGTTACAAAATGTATACAAGAGCTTAATCTTTGCACTCAGCACACAAAACAACAAAACAGTCAGCATTTACCATTACTATTGTAAAACTAATACCAACTGCTGGCTTTAACACATGCATAGTTAATGAGAAAATCCATTCATTTCTGCCATGTACTCTTGCTCCTTCATAGGATGTGCTGCTGTCGCAATGGCCAGCAATCATTATTAGTAACTGAACTGATCAGGGTTCGCTTTAGTACAATTATTAAAAACCAGCCGGAAAATGTTTTGCCTTATTAATGAGGCATTACCGGATTTTCAAACAGCATGTTAAATTGAAGTAATCTTTTGAACCCTGGAAAATTAATGTCATAATGTGAATACTTTCCTTTTTGCTTATTGTATTAATTAAACATGATTTTAAAAGATTTTTGAACAATATTTCAAAAGTAAGCCTTGAGAAAGGGAAAATTCACCCTAGAGATTGCTAGAACTTTGTGGGTAGCTTTCTTCACAGTTGACTGCAAATGCCAAAGCAGTTACAGGTTGCATTGCAACACTGGTTTGTGAGTGTGGTTTAACAATCTCAAAATAGTTGTTCATCTGACGTGGGTGTCACCAGTTAGGCTATCATTTCATGCTCATTCTTAATTGCTCAGAGGGCAGGTTAGAATTAACCATATTGCTGTGGGTCTGGAGTCACATGTAGACTGCAACAAATAGGGTTAGCAGATTTCTTTCCCCAAAGGATATTAATGACAATTGGCAATGGTTATATGGTTAGCAGTAGGCCAGTGTTTTTTTTTATAAAGCGCAAAATGCTGAAATTGGGAATGTTGCTGAGCAAAGAGACCTTGGAGTGCAGGTTTATAGCTCCTTGAAAGTGGAGTCACAGATAGGTAGGATAATGAAGAAGGCGTTTGGTATGCTTTCCTTTATTAGTCAGAGTATTGAGTACAGGAGTTGGGAGGCCATGTTGCGGCTGTACAGGACATTGGTTAGATCACTTATGGAATATTGCGTGCAATTCCTGTGTCCTTCCTATCAGAAGGATGTTGTGAAGCTTGAAAGGGTTCAGAAAAGATTTACAAGAATGTTGGCAGGGTTAGAGGATTTGAGCTATAGGGAGAGGTTGAATAGGCTAGGGCTGTTTTCCCTGGAGCGTCGGAGGCTGAGGGGTGACCTTATAGAGGTTTACAAAATCATGAGGGGCATGGATAGGATAAATAGATAAAGCCTTTTCCCTGGGGTGGGGGAGTCCAGAACTATAGGTTTAGGGTGAGAGGGGAAAGATATAAAAGAGACCTCAGGGGCAACCTTTTCATGCAGAGGGTGGTATGTGTATGGAATGAGCTGCTGGAGGAAGTGGTGGAGGCTGGTACAATTGCAACATTCAAAAGGCATTTGGATGGGTATATGAATAGGAAGGGTTTGGAGGGATACGGGCCGGGTGCTGGCAGGTGGGACTAGATTGGGTTGGGATATCTGGTCGGCATGGACGGTTTGGACCGAAAGGTCTGTTTCCGTGCTGTACATCTCTATGACTCTGTGTCCTCAGAATATTAACATGGGTTCTGGCTTACTAGTCCGGTGACATTGCCATTATCCCACTGTCTCCCCCTAAATTGGAAGTCAGTGGTGAGTGAACAGATATTGTAGTGAGTAAAGCCTAAGGTTCTTGGTGAGCCAGGAGAAACTTTAAAATGGTAAAATATCCAGGCATGAAAAAGCAACAAGTGAAAAAACTGCTTACAAATCGGATTGAGTTTTGCTGCTATATTGCGCAGATAAGCATGAAACATAGTTACAGATAGGAAAGCACAGGACCATTATAGAGAAATGAATAAGGTCACAGACCTGAGGAAATCATACAGACAGTGATAACATTGGACAGACTAAAAATCCTAATGGGCTCAGAACGTTTGGGAGACTTAATCTATTTAAAAGGCTGGAGATCATTCATAAGAGCTGTCATAAGGCAAGTCATATTTCACTTGAATTGCAAGAGCATAAGAAACAGGAACAGGAGCAGGAGCTCCATCATTCAATACCATCATGGCTGATCCAACATTCCTCACATCCACTTTCCTGCCCCTTCCCTATAATCCTTGATTCCCTGACTGGTTAAGAATCTATCATCTCAGCTATAAATATACAAAAAGACTCTGTCCCCACAGCTCTCCATGGCAAGGCATTCCATTGACTCTCAACCCTCGGAAGAAATTGCTCATCTCAGTCTTAAATTGGCATCCCTTAATACTGAGACGATACCGTCTGCTCCTAGACTCTCCCGTGAGGGGAAGTGTACCTGCCATTCAGTGTGTTTCAACTCTTCTATCTTGCAAAGCAACTGCAAATCAACTCAATAATAATAAATGATTATATTTATTAATTTAACACAACTAACACTAATAATAAAATACACTATAAACTGACAATTTACACTATAAATCTAATCAATGATCTTGTGCTTTAACTTAACTCTGGAGGATCATGTCTCACCACACTATATCGCGGTCTTTATCCACGTGGCGATGATCGTCTGGTCGTCTTCTCTCGGTGGTCCCAGGGATGTCTTCATTTCCCAGTGGTAGGTCTCAAGTTACTGCTCCTGAGGGTGGGGTTACAGGGATTTTACTCAGTAGTTGTTCCAGTCCTTTTGGGACAGTCTTTAGTGTTCTCTGATCAATCAGGGTTTGATTGTCTCAATCAATTGGACCCTACCAGGCGTCAATATGTCAATGTCAGGGTGGTGTTATGACACGGCCATGAACCCGTCTGATAATTAAATTAAGTAACAGAGAAGCTCACCTCACCTCATAATCTGTTAAAGTATAAGTGACAGTGAACTCCACAAATTCCACCATTTAAAGAAATTAACATCAATTTATTCTTTAACTCTAAAAATGAACAATAAACAACAACTATTCACAACTCTATGCCTCCTTTCTCTTAACTGTTATTATCTGCCTCCAACCCAATAACAATATACTATTTTAATAAAACACTTTTTAAAATTACATCAACTTAATTCTAAACCATACAACAGCTGTCATCTTTGGTGTCTTTCTTCTTGCAGCTAAGATCTCCCTGAGTTTCCTTCTTTTTACTGTGAAGATGTTTCATATGAAAAGATATCTTTGATAGAGAATGTTTCAATGTCTTGGGTCTCTCTCTCTCTCTCAATGGCAGTTGCTCTGTCTGATTTTCAAAACACCTGCTTTTTTTTATACCCCCAACATCAGATTGTCTCATTGTTTCAATGTTGGAAAAACAATAAATTCAAACTCAATTGGGTTTTAGTATCCTGGGGCAGAGTTTAAACTGTTTATAATTCTATAATTGTAGCTGAAGCCTGTCTTGATTCTGCAACATCACAGAATCCTTACAGTGTGGAAACAGGCCCTTCAGCCCAACAAGTCCATACTGATCCTCCAAAGAGTAACCCACCCAGAACCATTCCCCCTAGCCTATTACCCCATATTTATCCCTGATTAATGGACTTGGCACTACGAGCAATTTAGCATGGCCAATTCATCTTTGGACTGAGAGAGGAAACTGAAGCAAACCCACCCAGACACAGGGAGAATGTGCAAACTCCACACAAACAGTCGCTGGAGGCTGGAATCAAATCTGGGTCCCTGGTGCTGTGAGGCGACAGTGCTAACCACTGAGCCACCATGCTGCCCAAGAATTGAATTCAAGGTCTGCCGTCTGCTACAGTTGGATTTGAACCCATATCCCCAGAATGTGGGCTCGGTCTCTGGATTAATAGACTTGTGAGAGTGTTACAGCTCCATTTTTCTTAGCACAGTCACTTTGGTCAAGGCTTGTCTCAATTTCCCAGCATGCCTGATTTATTGTCCATTTTCATAAGTCCATCATTTTGAGCAGCCTGTCCAGCCACAGTCCCTCCTCTTGATCCTAATTGCAAAGCGTGATGGATCACATGATCACAAACCAATTTCCGTGCGGTGATTACACGATCATCCAGGCTCAAGCAAATCACAACATGCATTTAAACAGCTAAACTCTTACAGGTAGCTTATTTGAAAACAAAGCCTAATGGCTGATCACGCAAGCATAGTAAATGAAAATAAATAAGACATCAGAGTCAATAACAACAAATACAAAAACAAAATTCATAACAAAAAATGGAACAAATGTTATAAAACTGGAGCAAATAGTGATCAAGTAAGGGTTGCTGAGTACCAGTGAACCAATAATCCAGAGGGTATTTTATACAAACAATAGCATTGAAATTTTATACAAACAACCTGATAACTAATATTTACTAGGGTAAACAAATATTTATCCTGGTGGTTCGGTGTTTCTCACGTGTTGTTTCTGGTGTTGATGATGATCCCAATGAAGTAGATCTTGGTTTACGTTCCACATGGTCATGGCTGTCCTGAGGAGATATCAAGGTGGAAGCTGTTGTTGTTTAATATCTGAATAATTTCAAACTAATGTAATGCATATGGCCTAATCTTCCCTCACTTTTTTTGTATGAAATAAGAATGCGATCCCTATGTGGATTGTTAAGTTGGGTTTGGAGGCCTGATAGGTTCCAACCTCGTTTTCTAGTGGTAGGGTTCCAAATGGCCTGACTGTGGACTGGTCAGAAAAGGCTGAAATGAGGTGGTCATTATGACCAGTGAATTAAGTGTAAAGACGAGGTGGTTGTTGTGACCTATGAAGGAATTGTGAAGATGAAGATGACCATGGGCAGAATCTGATATGGAGATGATATCCAATGAATGTCGCCAGGGAAACTGAAGAATTGTAATCTGGTTACTCCCATCAGAGCGTGCAGAAATAAAAGCTGGTCCCACTGGAGACGTGTGAAATGTGTGTGAGTTTGGACCATCAGAAAGAGTTTACCTGTGGCTGTCAGAAGCTGTTACATCACCGGGATTAGTGAATTTGTGCATTTGTCAAATAGTCCCCCAACAGAGACTCATCAGTGTCATCTGAATCCTCGGTCTCTGGTGGCGTAGCAATATTGTATCCTTCTGATTCCCATGCCTGTGTCCTGTCATTCCCTCCAGCAATGATACCTGAATGTTGGATGTTACCATTTGATGGTCTGGGTCAGTCTGTTTTTCCCTCGTCTGTACTAGCCATTTAGTATTGTCACGTGTCCATGTTATGAGTATGCCGTCTGGGTTCTGAGTTATAGTGAGTCAGGATTGTTCAATTTCCCTGTCTGTCAGGGTGTTATTGGGAGTCCTGTCACATCTAGACTGTTAGGAATGTGTAACATGTCTGTGCTTTACAGCAAGTTGTTCCAATTTGTTAGAGTACTCCATTAAGTCAATTACACCATCTGGGGGTCCGTCGGGCATTGGGGCTACAGTCAGTGGTAGTGGTGGATTTCCTCAGGGGTGCAGTCTGACTGTGAGGATGTGTTGGGGTATTCTTATGTCTTGTCATTTGCTCTAAGCCAGTATCATCCACCATACCTACATTAAGGTGGTGAGAGTGACTGTGTTGTGTTCCATAGGCCTTTAAACGGTATCAGCTAGATTTTCCTGTAGCTTTTAGAACCTTGTACACTGAGGGGCTTGCCTTATCCACGACAGTGTGAGGACCTGAGTATTTAGGGGAGAGAAACGAACTAGGGTTGTACATCTACAGTATCACCTGCTGTCCTGTTGGGTAGTCAACAGGGTTAATTTTACTGTCAAAGGAAGCCTTGCTCACTTTCCTTTTGGTCCCTAACCTGACAGCTAATGCTAACTGAGCAGCTGTGAGATTTCTCAGTGAGCTGCTGCACGGCTTTCTCGTGGGTGAGGGCAGGTTCTGTGAGGTCGAGACCGAACAGGTAATCAACTCCTTTCATGTGTCGGCCTGTCATAAGGGTATGGGGGGGGGGGGGGGGGCGTTTACCCTGTGGATTAGGAGAGGGAGTTGTGTACCATCGTGAGAACTCTGAGGTTGGTGCCTCTAAACCCGACGGAACATTCCACATGGGGTTCACATTCTTATTTCTTACAAAAAAGTGAGGGAGGGTCAGGCCATATGTGTTACATTAGTTTGAAATTATTCGGATATTAAACAAAGATAACAACAGAATCAACCTTGATATCTCCTCAGGATGACCATGACCACACGGAATGTAATCAAGATCTACTTGTTCTCAGAGAAGTACTGTGTCCCAGGTTTTATTATTCTGCTGCACCGTCTTCCCAATCATCCCTTTTAGGGGACTATTAATCTTTTCCACGATCCCAGTGGATTGAGGGTGGTAGCATGTGGCATCACAATGTGCATGATCCGGCCGGTAAAATGGATTCCCTGATCTGACTTGATACTGTAGGAAAGACTCATCTTGTAAATACCTGTTGTGTTTGGAATTGTGCAGTGGTCTTGGCTGTATTGGTCCTACCGAGAAAAGCTTCGACCTATTTTGTGGAAGTGTCTATGATGACGAGAATATATGAAAATCCATCCCTACATGGTGGAAGGGGACCTGTATAATTTATTTGTAGATTTGTCCTGCGCCCTTCCACCAAAACAGGTCTGCCTCAGCTCTCCCTTTCGGGCGAACCTGTCTGGATTATTTTGGGTACAGACCGGATAATTCCCTATGTAGTATACTACATCCCTGTGTAACTCAGGGTACCAACACAGTTCAATCATTCAGTAGTGGCCTCTATTCCCTGGTGCTCATGCCTACCATGGTATTGATATATGATTTGATTCCCATCTTACATTGGAACTACATAGACTCCTGCTTTTAAAACTAATCCGTCCCGTATCTTTACGGTATCTCTCCAATTGGCGTAAGCCTCTGATGGACTCCTCCCACAATCTGTTTTGAGGAATTATCATGGTGTTGAGCTTGCCTGAGGCCCACAAGTTTGTTCTGGCTGACAGTGACTGCATTTGCTTGCTCACCTATGGGTGCTGCCAGAATTCTGCTACATGAGCACCTCTCTTAACTAACGCAGCTGCTCTGCAGTTACCTTCTGGGGATGTTTTGTGATGCCTTCTAACTTTAATTATGTTGTAGTTCCTTCCACTGGCAGTCTGCATGATGTATTTTAATAAACTGATGGTAGGGGTTTCCCATTGGCAGAAATAAAATCTCTGGCTTTCCATAATGATACAAATTCACTGAGGTTGTTGTACACACACATGTTATCAGAGTAGATATCTGATAGTGTATCTATCAGAGTAGTGAAGGGAACAGATCGGGCTGGCTGTAGTTCTGCAGCCTGGGCACTCAGATGGCTGGGTAATTGTAAAGCTAGTACAACCAATGGTTGTGCTTCAGTGTTAGTCATGTATATTCCACAGTCGGTCATCCAACTGCCATCATCTACAGTGAAGGATCCATTGATGCAGATTTTGACTGCAGTGTCTGCCTGCCTAACGTTTTATCTCATTCCTAATTGTTTCTCAAACTGCTTTGGTATAAAAGGGCTGGTGGGGTGGCTATGTTTAGGTTGTCACGTAGGTCTCCCCCATACTTTAGGTTATTGGCTAGGAAGGTGGGCACCTTGGTACGTTTGAACATGATGTCCTGACCTTGAAGCAGTAGAGTCCATCGTGCAGCTGGAATCTCCCTCACTCAGATCTAGTAGGAGCTGACTTGAGATGTGCTCAGTTAATATAGTCAGTGGGTTTAAACCAATGATGTAGTCAAAGTACTGGACTGTGAGGAGGTGTCGTTCGCACATGCAAAACCCTTGCTCCATGGGCTGTTGGACCTTGGAGGTGTAGGCCACTTGGCCAGGCTGCTCTTGCAGTAGGTCAGCTGCTATTGTCTGGTTTGTGGCTACAATTTTGAGGGTGTATGGTACGTTAGGGTTGGGAACTGGTAAAGCTGGTGCTGTTGTGAGGGCTTGCTTTAAATCAGTTGCTTTAAATGGAGTGTCCAATTCCAGGCAATGTTCCTTCTCAGTAACTCTGAGAGTGGGGCTGCCTTGGTAGCGAACTCATCAATGTGATTCCTGCAGTATCTCACTAGACCGAGGAAGGATCGGAGTGCACTGACATCTTGGGAGAGTGGGAGTTGCGCTATGGAAACTCTTCATTTTTGGTCTATCTCTCTTTTCCCATGGGTGACTATCGTTTCCAAGTATGTAACCCTAGGCCATAGAATTAGCATCTTCTTCAGATTTATTTTACATCCTTGCATGTGTAAAAGGTCGAGTAATTCGTACGGGAGCTGGATGCGTTCTTCCTTTGTTTCTGTTTGTAGGAATAGGTTGTCTTCTTATTGGATTAGGCAGTCAAGCTGGGAAAGCCTTTCTAGTCCCTTGGCTAACCATCTATGGAAAATCGAGGATGAGGTATAGAACCATTGGGGTAGACAAGTCCAGGTATAGTGCTGTTCCTGGAAGGTAAACATGAATTTGTACTGGCTGGACCAGTTTAAGGATATGGACCAAAACCCATTACAGATATCAAGCATTGTGAAGGACTTCGCTTGTGGGGCTTGCTTCATTGTTGTGGCTGGGCTGTTGGCTACTGTTGGTGAGGTGAAAGGCGTGACTTTTATTAAGTTCCCAATAGTCTGGGCGGCACGGTGGCTCAGTGGTTAGCACTGCTGCCTCACAGCACCAGGGACCCAGGTTCGATTCCAGCCTCGGGTGACTGTGTGGAGTTTGCACATTCTTCCTGTGTCTGTGTGGGTTTCCTCTGGGTGCTCCGGTTTCCTCCCACAGTCTAAAGATGTGCAAATCAGGTGAAATGGGCATTAATCAGAGGGAAATGGGTCTGGGTGGGTTTCTCTTCGGAGGGTTGGTGTGGACATATGGGGTCAAAGGACCTATTTCCACACTGTAAGGAATCTAATCTAATCTCGTCAATGGTTAAATGCCATTTCCAGACCAGCCAAATTGGAGCATTATTAATGGAGGCTACAGGTCCCAGCACTCCTTGCTGTAACAGATTGTCAATCACCTAGGCTCCCTCCCCCTCTGCCTGTCTGGGGAAACCGTATTGTCTTTGTGGTTTCAGGTTGAGCTTCTCGGTTATCGCCTCCCCCAGGATAGGCCCATGGACATGTTTACACTGGGCCTTTGTGTTTCATTATCACCACTCTTATAGCCGGATCCCTGGTCATTGTGAGGAGATTGAACCAAAACTCCCCTGTTGTGCTCATTCAATTAGGATAATTTCCTGCTGAAATGATGGGTGTGGTGTGCAGGCAATCACTGGATCAAAGGTGTCATGTAATTGACCCCGAGTATGTGTTCTGTGTTCTGTGTCTGGGGGGAAGGGGCGGTTGACTAAGATAGCAGGGTAAAAACAATAACTGCAGATGCTGGAAACCAAATACTGGATTAGTGGTGCTGGAAGAGCACAGCAGTTCAGGCAGCATCCAACGAGCAGCGAAATCGACGTTTCGGGCAAAAACCCTTCATCAGGAATAAAGGCAGTGAGTCTGAAGCGTGGAGATATAAGCTAGAGGAGGGTGGGGATGGGGAGACAGTAGCATAGCGTACAATCGGTGAGTGGGGGAGGAGATGAAGGTGATAGGTCAGGGAGGGGAGGGTGGAGTGGATAGGTGGAAAAGGAGATAGGCAGGTAGGACAAGTCAAGGAGAGTGTGCTGAACTGGAAGTTTGAAACTAGGATAAGGTGGGGGAAGGGGAAATGAGGAAGCTGTTGAAGTCCACATTGATGCCCAGGGGTTGAAGTGTTCCGAGGCGGAAGATGAGGCGTTCTTCCTCCAGGCGTCTCCACGTCCTCGGCAGAGTGGGAGGGGGAGTTGAAATGTTGGGCCACGGGGCGGTTTGGTTGATTGGTGCGGGTGTCTCGGAGATGTTCCCTAAAGCGCTCTGCTAGGACGCGTCCAGTCTCCCCAATGTAGAGGAGACCACATCGGGAGCAACGGATACAATAAATGATATTAGTGGATGTGCAGGTAAAACTTTGATGGATGTGGAAGGCTCCTTTAGGGCCTTGGATAGAGGTGAGGGAGGAGGTGTGGGCGCAGGTTTTACAGTTCCTGCGGTGGCAGGGGAAAGTGCCAGAATAGGAGGGTGGGTCGTAGGGGGGTGTGGACCTGACCAGGTAGTCACGGAGGGAACGGTCTTTGCGGAAGGCGGAAAGGGGTGGGGAGGGAAATATATCCCTGGTGGTGGGGTCTGTTTGGAGGTGGCGGAAATGTCGGCGGATGATTTGGTTTATGCGCAGGTTGGTAGGGTGGAAGGTGAGCACCAGGGGCGTTCTGTCCTTGTTACGGTTGGAGGGGTGGGGTCTCAGGGCGGAGGTGCGGGATGTGGACGAGATGCATTGGAGGGCATCTTTAACCACATGGGAAGGGAAATTGTGGTCTCTAAAGAAGGAGGCCATCTGGTGTGTTCTGTGGTGGAACTGGTCCTCCTGGGAGCAGATACAGCGGAGGCAGAGAAATTGGGAATACGGGATGGCATTTTTGCAAGAGATAGGGTGGGAAGAGGTGTAATCCAGGTAGCTGTGGGAGTCGGTGGGTTTGTAAAAAATGTCAGTGCCAAGTCGGTTGTCACTAATGGAGATGGAGAGGTCCAGGAAGGGGAGCGAGGTGTCAGAGATGGTCCAGGTAAATTTAAGGTCAGGGTGGAATGTGTTGGTGAAGTTGATGAATTGCTCAACCTCCTCGCGGGAGCACGAGGTGGCGCTAATGCAGTCATCAATGTAGCGGAGGAAGAGGTGGGGAGTGGTGCCGGTGTAATTACAGAAGATCAACTGTTCTACATAGCCAACAAAGAGACAGGCATAGCTGGGGCCCATACGTGTGCCCATGGCTACGCCTTTGGTCTGGAGGAAGTGGGAAGATTCAAAGGAGAAATTGTTAAGGGTGAGGACCAGTTCGGCCAAACGAATGAGAGTGTCAGTGGAAGGGTACTGTTGGGGACGTCTGGAGAGGAAAAAACGGAGGGTTTGGAGGCCCTGGTCATGGCGGATGAAGGTGTAGAGGGATTGGATATCCATGGTGAAGATGAGGCGTTGGGGGCCGGGGAAATGGAAGTCTTGGAGGAGGTGGAGGGCGTGGGTGGTGTCTCGAACGTATGTGGGGAGTCTCTGGACTAGGGGGGATAGGACAGTGTCAAGGTAGGTAGAGATGAGTTCAGTGGGGCAGGAGCATGCTGAGACAATGGGTCGGCCAGGGTGGTCAGGCTTGTGGATCTTGGGAATGAGGTAGAACCGGGCAGTGTGGGATTCCTGGACTATGAGGTTGGAAGCTGTGGGTGGGAAATCTCCTGAGGTGATGAGGTTCTGTATGGTCTGGGAGATGATGGTTTGGTGATGGGGGGTGGGGTCATGGTCGAGGGGGCAGTAGGAAGAGGTGTCCTCGAGTTGGCATTTGGCTTCAGCGATGTAGAGGTCAGTGCGCCAGACTACCACTGCGCCCCCTTTATCCGCTGGCTTAATGGTGAGTTTGGGATTGGAGCAGAGGGATTGGAGGGCTGCGCGTTGTGAGGGTGAGAGGTTGCAGTGGGGGAGGGGGGTCGACAGGTTGAGGCAGTTAATGTCCCGGCGGCAGTTGGAAATGAAGAGGTCGAGGACAGGTAATAGGCCAGCGCGGGGTGTCCAGGTGGATGCAGTGTGTTGGAGGTGGGTGAAGGGGTCCTCGGAAGGTGGCAGGGTGCTGGCATGTAATGTTGCCTAATTTAAATTCTATCAGTTCAGTAACGTACCCTTGTGTACATGGCCAGTGAAGCCATTCAAAACAATAGTCCCTGAGGTCTGAGAGGGTAGATGGTTAAATTGTGAGGTGTTCAGGGTTGTGCAGGAACCTCTGGTATCCCAAAGAAATTCAACATGGCGGCCTCATTTCTCCCCATTGATTAATGGTTTCCCTACACTATCCCAGTTGATGTTGCAGACCCAGACTGGGGAGGCACAGGCCTGACACTGTCATGCAGATGCCTCGTAGGTTGTGAGTGAGGGGGATCATGGGTTGGCTAGTGTCCACGGCATGGACCGGAGCCTGCTGAGCTAGGCCTTCTCACTGAGTTGTAACTCCCATTATCAGCCCTTGGTCCCGCTGTGGTCGGTGGTCCCTGTAGCTGTGAGTGTCACCGCCCTTGGGCTCTACATTTTCATACATAGTGTCCTGTGCACCTGCTGCCACTGTGCTGGCTGCCACGTTTTTCCCTGCTGTTCCCCTCTATCTCTCTCTGCGGCTGTGTGGCGTGGAGCTGGGTTCCTTTGGTAAGAGCTCCCCCCTCTTCCTTCATTCCTCCACAGTTGACACTGGTTGGAGGTTCGGAAAGGAGGTGTTTTCCCTCCTTTCCCTGTTTCACTCTTGTTTAGTTCATGGGCTTCTTTCTCCCACACCCAGGATATTCTTCTCAGAATCCATGCCTCAGTGTGGCTTGGCTCTGTGGGATCAAAATTCACACATGCCTTCCTGCTCTCCTTGGTGGCATGGGAACCTAAAGTCCTAGCCCACTTACCCATCAGCCTTGGATACCTGACCCCTGTTTCAGTCTCTGTAGACTCGCAGAAAGTGCACCCATTAATGGCTGGCAAAGGCAGTTGGGTGTTCCCCCTTCACTTGTTTAATCCGTCTGTGGGGTCTGCTTTATTGTACCCAACTGCTGTTAGGATTGCCTTTCTCATAACAGTTGGGTTCCTTCCCCTACATTTACTGGTGCTGAGATTGCGGCCTGCACTGACTGGCTCAGACACATTACGATGAGTTTTACTTCCCCTCACTCATCTAACCCATGTAAAACCTTTTGTTGCCTGACCCTTTCAAAGAATGCAAATGGATCAGCTGATGGCATCTGGAATCTTTTCAGCAATTTCTGTTAAGTGTGCCACTGAAAATGGGATGGTGTATGTTATTGCTGGGGCATTGGTGTCCCTAATCCATTTTATGGTGGTAATCAGGTTTATTGCGACAGGGGGTGTCCCCTGGAGTGCTGAAGGAGTTGACTCCTCTGGGAAGGGTGGGGATGGACCCCAATCCTCTGTGTTCCTGGCATACTGCTGGGCATCTTCCCTGAGCACATGCCAGTCTATCTCTTGTCCTTCTCCTTCCCCATATGTGCACACTATTCTATTGTGGATTGAGAATTGGGCTTTTAATTTCTCAATCTCCCACAGGCACTTTGTGTGGTCTATGGTTACCTGCTTCTTCTCCCTATCTGTCTGGTGCATTATCTTTACTGTTGCCCGTAAATCTGCACATTCATTTTTCAATTGACTCACTTCCTTCTCAGCGATCTCTTTAGCTGACACTGCATGCTGGTTATCTTGGTATGCTCTCACACAGGGTTTGGATTAGTAGGTTTGCCTGATTTCTTTGGACCTGAGCTGTGTTTTCACATTTTAACACCATCAGTTCCCTTTTTGCGTTCTTGAATTCTTTATGGACTGTTTGCAATTCCTGCTCCATCCCCAACAATTGTCCCAGACAGCACATCACTGCTGTGACCTCTTCAAGCTTGGAAGCTCACTTTTCTTGAATTTTCCAAAAATCATCCCAATATATTTGTCCAGGAATCCTGGTCCTGTTTCATCATTACAACAAAGTTCTGCCCACATGGATCATCTTTTCTTGCTAATGTATTGCCTTAACTTCTTTTACCATATGGGACAATCTTCTACTCCAGCAACTTTCTTTGTCATTCTCAATTAATGAAGGGATATAGGGAGTGGATCAGACTGAGGATACAGCTTTCGCTATGTTCCAGTCCAAATCCCTCCCCATCTCTACCAACCTTTGGTGTTTACCTTACCTATCCCACTAAGGATCTCACACACACACACAGATGCACATACAAACACAGACAGACACAGCCACACACACACTCTCACACACAGACATGCGCGCACACACACACACATACAGACACACCCACAGACTCTCACACACAGACACACAAAGCCACACACACACCCCCACAAACACAGACACACACACACACCCATACCCACGCACACCCTGACACCCACACACACACAGACACAAAGGAAACAGTTGTTTGCCTGATCAGGAGTAAATACTGAGGAGAAAGTGAGGACTGCAGATGCTGGAGCTCAGAGTCAAAAAGTGTGGCGCTGAAAAAGTTCAGCTGGTCAGTCAGCATCTGAGAAGCAGGAGAGTCAACGTTTCAGGATAAGCTCTTCACTAGGAATCATGAAGAGCTTCTGCTCGAAATGTCGACTCTCCTGCTTCACGGATGCTGCCTGACCAGCTGTGCTTTTCCTGCGCCACACTTTTTGAACAGGAGTAAACACCTGTCGGTTTAATCTTTTAAAGAGCCAGTTTAACCTTTTCATTTCCTTCGATTTACTTGAATTACTGTTCTCTTAACAACCGGCTCAGGCAAAATCTCAAGGAATATTAGATTTCACAGGATTCGATCATGGAACAACAAAGTCACTTCTGATCAAGGTCTGTTCTGGGGTGCCAATTTGTTGCACCTGCCACACTGTATTTTTAAATTCTTCTATCTTGCAAAGCAACTGCGAATCGACTCTTAATAATTATAAATGATTCTATTTATTTATTTAACACGATTAATACTATAACAACAAAATACACTATCAATTAACAATTTACACTATAAATCTAATCAATGATCTTGTGCTTTAACTTAACTCTGGATGATCATGTCTCACCACACTATATCGTGGTCTTTATCCACGTGGCGATGATCGTCTGGTCGTCTTCCCTCGGTGGTCCCAGGGATGTCTTCATTTCCCAGTGGTAGGTCTCGAGTTACTGCTCCTGAGGGTGGGGTTACAGGGATTATACTTAGTAGTTGTTCCAGTCCTTTTGGGACGGTCTTTAGTGTTCTCTAATCAATCAGGGCTCGATCGTCTCGATCAATTGGACCCTACCAGGCGTCAATATGTCAATGTCAGGGTGGTGTTATGACACGGCCATGAACCCCTCTGATAATTAAATTAAGTAACAGAAGCTCACCTCGCCTCATATTCTGTTAAAGTATAAGTGACAGAGAGGATGTGGTGGAGGCTGGTACAATTGCACCATTTAAGAGGCATTTGGATGGGTTTATGAATAGGAAGGGTTTGGAGGGATATGGGCCGGGTGCTGGCAGGTGGGACTAGATTGGGTTGGGATATCTGGTCGGCATGGATGGGTTGGACCGAAGGGTCTGTTTCCATGCTGTACATCTCTATGACTCTATAACTCCCCAAATTCCACTATTTAAAGGAAATAACCAATTTATTCTTTAACTCTAAAACTGAACAATAAACAACTATTCACAACTCTATGCCCCCTTTCTCTTAACTGTTTACTATCTACCTCCAACTCTATAACAATGTACTGTTCCAATAAAATACTTCTTAAAATTACATCAACTTAATTTAAAATCCACACAGCAGCTGTCATCTTCGGTGTCTTTGTTCTTCTGGCCGAAGATCTCCCTGGGTCATCTTCTTTCTTTTTACTGTGAAGATGTTTCATATGAAAAGGTATCTTTGATATTGTTTCAATGTCTTGGGTCTCTCTCAATGGCAGTTGCTCTGTCTGATTTTCAAAACACCTGCCTTTTTGACACCTCCAAAATCAGATCATCTCATTGGTTCAATGTTGGCAAAACAATAAATTCAAACTTAGTTGGATTTTGGTATCCTGCGGCATAATTTAAACTGATTGGTTAAGTTCGAATAGTCAAAACAGCAACCAACTCAGATATCCATTTCACAGCCAAATGTTACATATTTTCAACTTTCCACTTCACTCTGAGACTGCCATGTAGTCATATTACACAGGTTCTTGTAAGCTTTCAGTTCAGAACAGCATTCACTCTCTCTGAAAGGTACAGTACATGTCTTCAACTTCAGTACAGTGGTCCTTGGGATCCATTTGTGGAGGTGTTAGGTGCACATAGGTCAGGTAGCCCTTTCCAAATAACAGTGTGAGGCACCTCTGTATCTGGTAAACAACTCGAGGTTACGATTGTCGTGGGAATGACATTCAGGTTGATTTTATTCATTTCAAATTCAAGTGCATATTGTATTATCTGCAGCTGCTGGATTACATACTGTCTGTCTGTAGCGGCAGCCTGTCTGGATTCTGCAGCATGTTTATCAGTACAGTCACTTTGGTCAAGGCTTGTCTCAATTTCCCAGCATGCCTAATTTATTGTCCATTTCCATAAATCCATCAAATTGGGTGGTCTGTCCAGCCACAGAAGCATCCTCTCACCATTTATTCTGTCACGTTCCTTAAGAATCCTATATGTTTCGACCAGATCACCTGTCATTCTTTTAAACTCCAGTAAGTAGCTTCCCAATCTATTTAGCCTTTGCTTATAAGACAATCCCTCCATGCCAAGGATCATTGTCATGAACTGCCTCCTCCAGTTAAATTATATCTCTTTTTTTTGTTCCAAGGACTGCTATCATTACTTAAGTGATCTCACCAGCAGCCTATCCAGTTGCAGTAAGACTTTCCTACTCTCATACTGCAAACCTTTAAAAATAATGGCAAACACTCCATGAGCTTTTCTGATTATTTGCTATGCCTGTGTGCTGGCTTTCTGTGTTTCATGAATAAAATCAAGTGTAGGTTAATGGAATGATAATTGGCCATATTGGATTTGTCCTGTGTTTTGTAGACAGGATATTCCTGAGCAATTTTGCAAGACTGCTGCGAATGCTTTAGCGCTATCTTTTCACCTGATGTGCTAGGTTCTTTCATGATTGAGGATGGGGATATTTGTGGAGCTTCCTCGTCCTCCATTTAGTTCTTTGATTGTCCACCACCATTCATGAGTGGATGTGGAAGGACTGCAGAGTTTAGATCTGATCCATTGGCTGTGGGATCCCTTAGCTCTGTCTACCACTTGCTGCTTATGCTGTTTGCATGCAAGGATCCCTGTTTGGTAGCTTCACCTGATTGACACCTCATTTTTAGATATGACTGGTACTGCTCCTGGCATGTGCTCTGCTTTGAACTAGAGTTGATTCCCTGGCTTGATGGTAATGGTTGAGTTCTGCTGCCGTTGATGGTCTGCAGCCCCATGGAAGCCCAGTCTTTAGTTAGTCCCAATAAGCATGGTGATAGTGACACACATGATAGAGATTATTCTCAACGTGAAGATGCCACATTGTCTCCACAAGATCTGTTCAATGGCACTCTTACTGATACGGTCATGGATGGATCCATCTGCAGCTGGCCGATCAGTAAGGATGAGGTCAAGTATGTTTTTCCCTCTTGGTTACCTCACCACCGATTGCAGATCCAGTCTAGCAGCTATGGCCTTTAGGATCCAACCAGCTGGATCTGTAATGCTGCTATCAAGGCAATCTTGCTGGTGGACGTTGAAATCTCCCACCGAGAGTAGATTTTGGACCCATGCCATCCTCAGTTATTCAGATTCTTGGCGACATAACGAGGAGGAAGCAGCAGCCCAGTTATTTTACCTGATGAAAAGCATGTCTTTGGAATGTGGAATTTGATATTAACACATAACAGTCTTTCAAAGTTCATAATGCACGTTTAATCTGGCTTTTCTTCTACTTAGAGTTATAGAGATGTACAGTACGGAATCAGACCCTTCGGTCCAACTCGTCCATATTGACCAACTATCCTAAATTAATCTAGTCCCATTTGCCAACACTTGGCCCATATCCCTCTGAACCCTTCCTATTCAAATACCCATCCAGATGCCTTTTAAATGTTGTAATTGTCCCAATATCCACCACTTCCTGTGTGAAAATGTTACATCTCTGAATGAAAAAACACTCAAGATCATAGATTTAATTTTAACCAAGTTTCTCACTACTACTATACATGCTAACTGACCTCAGGCTGACCCCTAATCAGGTGATTCATGTTAGATACCGCACTCTCTCTTCCTGGAGTATGTTATAATAAATAACTCTCAAGTCATTGTCATGACAGTAACAGCTTCTGCACTTTGACACATGACAATGAGTACACTTGGCAGACTTTGGTGGGTACTAAGAATTGGGGACTTCCAGACATCAGAAGGCAAGATAATTCTCCAGGAGAAATAATTATTTTTTACACCTTCACTTTGCCCCTAACAGGTTTAACCAAGCAAAAAGCAATAGTTAAAATATAATTTGGATTCTAAATAATCAATGTAATCTCAATTGTAATGTGTTAATAAAACTACTACCTAATATGACTGCACTCATCCAGATAAATAGTCATTTATTGACTTGTGCCAAGGAGGTGGTGCCTAAGCTTTGAATTAGAATTCCTAGCCTTAAACTTCTTTTGTAGGCACAAAATTTAAATGGTTTGGTCCAATTTGGTTTCTGGTCAATGATAATCCTTAGGGTGTTAATAGTGATTCAGTGATAGTAATGTCATTGATTGGTTAAGACCTCCCTTTTTGGAGATGATCATTCCCTGGAAGCTGCAGTTATTTGTCACTTTTCAGTCTGAGTGTTGACCAGAGTTTTCTGCCTGTAGTCACAGATTGCTGCATTATCAGAGGAACTGTGAATAGTATTCAAGTTAATAATACGGAACATTTTGCAATCTTCAGTCACCAGTTCTGATCACGATAGTCTAAGTCAGTCATGATGCAGTTGAAGAGAACCTGATAATCTACAAAAGGAGGAAACTGTAGATCTGTGGGGGAGAAGTTCCCATTTCTGCTTATTTTAAAGGTGGATGTGTTAGGTGGTAACTAATATACTACCCACACCACTAAGAAAATGCGCCCAATCACCTATCGATCACTCAAGAGCTAACAGGTGATTTTAGTGATTCTCGTGAATAGCCGACCTCAACATTGATGTCCTAGGTCACCAGAAGCTGACAATCCAATTAGAGGCTGACAGCTTCTGCGTCCTAACATCTGATCCTTATGGGATCCAGTGGTGAAAAGGTAAGGACCTTCTATTATCTTTCCATGGGTAGTATCATGAGGAATGTTGGAGCCAAGGGCAGGGATGGTTTTCAGAGGTCTCTCTTTGTCCTATTTCCATTCCTCTCACAGCCCCAAGATTGGGGCATTTGGAGGACTGCCAAAATGTGCCCTGGTTTACCTATTGGAAAAACTAGCCACCTTTCTTTATCCACTGAGATGGTAATGAGTTGGGCCCCCTTAGGATACCCATGAACCTTCTCACCAGAAGTCAATTAGTGAGGTATCAAGTAAGGGCTGATTTTCTCTCCAGGCCCAATTGCTCAATTATTTCCATTTCCCAAATCTAAGGAAAACAAAATCTGAGGAGAAACAGGCACCTATAATACTCCGTGCCCTCCCTTCAAATGTAGATCCAATGAACCTTACCCTGTTATTTTAAAAGTTAGTGCACCCTCTATCATTTTCTTCCCACACAAATGAAGTACAAATTGCAGACAGTATAATCTGCTTGTGTTTCACAATAACATGTGACAAATGTGATTACACCTGAATTTTATTTTATTCTTGGTCTATAAACTTAATAACTTAAGTCATAAACTCTGTAGATCCTTGAATTCAGACAGAGATGCATTATCTGCTTCATGATTTCATACCAAACCAGAAAAGTCATCAAAAAGTCGTCTTATGAACAAAGTCCAAAATATACAAGATTCAAATCTAAGAGCTGACTGCCCTGGTTTTAAATGATGTTCCAAGGAGGAGTCTTTTGTTTCCAAGAAGAGCATCCATGAACACTTCAATTCACATCCAAAGTTTCAACATTCTTGTCACAGAGTTGAATGTTTTGACAATTCAAGGAAAAAAATCCTCATTCTTTGAGTTCAATCTCAGACTCTGTCCAGATTCACACCACACCCATCACCTTGTTAAAAAGCATGTTTTGATCTTGTAGATTCATTGCCTCATAGTTGGAGAACTCCAAAGTAAACACAGCATTGCCAGATGTCAAACTGCGCAGCACAGTTGAGTAACCCTGCAAATAATTAACATTTGTGAAAAATTATTCTATGATCATTGTTTTAGATTTTTGATTGAATAATTATGCCATTATAAATAATAACTGTATTCTATAAATCATTCTTAACTTTTCTAATTTTTTAATACAGTATACTTTATAAACATTATGTTCTGGTCGCCCTATTATAGGAAAGATGTGGATGCTTTGGAGAGGGTTCAGAGGAGGTTTACCAGGATACTACCTGGACTGGAGGGCTTATCTTATGAAGAGAGGTTGACTGAGCTTGGACTTTTTTCATTGGAGAAAAGGACGAGGAGAGGGGACCTAATTGAGGTATATAAGATAATGAGAGGCATAGATAGAGTCGATAGCCAGAGGCTATTTCCCAGAGCAGAAATGGCTAACATGAGGGGTCATAGTTTTAAGCTGGTTGAAGGAAAGTATAGAGGGGATGTCGGAGGCGGGTTCTTTACACAGAGAGTTGAGAGAGCATGGAATGTGTTGCCAGCAGCAGTTGTGAAAGCAAGGTCATTGAGGACATTTAAGAGATTGCTGGACATGCACATGGTCACAGAAATTTGAGGGTGCATACATGAGGATCAATGGTCAGCACAACATCGTGGGCTGAAGGGCCTGTTCTGTGCTGTACTGTTCTATGTTCTAATTCGGTTCACAAGGTGTGATAAAAAAATGAACCACATCATGTTAACATTCACCCCTCTTACCCTGAAATGTATATAATCTTTCATTTGAGGTTGTCCCCTCCTCTTTTGGGTTTGCTGTCTACAGAAGGTTAAAGCTGTGCAGACAGCCATGAATAAATAATTCAAATGAACTAACATAGGAAGGTTGAAGTAACCAGTTCATTGTAGTGCTGACAAACCAGCAGTGTTCCAGCAAGATATTACAAAATTGTTTGCCCTGACAGTAGAAAATCTCCTTTGACTTATTTACATATGCCCAGTTAAACATCTTTCTTTTAACATTTCAAGACTACTGTATAGAGGAGCAAATCAGAATATTGTTTCAAAATAAATCTCAAGAAATTTGCCTCATGGGGATCCATCAGAAAACAAAGTTTCAACTACAAATTCACATGTTTGCCCTTGCTGTTCAGAAAGGAAAATAGAGAAAGGTTGCAGCAGATAGGAATTTGGGAGTCCTCACCCGTGAATCACTAAGAGCTAAAATTCAAGTTCAGTATCTAGGGAAGGCAAAAGTAACGTTGGCCTTTATTTCAAAATAAAGCAGTGAATTGAGGGATGCGTAGGTTAGGTTATTTTGTTTTAGGTAAGGAATAATCCTCAATACGACATTGTGGGCCAAAGGGCCTGTTCTGTGGTGCACTTTTCTGTGTTCTATGTCCAAAAGGAATGGAGTATAATAGTAGGGAAGTTTTGCTAACACTTGTGATAAACCTGTTCCTTTAACAAAATTAGGTTGTCCTTGGTTTTTTTTCAGAGAGGTTGTAAATGGCAAGTTCCGTAACATCTGAGATTGGATGGAATTTATGGCCAATTTGTTTACAGCAACAGATATTGCCGCAGGCAGAAGGCTTTCAAGTTTTGGGGGAAAAAACTTGTATAATGAAAGGGGAGTGGCTAGTTTTAGCAGCTCAGTTTTTGTTTGGTTTGGTTTTAATGCAGCAGTGGGTGTGTGTGAAGAAAGGGTGCTAGACTCTCTCGGACTCCATTCCTGTAAGAACTTGTGTTTCATTTTACCTTTGTGCCAAAGGGTGTTTATGGGGATTGTTGCAAGTATTTTGGAACAGCATCATTAAGTTGGGATAATCTGTTGGGTTTTTGAATAGGATAAGTTATTTGGTATTCTGTTTTCTGTTCTTTGTGACCTTGTCAATAAATTCTGTTTTGTTTAAAACTTAGTTGTTTGACCACCTGATTCTCTCCTGGAATATCCACTGTACACCTGCTTAAAATCATATAGCAAAATTAGTGTCTGGGCTACCTTCTTGAAATGTTTTGAAGGGTCTGGCCTGGTCCATAACAAACTATAAAAGGCACTAATCTGACCACAGCTGGAATACTATGAACAATCTTGGGCCCCTATTTGAGGAAAGATCTACTGGCACAGAAGGTACACTGATATGGAGGCACTGTCTTATGAAGAGAGGTTAAGTAGTTGGGCCTGTATTCCTTAGAATTTCGTAAATTAAGGGGCAACCCATTGACACAAATAGGATTCTTAAAGGACTTGACAGGATAATTTCAAACAGATTGTTTTCACTTGTGGAAGAGTATAGGACCAAGGGGACAATCTCAGAATAAAGAGTCATGAATTTAACACCGAGATGAAGATTTTTTTTCTCTCAACAGAGGGCTGCTTAGACTAAATCATTGAATATATTCAGTGCAGAAAAAAACAGATTTTTAATCAATATAGGAATTGGGGTTTTTGGGAAAAGGTAGGAAAGTAGAGTTGAAGACTATCAGATCAGCCATGATCTCATCGAACGGGAGAGGAACCTCGATGGCCTACTTCTGCTTCATGGTCTTATGGTTGGCTATAGTCTTAGAAATCATAATGTTTAGGATCATTCAATTTATTACTATTGACTTTACACAGGTGAACTGCTGTTTGGTGTTGATAACTTACCATTGTTTCTGCAAGTGGAACAGAAGCCAAAGCAACTCGGCTGTCCTGACGGTTTTGAATTTCTCGAATGCTTCCTCTTCGCTGAGCCAGATCTGCCAACACCACACTGAGGTACCTCTCATCTACTGTGATTTCCAGGCTCATCACAGGTTCCAGCACCTGACCTAGAGCCTGTTTTAATGCCTGAATACAACGGAGAATAATGTCATTTTGATCAGTAACAAATTCAGTGTTTTGAATTTTAAAATATCTTGAATTTGATTATACTGACTTTTTCTTAATGTAACCAAAGTAAAGACTGAATCCTCAAATAATCTGACAGAGATAATGTTGATGGAATACTAATTTTCTTTGGATTTCAAGGCTCTGAAGTTTATTTTCAAATCGATCTATGTAATCCATGTCGTCATCAACAATAATATGCATTTATCTATCACATTTGGAAAAAGAAAAGATATTTCAAGGCCCTTCACCAAGATCCAAGTGAAAAGGAACGATGAGTCTAAGAACAATTAGAAGGATCAAACAAAAGGTCAACCAAAAAAGTGTTTTAAGGTGTGTCTTAAAGTTAAGGAAAAGAGATGAGGCTGTGCCGGAAGGCTAAAACAAAACAGACCATTTACTTGCACAACCAAACCTGCTCCACCATTTAGCATTTTCATGGATGATCTTCTACTTTAATGTCATTATGTCTATCGCCATATCCCCTGATATCTTTAACATGTTGAAATCTATCTTTCTTTTTATTTGAAATCCCATTAGTGTGGAAGCAGCTCGGCCCATCGAGTCCATAACGATCCTCGGAACAGCATCCAACCCAGACCCACACCCTTATCCTACCCCTGTAACCCTGCATTTCCCATGGCTAATGCACCTAGCCTACACATCCCTGGATGCTATGGGCAATTTAGCATGGCCAAGCCACCTAACCTGCACATCTTCGGCCAGTGGGAGGAAACCAGAGCACCTGGAAGAAACCCATGCAGACACAGGGAGAACATGCAAGCTCCACACAGTCGCCAGGGACTGGAATCGAACCCAGGTCCTTGGCGCTATAAGGCTACTGAGCCATTGGACCGCCCCTATCAATTGCAACGCCCAGTATACTCAGTGACCAGGTCTGCACAGCCCTCTGGAGTAGAGTTTCAAAGATTCACCATTTTGAATGAAGAAATTACTCTTCATTTAAGCCATAAATAACTTGCATCTTATTCCAAGACAGTCAATCCCAGTTCTAGACTTTCTAATAAGGGAAAAACTTACTGCACTCTGTGGAGCACTGAAAGAATTTTGCAAACTTCAATGAGACGGAGTTAAAATCCTGCAATCTGTACAAAAGTGTAGTTGTTAATGATGGAACAGTGAGGGATAGCAACAAAAGAAACTGGAGACAAAAGAACAGAGTTGGAAAGCAAAACTACAGGAAATGCTTAGTTAGGGCAATGGGTGTTCATGATGTAAATGCAAGGATTATAATTTTAAATTTTAGAAGGACCAAAATTCAAAGTAGTGAAGCCAGATGTGACAAGTGAGCAGTATTTAGTGGGGATAATTTGAGTTAGAGCTGGAAATAAAATTGTAATTAAAAAATATAAAATAGGATTTGGAGGATTGTTATTATAGGATTGTTATTATAATTTATAGTTAGATTCAAATTTATTTTGTAGGACTATAAATTTCATTGGAAATAATGTTAGAAGCCCATGCTATTAGTTAGATTTGCCTGTTTTGATTTCAAACTCTGTTGTGCAGGTTTGAGTTGATAAAGATGGTACAAAACTCAAACATGGCAAGCAACTGTGCATCTCCTTAAACAATCAAACTGAAGGGCTGAGAAATTTATTAACAGCACAGGATCTATGAAGAAGGATAAATTTGAGGCTGTAAATTCAATGTCCACAAAGATAGAAAAGAAATATGGGAAAGAAAAATTGGATTGAGAGAGAAAAAGATGTAAAATAACTTAATATTTTAAATGTTACTTTTTAAACTCTAGCTATTCAAAGTTTGGGAGAAGATTTGTAGCTCGGGTGCTCGTTGTTGTGGTTCTGTTCGCCGAGCTGGGAATTTGTCTTGCAAACGTTTCGTTCCCTGTCTAGGTGACATCCTCAGTGCTTGGGAGCCTCCTGTGAAGCGCTTCTGTGCTGTTTTCTCCGGCATTTATAGTGGCCTGTCTCTGCCGCTTCCGGTTGTCAGTTTGAGCTGTCCACTGTAGTGGCCGGTATATTGGGTCCAGGTCGATGTATTTGTTGACTGATAGAGTCCACAGACTCTATCAACAAACACAATCAACAAACACATCGACCTGGACCCAATATACCGGCCACTACAGCGGACAGCTCGAACTGACAACCGGAAGCGGCAGAGACAGGCCACTATAAATGCCGGAGGAAACAGCACAGAAGCGCTTCACAGGAGGCTCCCAAGCACTGAGGATGTCAGCTAGACAGGGGACGAAACGTTTGCAAGACAAATTCCCAGCTCGGCAAACAGAACCACAACAAACTCTAGCTATAATTAAAACCTGATGGAATGAGATTCCAAATGTGTTAGAGTTAATTTTTAACACCATTATTAAAAATGCACTTCGAACAACATGAATAAGACTTACAATTTTGAGTGGTGAGCTCAGTTTGCTAAGCTAAAACACAGGAACTTCACACAATTCAATACATGGCCTTGATGAAGCAGATAGTAAAGTGTTGCTTTTGCAAAGCTAACAATAGACCAGTGATAATAAATAGATAATGTTTAGATATTTGAGTTGAACTATCATTGGTCCTTGCCCAAAGCTGCCGTACCATTTTATGTATAAGTAAAAGCGAGCCCCATTCACCTCCATTTCTTTCACCCAAATTCTGAATCCTTAGAGTTTTGTTTTCTAATTATCACCAACAGAATGAATGAGGAGTGAAATTACACATCTGTATTCAGATTTTCAATTACTATATATAAATACATATAGTGTTTCTATTTTCTGTTGACTACTTTAAAGTTATCTTCAAAATTAGTGATTGGGAAATGCTTTGCTAATGGTCAAACTTGTTCATTCAGGAAATCAGAAATACCTAGGCCTTGTAAGAGCACTTAAAATAAAGTAAAATTAATGCTGGCATTACTCAGGAAATACTTTGGTGCTGATATCGTTCAATATATTTGCTAAATTTTACTGTTTTATCAATAACAATAGTAATCTATATCCCTGAGATTCTGAAAACAAATTCATGGATTTCAGTATATCTGGAAAAGTTCTTCAAGGTTCCAGCTGCCACCAATACATTTTTGTGTTCGTTTTATAATTTTTTCTTCATACCTGTACATGTCAGATATGTATCCATGATAAAGGGTCACTTCACTAATCTCATACACACACACAAAACAATTATGACTAGCATTGATTGTTCATCATCAGTCATCTCCCGAATCATCTGGGGTATGGGCATCATGTTTGAACTGATGCAACTGATTTAATATAATGAATGGTTCGATGGACAACTTCCGAGGGGAGGTGTTGGGGTGAAACTAAGCCTCACACATACAGGCCAGACAGGGTCAGGACAGCAAGTGGTCTTCCCTAAAACCTGGGTTTTTAGAACAATCTAAACATATCACAGGCGCTGTTGCATATATCAGCTTTATAAGAATGAAGTCATAGCCCAATGTGCATAAAATTTTGCCCTTGAACAGGATCCTCTGCTGACACCATGGGATCAGTGAATTTATCTCACTGCGTCTTCATTGGTTTTTTGATTGATTACTTACTTTGGTAGTTTGAAAGTGAGCTTCTGAATTAAACAATTGGTCTATTTCCACAAAGGAAGCAGAGGCTTGGTTACTTATTCACACCAAACAAAAATGGATAGAGATAGTTGAGCCGAATAAAATGGAGTCTTTGTAAGCAGACCAGAAAAGTAAAAAAGGAACAATGCAGTTTTGGAGCAAAATCAGGTGTCAAGTTCCTATGTACATTGAAGGCTTCATAAAAACTGCACTTTCAAAAATTTCCTTTAACAGTGCATTAGAGTCTTAACATACTAACTCTCAAAGCAACAGGATGTGGTTTACTATTGAGGAAATGGTCAGAAAAAGGAAGGTAGCCCTTGCACGTTATTCCATTCTGGTTTCCTCTTTGCAAGTGATTTCACACTGGTAATGGAAGTCACTTAACAGTAGGTTGTCCTCAAGGAGGAAACAAATTCCGCTTCTTACCCGTCTCTATTAGTTCTTCTTGAAAGATGCAACATTCTCCAAGGGAAAGCAGGCAGGCTTTAACCATGACTATTGCCAATATGTATAATTAAATGCTTTTGTCACAGTTGATGTGAATGATTTCTTAATGATACTGTAAACAGTAACACAAACAGTAGCTTGGGAATATTTTTCCTCAGCAAGCAAGTGACCATACTACTTCCCAATATGGGTTCAGTTGTCGGGTTTTAGTTGAACTCAAATGGAAGTGTATGTTTTCATTGAATTTTCTGCTGTCATCTTATTAGCAGAGCTCCAGGTGAAAATAATGGATGCACAGAACAGACCAGTGGAAGTAGAAAATTCAACACAATGCATTCACACACTTTGTGGCATATTGCGTTGCTGACCACACTTCTCACGAGGATTCAAACCCCTGCTTTTCAGTTGTCTGAACACTAGTGACTATGCTCTTTCAGCAGTATGGAATACAGTAGATACAGGAAAGATTGTGGCTACTGAAAATCTTCAAGCTGTAGCATTGTAACCCTGTCACCAGGGATGGGCTATCGCTTAGTCAGACCACTCCAATATAGATATCAGGCTAGGTTCTAGCCAATATGTGGAAATTCTTCAGTTAAGACCCATCCTAAAATATTGAATGAATAAACTATTGTGCTATCTGTTATTTCAGAAAAGAAGTTTACTCCATTATGATTCATTAAATGCATTTCTATTGCCAGTTTTAGTATCTACTCTCTTATAAAAAAAGCCATCAATATCTACCTAGCACAAGGGCTTGGATAACTTTCACACTTAGGCTGATACGTCAAAGGCAATTCAGAACTGAGTAATAATGAACACTAAGAAAGGACAGACAATCCATCTCCCCCTACTTTCAACGGCACAATCACTACCTGAGTTTCTCATTACCATGAAGGTGACAAGTAGGTGTGGCAGTGACTGTGGGGATAGGAATCAGGAACAAACTGGGCACTCTGCAGTGAATGCTTTATCTTGTGACCCTCAAAACTTCTCTCCCATATAAAAGGCAAGAAATCAGGAATGTAACAAATGACTCAGCGCTTATTTAAAGGGGTAACTGTAAAAAAAAACGTTTGACACCAATCTGAACAGAACAGTTTCCATGTTTAACTGTTCTGCCACTCAACTAAATAGACACCTCCTCCACCAAAAGTGATTGTAAGTTGTACAGCCTACAGGATGAACGGTAACAACTCACCAAGATTGAATAGCACCTCTCTTCCTTAAGGCCGCAATCACCCAGAAAGGACAACAGCAGGAACGGGACCACAATCATACAATCAAAGTTATACAGCACAGAAACAGACCCTTTTGTCCGATGTGTCGCTGCTGACCATCATCCCAAACTAAACTAATCCTTCCTGCTTGCACTTGGCTCATATCCCGCCAAACATTTCTCATTCATGTATTTAACGAAATGTCTTTTCAACATTGTAACTGTTCCCACATCTACCACTTCTTTTGGAACTTCATTCCACCTGGACCACTCTTGTAAGCTAAAAAAATTGCCCCTCATGTCTTTTTTTAAATCTTTCTCCTTTCACCATAAAAATATATCTCCTAGTCTTGAAACTCCCCACCCTATAGAAAAGACACCTGCCATTCACCTTATCCATACCTCTCATGATTTTATAAACCTCTATAAAGTCACCCCTCAACCTCCTACGCTCCAGTGAAAAAAATCCCACCATCTCCCCATAACTCACTTTCATATTCCCAAAAATCGCAAAAGTCTTTTGACTGTGCCTTCTATTCTTCATCACAAACTTGCAATGTTCAATTTGCCTCTCCTGCTCAATTTACCCGTTCATTTCCCTCTTTAATGTACTTTGATATGCCTATCAACACATCAGAAGCACTGTCTGTTTACTGCAATGCTGTTTGTTATTCTTTTCCAGATTCACTTCAGATTATTACCCAGTAGATTTCCATTAAAACATCAACAATTCAATACAAATTCAGCAAGTGTTAATAGGCCATCGCACCATCAGTGGTTCAATGCTATAACCGTGCACCTTGAATACCACTAGTACAAACAAGTTGAGATAACAAATGCTGGAACACTTCCAAAGTAGCAATTTAATTTCAGTGTTCAAGTGGTAATTATATCTCCCCCTTTTGGATTACGGTGTTCTCTGAACAGCTCAATTAGATCATTAACTGTAGACACATGCAACTATCTGACACTGTCTGGAAAAACAACAGGGTGTTACAGCAGTATTTCCAAAGGCCTTACCTTTTGCACAGCCCGAGACACACATGCAGAAATCATTGCCAAAGATGTTCCAGGATGTACACTTAGAGACTGCAGTACAACCACCACATCCTGAACAGGGAATCTCAGCAGAGGACCTACAACAATAAAGAGGGAAATGCACTTGCTTGTATTTGTGTTAGGCTTCACACTTGGTGAATGTGTTTATAATCCATGTAAGAAATTAAAAAAACTTAAAAAGAAATGAATACATTGTCAATGACAAATATTACATACAGTATTTGGTACCTTGCAGACATGAAGTTTTAATTCCATTTTCTACAGCATGCAGTGCTTCTTTAGAAAATTGCTCCATTATCTGATCGGAAATCTCAATTAGGGGCAATAACAGTGCTTCTTCTCCAAGCCACGGATGGACTGAAATTTCAGCTGTTACCAGGTTACGTTTCTCCCCTACTGTTCTGTCTAGTGTATCTAAAGAAAGAAACGACTTGTATTTAGTGTTCATATTGTTCTCAGATGTGGTGTATTAATCAAATATTGGAAGTGAAATCTTAACTAATGCTGCTGAACCTGCCAAGTTCCTCCAGCACTTTGTTTTTATTTCAGATTTCT
This sequence comes from Chiloscyllium punctatum, assembly GCF_047496795.1. Lineage (NCBI taxonomy): Eukaryota > Metazoa > Chordata > Chondrichthyes > Orectolobiformes > Hemiscylliidae > Chiloscyllium > Chiloscyllium punctatum. The sequence goes on along the minus strand of NC_092740.1, from coordinate 44,000,219 downwards.
ATCATCAGCTTTTGGTTTTTTACTTTTATATTGCACTGAAGAGTCAGTTTGAATTACATATTTAAATCTCAAGGAGAAAATGAGGAACACAGATGCTGGAGACCAGAGTCGTGAGTGTGGTGCTGAAAAAGCACAGCAGGTCAGGCAGCATCCGAGGAGCAGGGGAATTGACATTTTGCGCATAAGCCCTTCACCAGAAAGCCTCCTTCCTGATGAAGGGCTTATGCCCGAAATGTCGATTTTCCTGCTCCTTGGATGCTGCCTGACCTGCTGTGCTTTTCCAGCACTACACTCTTGACAATGCTCAAATCGCTGCAGTGCGGCTTGAACCACAACACAGCTATTCTTCTATATTATTTTGATTGAAATATGTTGTGATTTCACATAACCTTTTGAAATTGTTGTTGTGATTGTTCAACTTTTGGTCTCCAAACTAAAGATGAAGATGAAGTTCGGAATTGGAATGATATTCCATAGCCAGGTCAATTGATATTGTGTGGGCAGCTGGCTGTAAAATGGAATTGATTGTAGCACATTTAATCAAACTCCTTAGATTCCTCTCTGCCAGGAGCAATACTGCATGCTAGTAACAAGCAGATGAGCTTTGCAGTTACTGTGATAAAGATGCCCCTGACAGGAAATCACTGTGCAGTGTATTTCTACCTTTCTGACCAATTATAATATACCTTTCTATTTCTGGACAGATACATGGCCAAGTGGCCTATCTTTACTCAATTTAGCAGTCCAGTACAAAACTTCTCATTTAGGTAATTTCTTTAACAATATTATATAGACAGAACATATAGTGCATTGAGAGCTTACCACTTGAACTAGCAGACTGCGTTATAGTTTCTCTGTAGGCTACCTGGAGAGGCCCGAGATATGCCTCAATTCCATACTCTCTCTTAATTCGATCATGGATTATCTCAATGTGCAGTTCCCCCATTCCACATAAGATAGTCTATCAAAACAGTAGATAATAGTCAACTGATGTTTCCAAAGGCAAATGGAGTTAATCTAATTGAACAGTAACAGAGTTGAAGGGAAAACTGACTTATTTGTATTTCTATGCTCTGACAATTAATTATTTTCTGTACTTGTATCAAGAACTGTAAGATTGTTCACTACTCTTCTGTGCATTCATCTGTCTAGACAATATTCTTAATTTTACATTATACTATGAATGGTTTTGTGCACTAATCTATCCATAACCATCCCCACAAAAACAGAGACATGGTGATAAAGAATGCACACATGTGCCAACTTACTATATAGTGGATTTATTGCAAGTTTCTCAAAAGGAAATGGCTCTCAGCTAGATAGAGAAGTTCTGCCTATCAGGACATTCTTTTATACTTCCACATTGCCAGTTTAAACAAGGTTGTAAACTGGGTTCAGAATAAGGTAGTACACAACTTCAGCAATGTACCAGACTTATATTGTATTTGGAATTGCAGTCTGACATCTAACATATATGACTATTGAGGACAAGTTTATACATCACCTGCCCAGAATCCGGGTCAATCTTTACTTTCAAACTGGGATCTTCCCGTTGAAGACAGACAAGAGCATGGTCCAGATCTATGTATAAAAACAGTTTTTTTTTGGTGCATCAATTTCAAACTGAAAACAAGAAATATATCAATAACTGCCTAAAGATCAGATTTGCAGCAAATATTATAGGAAAATTATAGGCCAATCAGCTTAACCTCGGTTGTTGGTAAAATTCTAGAATCCATCATTAAGGATGAGGTTTCTAAATTCTTGGAAGAGCAGAGTCTGATTAGAACAAGTCAACATGGATTTAGTAAAGGGAGGTCATGCCTGACAAACCTGTTGGAATTTTTTGAAGAGGTAACAAGTAGCTTAGACCAGGGAAACCAGTGGATGTGGTCTATCTAGACTTTCAAAAGGCCTTTGATAAGGTGCCACATGGGAGGCTGCTGAGCAAGGTGAGGGCCCATAGTGTTCGAGGTGAGCTGCTGGGATGGATTGAGGATTGGCTGTCTAACAGAAGGCAGAGAGTTGGGATAAAAGGTTCTTTTTCAGAATGGCAGCCGGTGACGAGCGGTGTCCCGCAGGGTTCGGTGCTGGGGCCACAGCTGTTCGCATTATATATTAATGATTTGGATGAGGGAACCGGGGGCATTCTAGCGAAGTTTGTCGATGATACGAAGTTAGGTGGACAGGCAGGTAGTACTGAGGAAGTGGGGAGGCTACAGAAGGATCTAGACAGGTTGGGAGAGTGGTCCATGAAATGGCTGATGGAATTTAACGTGAGCAAGTGCGAGGTCTTGCACTTTGGCAAAAAGAATAAAAGCATGGACTACTTTCTAAATGGTGAGAAAATTAATAAAGCCAAAGCACAAAGGGATCTGGGAATGCTAGTCGAGGATTCTCTAAAGGTAAACATGCAGGTTGAGTCCGTGATTAAGAAAGCGAATGCAATGTTGTCTCTTATCTCAAGAAGGTTGGAATATAAAAGCAGAGATGTACTACTAAGACTTTATAAAGCTCTGGTTAGGCCCCATTTGCAGTACTGTGTCCAGTTTTGGTCCCCACACCTCAGGAAGGACATACTGGCACTGGAACGTGTCCAGCGGAGATTCACACGGATGATCCCTGGAATGACAGGTCTAGCATATGAGGAATGGCTGAGGATACTGGGATTGTATTCGTTGGCGCTTAGAAGATTAAGGGGAGACTTAATAGAGACGTACAAAATAATACATGGCTTGGAAAAGGTGGATGCTAGGAAATTGTTTCCGTTAGACGAGGAGACTAGGACCCGTGGACACAGCCTTAGAATTAGAGGGGGTCATTTCAGAACAGAAATGCGGAGACATTTCTTCAGCCAGAGAGTGGTGGGCCTGTGGAATTCATTGCCACGGAGTGCAGTGGAAGCCGGGACGCTAAATGTCTTCAAGGCCGAGATTGATAGATTCTTGTTGTTTAGAGGAATTAAGGGCTACGGGGAGAACGCTGATAAGTGGAGCTGAAATGCGCATCAGCCATGATTGAATGGCGGAGTGGACTCGATGGGCCGAATGGCCTTACTTCCACTCCTATATCTTATGGTCTTATTACAGGAAATTAAATTTCATGAATTATTATAAACACATTTCAATGTACCTGATTGTTTCGCCATAGATGGTGGTTCAATTGTGCAAAAGAACACTGGGTCTGGAATCTCAACTGCAGCTAACACTGGATCTTCCTGCTCTTTGACTTTTTTCCCAGATTCCTTCCCTGCTCGACGAGCTGCAGCTGCTGCTGATGGCTTTGATGAAACTATTGTGTCACCAGTTGCAGCCTGAGAATAAAGAAAACTATATCAAATGTTCACATGTGCAAATTCCACTTGCTCTCACATTGAGTCCAGTTTTGCAACAACTCCTCAATATCAATAGCAATCACTCACACCTCACTTGGAATTCAGCTTTTTTTTATCCACAACTGGACCAAGGCTATAATGAAGTCAGGAGTTTAATGGCCCTGGTGGAACTCAATAGGAGTGTCATTCCTCAATAGGAATGTCACCTTCCATCGTATGTTACTGGGCAAGTTATGGATATCTGGGAAAATATCTACAAAACTGCCTGATGCTTTTGATCTTTCACTCTAAAAATTAATGGTAAAACCTAAAAATTGATTAATGCTGTTTCCATCACAAGTTACTGGGCAAGTTATGGATATTGGGAAAATACGTACACAACTGCTTGGTGCTTCTGAATGTCTCACTCAATAAAAACCAATGGTAAAACCTAAAAATTGATTAATGCTGTTTCATTAAAGTTCTGGAACCAGTTAAAGCCAGAGATTTGGGAAAGGCATCCTTTATATGTAACTTTCCCCTCCCCACTTCAATATTTCTGTAGACAAAAAAAAAGCAACTCAGTATTCACTTCTCTTCTGAAACTTTTGTGACCCATCGACCAAACACAAGATAGAATCCAAGACAAAAACTAAATCCTTTGGGGTGAAGCTCATAATGAGTAACACCAAAAAACAAAGCCTAACAACATATTGTTTTAGCAATCGAATATTATTGTTCAGCCAGACCTCAGAAACTCATTAGCAAGGTGCTGTGGTCTGTGTTATCTTTTCGCTGATTCAATTAGAGATTAGATTTTTAAAAATCACAGGATCCTTTTATAATTGCCCTCAAGAAAGAGGTGTTGAGGTGCCTTCTTCAAACCCTGCAGTTTGTATGGTGTAGGAGCACTGACAATGCTGTTATGGAGGAAGCTCTGGGTTTATTTTGCAGCATCAGTGAAGTAATGATGATATTGTTCCAAGTCAGGGTTGTGTGAGATATGGAGGATGATTTACACCAATCAATGACAGGTAGATCAATACTTCTGCTTGCTAAGAAACCATAGACATAAATCCTGTAAAGTAAAATGTTTCAAGAAAACATGAGCATGTAGTCCAATGCTCTCACCTGTTTAAGTCCCACAGTTAAAGCAATATTTCCAGCCTGTAGTGCAGGGATCTCAATTTGCTGGTCAGCAAATGGCAATAAAAGACGACTCATTCGCTCTCTGTCAAACAAAATATTTTTGGTAAAGAAAAAATGTTGGTTTTTCACAAAGCACGTCATTAACAGACTCAAATAATATTTTGTGCAGGTAAATATGATTGATATCCAACCTCTATGTGCAATTTAATATACAGATTTTTCTCATGTTTGTTCTCCCCATCTATCTAAAACATCCTTGATATGACAGAGGTCTGCAGCAACCCTTCCACCTTGAAATGGCAACTGAAGCAACAGGGGCCTCACAGCAGACTGCAATCTGTAACCAGAATATCAGTCTTCTCCCCTAGTCCTAGTCAAAAACTCCAGCAGGCCCTCTGTGCTGAACTACCATTTGTAAGCCACAATCTGCTGCTGCTGAAATCCCAATTGCACTGAGCATCAAGGAAGAAAGCCAATGGCCTCACAGCCAACTGCAGTTGTCAATTCCGTGAGCAAGGACCCCAGTTAACACTGCAGACAGCTAGAAAGGGGGCGGCAGCCCTGTAAAAGACTCCCAACTACACTGGTGTAGGACACAGATGGACTCACTGGCATTTCCTCACCCCTTCAGCCAGCGAAAGTGACCCATGCCACTGGAGTTTCTGCAGCAGATTCTGGCTTACAAATAGTGGTCCAACACAGAGGAGCTGCTAGAATTTTCCAAACTGGGGGAAGGAGACTGATGTCCTGGCTGTGGACTGCAGTCTGCTGTGAAGGCTCTGTCATCTCAAGGGTTGCTGCAGAGCTCAGTCATTGCCAGGCTGGTGACTGCTGACCATGACACAGCTAAAGGCAAGCGATGGGCACCAGGTTGTGCTGGGGCCAATGTGCTAAGGTGCCCTAGTGCTGACCCCAAGCAGGGAAATCCTTGGCTCCACAATCAGAAGGTTGTCTAGTGGAGGTACTGTGAGCAGAATGTTACTCTTTCCTTTTAAACCAGTATTATTAAATTGATTTTACTCTTAACAATTTTCCCATTTACCAATATAGGAATTTAGTCATTTAAGATACTAACTTTCAACTTAGAAGGTATACAATTTTAAATGATTTCCTGTTAACAGAGGCCTTATGAAACTGAACCAAAGATTTAACATTAAAATTAAAGCTTAAAGTTGTGATATTTGGGCATGCAATCCCAAATTTAAGTAAAGACATTCTGTAGTACAACAGTTCAATTACATTTCTATTTAGAAACATTTTAAAAAAACTACTTTTTTGTCTCAGGTTATATTTCTTTTTAAATTCATTCAGGGCATTTGGACTTCATTAGTTGGGTCAACATGTATTGCATCTGCCTTCAAGTCCTTGTAAAGGGGTGATGTTGTCTTATGGAACTATTGCACATTTGTGCTGAGTTGCAGTCTATGTTTGATGCACAGAATCACTTTCAGGCAGTATGGCACATTTCCTACAAGTGGTGACATCAATACTAACTGCTGCTGCTGAGATTTTATTTGGATCAGTCTGAACTCGTGCCAAACTGAGAAGTTCATTCCAAGGGTCAACAGAAGCATAGGATTAAACTGCTAGTCAGATCAGAAGCTTACATAGATGATAGCATTGATCATATTACCTGTTCAAACCTGGTTTCTGAAGTTGACAAATCTCAGTCTCAGAAGGAAACTTTGGCAAAAGTCATTCCCCCTGCAAACCAGTTCTGCTTTTGAGAAAAGTTTATTGTTGACCTCTCTCTTAACCCTAATTGGAGTTCATTTTTTCACGTATTTACTATATTTCGTAAAGCATTTTCATATAACGTGTCATCTCAACAAAAGAGCTTCCTATGAACTATAAAACTTCTAAGTTCATGTGCATCGAACCTGTGCAAAAAGTTTTTTCCTATGTTATAAGCAGATTTGAGGTTAGCTACAGCGTCAGCATTGTGTTCATTCAGAGTTGTCATAAATAAGACGGGGGCGAGCTGGCTTTTGCATCCACTGGACATTGGAGCCATTGAGGGTGGTGGTGCTGGAGAAGACAGCTAGATGAGAGTAAGAGCGAGGTAGCAAGATGAGAGGAGCGGCGAGGGGGAGAGATGAGAGGAGCGGCGAGGGGGAGAGATGAGAGGAGCGGCGAGGGGGAGAGATGAGAGGAGCGGCGAGGGGGAGAGATGAGAGGAGCGGCGAGGGGGAGAGATGAGAGGAGCGGCGAGGGGGAGAGATGAGAGGAGCGGCGAGGGGGAGAGATGAGAGGAGCGGCGAGGGGGAGAGATGAGAGGAGCGGCGAGGGGGAGAGATGAGAGGAGCGGCGAGGGGGAGAGATGAGAGGAGCGGCGAGGGGGAGAGATGAGAGGAGCGGCGAGGGGGAGAGATGACAGGAGCGGCGAGGGGGAGAGATGACAGGAGGACGCAAGATGAGAGGAGGAGCGAGAGGGAGAGATGAGAGCAGGAGGCAAGATGAGCGGAGGAGTGAGGGGGTGAGATGAGAGGAGGAGTGATGGGGAGAGATGAGAGGAGGAGTGAGGGGGAGAGATGAGAGGAGGAGTGAGGGGGAGAGATGAGAGGAGAAGCGATGGGGAGAGATGACAGGAGGAGCCAGGGAGCGAGATGAGAGGAACAGCGAGGAGGCGAGATGAGAGGAGGAGCGAGGGGACGAGATGAGAGGAGCAGCGAGGGGGAGAGATGAGAGGAGCAGCGAGGGGGAGAGATGAGAGGAGCAGCGAGGGGGAGAGATGAGAGGAGGGGTGAGGGGGAGAGATGAGAGGAGAAGCGAGGGGGCGAGATGAGAGGAGCAGCGAGGGGGAGAGATGAGAGGAGGGGTGAGGGGGAGAGATGAGAGGAGCAGCGAGGGGGAGAGATGAGAGGAGCAGCGAGGGGGAGAGATGAGAGGAGGGGTGAGGGGGAGAGATGAGAGGAGAAGCGAGGGGGCGAGATGAGAGGAGCAGCGAGGGGGAGAGATGAGAGGAGGGGTGAGGGGGAGAGATGAGAGGAGCAGCGAGGGGGAGAGATGAGAGGAGCAGCGAGGGGGAGAGATGAGAGGAGCAGCGAGGGGGCGAGATGAGAGGAGGGGTGAGGGGGCGAGATGAGAGGAGGGGTGAGGGGGCGAGATGAGAGGAGGAGTGAAGGGGAGAGATAAGAGGAGGAGTGAAGGGGAGAGATAAGAGGAGGAGCAAAGGGGAGAGATAAGAGGAGGAGCGAAGGGGAGAAATGACAGGAGGAGCGAGGCGGTGAGATGGGAGGAGGAGCGGGGACGAAATGGGAGGAGGAGCGGGGACGAAATGGGAGGAGGAGCGAGGGGGCGAGGGCGAGGTGAAGGCGTGTGGCTGAAGACAGAGGGGTGAAGGCGAAGTGGCGCGGGCAAGAAAGGAGGGGAGTGAGAAGGAAGGACAGCACAAGAGTGAGTGCAATAGCAAGGAGGAGGACAGCGCAAGAAAGAGCAAAGAAAAGACAGAGAAAGGGTGTCAGAAAGAGAGACGGTGAGAGAAAGAGTGGGAGAGAAAGGGTGCGTGTGTGTGTGAGAGAGAGAGAGAGAGAGAGAGAGAGTAAGGATACAAGAGAGAAAGGGTGCGAGAGAGGCAGAGGAAGGGTGCGAGAGAGAGGGAGATAAAGGGTGTGTGTGTGTGTGTGAGTGAGAGAGAGGGAGAGAGAGAGAACAAGAGACAGACAAAGGGTGTGCAAGAGAGAGAGTCAAAAGGTGTTCGAGAGACAGAGACAAAAGGTGAGAGAGAGAAAGAGAAAGGGTGTGTGAGGGAGAGAGAGAGAGAGAGAGAGAGAGAGAGAAAGTGAGTGTGTGTGTGTGTGTGTGTGTATGAGAGACAGTGTGTGTGAGAGAGAGAAAGGGTGTCAGAGAGAGAGAAACAAAGTGTGTGAGAGAGACAGAGAGAAAGCGTGTGAAAGTGAAAGACAGGAAGGGTGTGTGTGTATGTGTGTGTTTGAGAGAGAAAGTGTAAGGGTGTGAGAGAAAGGTTGTGAGAGAGAGAGACAGGGTGTATGTGAGAGAGAGAAAGAGTGTGCGAGAGAGACGAGAGAGGGAGGGAGAAAAAGAGTTTGTGAGAGAAAGTGAGAAAGGAAGCAAGCAAGCTTAAGAGAGCAAAGATGAAAGAGAAGAAAATAAAGAGAGAATTTGGGTAGGGTAGGGAAATGATGAGTGGCTTGGATAGGAAACTGCGGGTTGTGGTGGTCCTATGTATCTGCTGCCCTCGTGTGCTTTATAAGCAGCCTTGGTGAAACTGAAATTTTGAAATGCCTGATACCTTTCCCTAGCAGAAATAGTTAGGTGGAGATGTTGGCGAAATGGCAATATCACTGAAATACTAATCCAAAGGCCCAGGCTAATGTTCTGAGAACTTGGGTTCAAATTTCATGGTAGCATTTAAATTCAAGTAATAAAACTGAAATTGACAGCTTTTCTCAGAATGGTGAACTTGAAACTACTTTTGATTTTTGTAAATGAAAAGTACATAAGTCACTAATGTCGTTTAGGGAAGGAAATCTCTCATCCTTTCCTGGGCTGTGATACATGTAACTCCAGACCCGTAGTAATGTGATTGATTGTTAACTATCCAGTGAAATGGTTTAACATGCCATTCTGTTCAAATCAATTAGGAATGGCCTACTAATGCTAGTCTTGATAGTAATGCCAACGTTCAAAGAAGGAATAAATTAAAATAACACAAAAGATAATGTGAAACAATATCTGAATCTTGTTTTCCAAGATTACTTTTTTTGTTCAGAAAATTCATCTATCCATTGGACTACATGGAATCCTTTACATTCTAACATCAAGGTAAATACTCACATGCAGTTTTTATTGATATTGTAAACAGCTGATTGAGCTTTCATTGTACCAGAGTAGATGCGGACAAACACCAAAGGCCCACGCTGTCTATCATGGACAACTTTAAATGCAAGAGCGCACAGATCATCTCCATAACAATGTCTGAAAACACAATGGGGAGGATTTGCATGTGAGAAAAACATTTTGTTGTTTTTAATCTATCAAAATGTACTTCACAGTAAATAAATAAATCATATGCAATTAAAAAGACTCATTGTTGAATCTTATAGACAATTAATGTATTCATCATTATTGACAAACCAAAGAGAACCTTCCACTACAACAAAGAACCTAAACAACAAAGAACCTAAACTGAGAACTGACAGCCAAAACAAAGGTTTACATTTAGTCTAAAATGGATGACTACATGGTATTGAATTGTCAATACTGTTTATGGACTACAAATTAAAAGACAGCATTGTCCTCCGAACACTGCCCTAACATAAACATCTTTCCTTCAAAGAACTACAGAATTGTAACAGTGCAGGAAGCCATCAAACCCACCATATCTACACCAGCTTTCCAGACAAGCATTAAGATTTGGCGCCATTCTCTTGTCTATCCTTATCCCTTCCACACTGTTTCGATTTAACTAATCAGCTCAAGCCCTCTTTAATGCCTCAATTAAATCCGCCTTCACCATGCATCAAGGCAGTGCATTCTCAACCTGAACTACTCACGTGAAGACATTTTTCCTCATATAGGAATAGTTTCTCCTTATCTACTATCAAGTCCCTCGTGATTTTGAAAACTTGCGTCAGGTTCTCCCCTTAGCTACCATCTTTCTAAGGAGAACAGTTCCAACCTCTCCAATCTATTCTCTTGACAGAAGTTTCTCAGTCTTGGAACCATTCTTGTAAATCTCTTCAGCATGCTATTCAATGCATTCACATTGTTCCTTTGTGTGTGGAGCTCAAAACTGAAATGATAAATTGTCTTGTTTAAGTTCAGCATAACCTCCTTGCTCATGCTCCATGCCCCTATTAATAATTCACTTTATGCTTTATTAACCGTTTTCTCACCTGCCACATTCAAATGACCTGTGCACATATGCACCCAGGTCCCTCCACTCCTGCAATTACTTCAGATTCGTACCCTTTTTTAAACATGGTCTATGTTCTTCCTAGAATGTATCACTTCACACTTCTCTGCAAGGACCTTCATCTGCCCACTGCATCCTGTCCATATCCTTTTGAAGTTCTAAACTATTCTCTTGATAGTTTACAATGTTTCCAAGCTTTGTTTTGAATCCATAAACTTTGAAAATGTCCTCCACACATGAAAATCATTTATATCAAGATGTGTGGGTAACTCCACTACAAACCTTCCTCCAGCCTGAAAATATCCATTGATCATTACTCTGTTTTCTATCACCTATCCAATTTTGTATTTATATAGCTACTGTTTCTTTTACTTCATGTGCTATACCTTTCTCACAAATTTGTGTGGCATTGTATTAAATATATAAAGGCCTACGTACACCATATCAACGGCATTGTCGTCACAATTCTCCGTTACCTCTTCAAAGACTCCAGTATTTCAGTTAAACAGGATTTCCCCTTTAGAAATCCATGCTGACTCTGCTTAATCAATCTACTTGATCCCAATGTCACTCTTAATTCTATACTGAATAATAGTTTATAGAAGTTTCTCTTCCACTCTAATGAAACCGATTAATCTGTAACTGTTAGGCTTATCCTTACAAATGTTTTGAACAATGGTATGATGTTTGCAATTCTCCAGTTGTCTGACACTTCCTCCAAGTCTAGGGAAGACAGAAGGATAATGGTAATTTCTGTGTAATTTCTACCCTCACTTCCTTCAATTACATTGGGCTTTATTAACGTTAAGTAACAGTAACTTACCCAACATTGAACCCTTCATGTTACAGTTTCCTCCTCTGTCACTATGGCCTAGAGAGCATGCATTTTCTTGATAAATCCACAAAGAAATTATTCATTTAATACCTCAGCATACTCCTGCCTCCTATGTGACCTTTTCAGTCTCTTTTAACCACACTTTTGCTATGTATATGCCTTTCACTGATTTCATCTTCTTTCTTTTTTCCTTCAGAAGATATAACCTTCATTAACACCCAAACTATGAACCGTCCAGACCTCAGGGTGAACCAGACTATTCTTAACCGCATCACTGGTAATCTGTGTTTCAAACCCCATAGCCTCTCCATCATGAAGCCTGCCTATTTTCACCGTTGTCTCCTCCTGCCTTCACTAAAATCATCATCTGTGTTTTTGTAGACTCGATTACTCCAATGCTGTTCTGGTTGGCCTCCACATTTTCTTCCTCTGTAAACTTCATCTCAATCAAACCTCTGACCACTTCCTTTCCTGCACCAATACCTGCTCACTCATTACCCTGTTCAGACACCTTTGGAGCAGTTGGAATGTGAACCCATACTTTCTGGCTCAGGGTTAGCGACACTACCATGCACACATATGCCCTCACCCATAATCCTCTACTCAGACCTACAATGATTCCTGTTCCATTTTGACAAATAGAACATTTTCATTCAGGAATTTAATTTAGAAATTTATATTTAGAAATTAGGGTCTTGCACAAACCTCAACTAGCCTTAACTCCCTCCTTTAGAAGCTCTCGACTCCACTTCCCCACCTGGCTATTTCAACACCTTTGGTTTATAATTGCCCTGATATTGTATTGGATCTTCGTTTTCTTCTTTAAGGCCCTCTTAAAGTCTATTTCTTTCACAAAGCCTTTAGTCAGCCTGATGCAATAATATTTGCTTTTTTGACTTGAAGCCAATTTTTGTTTGATTATGCTTCATGAGCTGCAAATAGAATCCTTCCTGAAACACAAATACTCACATAAAGTCATGTTTGCACTCATTTGGGGCTGGCAGATATTTTGTGATGGCATCCATTAACAGCTGCACACCTTTATTCTTCAATGCACTTCCACACAAAACTGGCACTGCTGTTTGTGCTAATGTGACTCGGCGGATTGCTGCATTCAACTGCATTCAAAATATTAGAGTCAGCTTAATTTTTTTTAAGAAAGATATTTTACTTTCAAACTTTCAGCTTTAGAAAATGTCGGGGTCAAATGCTATACTGTGTTTCTAGATAACTTCATTTCATAACGTAACCGAGCAACTGAAAAAAAAGAACATCAAAGAGTTCTGCATGTAAAAGTTAGCTACTGGTTACTTTTTTCTCTAAATTTCGAAAGGTAACCAAATTACTGCTCAAACAAAAGAAATCCTTTCTTCTAAGGTGAACGATTTTAGCACAAAGAATTTATTTGAATTTCCTGTTCTATGTCGCATTTTTAGCTCAATGTTCTAGCCTCAGTGTGATCAATAACCAGAATGTGGTGATTCCAATCTTGACGTGCATCAGTGTCAGATAGCAAGGAATCAAGAGTTGGCAGATTTCAGATGTGACGTAGAACAAAGATCTGTTGTCTCTTTAGCAACTCACAAAAGATTCCATAACAGTAGGTGAAGACCATCAAAGCATTCTCTTGATTTTTGGCGATAATCACTTCTGCCATGGCAAAAGCTGGTTTTCGAAAGGGGTAAAACACCAAATGATCAAACCAAATTCCCTCAGAGTGAGGCTGTCACCAGGTATACATCGATGTCCATCCTTTAACACCCTTTTAGAATATAGATGAATGCGGGTACAATTGATCTTTTAGTACTTATAGCTAGGATTGGAGTAACGTGGGAGCTAAAGGTAGGTCTGCTAAATGATGTGCCAGTGCCCTTACTCTCACCCTTGGGTCTTTTTCAAGAAGGTTTTAGTAGAGGGATGGCATGGTTTTCCATCAACATGTGAGGTATAGGTGACATGATATATTAAGGGAACTTTAAGGGTAACGTAATAGTAATGCGACTGTACTGGTAATCCAGAATCCCAGGACCTGAATTAGGGGTTAAAATTTGAATTCAACAAAAATCTGGAATTATAACCTAGATTATAACCCACTAATGGTGAACATGTAACCATTTTCAAATATGCTAAAAACTCATGTGGTTCACTAACTGCTTTCAGGGAAGGAGGTCTGCTGCTCACACCTGATTTGGCCTACACCTGACTCCAAACCCACAACTATATGATTTAACTCAACTGCCCGCCTAGCAAGTCACTCAGTTCCCAGGGCAGTTAGGGACAGGCAATAAATGCTGGCCTATCCTACAACCTGCAAATTAAAAAATAGCAATGAAGAGAGGCTGAGATCCTCTAGTTACCAGCAGATAGCAGGGCATGCTTTGGTGCCTGAAGTCATCCTCCCAGCAGGAAGCAACCAAAAAGGCAGGCTAAGAAATCCTTGTTGCCTGGTGAAGAGGCAGCTACAGGCTTCCTCATGGTTCCTCCCCACAACAATGGTGGCTAGGCTGTAAAATCCATTTTATAAGTTAAACATTATAAGGCTGTAGAGACTGTGCCTCTTGTATGGTGCAGTCTCCTAGCCCACGATTCAGCCTGATTAGAAACCAGTGGGGAAAATCTTACTCATTGAAAAGGTAAAGATCCCAGTCTTCAAAAAAAAATTATAGAACTCACTTTTTCAGCAGGAACTGCATCTGGCTCTTCACTTAACTCTTCAAGAACCAATTCAGCAAATTCATCATCCAAATCTGCTACCTGCATTGAAATAATCACAAAAAAAATCAACGTCATTCTAATGCCCACCTAACATTTAGGATATGCCCCACAGGAACCCGCATGACTTTTTTAAAAATCCTCAAGACAAATAAGAATAATATTATTGTTACATCTGTAATCTAGCTATTATAGAAGCAATGCAAGGACGATTGTGATAATTTGATTTTGGCACAAACAGAAATTACATTGCTACTTTTTACTTCATGTAAAATCTTACACATGAAACAGTAATGTAGATAAAGTGCCAGAGCTATTAACCATTAAAGTTGATTGTTTTGTCTGAGAGTAGACAAAGGGTATCACCCCAATAAGCCGGTATAACAGGCTGATGGAGGCATCAGACTGAATTAGGCTATAATTGGTCCAGCAATCTTCAGCTCCTGTCAGGTGACACAAACATTTGCCAAGTATCTCCATCAGTCCTGCCAAAAATTTGAAGTGTCAGCAGAAGCACTGTCATAGGAAATTCAACATCAATGGACTTCCAGACATTGTGAAGAACGACCTACGCAGTGCCACACAGCCAACCTGATGACACTCACACCTGATGTATCCTCTTTAGCCACAGGCGAGATCCCAGAAGACTGGAGAATAGCCAATGTTGTTTCTTTGTTTAAGACAGACAACATGAATAATGCAAGGAATTATAGGCCGGTGATCCTGAGATCAGTGATAGGGAAATGATTGAAGAAGATTCTTAAGCACAGGATTTACTTGCATTTGAAAAAGATGGACTTTTTTTTAGCAGTAGTCAGAATGCTTCATGTGAGGGATGTCTTGTCTTATACATTTGTTTGAGTTTTTTTTTGAAGAAGTGACGAAGAGGATTAATAGGTCGGGCAGTGGATGTTGTCTACATGGACTTTCCTAAAGCATTTGACAAGGTCCCTCATGGTAAGCTGGACTAGAAGATTAAGTCACATGGGATCCATGGTGAGTTGGGAAGTTAGAAACAAAACTGGCTTGATTGTAGAAGATAAGGGAAAGTTGTGGAGGACTGTTTTTCTAACTGATGATCCACAAGGATCAGTACTGGGACCTCTCTTGTTTATACTATGTATGTGGATGAAACTGTAAGTGGTCTGATTAGTAAGTTTGCAGGTGCTACAAAAATTGGGGGAGTTGTGGATAGTAAGGAAAGTTTTCAAGGATGCAGCAAGATATAGAGCAGTTTGAAAGTTGGTCAGAGAAATGGCAGATGGAAATTAATTTGAACAAGTGGGAGGTAATGCATTTTGGGAAGCGAAATGTAAGAAAAGATAGTAAATGGCAGGACCCTCAGGAGCACTGATAGATAGAGTATGTATGGATACGGTGGTGATGAAGGTGTATGTTATGCTGATCCATATCAGTTATGGCATTGAGAACAAAAATTGGCAAGTCATGTATGAAACTTCAGTTAGGCCACATTTAGAGTGTTGTTTACAGTTGTAGTCACCACCTAGTTCTAGTAATGATGTGGAGGTTTTGGAAATTGGGCAAAAAAGGTTTACCAGGATATTTCCTGGACTGGAGGGGTATTAGCTACAAGAAGGTTTGTCAAACCTGCAATTCACTAGAGCATCAGACTCTGAGAGACAGCCTGATGCAAGTTTAAAAAATGACAAGAGGCACAGATAGGGTGGATAACTGGAGTCTTTTTCCGAGGTTGGAAATGTCAAATATTGGGAGGTGTAGGTTTAAGATAAGAGGATAAAAGTTTAAAGAAAACATACAAGGAAAGTGTTTTTTTTCAGACAAAAGATGGTAGCTGCCTGGAATACACTACCAAGGAAGGTGGTAGAGGCAGTTACAATGGCAATGTTTAAGAAGCATTTAGACATACATGTGAGCAGGAAGAAAATTGAGAGATACAGACCATATGCAGGCAGATGGGATTAGTTTAGAACATCATCTTGTTTGGCACATACATAATGAAGGGTCGAGAGTGTGGTGCTGGAAAAGCACAGCAGGTCAGGCAGCATCCAAGGAAGAGAATCAACGTTTTGGGCATAAGCCCTACAGCAGGAATGAAGGGCTGGTGCCCAAAATGTCAATTCTCCTGCTCCTTGGATGCTGCCTGATCTGCTGTGCTTTTCCAGCACCACACGTTTAACTCTGATCTTCAGTCCTCACTTTCTCCACACACATGATGAACCCTTGTGTCTGTTTCTGTGCCAAACTGTTCAACATAACGCTCAAGAAGCTTGACACTTTACAAGACAAAGCAGCCTGCTCAATTGATTCTCAGATATTCACTCCCTCCATCCCTAATACACAGTAGCATCAGTGCATACCATCTACAAGATGCACTGCAGAACTAAAGCTCCTTAGACAGCATCATTCAGATACACATAACCTGCATGTCCCTCTCCTGACAGAAGTAAATCACTTTTCCTTCAGTGTCACTGGTTTAAAAGCCTTAAACCCGTTCTCTAACTGCCCTTACCTCCCGTGGACTGCAGGAGTTCACGAAGTCGGGTCACCACCACCTTTTCAAGGGCAACTAGAGATGGCTAATAAATACTGTAGATCCCTGCTGCAAATATAGACTTCCAGTCACAAAAGCATCTCTCTACTATTACACTCAGTTTCCTGTCTCTCAGCCAATTTTGTATCCAATTTGTTACTTTGCTTGAATCCCATGGTCTCTCACTTTCTTGACCAGTCTATTGTGAAGGATCTTGTCAAAACCCTTGCTAAGAGGACAGCTGCGGAGAATCGTTTTCACCCAGAGTATGATGAAAGTCTGGAATCTATTGCCTGAAAGAGTAGGTCAGTAAAACTTGTAATATTATAACATGAACGTAGATTGGACAGATTGGGCTTGTTTCTAGTGGAGTTTAGATGGCTGAGTGGTGATTTAATTTAAGTTTATAAGATCCTGAACAGTCTTGACAAGATGAAGGTGGAAGGAATGTTTCCTCTTCTGGGTCAGTCCAGAACAAGAAAGTATTGTTTTAAAATTAGAGGTAATATTTTCAGATAGAGATGACAGGCAGACAGTGACACAGTGCTTACCACTGCTGCTTCACAGCACCAGGGAACTGGGTTCAATTACACCCTCGGGTGACTGTCTGTGTGGAGTTTGCACATTCTCCCTACGTCTGCATGGGTTTCCTCCAGATGCTCCGGTTTCCTCCCACAGTCCAAAGACGTGCAGGTTAGGTGGATTTAAATTGCCCATAGTGTCTAGGCATGTACAGGCTAGGTGGGTTCGTCATGGAAAATACAGGGTTACAGGAATAGGGTAGGGGATAGGTCTGAGGGAAATGCTGTTTGGAAGGTCAGTGGAGACACGATGGGCTGAATGGTCTGCTTCCACACTGCAGGGATCCTACCATTCTATAACAAGAAATTGCTTCTTTCAGAGGTTGTGCACTTTGTGTACTTTTGGTACTCTGTGCCCCAGAAGGAGGAGGCAGGCTCTTTGAATATTTTCAAGGCATAGATGGATAGATTCCTGTTAGGCATGGGAAACACAGAAGAGTTTAGGCTAACCTTAAGGTGCTCCACCATTAAATACGGCATTGAATCATCCTGCTCCTATTTCACATGTTCACATATAAACATCCAGTTTACATATTTTATCAGTTATTCGCACACATATATCTAATGTAGACTACTAAATGCCTAAAGCATTTACTTTGAAACTTTACTTGTTCTATGAGGGCAAATCTTGCATCTCTGGCTTCTTTCAAAAGTTTATGGTCATCTGTTGGCGTTAAAGGATTCCGGCTAAAGACTGTGCCATCATCTTCATTAACAGACTTTGAACACCAAAGAACTTTTTCATTTGTAACAAGGTCAACTACCCCATTAAAGGTTTTCCCAGTTCCAACTGGCAGCTGGAATTAAAAAGAAAATAAATACTGTTAAGAAAACAATGCATAACATATCAAATAATCAGTCACAAATCAGATTCTATAAAATTATTTGGGACCAGTTAGTTTTAAATCAATGATAAAACACATTTTGGTCAAAGGATAAATAGGAACCATTATGAGTGTAGATCTTTCCTGGGCCTGGAGTCAATACACTAGATTTCCTGTTTGCAGCATGTACCAGATAATTAAATAGGTTTGAGTACAGCTTGCCAAGAAACTTAATTGATTTAGTTCCACTTAAGTTAATGGATGGAGGAATAAGAAAACAACTAGGCTCAAGGTCTTTAAAAAATCTACTCTATTCACTTAATAAAGCTGAATAGTTTAAGCAGCATTACGATTTCTATTTCTACTGTCCAAATTTCTAATAATACCATTGAGGTCTTGCATAGTACATAAAAAGAAATTAATTCAAGTATTTAAGGCAATTTTTCGACATGAGCTAAAGGGAAGAGTTAAAAACGTTAACGCAATAAATTTCCAGCATGCACGATTTGTTTGAATGACAACAGAATAGAAAATTATTGTAAAGTGTACTTTTACATGAAAAAAAGCTTTGTCACCCCATCACAGCATCCACAATGACAGAAGCCACACATTAAAAAAAAGTAAAACTATGATAAAAGTCATTAAATCACTACAGCATAAACATTACTTATTCTGTACCGAAATAATGTATGTTTATATTTGTGCTCATCTAGAAAAAGATATTGAAAAACCAAATCAGGATAAACAACCATAAGAAAATAATCAAAAATGGAACATTTTGAATTGAAGTCTTGAAAGCACAGATCCTGTGGTTGATAATGCAATAACGACGAATAAACATCTATTGTTTCAATGCCAATTGATAACCACACTTTGCTAAAAAGTGAAAATTTCTGTTGAAATGAATGTTATATTTTCTTAAAACAGAGTAATTAACTAGCATGGACAAAAATATTGTGGAATGTTTAATTTTAAAAACAGGAAGCCAAATTTTACTGTAAATAACTAAGAGTGCTTGCTGTTGACAATAAAGTCAATGTGTCTCAATCTAGCAATTTTTCTGGCAGGAACTTGAGTACTTTCATCATATAGTCAGGTAGATCACCAAAGTATTTCCACAGATATATGCCAAAGGAAACAAAAAGCACTGAAATAAAATCAATCACCTTTAATATTTTCTATGTTTTAAAAGGAATTAATGATTTAAGTATCACTATTGTCTTACAGAACACAGTACATTGACCAAACAAGTTGACTAACAAAGACTGTTACCTAATCCTAGTTTTTCCAAGAATAAATTCAAAACAAAATTTATTGACAATTGAACAGTTAACCTAATAACAAAGGAAAGGCCTTCTCACCTAATATAGGATATTGATAAGGTATAATCTATTATCAATCAAAAGCCCATCATCCACACCACCTTTTAATAATATAAAATGAAAAAAAAAATCATTATGTATATCTTAACAGAACCTAAATCTCTTCCCTGATGAATCTTAAGTATTTATTTTATTCATTCATGGGATGCTGCCTTCATTGGCTGGGCCAACATTAATTGCTCATCCCTAATGACCCTCAAGAAGATGGCTGAGATGCCTTCTTGAACCACTGCAGTGCAGTTGCTGCAGGTAGACCACAATGCCATTTTGGCAGGAGTTCCAGGATAGTGACCCAGAAAGCAGCCAAGAAAACACTATGATTTCAAAAAAGCAGTTGGATATTGCTAAAGGATTCAAAGGATATGGATGAAAAGGGGGAAACAGGCAACTGAGTTAATGATCAGCCATGATCATATTGAATGGTGGGGCATGTTCAAAGGACCAAATGGTCCAGTTTTCTGTTTACTCAGTACAGGATTCCGAGGCTCTGACCAGCTCTTGTACTCATAGTACTTATATGGCTAGTCCAATTCAGTTTCTGATCAATGGTAATGTTCTAAGTTTTTTTAAAATTCATTCGCGGGATGTGGACATCACTGGCTGACCAGCATTTCTTGCCATCTGTTCAAGTGAAGAAGTTTTGCCCCTCTCAACCTCTGTTTTAATTTCTGATATACAGCACATGCAGTTCTTACTCACTGCCACTTCTCTTCCAGGCATGCCCTCCTTGAAGAAATTCTGCTCCTCTCAACTTATTTGTTTCTGATTTACAGCACCCACAGTTCTTTCAGTTTTTATTTATTGCCCATCCCATCCCTAGCTGCCCTAGACAAGGTGGTGGTGAGTTGTTTTCTTGAACTGCTGCAGTCCACAATGCCATTTGAAGGAGCAGAAATGTATCATTCACTCAGCAATTTTGTCAATGCTTCAGCCTTCTCTTTTACACTGATGATCTGGGTTCCACCCATTGAGGCTGGGGATGTTTCTGCAGCATCTTCCTCGTGCAAGTTATTTAATTGCCCACTATCATTCATGACTAGATGTAGCAAGACTGCAGAACTTCAATCCGATTTTTTGGTTGTGGAATCGCTGTGCGCTATGAATTCCTATTTTTGCTATTTGGCAGACAAGAGGTCCTGTTTCATAGCTTTACCAGGTTGAAATCTCATATTCAAGTATGCCTGGCCGGGGGTCCTGCCTTGACCTTCTACATTCTTCATTGAGCCAGGGCTCATTGCCTGACACAATGATAATAGTAGAATGGGGAGGCACCAGGCCTGCAATATGCAGACTGTGTTGAAGATGCTGTTGGCCTGCAGTACTTCATGGATGCCCAGTCTTCAGTTGATAAATCTGGTCAGTTTCTCCCATTTAGCATGGTTATAGTGACACACAACACTACATATGGAATTATCAATGTGAAAGGGAACTTTCTCTGTTCAAGGACTATGGAGTGGCCATCTTACCAATACACTGATGCAACTGCAGCAGGTAGCTTGGTGAAAATGAGACTGAATATGTTTTTTGATCTAGTTTTTCACTCTCTCCCTACCTCACCTTCAATTGCGATGGTTAATTGCCCTTAACAGGTTTTGCATGTAAATATCTAATTGGCAACATGGCGTTTTACTGGTGGTGGTTAGTTTTTAAAAAGGGAAGCAAATAAAAAAGTTGATTTTAGTGGTGGGCAAGTCATTCAATTGTGTGATAACACTTCTGGGCATACAAAAAAAGCTCGGCTAACCTCTTATGCAAAATTTACCCTTTGACAGTATGCTATCAACTGCACACTGCCATGGCAATGCTGGTCTAACATGCAAACACAACTTACTAAAATGGGACTTGAAATACAAATCTCTGACCCAAAGTATAGGACGTTGGTAAGGCCTCTTGTGTCCAGTTCTGATCATCTTGGTATAGGTAGGATACTATTAAGCTCGAGAGGGCTCAGAAAAAAAAACATTACCAGGATGTTGCCAGGAATGGAGGGTTTGATTTATAGGCAGTGGCTGAACAGGCTGGGACTTTTTTCACTGGAGTGTAGGAAGTTGAGGGGTGACCTTGTAGAGGTTTATAAAATCATGAGGGATGTGAATAAGGTGAATGGCTGGTGTCTTTTACCTAATTTCAAAATTAGGGGCCATATTTTTAAAGGTGAGAGGAGAAAGATTTAAAAAAGACATGAAGAGTATTTTCTTTTACACACAGAGGGTAGTTCATGTGTAGAATGCACATCCAGAGGAAATGGTGGATGTGAGTACAGTTACAATGTTTAAAAAGTCATTTAGATAAGTACAAGAAGAAGAAATGTTTGGAGGGACATGGGCCAAGCATAGGCAGGCGGGACTAGTTTAGTTTGGGATTATGGTCAGCATGGACTAGTTGGACCTAAGGGTCTGTTTCCATGCAGTATGACTCTATAACTTCCTACCAACTGAATACCACTGTTCCACCACCTCTGCTCAGCACGTCCTAGGACATACACACAATTGGTGAAGATGTTGCCTGGGGCAATTGTGAGTAAAGTATCATACCATAAGCATGACTATGTCAGACTGGTGCTTGAGACTGCTCTCCCAATTTTAGCTTTAACCCCCAGATGTTAGTGAGGAGGACATTGCCGGGTCAAAAAGGTTTTGCCTGAGTAGAATCCGCTGCCTGAGTAGAATCCAGTTGGTTCTTCTCATTTCATTCCTTTTTTCTTTTCTAGTGGTCAATAGAACTTAATGGTTTACTCAGCTATTTCAGAGAGCCGATAAGAGTCAATTGCTGTGGATATGGAGTCACATTTTGACCAGTAAAGGACATTAGTGAACCAGATGGGGTTTTATAACATCATTAGACATTTCATTCTAGATTTTTCTTCCAGTCAAGGTCTACCAGCTGCTGTGATAGGATTCATACCCGGGTCCTCAGAACATTATCTGGTCAACAATATCATTGGCCAATATCTCCAATTAGTATTGGTTACTTTCACTTCAGACCCATTTCGAAACTAACAACTCTCAACTCCCAGAATTACTTTGATGCTTATTGAATATCCTTGCTTTCTCTTAAAGTCTTGTATTTGTATTAAATTGAGGGTGAAGTTTGGATTCACTCATAGAAATAAGGACAAGTCTTTTGGGGATTTTTAAAACATTTTTTGTATAACCACAAAATTTGTATGCGCATTCTTATAATATTAAATTAATGAGTTTATTTTAAATTTTAATTGTCTCATCTAATCTTATGTATCAAAGCGTTCAGTAAATACAACTCCTATCCCTCTGGCGGGGAAATTAGATTAGATTAGATTACTTACAGTGTGGAAACAGGCCCTTCAGCCCAACAAGTCCACACCGCCCCGCCGAAGTGTAACCCACCCATACCCCTACATCTACATCTACCCCTTACCTAACACTACGGGCAATTTAGCTTTGCCAATTCACCTGACCTGCACATCTTTGGACTGTGGGAGGAAACCGGAGCACCCGGAGGAAACCCACGCAGACACGGGGAGAACGTGCAAACTCCACACAGTCAGTCGCCTGAGGCGGGAATTGAACCCGGGTCTCCGGCGCTGTGAGGCAGCAGTGCTAACCACTGTGCCACCGTGCCGCCCACTAATATATTCTAAAGTTCCATTAAGATCCTTCCAATATCCAGGAAAATTACAATCTAACTAAAGAGCAATTATACTTTAGCTATTGAGAAGAAAATAACACCCTTCACTGGGAGAGGCGGAGTTGGACATTGTCTGTTCAAATTACATATCAGAGTCTAGCACCCTCTGGTTGCTGTTGAGAGAAGTTAGCTGGGAAATCCTGCTGATCCAAAGGGCTCTAATTGATGAATTACAATTGTTAAAAATAACAATAGGGTGAAGGTAGAAATTAAAAAGCTCTGTTCTTTTAAAGATTACTTTACAAACTTATTTAAAAATTCTATTTAATTAATAACTCAATAGGTGTCTCGGAATATAAAATCTTATAAGGGCTAACATGTTTAACAAATGTTATTATTTAATTCATAGTTTATAACTCATTCTACTGAGTTTTTCCAATTTAAAGGATGACAGGGATGTGGTACAAAAAAAGATAAAAGTTCTACAGAGTTTAATGTTTGTCAGCTTGGGTGAGTCCATAGCATAGCCTGTGTCAGAATTCTGAGTAATAGATCGTATCTTCAGGATTTTCGTGCCAATCTACACAAATTTAAACAGCCTCAAGCTGTATTCAGTTTCAAAAGGAAAATGGTAGTGACAGTTCAAACTCAGCTATTACCTCCCACACACTTCTGCAAAATCACAAGTACTTACAGCTAAAACTACAAGTGGTAAGCCACAGAGCACAATGTCTACGGGTTTTCACCATTCTTGTGCTTCAGTCCATTTTCTAGACAAACTAAAGAGCCTATGCCCAAAACGTTAATTCGCTGGCTCCTTGGATGCTGCTTGGACCTGGTGTGCTTTACCAGAGGCACACTTTTCGTCTGTGTACCCATATTTACAACATTGTTAATTTCAGTGATGTGCAAGCTTAAAAGATAGTGAAAATTCTAGTTACCCAAATGAGCCCTACAGTAGTTATAGATCAAACTGCAATAGTATCAATGGTTTACAGCATAACTCAGCAGACAGTGGTGTACTGGTAATGACACTGCATTAGTAATTCAGAGGCACAGACTTATGTATTGGTCAGAGCATTGAGTATAGGAGTTGGGAGGTCATGTTGTGTTAGGCCACTTTTGGAATATTGTGTGTAATTCTGGTCTCCTTCTTATCGGAAGAATGTTGTGAAACTTGACAGGGTTCAGAAAAGATTTACAAGAATGTTGTCAAGGTTGGGGGATTTGAGCTATAGGAAGAGGCTGAATAAGCTGGAGCATCGGAGGCTGAGAGGTGACCTTTTAGGGGTTTATAAAATCATGAGGAGCATGGTTAGGATAAACAGAAAAAGTCTTTTCCCTGGGGTGGGGGAATCCAGAACTGGAGGGCATAGGTTTAGGGTGAGAGGGGAATGTTATAAAAGGGACCTGAGGGACAACTTTTTCATGCAGAGGTTGGTGCATGTGTGGAATGGGCTGCCAGAGGAAATGGTGGAGGCTGATACAGTTGCAATATTTAAAAGGCATCTGGATGGGCTGAATAGCCTAATTTCTGCTCCTCTGTGTTATGTGGTCTCATGGTCTAATCCCAATAAAATGGTCATTCCTTTCTTATTTTTCAGTTATACCCAAATAAATTCCCTGGACATATACCCAGAAATATCCTCCCCAAGTACAGCCGTAATGTTATCCCTAATCAAAACTGCCACTACCCCTTCTCTTGTGCCCTCCTTTCTAACCATCTAAGGCATCTATACTCTGGAACATTAAGCTGCCAGTCCTGTCCATCCCTCAGGCACATCTCTGTAATTGCTATGGTATCCCAGTTCCATTTTCCCAACCATGCTGAGTTCATCTGCCTTACCCATTCGATCTCTTGCCTTGGAACAAATGCAGTTTAATTTATCAGTCCTACCTCATTCTCTGCTTTGTTGCTGCCTGCCCTTTTTCCAACTGTACCAGTCTCAGACTGATCTCAATTCTCACTGTCTCCCTGGGTCCCAATGTCAGTGCTACATTGCCCATGTCTGTCCATCACCCCCTACATTTTCCAAAACACGATACTTATTTGAAATGGGGAAAGCAACAGGAGGCTTTTTCGGTACCTGCCTCCCTCTCCTACCTTTCCTGGAAGTAATCCATGGACTTGACTGTATCTTTGATTTATCTTCCTTCTTGCAAGTGCCACCTGTCACACCCCCAGCTCCTGTGAATTCCTCATTGCCTCTAACTGCTGCTCCAGCCAATCAATAGGATGCGTAACCAAACACATTGCCTGCAAACATAATCAGCAATATTGTGGAAATTCTCCCTAATCTCCCACAACCAATAGGAAGAGTACATCTTTGCACCTTAATGTCTACAGACCCAGAAAATAGCACAGTCTTACTGCTCTAAAAGCACTGCTCCAGGATAATTTAGTAACAATGTTTTTAGAGCTTAATCAAGAGACAGATCTCATTAACACTGAATCGAAGAACCCACTCTACTCACTATTACAGATTTACAAAAAACAGCAAGATTACACTTAAAAATAGCCACTTAGCTGCTCCCCTGCTGAGAGCTTCCCCACACAGGTTTCTCCAAGGTCAGCTGTGAACTTCTGTTTGTTAAATTTTCTTAGACAAACTCTGATGTCAAGAGATATTTGAAACCAAACAGAAGAGGCAGTTAGCTGTACAGGTTACTGCTCGGTCAGACAGTCGTGCAGATTTACTGCTCCTTTTGATTCACTTTCCATGTGGTCACTACCTTTGTTTCTCTTCCTCCTTTTTTTGTAAAGTGCTGTTGTTTTGGTTTTGTATTCTGCAAAGTTCCAAAACAATGGAACAGCTTATAAAACGTAATTACTGCTCCTAGAATTCAAGGAAATCAGCTCCAACACTGAAAATACCTGAAAAAACAAAAGGAGCTGCTCCTACAGTCACAAATTTTTCCAATCCTCCACCTTGGATTACCTTTTTTTATTGCCATGTGGAAGTGAAAACCCCAATTTTACAAGGAAGTGGGAAAAAAGTAGAATAAAATTATTCTAAAAGCCATAGATCAGGTTTAATATCATGACAAGTATACCTTGGAACCTATGAGACCTTTACAAATATGATTTCATTTACATAAGCATGTTCAATAAGTACATTTTATTTTACATGCTGAAGTTAAAATATACCTGCAGCAGAAGTGGCTTCACTTTTAGTTTCTGTTTGATGCTTTCAATGGAGTAAGAAAAACTGCAAATCAAAAATCAATAATATTTATCCTTACTAACAAAATTCCAAATCTAACCAAGCAATCACAAACAAAAATGTGCAAAGTTAAGAATGCCCAATACATCATGTTCATCTGTAACAAAGGCATTCTTCAAAAGGTCTCAGCAGGGGCAGTTCAGTGGCACAGTAGTTAGCATTGCTGCCTCACAGCGCCAGGAATCTAGGTTTGATTCCACCCTCAAACGACTGTGAGACGTTTGCACATTTTCCTCATGTCTGCATGGCTTTCCTCCCACAATCCAAAGATGTATAGGTTAGGTGGATTGGCGAAGCTAAATTGCCCATTGTATCTGGGGATATGCATGTTAGGTGGATTAATCGTGGGTTAGTCAGGGTTACAGGAGTAGGGTAATGGGTTGGATGGGTGGGATACTCTTCAGTGGGTCATTGTGGACTCAATGGGCCAAATGGCCTGTTCCCATACTGTAGGAATTCTAAGTAAAATATACTGGAAAATGAAATCAAAACAAATATACAGAAATAATCTTCAGTCAGAATCCTAATATAACAGAACAGACAAATTAATGTTTCCAGAATGTTCCTTTCATTAGTACTAAATGAATTCCCTTATTCAAAATGAGAAAGATACAATAAACAGGCAATTAAAGGTCAGTTAAAATCTGCTATTGGGAAAGTGTTAAAAGTCAATGATAAATGAAACAATAGCAGAGCATGTAGAAATATATAATATCAAAAAGATGGTAAGGAGAAGCCAGGGAACTATGGACTGGTGAGCTTGACATCAGTGGTGGGCATTTTTTTTTGGAGGGAATCCTGAGGGACAGAATTCACATACATTTGGAGAGGCAAGGACTGATTAGAGATAGTCAACATTACTTTATGCATGGGAAATCATATCTCAAGAACCTGATTAAATTTATTGAACAAAGACAATTGACGGCAGAGTGGACATGATCTATATGGATTCAACAATGTAAGGCATTCAACAACGTTCCTCATGATAGACTGGTTAGCAAGGTTAGATCACATAGAACAGAGGGAGAACTAGTTATTTGGATAGAGAACTGGCTTGAAGGTAGAAGACAGAGGGTGGTAGTGGAGGGCTGCTTTTCAGACTGGAGACCTGTGACTAGCGATGTGCCAGGTGCTGGCAGGTGGGACTAGATTGGGTTGGGATACCTGGTCGGCATGGACAGGTTGGACCGAAGGGTCTGTTTCCGTGTCGTACATCTCTTTGATTCTATATGGTTAGTAAGTTTGCAGATGATACCAAAGTTGGAGGTGCAGTGAATTGCGAAGAACATTACTCAGAATATAATGGGATCTTGACCAGATGGGCTAATGGGCTGAAAAGTTGCAGATAGAGTTTAATTTAGATAAATGGGAGGTGCTGCATTTTGGAAAGGCAAATCAGGGCAGGACTTATACACTTAATGGTAAGGTCCTTGGGAGTGTTGCTGAACAAAGAGACCTTGGAGTGCAAGTTCATAGTTCTTTGAAAGCAGAGTCGCAACTAGATACGATCGTGAAGAAGGCCTTTGATATTTTTGCCTTTATTGGTCAGTGAGTCGAGTATAGGAGTTGGGACATCATGTTGTGGCTGTACAGGACATTGGTTAGGCCACTGTTGGAGTACTGCGTTCCTCTGCCATAGGATGTTGTGAAATTTGAAAGAGTTCAGGAAAGATTTGCAAGGATGTTGCCAAGGTTGGAGGTACTGAGCAATAGGAGAGGGTTTAACCTCTCCAGGGAGAGGCTGAATAGATTTGGGCTATTTTCCCTGGATCATTGGTGGTTGAGGGGTGACCTTAGGATAAATAGACAATGTCTTCTCCCCAGGGTGGGGGGAGTCCAAAACTAGAGGGCATAGGTTTACAGTGAGATGGAAAAAATTTAAAAGGGACAACTTTTTTACGCAGAGGATGATGCATGTATGGAATGAACTGCCAGTGAAAGTGATGGAGGCTGGTACAATTACAGCATTTTAAAAAGCATCCAGATGGGTATCTGAATAGGAAGGGTTGAGAGGGATATGGGCCAAATGCTGGCAAATGGGACTAAATCAGATTAGGATAGCTGGTTGGCAATATTGAGTTGGACCAAAGGGACTGTTTCTGTGCTGTATATCTCTATGACTCTATCAAGCAATGTAAGCATGAAATCGTGAAATGGAAATCATGCCTGATAATTTTATGAGAATTCTTTGAGCAAGTGACAAGTGTAACAGATAAAGGCAAACCAGTAGATGTAATAAATTTGAATTTCTAAATGACATTCGATAACGTACAATGTGAAGCTGCTTAACAAGTATTCAGGGTAGTATATTAGCATGGATAGGTGTTTGACTAAGCAAAGACAGAGCTGGCAAGAGAATTGAATGCACAATCACCACATTCGCAGGCAACACAAAAAAATGTGTGGGTAGGCAAGTGACGAGAATGACACAGAGTCTGCAAACGGATCCAGACAAGTTAAGTGAGTAGGTAAAACCCTAGCAGACAAATGTTTTGTGGAGAAATATGAAATTATGCATTTGGCAGGACTGAAGCTGAATATTATTGAAATGGAGAAAGACTGCAGCACAGAAGAGTTTAGGTGTTCTCAGTCAAGGATCAAACAGTTAGCACACAATTTCAGCAGGCAACAGGGAAGGCAAGAGGAATGCTGGCCTATGTTTCAGTCCTCTGATCTCCTTGAGAGCAGAAAAAAAAAGTCTTAGTCAATAATCTGAATTACCCACCCTTCCACCCTGATCTGGGGAGAATCTTCTTCCATATCAAGATTACTTCTATTGCAATATTGCGGTAAATTTTCACTGCATCAAAAATAATATGCCTACATATTTTTCCCATTACTAATGTTAAACTAAGTATTTAACCTTCATTTGCATCTCAATCTCATTTTATTCTCCAGTCCCTACACATAGGCAATATTTAAAAAAGTAACCTTAACATCCTTTGTTTTCCCTCAACCTTTTGAGGATTTTAAATATGTACTCATAACTTCATACTTTAAAGTTGACACTGAGGTATGTTGTTGCAACTAGTTTGGAGGGTGGTGCGGGTATGGAACAGAGAAAGTGAGCACAATAACAACATTTGAAAGGTTCAGAGGGCTAGGGCAGTATAGTGGCTCAGTGGTTAGCACTGCTGCCTCACAACAGGAACCTGTGTTCGATTCTATCGGTGTGGAGTTTGCACATTCCCCCAGTGTCTGTATGTGTTTCCTCCGGGTACTCCAATTTCCTCCCACAATCCAAAAGATGTGCAGGTCAGGTAAATTAGCCATGCTAAATGTTAGGTGTATTAGTCGGGGGTAAAGATAGGGTAGGGGAATAGGTCTGGGTGGGTTACTCTTCGGAGGGTTAATGTGGACTTGTTGGGCCGAAGAGCCTGTTTTCATACTATAGGGAATCTGATCTAATATAAAATGCTGGCAAATGGACTAGACCTGATTAGGATGTCTGATCGGCACAGACGAGTTGGACTGAAGGGTCTGTTTCCATGGTGTATGACTCTATGACTCTGACCCTAATTTTGATTTATATGTAGCTTATCCTAAATTTATCAGGCAAATTAAGTCAGTTACAAATACCAAGAAGGAATGCACTCCTTTGCTCCTTTACTAATATAAATATCAAAAGGAAAAAGCACCATTTTCTTACTTTGAATGTTGAATCTATTACCTGGCTTTAGGTTTATCCATCTTGTTTAAGAAGCATACACGAGGAATATGATGTTTGTCTGCCTGACGCCACACTGTTAAGGTTTGTGCCTAAAATACAAACAGCATTAATGTTTATTAAGGAAAGGAGAAAGTGAGGACTGCAGATGCTGGAGATCAGAGCTGAAAATGTGTTGCTGGAAAAGCGCAGCAGGTCAGGCAGCATCCAAGGAACAGGAGAATCGACGTTTCGGGCATAAGCCCTTCTTCAGGAATGAGGAAAGTGTGTCCAGCAGGTTAGGATAAAAGGTAGGGAGGGGGGACTTGGGGTAGGGGCGTTGGAAATGCGATAGGTGGAAGGAGGTCAAGGTGAGGGTAATAGGCCGGAGTGGGGTGGGGGCGGAGAGGTCAGGAAGAAGATTGCAGGTTAGGAAGGAGGTGCTGAGTTCGAGGGATTTGACTGAGACAAGGTGGGGGGAGGGGAAATGAGGAAACTAGAGAAATCTGAGTTCATCCCTTGTGGTTGGAGGGCTCCTAGGCGGAAGATGAGGCGCTCTTCCTCCAACTGTCGTGTTGCTATGGTCTGGCAATGGAGGAGTCCAAGGACCTGCATGTCCTTGGTGGAGTGGGATGGGGAGTTGAAGTGTTGAGCCACGGGGTGGTTGGTCCGGGTGTCCCAGAGGTGTTCTCTGAAATGTTCCACAAGTAGGCGGCCTGTCTCCCCAATATAGAGGAGGCTACATTGGGTGCAGCGGATGCAATAAGTGATGTGTGTGGAGGTGCAGGTGAATTTGTGGCGGATATGGAAGTATCCCTTGGGGCCTTGGAGGGAAGTAAGGGGGGAGGTATGGGCGCAAGTTTTGCATTTCTTGCCGTTGCAGGGGAAGGTGCTGGGAGTGGAGGTTGGGTTGGTGGGGGGGTGTGGACCTGACGAGGAAGTCACGGAGGGAGTGGTCTTTTTGGAACGCTGATAGGGGAGGGGAGGGAAATATATCCCTGGTGGTGGGGTCTGTTTGGAGGTGGCGGAAATGACGGCAGATGATACGCTGTATATGGAGGTTGGTGGGGCGGTAGGTGAGGACCAGTGGGGTTCTGTCCTGGTGGCGGTTGGAGGGGCGGGGCTCAAGGGCGGAGGAGCGGGAAGTGGAGGAAATGCAGTGGAGGGTATCGTCGACCATGTCTGGGGGGAGATTGCAGTCTTTGAAGAAGGAGGCCATCTGGGTTGTATGGTATTGGAACTGGTCCTCCTGGGAGCAGATGCGGCAAAGACGCAGGAATTGGGAATATGGGATGGCGTTTTTACAGGGGGCAGGGTGGGAGGAGATGTAGTCTAGGTAGCTGTGGGAGTCGGTCGGTTTATAATAAATGTCCGTGTTGATTCGGTCGCCCGTGATAGAAATGGAAAGGTTTAGGAAGGGGAGGGAGGAGTCTGAGACGGTCCAGGTGAATTTGAGGTCGGGGTGGAAGGTGTTGGTGAAGTGGATGAACTGTTCAACCTCCTCGTGGGAGCACGAGGCAGTGCCGATACAGTCATCGATGTAGCGGAGGAAAAGGTGGGTGGTGGTGCCAGTGTAGCTGCGGAAGATGGACTGTTCCACATATCCTACAAAGAGGCAGGCATAGCTGGGGCCCATGCGGGTGCCCATGACTACGCCTTTGGTTTGGAGGAAATGGGAGGATTGGAAAGAGAAGTTGTTCAGGGTGAGGACCAGTTCATTCAGTTGAAAGAGGGTGTCAGTGGAAGGGTACTGGTTGGTACGGCAGGAAAGGAAGAAGCGGTGGGCTTTGAGTCCTTCGTGATGGGGGAAGCAGGTGTACAGGGGCTGGATGTCCATGGTGAAGGCAAGGCGTTGGGAACCAGGGAAGCGAAAATCATGGAGGAGGTGGAGGGCCTGGGTGGTGTCCCGAACGTAGGTGGGGAGTTCTTGGACTAAGGGGGACAGGACTGTGTCGAAGTATGCAGAGATTAAGGAAAGGCCAAGTGCTTAAGGTGCAGCATATTTAGTGTGAAATATCACCTTTTATGAGACTGTGTTTGAGTGAAATGTGGATGAGGAAAATTCTTCAATTGTCTTAACTATACTTATATTGTACAGGTATACCTCATATAATCTGGGACAAAATGATCAATTATTTGGACAAGTGAGAGTTTATTAAAGAAAGTTGGTATGCAGTAGTTAAAGGTAAATTGTATTGAACTAATTTGAATGAACTTTTAAAATGAGATAAAGAGTTGATATGGTATACTTGGACTTCCAAAAGGTTTTTGGTAAAATGGTACACAATGGCTTTTCCAGCTAAGTTTAAGGATAGTGGCAGCATAAATACAAAGTTCACTGCGTGACACGAAGCAGAGTTTAAGCAGGAAGCAGATTTTATTTCAAACTTGGAGAAGGTATATAGTGGGTTTTCCCAGGTATTAGGGCCACTATTTCTCTTGACAGATATTAAAGTATTATACTTGGGTGTACAAAGCACAATTTCAAAACTTGTAGATGGCACAAAACTGAGTGTTGTGAACTTTAAGGACAATAGTGCTAAGTTTCAAGAGGACATATACATGCAACTGTAATGTGACAAATTACTCTTAATATAGAGGAGCATGAAGACTTCCCAAATCTTACTGTTTGCAATCACTAGTGATTGAGAACAAAAGAATGGGTCATATAACATACGGATTACAATTCTAAAAATATTGCAGGAACTGAGACTTAGGGGTTCACAAATCATTGAAGGTGCAAAGCTCGTTGCAATATGGATTAAAAGGTAAAGGGATCTTGAGCTTTATCAATAGAGGAAAAAAACTTTTATGAAACAGTGGTATGGCCTCAACTGCAGGATTGTTTCCAACATTTTAGAAAATATGTGAATTTTAGAAAAGATGTGAATGCATTATTAATAGTGCAAAAATGACATGAGTGTTTCAGGGATGAGGAACTAGTTCCAGGTGCAGATTAGAGAAGGTTCGTTCTCCTCCAAGAAGAGAAGAGAGAATGAAGATTTGATACAGGTATCCAAATTCACTAGGGATCTAGACAAAGCAGATAGAGAATAACTGTTTCTGTGGAAAGAACCCAAAGGTACTGCTTCGAGATGACTGCTAAATGAGACAACAGTGAAGCAACCTTTCAAAGGAGCAAGTAATTATGATCTGGGATACCTGGTCCAAGAATGTGGTGGAAACATGTTCAATTGTGGCTTTTAAAAAAGAATTGATTGAGTATTTTAATAGAACATAATTATATGGCTATGAGGAAATGGGGCCACCTGAGTCGATCTTGCAGAGAGCTGACATGGACCTGAAAGGGGTTAACAGGCTCCTTTCGCAGTTCTCTTTAAAATTGGGAAAATGCAACTCTTTCCCAATTATCTTTTAACTATTTATAAATACACTGGAAGCACACAGAAAATGTCATCACATGGGAATGAAGCTATCGGAAGGGCTCTGTTCACGAAGGGAGGGTAATAGAAAGCAGGAAGTAATAATCCAGTTAGCCTAACATCTATTGTTGGAAAAATGCTAGCGTCCATTATAAAAGAAGAAATAGCAAAACACTTAGAAATGCTTAACACAATCAAACAGAGTCAACATGGCTTTGTGAATGACAATTCATGTTTGACAACTTTAGTGGTGTTCTTTGAGGAAATAATAAGCAGAGTTGATAGATGTAGGGCATTTCACTTTCTAGAAGGCATTCGATAAGACGTCACATAAAAGGTTATTGCACAAGTTAGGAGAATTGGTTAACATGCAGGAGGCAGTCAAGACTAAAGGAACAAAAACAGAAATTGCTGGCGAAAATAGAGTCATTGCGTTATACAGCACAGACACAGACTCCTTGGCCCAACTCATCCATGCCAATCAGGGTTCCTGAACTGAACTAGGCAGAGTTAAATTTACTTTCTCCCCACATATGCTGACAAACCGGCTCAGTTTCACCAGCAATTTTGTTTTGTTTCAGATTTTCAGCATCCGCAATTCATTGTTTCATGTCAGGATGAATGGGTCGTTTTCACTACCCTCTGAGAGAAGAAATTCCATTACCCCTCAATTTTAAATGAGTGTCTATTTATTCTGGAAGTATTTCCTCTTTTGAGACTCACCAATACTGGATGCATCTTTTCAATATCTACCCTGTCAAACTTGGATGTCTCAATAAAATAGCCCTTCATTCTTCTAATCTCGAAAAAAGACCTAAATCTTGATAAGTCAACCTATTCATCCGCAAGTGCCACAAGGGTCAGTCCTAGGTCCTCAACTATTTACTATTTATATTCATGACATGGAGGAGGGGGCAGAGTTTAATGTATCCAAATTTGCTGATGATATAAAAATAGGTGGGAGGGAATGTTGTAATGAGGAAAAGAAAATCTGCAAGAGGATATAGGTAAGTGAGTGGGCAAAAGCTTGGCAGAAGGAGTTTAATGGAGGAAAATTAGAATGTGCACTTTAGTAGGAAAACTCAAAAGGCAGACTATTATTTAAATGGAGAGA
Source organism: Chiloscyllium punctatum (assembly GCF_047496795.1). Classification (NCBI taxonomy): domain Eukaryota; kingdom Metazoa; phylum Chordata; class Chondrichthyes; order Orectolobiformes; family Hemiscylliidae; genus Chiloscyllium; species Chiloscyllium punctatum. The sequence continues at coordinate 43,966,060 of NC_092740.1, read as the reverse complement.
GGCCTCAAAATTTGCAGAACAGAGGGATCTGAGTATTCCTGTGCATATAACACAAAAAGGTTAGCTAAAAAGGAACAGCAAATACTTAAGACGATAAAACAGCCTTCATTGTTAGGGAGTTAGAGATTAAAAATAGGGGAAAACATATTGCAACTGTATAGCATGTAAAGTGAGGCTAAAGTGAGGATCGCAGATGCTGGAGATCAGAGTCAAGATTAGAGTGTGTTGGAAAAGCACAGCAGGTCATGCTCCTCGGATGCTGCTTGACCTGCTGTGCTTTTCCAGCACCACTCTAATCTTGAGTGTATAAGTTAGGCCAATCCATCTATACTGTATACAGTTTTGATCCCCAAGGTAAATAAAGAATATATTGGCAATGGAAGCAGCTCAAAACAGATTCACTAGGCTTGCGGATGAGTAGGTTGACTTATCAAGATTTAGGTCTTTTTTCGAGATTAGAAGAATGAAGGGCTATTTTATTGAGACATCCAAGTTTGACAGGGTTGATATTGAAAAGATGCATCCAGTATTGGCGAGTCTCAAAAGAGGAAATACTTCCAGAATAAATAGACACTCATTTAAAATTGAGGGGTAATGGAATTTCTTCTCACAGAGGGTAGTGAATTTATGCAATTCTTTACCCTAGAGAATTTTGGATGCTAGATTACTAATTTATGACATTGAGGTGTTGAGGGCTATGGGGAACTGACATGGAATTGAAGCCTGTTACAAATCAGTCATGATCTTATAGAATGGTGATTTGCCTAAATGGCTGACTCCCGCTCCTACTGATTTTATGTTCTTCAGTTTTGGAACCTATATAACTCAAAAACACAAACAAACATAACACTGCAATGACATAAATAAATTTTATTCACTACCTACTTTAATTAATAGCCAAGATTAAAGAGCTTTATCCGTTAAAGGGCCTGCTTAATATCAACATTACAAAAATGTATTTTGTTCAGCAATCTTAAAAATCAGGCAGTTACTCAACAGAATGCCAGTGGGAACATGGGCACTTATCTATTAAGACTGTGAAAATAAAATCACCATGATGTCTGAAACAATTAACTGCAACCAACTCTATAGAAATATTTAGCTCTTGTGGAATGGTGTTACAATCACAAACATCCCAAATTTTGCTGTTTGCAATGGCTGGCGGTTAACAACAAAAGAAATAGGAGCAGATATAGACAAGACAATTCTTCAATAGCTCTGCTATTGAATACAATCACGGCGTTTGAAATGCATTCAAACACCTTGTAACCTTGATTCAGACTTCATTCCTTTTCCCCTTATTCTAACTTTAATTATTAAACTTACTATTCTCTATGGTTCTCTCCAGGGAATCCTGATAATCACTCTTGGTTCCATACCCCTGTCAAGTTCATTTAAAGCCCTGCCAACAGTACTAGCAAAATACCCTGCAAGGGTCTCAGCCCCAAATCTATTCAAGTACAACTCATCCAGTTTGTACAGGCGCCATCTCCCAGAGACAGTCTCAGTGTCCCAGGAATCTAGTCATCACTCCTGCACCATTTTTCCAACCATACTTTCATCTGTCTTAGCCTCCTATTTCTGTACTCCCTTCCACATGACACCTGCTTGCTAATTTCCTACTTAACTCCCTAAATGATGTTGCAGAAGCATATCCCCATTCCTGTCTAATTCTTGATACTAACGTGGACCAAGACATCTGGCTCCCTCCGAAGAATATCTCACAGTTACTCAGTGATCCTGACACAAGGAAGCAACATACCATACTGGAGTCATGCCTATGGTCACAGAAATGCCCATCTGTTGGCCTAACAAATAATTCCTATAACTATTGCTCTCCCTTTCTTTTTCCTCCCCTCCTGTATAGCCAAGTTGCTAATGGTACCATAAACATGGCTCTAACGGCACTCTGTTCAGGAATGAGCATGCCTTCAATCAGCTTCCAAAACAGTAAACTAACTTGAAAGTGGGAACCCAGGGGACTAATGCACCACCTGCATGTTATTCGCCATTCTCTTTCTACTTCCAGGTCTTTAAGTTGAGGTGTGACCACCTCTCTGAATAAGCTACCCAAAAGCTCCTACCTTCACATACACGCCACAGTGACTCCAGCCAAAAACCCAAGCTCATTCCAGAGATGAAACTATACTAACAAATAAGTAAATCAAGTTTGATAGCTGCACCATGCTCAATTAGTGAGTCTTGATCATGGTAGGCTTTTATAATTACAGTACCTCTAATGCACTGGGATAACCTGAATGTTAACTGTTGACCCCTGTTGGTAAGTATATGCAATTGCCTGACTATTGAGCAGAGTTGAATTTGTTTACAGTGAAATACCAGCTAACTTCACTAGTCAGTTTTAAGCCTGATCATTTTGGCAAGCTTGCCATCTCCATGGAAGGATAAGTAACATTTGCTTTTGAGATAAAAATGGAAGACTGAAAATGAAGACGAAGAAACAAAGAGTAAGCTACTGAAAAGAATAACATGCTTTTGATGGCACTTGCATTAAGAAATTCCTGCTCACCTCTACACCAGCTGAAGCATCAAATACTGCCACTGCTCCATCAAGTACGCGTAAAGAGCGTTCTACTTCAACTGTGAAATCCACGTGACCTAACAAAGTGCAAAATTTATTAAAGTGGTATTTAATTAATGTGTATAGGGCATAATTCACTGAGCATAAAGCAGCTACCTGACATGAGATATGAGGACGACAAGTCAAATGCCATATAATTGTACACAAACCATTAGATGACTAGATGTAGATCATTCAGCCCATCAGGTTTCCTCTGCAACTCAATGAGATCAAGACTGATCCAATAGTCCACAACTCTATTTTCCTGCCTTTTCCCCATAACCCTAGATTCCCTTATGATTAAAAACCTGACCATGAACCAAATTTAATGATTCTGACAGCCTCTTTGGTAAAGAATTCCACAGAGTCAGTACCCTCAGAGAAGAAATTCCTCCTTATCTCTGCTTTAAAATGCAACACCTTTTTCTGAGACTATGCCCTCTAGTTCTAAACTTTTCCGAACTTCTCTGCACCTACCCTTTCAAGTTCCCTAAGATACTTGTTTGTTTCAACAAGCTCTGCTCTCATTCTTCTAAATTCTAATAAGAACTGGCCCAATCTATTCAATCATCACAAGATGGTCCCTCCATACCAAATGTCAGCCTCATGAACATTTACAGGACTGCCTCCAATGCCTGTGTATCATTCCCTAGATAAGGGGTCCAGAACTGATTATGGTATTCCAGTTGTGGTCTAACTAGTGTCTTGTATATTTTTAGCAAAACCTTCCTACTTTTAGATTTCATTCCCTTTGAAATAATGGTCATCAGGTCTATTTGCCTTCCTTATTACCCGCTAAACTTGTATGATTTATTGATTCATGGACAAGGACTTCTAAATTCCTATGTTGTAGATTTCTGTAGTCTTTCTCCATTTAAATAATATTTAGCTCCTCTATTCTTCCTGCCAAAATACAAAACCTCACATTTGCCCACATTATATGCTGTCTGCCAGGTTTTTACCCACTTGCTTAACCTGTCTTTTTCCTGCTGCAGACTCTTCGTGCCATTGGTACCACTTGCCTTCTCTCCTATTTTTGTGCCACCCACAAACTTGGTTATAAGACATTCACATCTAAGTTATTAATATATATAAGTAAATAATTGTGGCTTCAGTACTGATCCCCATGATACACTACCAGTTACAGGTTGCCATTCTGAAAATGTCTCCCTTAACCCAACTCTGTTTTCTGTTAGTCAATCCTCTATCCATGCTAGTATACTATCTCCAAAACCATGACTCTTATCAAGAGGTCTAATGTGTGGTACCTTATAAAACACTTTCTGAAAATCCAAATATGCTGTACAATGTTATGGTCATTATTTTCTGGCAGATGCTTTAATCTAACATCATTTATTAAATTTGCCTCATTACAGATTATCAGATCCAAAATAGCCTGATTCCAGATGGATCCACAACATATTGTCCTTGGAAACTACCCTGAATATAGTCTATGAATTATTTCTCAGAATTACCACGGCCAATCTGACTATCCCAATCTACAAGAAGATTAAAGTCACCCATGATTAAGGTACTGTCTTTTTAATGTACTCATTACATTTTAATGCTGCCTGACCTGCTGCACTTTTCCAGCAATGCATTTTTAAGCTAAGTTTTTATTTCTTAACTCAACCCTTATAGTTTCCAATCCTAGATCATTTCTTGCTATTCTATGCATTCTTGTACTAACAATAATACCCCGCATGGCCCTTCTTTCTTGTCTGACCTTTCAGGAAGTCACAACGCCCTGAATATTTGATTATAAGATCATATCCATTAACCCATATTTGTGCCATGAATTCATTTATTTTTATCCAAAGATTATATGCATTCGTGTTAGAAAGTCATTAATTTTGCCTTTCTACCATTTTTTCTCCCTTTTGATCCTGTGTTGTGTACGCTGTACCACTCCGCATATCATAATCCAAATAGCTCTCCAGTAATGCTGCATCCCTTTGCTTTATAAGTCTACATTTCCCCTCTCCAAAGCTTTAGACGACAAAGTGTGGAGCTGAAAAAAGCACAGCAAGTCAAGCAGCATCAGAGAAGCAGGGGAGTTGACATTTCAGATCAGAACCTTTCAGCAGTCCTGATGAAAGGTTCTGACTTGAAACATCAACTCCCCTGCTACTCTGATGCTGCTTGACTTGCTGTGCTTTTTCCAGCTGCACACCTTATCAACTGACTTTCCAGCATCTGCAGTGCTCACTATCTTCTCTCCAAAGCTTTTCCAAACACTCTCGTTTAAAGTCCGATCAGCTGAACCCAATAAACCCCCTTTCACCTCATGTATTTCTTTATCCACGCTCTTCGAGCTGACTACTCCATTCATAAAAGGTACACATCTTTAAATGTGACTTAACATTGCAATCGCCACTTCTTGTGCTCCAAATTAACTTAATTGCTATTCAGAATATGCTTGACTTGTTTCCTGTCTAGTCTTTAGCAACACTATTGTGATTATAGTTTCCTTCTGCGATTGATGGACAAATAATGGATATCTTGTTTAAATGTCTAAGTGAGGTAGATTGAGCAGAGTCATTTCCACCAAAATGAATCATTCCATTTCTTTTAAAATGTTGGAAAAGTACATTTCATTCAGTTTCAGTTCAAACATTTATAAATACCTACAGTTGAACCATGTATTTTCTTCCGTTTGCTTCAGATTTAACAATATTACTGTACATTATCTCAAAAAAGTAGAAACTTTCAAAGCTATTTACAATGAAGAAATTAAAATGTGGAAAAAATGTCTGAATTAAAGGTTCTGAAAAACAACAAAATGTAGCTTTCACTGTGATGAATTTTGATAAACTCATCTGCCAGTAATTTCTAAACTACTGCCTTCACTCCCCCTAATAGTGCTTCAGTGGAAATCAAATGAAGCTGCAGAGCATAAGGATGAAGACCACTTCTAATCATCTGCACAGGGGACATGTGAGGATAAGGGATTCCCCTCAGGAAATGTGACCCACAATTATCTTACCTAATTTGGATTAAGATTTTGAATAGCTTCTATTAAAAATGGCTATTTGTAAATATTTTCCAAGGTGTATTTAACGTTGTTTAAACAGAGTAGAAAATAATAAAAAATTTATTTGATGCAAAAATCTTCAAGTTTAATTTGGCCTCAAAATCAAGGTAAAGATGTTATAGTTGAAGCTGGCTTTTGATGCGAGCATGACTCCGCACAAAATTACTTTCAACTTCAGTTACAGATAGAATTGACTACTCAAATGAGAATTGGTGCCTCAAATGTGTATTCCAAATGCAAACAAGACGCAGTACTTGCAACTATTTAAAATAATATTAATGGCAACTATAAATATTTTGAAAAACTGACCATTACTCTAAAAGAACTAAATTTCTCTTTTGGAACCAGTGATTCAGTCACATGTAGTTTAGTGTCCCATCTTGTGATTACCTACCTGGTGTATCTATTAAATTTATCCGATGGGATTTCCAGTCAAAAGTGACAGCAGCTGATTGGATGGTAATTCCACGCTCACGTTCTTGTGCCATGAAATCAGTAACTGTGTCTCCATCATCAACATCTAATAAAGAAATAGAAGATCCTGTGCTTTTAGAGTTACATGATTGGAGCCCAAATCACAGTTAATGTGTAACACGGAAAATAGGAGTAGCCTCAAGCCTACTCTGCCATTCAACATGATCATGACTGATCATCCACTTCCTGTATTCTCTCATGTCCTGTGACATGTTTAGCGTCGAGGGCTATTTACATACAAACACATTCAGTGAATCCAAAGCCTTCTGTGAAGCAGTGGACTTCAACAGTTTCTTCATTTCCCCTACCCCCACCTCACCCTAGTTCTAAACTTCCAGCTCAGCACTGTCCCCATGACTTGTCCAGACTTGTCCGACCTGCCTATCTCCTTTTCCACCTATCCACTCCACCCTCTCCTCCCTGACCTATCACCTTCATCCCCTCCCCCACTCACCCATTGTACTCTATGCTACTTTCTCCCCACCCCCACCCTCCTCTAGCTTATCTCTCCACGCTTCAGGCTCACTGCCTTTATTCCTGATGAAGGGCTTATGCCCGAAACGTTGATTTCGAAGCTCCTTGCATGCTGCCTGAACTGCTGTGCTCTTCCAGCACCACTAATCCAGAATCTGGTTTCCAGCATCTGCAGTCATTGTTTTTACCTCTCAAATTCATAACCCACTGAGTGAAAACGTTTCTCATCATCTCAGTTCAAATGGCTTGTTACATTTCCTGAGACTGTGACCTGTTGTTCTGGAACCACAGCCAAGCCAGGAAAACACTATTCCTGCATGTGTCTGCTGGAATTTTATATGTTTCAATGAGATTCTCTCTCATTTCAACTAAACTTAAGTGAATACAAGCACAGTCAATCCAATCTCTCCTCATACGAGAAACAGTCCAACGTATGTAATATGGAATTATGAATAAGATTTCACAAAGTGTTTATTTAAACATGCAAAAATATTGCACACAGTGCCCTTTTTGGCAGATCATGATGTTTTGCCCATATTCCAATTCCACTGGTCTTCTAAACTTAACCAGACCACTGGAGAAGAGAATCTGTGGACAGATGTTAATGGAGAATGAGTCTCTTCAATTATTTTGCATGTCAATGGACCACAACTACCACAGAATATTCAGTAGATATTGCAGAATCTGCAGATCTATACTTTCTTGACAAAGATTCATATTGCTTATCTTCATTTAATTTTTCAAAGTATGCATTAGATTGTACTGTAATGAGAAGAGACTTGATCAGATGAGCAATTGTATCCTTACCTCCAAGTGCCCTGATGTATCCTGCATAATAAAGCATTCTCTCTGTGGTTGTGGTTTTTCCTGCATCGATATGAGCCATGATCCCAATGTTCCGTATTCTGCCAATACAGATTTACTTTCTGAATAACAGATAAACTACACTGTTTTGTTCATTTTGACTTTAAAAATTCTGGGTAACAAATTGTACAGATTGAAATTGCGTTTATTATGCTCAATCAATGAATGACAATACTATTTTCTTCCGGAGATTTTAATGACAGAATATGAACAAGTTGCAAATAAATCTGGAACTTAAGCACATATTAGGAGTAACTACACGGAGCCTCAAAACACTATTGCCTTCAGAAACTTAAACAATTCTTATCAGGACCAGTGAGAATCCAAACACGGTAACAATTAGCATTGACAGAAAGAGGTATATATTCCACAATGTTGAGCAAAGGATAATAGCAGCCACAAGCAAACAGCTGAAAATTTTAATTTACAAAAGGAAGATTGGCTCCCTATTAGTAAACAGACTATTGCTGTTAATTATACAGACAATTATATGAAGTACTGTAATAGAAACTTAGGAATAGGCCATTCAGCTCATTGATCCTATTCCACCATTTAATACAACCTTGGCCAATGGAATACTCTAATGGCTTTTACCTACACTATCCATTAAACCTTTGTGCCGTTGATAATTAAGGGTGCAGCAATCTCTACTTTAAAAGTGCTCAAAGTCTGAGCTTCTACGGCCCTGTGAGGTAGATGATTCCAAAGATTCATCACCTAAAACAAGTCCCCTTTTATTTTTAAAGAGAGCCCCTTGGTTCTGAACTGCCCAACCAGATGAATAATCTTACCTGCATCTATCCTGTCTATCCTTTTAAATATTTTGTAGGTTTCAATGAGATCACCTCTTGTTCTTCAAAACTTTTGTAGAAAATAGAAACCCAGCTGCCAGAGTTCTCTTCATAAGACTCATCTGCTATCCCATGAATAAGTCTGGTGAACCTTGTTGCACTCTTTTTCTGGCAATACTACCTTCCTGAAATAAAGAGACTAAAAATGTATCTGAATTCTAAATTCTATTTCCCTCTCCTCAGGTGCTGCCAGATCTGCTCTTTCTCCCCCTTCTCATTGCTTGCTTCAGATTTCTAGCATCTGCAGCAGTTTGCCATTATATTAGCTTTGTATCATAACATATCCACTGCTAATTGAGTGACTTACTTTGAGATATCCGGATTGATAATGGTGCGCAATGACTTAATATCACCTGTAATGCAATGGAAATCAGAATTCATATGTTTTCATTAACCCTGGTCAACTTGAGATCTTAAGTATAAAGTTTTGAGTATCTTTGGCAAGTTCAAAATGGCAGCTTCCCCACTCACCCTATTAGGAAAAGTGGATTATTAACAATTTGCAAGGCAGGGGGGTTGTTGTTTCCTGCAGCCACTCCACTGCATTCTCATCCATGCCCCCAATTTACTGAAGACTGGGGCAGATGGAGATTCACCACTTCCTCCAAACCAGATCACCTTGGATTTCTTACTGGGAAAGCAATTACTTTACTTGTCTGTCAGGAAGGCAAGTAATCAAATTGATGACACATTTAAGTGACTCTTCAGGTTCTCATTTACCATTTAGGGGGCTTCATTGGTGGTAGGTAAAGAAAGTTGTCCATGGAGTTTCTTGCACAGGAGTTAGATGTTGAGGTTTGGTGGTGGTCATCTTGGGCAGGTGACAGAAGGGGGCAAGTATCTATCCATGTCAACTCACTCAATTATCTTTCCTTCCTGTCATTATCATTGCCACTTTCAGGGAGGACATAGATCATGCCCTAACTGGTGGAACTTGCTGATAAAATTATGCACCTCAAATTGATAAATACAAAGTAACAAAATTTACAGAAGTAAATTTTCAAACAGTTACACCAGCAGTTGACCACCCTCTGTGCTGTAAAACTCCCCTATAAAAGAAAATGGGAAAATTGAAAGGATAGAATGAAGCATTCAGCCCATACTGGTTGTACTGGTCGTAAAAGAGCTATCCAAACTAATTCCATTTCTCATCAGTTGTTCTGTAGGCTAAAACACTTCAATTCCATACACAATTACTTTTTTAAAATGCAGTGAGGTTGTTTTCTGCCTCTCACACTCAAGTGGTGAGATTGCAACTTCAACCACCCTCTGGGGAAAGAATTCTCAACATCTTTCAAAGCATTTGACTAATTGCTTTGAATTAATGCCTCCTTGCTATTCATCTTTCAACTAAGGGAAAAAATGTCCTTCTTATCCACTCACACCTCTTCAAAATTTTATATGTTTCAATTAAAGGGTCATCTCAGCCTCTTCTATTTCAAAGGAAACAACCCCGACCTATCCATTTATTTTTCCTCATGGCTAAACTTCTCTATTCATAGAATCCCTCCAATTGTAGAAAGAGCCCATTTGGCCCACTGGGTCTGCACCAACCCTTCAAATAGCCATCCACACTATCCCCATAACCCCACATTTATCAGGGCTAGTCCAACCTGCACATCCATAGAAACTACAGTCAATTTAGCATGGGCAATCTACTTAACATGTTTGAACAGTGGGAAGAAACCGGAGCACCTGGTGGAAATCCATGCAGACATGAGGAAAACATGCAAACTTCACAGACAGTCACCCAAGGCTGCTATCAAACTCTGGTACTGAGAGGCAGGAGTGCTAACCATCTTTTTTGAAAACATCCTCAAATCTCCTCTCTACCCTCTTCAATACAATCATTACTTCAATTTGGTGATCAGAACTCTTCAAAGTACTTCAACTATGACCTACTGTGACCTGAGACCAAGGTCCTTCTTTTGCTCTACATTTCTCAGTATCTTACCAATTAAACATGCAATATACATATAAGTAGGTAAAAATCCTATTTTTGTTATAATCACAACCTGTGCCTTATTTAAAGGATGCCCACCACTGAAACTGGTTGCCAACTATGCTGGTTGAGGCCAAGAACTAATCCAATAAGCAGCTGAGTGCGATACTAGAATGAAGTATAATTGCTGGTTTGGGAAAATAAGATAAAATAAGCAAAGGGCTTTGTATTTCCAAACTATCTTGTGACCAAACCACATCTGTGCCATTCTCTTTTGCTCTGTGACAACTGTGTAGTAACTTACCTGGAAGATAGTTGTACCTCCTTACAAAACCAATTCTTACATTTCTTCTGCTGGCATTAGCAATCCTGAACCAGCAGCGCGGAAGACACTGAAAGTACAGAACAATCAGTTAGCTCAATGCAAGTTAGAGGATCATTGTTTTAAAGTAACTAATTTCCCAGCTGAACCTATTTATAAAATGTGAATTGCTATCAGGGCTTGTTTTAACATTCCAAAGATGATGTTTGAAAGGTTACTTTGTACTGGACTATTTCCAACTAAATTATGGCTATTATTATTAAGGTATTCGCAGAATATTTCAACCCGAAAGGAAATGCAAATTAAATTTTAAAAAATTGATTTGGCACATAACTCTTGTTGAAGTGTTTCAAAGCTACAGCAACTTGAATAATTTTTAAATCTGTTTCTTCAAATTACATTGGTATTTCTAATTATACATCATGTATGTCACCATGTCAAAGTCATCTGATCAGCAACCCCTGAACATTTCCTACTCAGGAGAAAGTATGAGAAAGCCATTGACCAGAGTCAGGTGCGTCAAAAAGCAAGGCGAGATTTCTGGCTTTTTGTCATCCCTGTTAGTTTAAGTCAGGAAGCAGTACGAAAAGTTTCAATTAAGGTCCAGGGGTTAAAATGGCCCAGGCATCATGCAGAAGAGTCCAAAAGGATATCCCACCAACTTCATGGGACACACTCAACATCTATTTTTAGTAAGATATCAATTAAACAATTGTTTCTAGGACAAAGGAGAACAACCATGGAATGTCATACATATAATTATGGAAATAAACATACACAAACCTTGATGTAATTTATATTGGTGAATGTCTGAATAACATATACTTCCTTGATAACAAATTGAGTACTGCTCTCTGTCCTCAATCCATGGATTGAATTTATATAGCAACCCTTTTATCTTCTAGAAGGAATGATAGTGAATTCATAGAACATAGAACATAGAACAATACAGCGCAGTACAGGCCCTTCGGCCCTCGATGTTGCGCCGATCAAAGCCCACCTAACCTACACTAACCCACTATCCTCCATATACCTATCCAATGCCCGCTTAAATACCCATAAAGAGGGAGAGTCCACTACTGCTACTGGCAGGGCATTCCATGATCTTACGACACGCTGAGTGAAGAACCTACCCCTAACATCAGTCCTATATCTACCCCCCCTTAATTTAAAGCTATGCCCCCTTGTAATAGCTGACTCCATACGTGGAAAAAGGTTCTCACTGTCAACCCTATCTAACCCCCTAATCATCTTGTACACCTCTATCAAATCACCCCTAAACCTTCTTTTCTCCAAAGAAAACAACCCCAAGTGCCTCAGCCTTTCCTCATAGGATCTTCCTACCATACCAGGCAACATCCTGGTAAACTTCCTCTGCACCCGTTCCAGTGCCTCCACATCCTTCCTATAGTATGGCGACCAAAACTGCACACAATATTCCAGATGCGGCCGCACCAGAGTCTTATACAACTGCAGCATGACCTCAGGACTCCGGAACTCAATTCCTCTACCAATAAAAGCCAGTACGCCATATGCCTTCTTCACTGTACTATTTACCTGGGTGGCAACTTTCAGAGATCTGTGTACATGGACACCAAGATCCCTCTGCTCTTCCACACTACCAAGTAGTCTACCATTAGCCCAGTAATCCATCTTTTTATTACTCTTACCAAAGTGAATCACTTCACACTTAGCTACATTGAACTCCATTTGCCACCTTTCTGCCCAGCTCTGCAGCTTCTCTATATCCCGCTGTAACCTGCCATATCCTTCCTCACTGTCAATTCAATTCTTACATTTGTTTCACTCAGCAACAAAAGTCTGAGGTTCAACAAAATTTTTAGCAGAACTTGTGATCAACTTAAAGGTGCTTTACTTACATTACTAATTCTCAGGAACCAGACCACAATGTTAAATATGTAGTACCTGCACTGTACATTCAGTGATTCAATGCTAGCATACATACTATTAGAAAAGTAATGTCAATTTAAAATATTAATCTTCACCATATGATGTCCACTGAGTGAAAGAATCTCAATTAGTGACAGTTCCATCATAAATCGATTCATTTTCCTCTCTGTAATTAGTCACAATCTACGTACAAAAGAAATCTGAAAGAACAAAACACACTCATTAGCTAATGCGTATTTAGCACAGACTTCCAAAATCAGGACACTGAATTTTGGGATTGGGAGCAAATGGTTTGCAAATAAGTCAAATTTCATTTTAATTGTAGTAAGACTTCTGTCAGGTTCTATACTTTTCAAATTTCTCCTCTTGAAATGGAAAATGCTGGCCAACCATTCCATAGACAAAGCTGCATAAATATACCCAGGACTGGCAGATGGAATTTAGTTTGGATAAATGCAAGATATTGCATTTTAGTAAAACAAACAAGAACAGGACTTAATACAATTAATGGTCGGGCCCTGGGTAGTGTTGTAGACAGAGAGATTTAGGGGCTGTGGTACATAATTCATTGAAGTTTGTGTCACAGATAGACAGGATGGTTAAGAAGGCCTTCATTGCCTTTAAGCATAGGAGTTGGGATGTCATGTGATATTGTATAGAACACTGGTGAGGCTTCTTCCAGAGTATTGCGCCCAATTCTGGTTGCCCCTCCTATAGGAAGGATAGTTATAAATTGGAGAGGGTTCAGAAAGAGAGAGTTTGAGTTATAAAAATGGGCTGGGACTTTTTTTCACTAGAGCTTAGGAGGTTGAAGGTGACCGTATACAGGTTTATAAAACCATGAACTGAATTGAATTTATTGTCATGTGTACCCGAGGCACAGTGAAAAGCTTTGTCTTGCGAGCAACACAGGCAGATCACATAGTTAAGTAGCATAGATAAGTAAATAATAGGTAAACAGTGGCAAAAACAAAAACATGTGAATGTTAAGAGTTTGAGAGTCCATTCAGTATTCTAACAATTGTAGGGTACTGGATTAGTGGTGCTGGAAGAGCACAGCTGTTCAGGCAGCATCCAAGGAGCAGCGAAATCGACGTTTCGGGCAAAAGCCCTTCATCAGGGCTTTTGCCCGAAATATCGATTTCGCTGCTCCTTGGATGCTGCCTGAACTGCTGTGCTCTTCCAGCACCACTTATCCAGTATTTGGTTTTCAGCATCTGCAGTTATTGTTTTTACCCAATTGTAGGGTAGAGTCTGTTTCAAAACCGGCTGGTGCATGTATTCTGGCTTCTGTACCTTCTCCCTGATGGTAGAGGTTGTAGACAAACATTGTCAGGGTGGGATGGATTTTGAGAATACTGGTGGCCTTTCCTTGACAGCGGGCCTGGTAGATGGATTCCATAGATAGTGGGTTGGCCTTTGTGATTGTCCGGGCAGAGTTCACCACTCTTTGTAACTGTCTCTGATCTTGAATGGTACAGTTGCCATACCAGGTAGTGATACATTCAGAAAGAATGCTCTCAGTGGTGCACCTGTAATAGTTGGCAAGGGTATTCACCGTCATGCCAAATTTCCTCAGCTGCCTGAGGAAGTGACATTGTTGTGCCTTTGTAATCAATGCATCCACATGAAAATGCTTGTTGTGAAGCTTATTGTGGATGACCTCTCAATAATGAGTTCCTTAGTTTTGCCGGCATTGAGAGCTACGTTGTTCTCAGTGCACCATTTTTCCAGGTCTTCCACTTCATGTCTGTGGTCTGTTTTGTCGCCATCTGAGATTCGACCGACTATGGTGGTGTCATCAGCGAACCTGTAAATGACATTAGTCTGGTATTTGGCAATGCACATATGGGTATAGTGAGTACAGTAGGGGGCTGAGTACGCACTCCTGGGGGGCTCCAGTGTTGAGTGTTAGTGAGGATGAAATATTGTCCCCAGTCTTCACTGATTGTGGCCTGTGGGTCAGGAAACTGAGGAAACTGTTGCAGAGAGTGGGGCTTGGTCCAAGATCACCAAGTTTAGTAATCAGTCTCAAGGGGATAATAGTGTTGAAGGTTGAACTGTAGTCAATGAGTAGGATTCTTGGTGAGCTATTCTTGATGTCAAGATGTCCTAGGTAGGAGTGAAGGGCATATGATATGGCATCTGTTGGTCTAATAGGCAAATTGGTGTGAGTCAAGACTGGTGGGGAGGCTGGAGCTGATTAATGCCATGACCAGCCTTTCAAAGCACTTCATGACCACTGAAGTTAGAGCCACTGAGTGGTAGTCATTGACACATGCTGCATGAGCCTTCTTAGACACAGGGATAATGTTGGCCCTCTTGAAACAGGCAGAGATAGTGGTCTGCTGCAGGAAGAGGTTGAAGATGTCCGAGAAGACCTCTACCAGTTGATCTGTGCATCCTCTGAGTGCACGGCCTGGTACTCCGTCTGACCCCATCACTTTCCTTGGATTCACACGTAGGAAAACTGCTCTGACCTCTGATGTAGTGACTGTTGGGATAGGTTCGTCAGAACTTGTCAGAATAGATGTTACCTCTCTGCCAAAATTCTGTTCAAAGCGAGCACAGAAGGCGTTGAGATGACCTGGGAAGGATGTGTCATTGTCTGCTATCTTGCACTGTCTCTTTTTAGAATCTGTGATGTCATTCAGTCCTTGCCATATTCATTGGGTGTCTATCTGGGTCTCTAGTTTGGATCGGTATTGGTCCTTGGCTGTTTTAATGGTTCTGCGAAAGTCTTACTTGGATTCATTATATTTGAGTGGGTCTCCTGAGCTGTAGGCCTCACGCCTGGTTTTTAGCAGGTTTTGTATGTCCTGATTCATCCATGGTTTCCTGGGGAACACCCGGATTGACTTCCTCGGCATGCAGTCCTCCACACACTTGCTGATAAAGTCTGTGATGGTGGTGGCGTATTCATCCAAGGTACCCGCAGACTGTTTGAACATGGCCCAATCAGCCAATTCCAGACAGCACTGGATTTCATCCTCTGCCTCCTCCAACCAGCACTGAACCTGGATCCGTGAGGAGGTCTCCTGCTTGAGCTTTTGCCTGCAGGCCGGGAGAAGAAACACATCTTCAACCTCTTCCTGCAGGCATTATAGTCGGAGTTGCCAAAATGAGGGAGGGGGATGGAGTGGTAGGCATCTTTCACAGTGGTGTGGCAGTGGTCTAAAATGTTTGGGCCCCTGGTAGGGCAGGTAATATTCTGGTGGTATTTGGGTAACACCTTCCTTAGGTTGACTTGATTGAAGTCGCCAGTTACAATAAACAGGGCCTTGGGGTATTCCATCTCCAGGGTGTTAAGAGGTGGAGTACAGTACATCCAGAGCTTCCTCAACCTTTGCTTGTGACAGTATGTACACAGCAGTTAGTATAGCAGTGGTAAATTCCAGTGGTAGATAAAAGGGGCAGCATTTGATGGTGAGGAATTCAAGGTTTGGGGAGCAATGGTTGCCCAGGGTTGCAATGTCTATGTACCTCAAGTTATTAATTAAAAGGCAAACCCCACCCCCCTTTGTCTTACCCAAGGACGCTGGATGGTCATATGATGGATAGAAAAACCATCAGCCTTAAGTGCACAGTCGGGAATGGATTGGTTGAGCCAGGTTTCTGTGAAGCAGAATGCACAGCAGTCCTGCAGTTCATGTTGGAAGCTGAGCTGTGATTGGTTTGTCCATCTTGTTCTCCAGAGATTTTATGTTTGCTAGAAGTAAGCTAGGAAGGGGGTCTTGAAACCGTGAAGTCTCAGTCTTATTAGCAGGCTGGCACGCTTACCCTGCTTCCTCGCAGGTTTCTTACAATTGAGTGGAATGGTGGTCTGGTGGAGTGGATTGTGACTGCTTCCAGTGAAGTGATCCTTTCTAGGACCCTGTGAAGCAGGTAGGCTGTAGTTTAGTGTATTTTTGCAGAGGGTCTGCTTAGGGCCCAGTGTAGCAGGTAATTTATTGTGTGGTTGTGAGGGGCATAGATAAGGTGAATAGCAATTGTCTTGTCCCTTGAGTGGAGAAGTTCAAGACTAAGGGGCATATTTTTAAAGTGAGAGGCAAAAGATATTAAAATGACGAGGGGCAAACACTTTTATACAGAGAGTGGTTCGTGTGTGGAATGGGCTTCAAGAGGAGGTGGTGGATGCAAGTACAGATACAACACTTAAAAGACGTTTGGATAAATACATGAATACAAAAGGTTTGGAGGGATATTGGCTAAACAGAGGCAAGTGGGACTAGTTTGATCGGCGTGGTCTAGTTGGATTGAAGGGTTGTTTCGGTGTTGGATGACTCTATGACTTTAAGTGGTCCAACTTCAGCCATGCTCAGTGTCCCAGATAATTATCCACATATAGAACACACTTGTATCTGAGAAATGATATTGTTCAAATGGAAACCTTGGATTAATTTATGATGTTTTAAAAAAAAGCAAAGTTGTGAAACTCTACCATTATCAGTTTCTGCCAGGAATTTGCATCTTCACTCTATGACTGACCATTTCGCTGTTATGCTTAGAATCAGTTTAAAAATCTCTGTAGTAGCCAATAAAGGCAACATAGCACCAGATAACATAATTAATTCAGTTTATAAAATAGCTGACGAATTGTGAAATATCCAAGATGATATTCTGCATGCTATACCTGCTGAAAAATGTGTTGCTGGAAAAGCTCAGCAGGTCAGGCAGCATCCAAGGAGCAGGAGAATTGAAGTTTTGGGCATAAGCCCTTCATTTTTCAGCTCTGATCTCCAGCATCTGCAGTCCTCACTTTCTCCTGCTATACCTGCTCCCAATTATGCAACTTCTCTCTTATTCCCCTTCCCTCACTTTATTTTTGAATGGCTATGTTTCATCCTTACCCAACTGTTCTCCCCCGCCACCTCCGAATTACATGCTGCCCAACAAGAAATGAATGAGTTGTATTTACATTCACAAAAACAAAGAACTCCAAAGCACTTTACAACCAATTAAGTACATTGTGGCTGTTAGAGTAAAGGATTCACATCAGTCAGATACATTGATATTTTGCAAGGTTGATTGAGAGATAAATATTGCTTAGGATTCTTATTCTTCAAGTAGAGGCTTGGGATCTTTTACATCTTCCTGACAAGGTGACAAAGCTTTGGCTTAACCCTCGCCCAAAACATTTCTGACAGTGCAGCACTCCCTCGGAAATGCATAGATTTATTTGGTCAAGACTTGGACGTGAACCCACAACATTCTTTCTCCAAGGTGGTAACACCATAAACCGAGCCATGACTAACACCAAAAATTATAATGACAAAATTGGCCACAGTTTTTGTTACTGCAGACTTCAATAACTGACTGACACCATGTTACAGAAACCATAATTTCATCAACTGAAAAATAAATGTACATGGGTGCCACCTTGATTTTTTACAGTTGTTGTGTTTTATTCAATATAATTAAAACTTTGAAAACCTCACTAAATTTTCAATATCATCAAGGTTGACTTGCTTGTGGTGTTAAATTGGAGTTATTCCTGGAAAAGTAACTTATTTTGAATCAGCAAACTGAAAAATAAAACAAAGTTGAACACTTCTTCATACTTGTTCACTTGGCTTTTCTTAATAATACAATTCTAATTCTTTTAATTATTAATTCATTGAGGGGTGCACCACTATATGCTTTCTAATGGTATAGTAGCCATAGCTCAATGAGGAGCAGTCCCACGTCCAAGTCTTTCACTTTCAAGTCTTAGTGTTGAAATCGTGCACACAATCAAGATTTAACTGCCAATGGAGAACTGAGGGAGTACTGTACTGTCAGAAGTACCACAGTTCTAATGAGACATTTAATCAAGATTCTAGCTATCTATTCAAACAGCTGTGCTGGGGGAGGACATTCCTGGAAATACATCCAGGGAGGTTATTTGGGTGGAACTGAGAAATAAGAAAGGGATGATCACCTTATTGGGATTGTATTAGTCAGAGGGAAATTGAGAAACAAATTTGTAAGGAGATCTCAGCTATCTGTAAAAATAATAGGGTGGATATGGTAGGGGATTTTAACTTTCAAAACATAGACTGGGACTGCCGGATAAAGGTTTAGATGGACAGGAATATCTTAAGTGCGTACAAGACAATTTTCTGATTCAGTATGTGGATGTACCTACTAGAGAATGTGCAAAACTTGACCTACTCTTGGGAAATAAGGCAGGGCAGGCGACTGTGTTGTAAGTCGGGGAGCATTTTGGGGCCAGCGACCATAATTCTATTAGATTTAAAATAGTGATGGAAAAGGATAAACCAGATCTATAAGTTGAAGTAAAGGGACAGCTGGAAAATGGGAAGCCTTCAGAAATGAGATAACGAGAATCCCGAAAAAGTATATTCCTGTCAGGGTGAAAGGAAAGGCTGGTAGGTACAGGGAATGCTGGATGACTAAAGAAATTGTGGGTTTGCTTAAGAAAAAGAAGGAAGCAAATGTAAGGTATAGACAGGATAGATTGAGTGAATCCTTAGAAGAGTATAAAGAAAGTAGGAGTATACTTAAGAGGGAAATCAGGAGACAAAAAGGGGACATGAGATAGCTTTGGCAAGTAGAATTAAGGAGAATCCAAAGCGTTTTTACAAATACATTAAGGACAAAAAGGTAACTAAGGAGAGAATAGGGCCCCTCAAAGATCAGAGGAAATAGCTGCTCGTTGGATGCTGCCTGAACTGCTGTGCTCTTCCAGCACCACTAATCCAGTATCCCCTCAAAGATCAGCAAGGCGGCCTTTTAGTGGAGTCGCAGAAAATGGGGGAGATACTAAACGAATATTTTGCATCAGTATTTACTGTGGAAAAGGATATGGAAGATATAGACTGTAGGGAACTAGATGGTGACATCTTGCAAAATGTCCAGATTACAGAGGAGGAAGTGCTGGATGTCTTGAAATGGGTAAAAGTGGATAAATCCCCAGGACCTGATCAGCTGTACCCAAGAACTCTGTGGGAAGCTAAAGAAGTGATTGCTGGACCTCTTGCTGAGATATTTGTATCATCAATAGTCACAGGTGAGGTGCCAGAAGACTGGAGGTTGGCAAACGTGGTGCCACTGTTTAAGAAGGGCGGTAAAGACAAGCCAGGGAGCTATAGACCAGTCAGCCTGACCTCAGTGGTGGGCAAGTTGTTGGAGGGAATCCTGAGGGACATGATGTACATGTATTTGGAAAGGCAAGGACTGATTCGGGATAAAAACGAGGTAAAAACAGTGACTGCAGATGCTGGAAACCAGATTCTGGATTAGTGGTGCTGGAAGAGCACAGCAGTTCAGGCAGCATCCAAGCAGCTTCGAAATCGATGTTTCAGGCAAAAACCCTTCATCAGGAATTCAAGTCAACATGGCTTTGTACTTGGGAAATCATGTCTCACAAACTTGACTGCGTTTTTTGAAGGAGTAACAAAGAGGATTGATAATGGCAGAGCAGTAGATGTGATCTATATGGACTTCATTAAGGTATTCAACAAGTTTCCCCATGGGAGACTAATTAGCAAGGTTAGATCTCATGGAATACAGAGAGAACTAGCCATTTGGATACAGAACTGGCTCAAAGGTAGAAGACAGAGGGTGGTTTTAGAGGGTCGTTTTTCAGACTGGAGGCCTGTGACCAGTGGAGTGCCACAAGGATCAGTGCTGGGTCCTCTACGTTTTTTCATTTACATAAATGATTTGGATGAGAGCATAAGAGGTACAGTTAGTAAGTTTGCAGATGACACCAAAATTGGAGGTGTAGTGGACAGCGAAGAGGGTTACCTCAGATTACAACAGGATCCAGACCAGATGGGTCAATGGGCTGAGAAGTGGCAGATGGAGTTTAATTCAGATAAATGCGAGGTGCTGCATTTTGGGAAAGCAAATCTTAGCAGGATTTATACACTTAATGGTAAAGGGCTAGGGAGTGTTGCTGAACAAAGAGACCTTGGAGTGCAGGTTCATAGCTCCTTGAAAGTGGAGTCGCAGGTGGGTAGGATTGTTAAGAAGGCGTTTGGTATGCTTTCCTTTATTGGTCAGAGTATTGAGTGCAGGAGTTGGGAGGTCATGTTGCGGCTGTACAGGACATTGGTTAGGCCACTGTTGGAATATTGCGTGCAATTCTGATCTCCTTCCTATCGGAAAGATGTTGTGAAACTCGAAATGGCTCAGAAAAGATGTAAAAGGATGTTGCCAGGTTTGGAGGATTTGAGCTATAGGGAGAGGCTGAACAGTCTGGGGCTGTTTTCCCTGGAGCGTCGGAGGCTTATAGAGGTTACAAAATTATGAGGTGCATGGATAGGGTAAATAGGCAAAGTCTTTTCCCTGGGGTTGGGGTGTCCAGAACTAGAAGACATAGGTTTAGGGTGACAGGGGAAAGATATAAAAGAGACTTTTTGACACAGAGGGTGGTATAGGTATGGAATGAGCTGCCAGAGGAAGTGGTGGCGGCTGGTAGAATTGCAACATTTAAGAGGCATTTGGATGGGTATATGAATAGGAAGGGTTTGGAGGAATATGGGCCGGGTGCTGGCAGGTGGGACTAGATTGGGTTGGGATATCTGGACGGCATGGACGGGTTGGACCAAAGGGTCTGTTTCCATGCTGTACATCTCTATGACTCTAGATGTCAAGAACACCATAAAGGGGGAGCATAATTGACTAGAAAATGTTTGGGATATTGTGAGATGGTGAAAAGTGCTATGCATTTTCTTTCTTAATGGAAAAAAAAGTCATAATTGTTCTGACCCAAATAAGAATTTTACCAAATCATACGCAAACTCGGATTCTGTTAAACGTAGTGTCAGGGGAATGGAAAATAGAAAAAGACTTCTATTGGGACTAATGGCAACATGATTCAAAATATGATCAAAATGGTCGGGGTTGATGAGGAAGAACTTGGGCAAGTCGCTTGTTATTGCGAACAGCCACGTAATCATCAAGACGGCAATCAAAATGTGTGATCCAGCACCTGAAGACCCTCTCCACCTGAGTGTTTATCGAGACACACAGGGCCCTCTGTTCCAATCTCTGAAAATCTCCAGCATGCCCCGTTCTGCGGAACCACTGACACCCTATCCATATGTCTGAGACCCTCGGACATCCTGTCCCTAATACCCCGGGACCCTCCGACACCCTGTCCCTGATGCCCCGGGACCCTCCGACACCCTGTCCCTGATGCCCCGGGACCCTCCGACACCCTGTCCCTGATGCCCTGGGACCCTCCGACACCCTGTCCCTGATGCCCCGGGACCCTCCGACACCCTGTCCCTGATGTCCCGGGTCCCTCCGACACCCTGTCCCTGATGCCCCGGGACCCTCCGACACCCTGTCCCTGATGTCCCGGGTCCCTCCGACACCCTGTCCCTGATGTCCCGGGTCCCTCCGACACCTGTCCCTGATGCCCCGGGACCCTCCGACACCCTGTCCCTGATGCCCCGGGACCCTCCGACACCCTGTCCCTGATGCCCCGGGACCCTCCGACACCCTGTCCCTGATGTCCCGGGTCCCTCCGACACCCTGTCCCTGATGTCCCGGGACCCTCCGACACCCTGTCCCTGATGCCCCGGGACCCTCCGACACCCTGTCCCTGATGCCCCGGGACCCTCCGACACCCTGTCCCTGATGTCCCGGGTCCCTCCGACACCCTGTCCCTGATGTCCCGGGTCCCTCCGACACCCTGTCCCTGATGTCCCGGGTCCCTCCGACACCCTGTCCCTGATGCCCCGGGACCCTCCGACACCCTGTCCCTGATGTCCCGGGTCCCTCCGACACCCTGTCCCTGATGTCCCGGGACCCTCCGACACCCTGTCCCTGATGTCCCGGGACCCTCCGACACCCTGTCCCTGATGCCCCGGGACCCTCCGACACCCTGTCCCTGATGTCCCGGGTCCCTCCGACACCCTGTCCCTGATGTCCCGGGACCCTCCGACACCCTGTCCCTGATGTCCCGGGACCCTCCGACACCCTGTCCCTGATGCCCCGGGACCCTCCGACACCCTGTCCCTGATGCCCCGGGACCCTCCGACACCCTGTCCCTGATGTCCCGGGTCCCTCCGACACCCTGTCCCTGATGTCCCGGGTCCCTCCGACACCCTGTCCCTGATGTCCCGGGTCCCTCCGACACCCTGTCCCTGATGTCCCGGGACCCTCCGACACCCTGTCCCTGATGTCCCGGGTCCCTCCGACACCCTGTCCCTGATGTCCCGGGACCCTCCGACACCCTGTCCCTGATGTCCCGGGACCCTCCGACACCCTGTCCCTGATGTCCCGGGACCCTGTGAGCGCCTTACCCTGATACCTGCTGACTCTTCTAACCAAGAAACTCTCTGAACCCGACAGAGAGAGACCTTCTAACCCGGGCCCCACTGCCAACACCCCATCCCCATCCCCATCCCCATCCCCATCATTATCCCCCTCACCCACCCCACCATCACCCCGAGTCCCTCTGACCCTCCACCGGGGGTGCAGCTTTGACGGATTGGCCGTGGGAAATGCGGGGATAGGGAGGGGGCGGCGGGCTGCTCTTCGGAAGGTCAGTGTGGACTCGATGGGTCGGATGGCCTTCTTCCAAACCCCTCACCCCCGAAACCCCCCTCCCCGGTCCGGAATTGGGACCTTACCGATCCCGAGCCGCTATCACTCGGCAGCACCTCAGCTGTCCTCCATGACAGGACCCCCACCACGCTCCACCGTTGCTCCGCCCACTAACCGTCGCTGCACGCGATCACCGTCTCGCGCCTGCGCACGCCCTCCATCCCCATCCCCTTGGCGTCGCTTCCGGTCCGTCACCTCTTGGCCCAGGCCGACGCGCCTTCACTTCCTCTATCAACAAGATGGCGGCGTAGTGTGTGCGGCCTTCAGTATTCTCCGTGTCATCGAGAGATAAAGCCGGGATCAGCAGCACCAGCACCAGTTCTTTGAATCGCAGAGTGAGACTGACAGCAACGAAATGGTGAGTGAGCCAAAGACCGATGGAGCGATCGGGGTGAACACGCGGTGTCGGCCCCGAGACCCTCAACCCGGGCACCAGCTGCCGCTGCCTAACCTTTCCGACACGCACTGAAAACCCCAAACTTCCGTTCTCCGTTTATCAATTCGTTTTAGCACTTCAAATACTGCTCGTGTCGCAATTTGAGAATTCTTCTCCCCCTTTTCATCTACAAGTAGTTGAATTCACCTTAAAACGACTTTTTCACCTCGTTAAATCCTTCAGGAGTCAACATCGTGTTTAACAATTTCAGAGCATGAACACCTTCTCGTCCATAACGCCAAGATCTGTCATGAAATGGTTTGCTTTCAGTACTGTTAACGCGTCGTCTCCTTTATTAGTTATCCAGCTTTTTTTATAGATTCATACAGCACGGAAACAGACTCTTCGATCCAATTTGTCCACACCGAGTTTCCGAAACTAAACTAGTCCCGCTTGTGTGCATTTGACTCATATTTGTCTAAACCTTTCCTATTTATCTAACCTGGGATATAGGTTTTAAACTTTGCATAATATTACAAAATGGACAATCACTATTCAGTAATTACTTTAAAAAATCAACAGATATCTCGAACCGACTGCCAGGTTTACCACCATCTATTTTACATTGTTACACCATACTGATAAATGTCTGGTCCTGGATCTCTCTCACACGTTAAATTGGTTTTGCATTAAATAGTCTCTCAAATTCTGAGACACCAGTCACCTCCCAGCTTTTGCTGCCCACTGTTATCTAAACAATAGTATGACCGAGCAGAGCATAATATAAAAACTTTGTAGTCGCAATTCATTGCTGAGATTTGCTTATAATTCAGTGGAACTGACAGGAAGCACCTATCTGCATAGATTAATCAGCTTGACTTGATTTTATATATTATATATAAAAATGGAACTGGAACTCTAAGAAAGAAATGCTCAGTGATGTTGTAGATAGTGTCAAGGGCTGTTGCAGGCTATAACAAGGCATTGACAGGATGCAGAGCTGAGCTGAGAAGTGGCAGATACTTGAACCTGGATAAATGCGAAATGATTAGTTTTGGAAGGTTGAATTTGAATGCTGATTACAGGGTTAAAGACAGGACTCATGGCAGTGTGTAGGGATAGCGGGATCATGGGGTCCACGTACATAGATCCCTCAAAATTGCGACCAAAACGGATAGGGTTGTTAAGAAGGCATATGGTGTTTTAGCTTTCATTAATGGGGGATTGTGTTTGTAGAGGATTTTCTCCACCTATATAAAACCCTAGTTAGACCATACTTGGAATATTGTGTCCTGTTCTGATCACCTCGTTATTGGAAGTATGAAGATGATTTAGAGAGAGGTTGCAGAGGAGATTTACCAGGAGGCTGCCTGCATTGGAGGATTTGTCTTATGAAGAAACGTTGAATGAGTTAGGGCTTTTCATGTTGGAGAGAAGAGTGAACAGAGGTGACTTGATGGAGGTGTACAAGGTAATTACAGGCATAGATAGATATATAGCCAGAGACTTTTCCCCAGTGCTTATATGGCTGTCATGAGGGGTCATAATTTTAAGGTGATTGGAGGAAGGTATTGGGGGAGATGTCAGGGGTAGGTTCTTTTTGCAGAGAGTGGTGGGTGTGTGGAATGCATCGCCAGCAGTTATACTAGATATAGAGACATTTAGGGATGTTTTAGTGACTGCTGGTCAGGCACGTGGATGGCAGTAAATTGAGGGATGTGTTGGTTAGGTTGATCTTAGATTAAGATAAACCCATGGCACGACATCATGGGCCAAAAGACCTGTACTGTGCTGTACTATTCTATGTTCTAAAACAAATTGCTGAACAAAGTCAGCAGGTCAGATAGCATCTGTGGAGTAAAAACAGTGTTAGCATCTCAAGTCCACTTGGGTGACCTGGTGGCTCAGTGGTTAGCACTGCTGCCTCACAGCGCCAAGAACCTGGGTTTGATTCCATCCTCAGGTGATTGTCTGCGTGGAGCTTGCATGTTCTCCTTGTATCTGCATGGGTTTCCGCTGGGTGCTTAGGTTTTCTCCCACAGTTCAAAGAATTGCAAGTTAAATGGATTGGCCATGATGAATTACCCATAGTGTTCATGGATGTGTAAATTAACTACATTAGCCATGGCAAATGCACAGTTACAAGGATAGGGTCAGGGGATGAATCTGGGTGGGATGTTCTTTGGAGGGTCGGTGTGGACTTGTTGGGCCCAATGGCCTGTTTGCACATTGTAGGGATTCTATGAACTTTTCTTCAGTTCTGAAAAAGGGTCACTGGACTTAAATGTTTCTTTTAGGAGGATGCAACACAGAACAGGGGTTAACGTCTCAAAATACAGACCTCTTCAGATTGAGAATTCTTCATGAAGAGTGGTAAACCTGTTGAATTCTGTACCACATGCCAAAATGTCAAGATGGTTATAGGAAGAGATTGGGATTATGGTTTGAGTTAAAGGATAAGATATGATCATGTTAAATGGTGGAATGCACCTAAAAGACTGAATAACCAATCCCTCCTAAGTTCTGTGTTTCTAACTATCATTGTTGTTTCACTAATATCCTGTTGGGACTTGTTACAGTCTGTGACTGAGACTTGAGAACCATAGCAATGTGGATGCCTCTAAATCATCCTCTGAAATAGCCTACCAAGCCACTCACTTGAAAGGCAATTAGAGATGGACAATAAATGCTAGTCTTGCCATGAAAGAGTTTTTAAAAGTACAGAAACAGATGAGATAGCAACAACTGCAGAGGTATTTCACTCCTTTGCCAAAGACATACTAAACAGACTGTGCCTGGAAGCACAGTTTGGATTTCATGCAGGCAGATCTACTGTGAGCATGTTCTCCAAACACCAGCTACAAGAGAAGTCCAGGAAATTGGGTGGACTGATTTACCTTACTTTCATAGATATCACTCAACAGAGTAAGACTGTACAAGCTTTTGGGGAAACTTGGGCTGTTTGTGAAAGTGCCCCATCTCACCTGCTTCTTCCATAACAACATGCAATTTGATGGCCCCACTTGCAGTGCTTTCAGGGTGGAGAATGGAGTGAAGTAGAGATGTGTCAGGCCCATTTTCTGTTTGGCAACTTCTCTATGCTCTATTATGTACAGAAGCTGGGGAGGGAGGCAGTAAAACATAGTACAAAGGATAGTAACAGTTTGGTGAAAATGTGTGTAGGGTGATGGCTTTTTATACCAGTTATTTTGAAAAATAAACTTTAAGGCTGTTGTCTTTGACTAATTTAACTGCTGTGATATCTAGTGAATCAATACTTTCCTTGTGTGTTGTGGTTTATTTTTAATGGAGACTTGATCATTCTGATTCTGTACAATTCCAAATACCATATATGTTAACACAACTACAGAAAATATTACTATATGACTGCATTAGAGGCCCCTGAAATACTGATCCACAATCTGTCCGTTGATGCAGAACTTGACAGTTGCATAGGAAAAGCAACAGCAAAACCACGTGGAACAACATTAACAGACATTACTGGGTAAACTCAGCACATCTGGCAGCATCTGTGGAGAGAAAGCAGAGTTGACATTTTGGGTCAAGTGATCCTTCACTGGGTCACAACTGCTACCAAACCTGCTGTGTTTTCCCAACAATTTCTGTCTATCTTTCTGATATCCAGCATCTGCAGTTATTTATTTTTGTTTTGGAAAAGCATCAATTTGGCCTTTAGGACCAAGCTGATGGTTTGCAAGTACTGTGTTCTCAGCACCTTTATTGTACAGTTGTGAAACAGAACAATTACAGCAATTGAGGATAGAAGCTTGCCAATTTCAATATTCAATTTCTGTCCCACGTTTTAAATATGTCTTGACAGGACAAACTCAAGAATACAGCCCAAAGGCAGTGCTCTCATGTTTGTTAGCACTGCTGAAATAGTGGCATCTGCAGTCGTTTGGGTTTATCTGCATATTGAAGATGGTCACACATGCAGGGGTTTTTCATAGTGAGATAGCCAGATCCAGATGATGAGTAGGGCGCCTAATGTTCCTCTTCAGGATGCTGCAAGCTTGACCTGAAAGCCTGAGATAATTGGACCTGAGAGTCACTCTCAACATTACCTCCAAGTGTGCAGCCAATCAGCTTGTCAGTGCTGTTCCCAGTGTTTCATAAGTTGCTGCCACAAACTGATCTTGAAGCTCCATACAGAAGAATAATAAACTAGAGGGACCTTAAGTCATTGGCTAATAACAAATGAACATATTGACACCACGTCTGGCTGGTAGCCACCATGACATGACCAGTGGATACAACAGGTTGGCAACGTATACATTAATATGATAATGTAAATGATACCTGGTCGGCCCATATGTAGAAGTTGTGGCAGCCATCAAGAAAAGTGTGCCATATAAACATACTCCATCTGAAATAAAAATTTTGTTTGCATGTTTGTTCATCTTTCACAGATGGAAGATTTCCAGATATTATATCTTTTTTTGGTGATTTAAACTGGTGAAATTATGATATTTTTAATGCTTTGAGTTGTGGTGCTGAAAAATACTGACTAAATTTGGGCATTTCAATGAAAAGTGGAATATTTTTACATAAATGTTCAGAGCTTTAACTGGCAATGTTGTCGTCTTGATCAGTCTGAGATGAATCTCTTGCAGGTCAATCATACAGGCCAACAAAGAATAGGTTTTGTTAATACATATTTTACTTTTTCATTCCAGAATTAAGTTATTTCTATGAATCAAAATTCATAATTAGGCTCATAATTATGCTAGCATTGACTTTTATTTATTTATAGGACATGGGTATCACTGACAAGGCCAGTTTTTATTGTAGATATGCACAAAGGGTTACAGTCTACTTATTCAAATTTCCAATTGCACTAAGATTTCCTGCAAAGAATCTGTGTGTTTGGTGAGTTCAACTGGAATGATATGTATGTTTCTTCGGTTTAATACAGCCACAGAACGAATATATTGAATTACATCGTAAGCGATATGGCTATCGCTTGGACTACCATGAGAAGAAAAGGAAGAAGGAGAGCCGTGAAGCTCATGAGCGATCCCACAAAGCCAAGAAAATGATTGGTCTGAAAGCCAAATTGTACCATAAACAACGCCATTCAGAAAAAATACAGATGAAGAAGACGTAAGTCTCAATCTTAAATTACTTGCACATGATCTTGTTTTCAGTTATGGGTTTAGGAAATAAAGTGGCAAAAATATCTTTTTTCCAATCTTGTTGAGGCTTTTAATAATAAGGTAAATTGCCACAGCTCCGCTGGACCATAAGCTGTTCTCTGATTAGAATGCAATGACTAGTGATGGTTTAACCTGAGGGTTGTCATGCCTCACGCAAAGGAAGGGGTTGAGAAGAAGAGTCCTTCAGTGTTACCTCAATTGCAGAAGTTGGTGTTGGCATCACTGTACATTGCAAACCAGCTATTCAGCCAGTTGAGCTAACTGGAATACAAAAGGAATACTCAGCTAAGGAAATATTTACCGCTCAGGTAATGAATTCCTTGCAAATTAATATTGTCAGCTTCAAAGCTGTGTAAATTCAGATGCTACCAAACTTGAACACATTGTAGTGAATCTTACTGAAATGAGCCCTGATGAAGGGGTCTGCCCAAAACATTGATTCTCCTGCTCCTCTGATACTGCTTGACCTGCTGTGCTTTTTCAAGTTCCACATTTTATTGAATCCCACTGGAATGAACACCATCAATAAATACATTTAAAATCTGACATTGAGATCAGAGGTGCAGACAATAGGGTTGTAACTGCCTGGTTAAAATGTTCCAGTTTCGGCGTTGTGCTATAAAAATACATTATCGGTGACTTCACACATCTGCAGAGGTTTTGATTCAGGTAATAGTTTTTCGTGTGTGTATGTCAGTACAGCAATAATTAGTAAGGCAAATGGAATACAGTGGAATCTCGATTATTCAATTATCTGAATTTCAGATTATCCGGCAAGATCGCAAAGTTCCCTTGCTTGGCCAAAGTGTGTTATCCAGCAATCGATCATCCAAATGTTTGAACATCTGAGCAAAATATTCCCTACTCGTGTTGTTCAGATAATCTAGATTCCTTTATTAGCTTTGTTACTAAGTGATTAGCTTGGATGAATTTTTTTAAAAACTTATTATAGTTATACAAGGCATTGGTGAGGCCACACCTGGAGTATGGTGTGCTCTTTTGGTTTCCTAATGTCGGGTGGCCCACAGTTGCCCTGGTGGAAAGTTAAATGGACTGGCTCCTGGGCTGAGGAAATTGCCCGAGAAAAGAGGTTAAGAAGATATAGTCCTATATCCATCAAAATGTAGAAGAACAAGACATAATCTAATTGAGACACGTAAAAGTTTTGAGGGGCCGAACAGAACAGATGCTGAGAAAATGCTTCCTCAGGTGGAGAATTTAGAATATGTCACAGTCTTGAATAAGGCTTTGGTTTTCTAGGATTTCATCTTATTGAATGGTGTAACAGAGTTGAAGGGGCGAACTGGGTGCTCCAATTCCTATTTCTTACATTATAATCTTAGGGCGAGGAAGATCTGGCAAGTATATGGCATAGTCACATGAAAGGTGAAAATGACTTTCCTTGTTATCAAAGCAACAATTAACACCAGGTGGCAGTAAGCAGCCCTAACAAAATTGAAGTCTATGAAACAGGAGTAAGGGGAACAACTCTTCACTGTGTGGAGTTATATCTCACAGCAGTTATTCATCGTGATGTTTGGAAGGAGAATAACTTTAGCCTGAGTACAAATCTGCAGGAGTTCATTAAACCCATATATTTTATGCTTCATCGATTACTTTCCCTCCATCACAAGGACAGCAGGAAATATTTGCTGATGATTACACAATGTTCAATATTGTTTGTAATGTGTGTTCACATGCAACAAACCTGGGTAACATTCAGGCTTGGCATTAGTGCAAGTAACACCTATGAAACTCAAGTGCCAAGTGTAAATACTTTTGCTACAACAGCAGGTCAGAGACAAGCATTTCTGCAACGAGTAACTCACTTCCTGACTCCTCATAGTCTTTCCTCCACATGCAGAAGTGAGATAGAATACTATCCACTTGCTTGGAAAAGTGCAACAATGTAAAATATTGAAACCATCAATTAAAAAGTAGCCCATCCACCACCTTAAGTATTTATTTCCTCCACCCCAATGCACAGTGCAGCAGTATGTGCCATCTATAGGATGCACTGCAGCATTTGTCAAGCTTCCCCAACATAACTTTCCAAATATACGACATCTACCATCTGGAAGAACTATGGTATCAGACATTTGGGAGCACCACCACCTGTATTTTCCCTTCAAGCGACACATCATCTTTACTTGAAACTATATTGCCATTCCTTCACTGAAGGAATCCTGGAACTCCTTAACACTGTGGCTGTTTGCGCTACATGGACTGCAGCAGTTCAAGGGAATTGAGCAATCAGCAACACATGCTAGCCAGCCAGTCATGCTCATCAACCTTGAGGAAATAACAACATAATAACAAATCATAAAGACAGTTGAATGTGTGATCTCAACCATAATGATAAAGTACTCCATGAGCTTCTTGCACTTGTCATGATGAGTCTAATGGGGCGAGGAAATTGAGTAGGAGAGGAACAACAAAATAAAGCTGAGCTCTATCACTGCTTTCCAAGGTTATCCCTAATTGGAGGGTAATTTTTCAGAGGTGGGAGAGTCCAGTAGCAATTGATGGTGTGTGGTGATTGATAGTTAAAGATAAGCTTGTTTGTCAACTGGATTTTTGACATGTCATTTCCTTTTCTCTCCTTACTGCCCTGCTTGCTCTGTAATTCTTGGTCACCTGATTCAGCATTATGAGGAAACGTTTTGTGTATTGCATGCACAATTATCATGATGATGTGCTGTTTCTTTTCGATAAGAAGAATCCTCCTTAAGCCTGTTTTGAGTGTTGACTGAATCCTTTTGTCGCGTGAGTGGTATACTGCTCTTTGGGGAGTACCTTGCAAGAGTGATCACATGAAAACCACTCTCCAATAGCAGTTAAGTGTTTTTTAAATGTAACCTATTATTTCACTATTTCATCCTTCTAGCCTGAAAATGCATGAACAGAGAAACACAAAACAGAAGAATGATGAGAAAACACCAAAAGGGGCGGTACCAGCCTATCTGCTTGACAGAGAGGGCCAGTCGCGTGCTAAAGTTTTATCCAACATGATCAAACAAAAGAGAAAAGAGAAAGCTGTAAGTGGAGGATCTTTTCTATCTGGAATCTGCAAGTCTAACACTTGGCTGTTTCCATTCAAATGAGGGAAGTGCTAATTTTTAGGTTTCAGCACTGTCTTAATTAAAACAATAGACAATAGACAATAGATGCAGGAGTAGGCCATTCTGCCCTTCGAGCCTGCACCGCCATTCAATATGATCATGGCTGATCATTCCTAATCAGTATCCTGTTCCAGCCTTATCTCCATACCCCTTGACTCCACTATCTTTAAGAGCTCTATCCAATTCTTTCTTAAAAGAATCCAGAGACTGGGCCTCCACTGCCCTCTGGGGCAGAGCATTCCACACAGCCACCACTCTCTGGGTGAAGTAGTTTCTCCTCATCTCTGTCCTAAATGGTCTACCCCGTATTTTTAAGTTGTGTCCTCTGGTTCGGCACTCCCCCATCAACGGAAATATGTTCCCTCCTGCCAGAGTGTCCAGTCCTTTCATAAGCCTATACGTTTCAATCAGATCCCCTCTCAGTCTTCTAAACTCAAGGGTATACAAGCCCAGTCGCTTCAGTCTTTCCGTGTAAGGCAATCCTGCCATTCCAGGAATTGACCTCGTGAACCTACGCTGCACTCCCTCAATAGCCAGAATGTCTTTCCTCAAATTTGGAGACCAGAACTGTACACAGTACTCCAGGTGTGGTCTCACCAGGGCCCTGTACAGCTGCAGAAGCACCTCTTTGCTTCTATACTCAATCCCTCTTGTTGTGAAGGCCAGCATGCTATTAGCCTTCTTCACGACCTGCTGTACCTGCATGCTTGCCTTCATTGACTGGTGGACAAGAACACCCAGATCTCCCTGAACAGCCCCTTTACCTAATTTGATACCATTGAGGTAGTAATCTGCCTTCCTGTTCTTGCCACCAAAGTGGATAACCAGACATTTATCCACATTAAACTGCATCTGCCATGCATCTGCCCACTCACCTAACTTGTCCAGGTCACCCTGTAATCCCCTAACATCCTCATCACATTTCACCCTACCACCTGGCTTTGTGTCATCAGCAAATTTGCTAATGTTATTGCTGATACCATCTTCTATATCATTTACATATATTGTAAAAAGCTGCGGTCCCAGCACGGATCCCTGCGGTACCCCACTGGTCACTGCCTGCCATTTCGAAATGGAGCCGTTAATCACTACCCTTTGTTTCCTATTAGCCAACCAATTCTCTATCCAATCTAGTACTTTGCCCCCAATCCCGTGCGCCCTAATTTTACTCACTAACCTCTTGTGTGGGACTTTATCAAAAGCTTTCTGAAAGTCCAGGTACACTACATCCACTGGATCTCCCTCGTCCATCTTCCGAGTTACATCCTCAAAAAATTCAAGAAGATTAGTCAAGCATGATTTCCCCTTCATAAATCCATGCTGACTCTGTCCTATCCTGTTACTATTATCCAGATGTGCCGTAATTTCATCCTTTATAATAGACTCCAGCATCTTTCCCACCACTGAGGTCAGACTAACTGGTCTATAATTTCCTGCTTTCTCCCGCCCACCCTTCTTAAAAAGTGGCACAACATTAGCCGCCCTCCAATCCTCAGGAACCAACCCCGATTCTATTGAACTCTGGAAAATAATCACCAGCGCATCCACGATTTCCCGAGCCACCTCCTTTAGTACCCTGGGATGCAGGCCATCAGGTCCCGGAGACTTATCAACCTTCAGACCTAACAGTCTCTCCAACACCAAATCCTGGTAAATAGAAATTCCCTTAAGTTCAGGTCCTTCAGCCACTGTTACCTCAGGGAGATTGCTTGTGTCTTCCCCAGTGAACACAGATCTGAAGTACCCATTTAATTCCTCTGCCATTTCTTCGTTCCCAGTAATATATTCCCCTGCTTCTGTCTTCAAGGGCCCAATTTTTGTCCTAACCATTTTTTTGCCTTGGACATACCTAAAAAAGCTTTTACTATCCTCCTTTATATTCTTGGCCAGTTTACCTTCGTACCTCATTTTTTCTCTGCGTATTTCCTTCTTACTAATCCTCTGTTGTTCTTTAAAAGCTTCCCAGTCCTCCGTTTTCCCGCTTATCTTCGCTAAGTTATACTTTTTCTCTTTTAACCTTATATGTTTCTTTACTTCCCTTGTCAGCCACGGCCGCCCATGTCTCCTCCTGGGATCTTTCTTCCTTTTAGGAATGAACTGATCCTGCATCTTCTGCATTATACACAGAAATATCCGCCATTGTTCCTCCACGGTCTTCCCTGTTAAGGTATTAAACCATTGAACTTTGGCCAGTTGCTCCCTCATAGCTCCATATTTCCCTTTATTCAACTGAAATATTGTCACTTCAGATTGTACCCACTCCCTCTCAAATTGCAGATTGAAGCTTATTGTATTATGGTCACTACTTCCCAATGGCTCCTTCACTTCGAGGTCACTGACCAATTCAGGTTCGTTACACAATACCAGATCCAGAATCGCCTTATCCCTGGTCGGCTCCAGCACCAGCTGCTCTAAAAATCCATCTCTGAGGCACTCCACAAAGTCTCTTTCTTGAGGCCCGATACCATCCTGATTCACGTTTGAAACATCTGTCAGTCATGAATTCCACAACAAATTTTGGAGAAATAAGCTGACATATTTGTGGAGTATCAAAGTAGCATTAGTGTGTATCCCCCTCTTTACCCTCTCAGATCTACAAATAGAACTTAGGGAATGGAGACCCTTTATTCAAACCAACACTTATCCCTCACCAAACATTTGTAAAGCAGATTATCTGCTCATTTGCCTCTGTTGTTTGTGGGACCTTGCTTTGCACATTGGTTACCACATTTCGTATAATACTTAAGTGAATACACTTCAAAAAGTACTTCATTAGCTGTGAAACTCTTTAGGATGGCCTGAGATTGTGAAAGGTGCTATGTAAATGAAATTTATGTTTGTTTCCATTCAACAATACACATGCCTGTCTTGCCCTTGGCATTTCTATTTTTACAACTGTACTTAAAGATTTCCACCATCTACATCATGTTGCCAGAAACCAAGTGTTCTTTACGGTATTTTTCTAATATTCCATCATAGGAAGAGGACATTATGAGAGATAATGGCATATATTTGTTGTGTCTCCTGTTCACAGATTCTATTCACACAAAATTGGAGATCAAACAAATTCATCTCCTTCAACCCACCCGCCCACATCTGCCTCTTGACCAGAAGAAACAGTCCCTCAAACCTACTTCTTCATCTTTTAGGATCATGGCTAATGCAACATTCCTCATGTCAACTTTCCTGCCTTTCCTCATAACCCTTTATTCCTCTGCTAATCAAGAATTTCTCTATCTCAGTCTTAAATATACACAAGGAATCTGCCCCTTGCCACAGATCTCTGGCAAGGAGCTCCAAAGACCCTCAACCTTCATGGAAACAGGCCCTTCGGCCCAACAAGTCCACACCGACCCACCGAAGCGCAACCCACCCATTCCCCTACATTTACCCCTTACCTAACACTACGGGCAATTTAGCATGGCCAATTCACTGAACCTGCACATCTTTGGACTGTGGGAGGAAACCAGAGCACCCGGAGGAAACCCACGCAGACATGGGGAGAATGTGCAAACTCCACACAGTCAGTCGCCTGAGTCGGGAATTGAACCCGGGTCTCTGGCGCTGTGAGGCAGCAGTGCAAACCGCTGTGCCACCATGCTGCCCACATTATTTAACAGATGTCTGCCTTCAGGTGTTGTTAAAGTTTCCATTAAATCTGCTTTCATTAAAATAAAAACACCTTTGATCCCACTATTATGTATCCAACTTCCCTTTTCTCTCCAAAATCCTTCAATATGTTGTCATCTTCTAAGTTCATTCTTGGCTTTTTCTGGAACCCCGTGTTTGAAATTCTGCAATGGTACTAAAACAGCTTTTGTCAAACGCACAGAATATATCCTATGCAAGTATGACAAAGATTGACTTTCCTCCTCATCCTTTTTGACCAGTGTGCAATATTAGTGTTCCCCATGAGCATGTCACCAGTATTGTCCAACCTCTATGATATCTGCATTCTTTTAATTCTGGCTCCTGTGCATTTTTTTCTCCACTATTGGTGTCTTCTGTTTTGTTGCCTAGTCTTATTTTCCTCCTTGAAGATTCACCTAAAACCTATCCTTTGACCAAACCTTTGATATCTGTCCAGTTATCTCCTTATGTGACTTAGTATCATTTGTTTTATAATATTCTTGTGAAGCATCTTGGGAGATTCCTGACATTAAAAATAAATATAAATTATTGTCATAGAGATGTACAGCATGGAAACAGACCCTTCAGTCCAACCCGTCCGTGCCAACCAGATATCCCAACCCAATCTAGTCCCACCTGCCAGCACCCAGCCCATATCCCTCCAAACCCTTCCTATTCATATACCCATCCAAATGCCTCTTAAATGCTGTAATTGTACCAACCTCCACCACTTCCTCTGGCAGCTCATTCCTTACACGTACCACCCTCTGTGTGAAAACGTTGTCCCGAAGGTCTCTTTTTATATCTTTTCCCTCTCACCCTAAACCTATGCCCTCCAGTTCTGGACTCCCTGACCACAGGGATAAGACTTTGCCTATTTACCTTATCCATGCCCCTCATAATTTTGTAAACTCTATAAGGTCACTCCTCAGCCTCCGCTCCAGGGAAAACAGCCCCAGCCTGTTCAGCCTCTCCCTATAGCTCAAACCCTCCAACCCTGGCAGCATCCTTGTAAATCTTCTCTGAACCCTCTCAAGTTTCACAACATCTTTCCGATAGGAAGGAGACCAGAATTGCACGCAATATTCCAACAGTGGCCTAACCAATGTCCTGTACAGCCACAACATGACCTCCCAACTCCTGTACTCAATACCTTGACCAATAAAGGAAAGCATACCAAACGCCGCCTTCACTATCCTATCTACCTGCGACTCCACTTTCAAGGAGCTATGAACCTGTACTCCAAGGTCTCTTTGTTCAGCAACACTCCCTCGGACCTTACCATTAAGTGTCTAAGTCCTGCTAAGATTTGCTTTCCCAAAATGCAGCACCTCACATTTATCTGAATTAAACTCCATCTGCCACTTCTCAGCCCATTGGCTCATCTGGTCAAGACCCTGTTGTAATCTGAGGTAACCTTCGCTGTCCACTACACCTCCAATTTTGATGTCATCTGCAAACTTACTAACTGTACATCTTATGCTTGCATCCCAGTCATTTATGTAAATGACAAAAAGTAGAGGACCCAGCACCGATCCTTGTGGTACACCACTGGTCACAGGCCTCCAGTCTGAAAAACAATCCTCCACCACCACCCTCTGTCTTCTACCTTTCAGCCATGTAATGTAGAATTTGATTTCATAATCCAACATAATTTATTTTTTGGCAGGGTAAATGGGAAGTACCTTTGCCAAAAGTCCGTGCCCAAGGAGAAACTGAAGTTCTGAAAGTGCTTCGCACAGGTAAACGGAAGAAGAAAGCTTGGAAGAGAATGGTTACTAAAGTCTGCTTTGTTGGAGATGGATTCACTAGGAAGCCTCCTAAGTATGAAAGATTCATCAGACCTATGGTGAGTTACAAAACCAGGCTGGCAGAGAAGGTGCTTATATAATTAGTACAAAATTCAAAGGTACAAGTAGATTCAGTTATCTTTTTTTTTAAAGAGTTAATACAAGAAATGAGTAAAGCGTCAAAATGTTGTGGAAGATCAGCCAAATAGGAATGAGAGGAAGTAACTCTCGGGTTTCTGGAAAATTTAAGGAAGTTGACTAATTTGTATTGGCTTTGTATTTGAGGCTAGCTAGCAAGGTACTCATAGTGCAAAAACAAACCCAACAAATAAAAGTACTCTGAAAAATTATGAATTGTGTCTGAACAAAAAAAAGGGCAGGACTTATACAGTTAATGGTAGACCCTGGGTAGTGTTGTTGATCAATGAGACCCAGGATTTCAGGTACACAATTCTTTGAAAGTTGCATCACAGGTAGACAGGGTGGTTACTGAGGTGTTGGCATGTTTGCTTTCATTGCTCAGACCATTGAGTATCGGAATTGGGGTGTCATGTTGAGATTGTACAATTGGTGAGACCGCTCTTGGAGTACTGTGTACAGTTCTGGTCAGGGCTGAAAATGTGTTGCTGGAAAAGCGCAGCAGGTCAGGCAGCACCCAAGGAACAGGAGAATCGACGTTTCGGGCATAAGCCCTTCTTCAGGAAACTACAGTTCTAGTCACCCTTCTATAGGAAGTATTGTATTAAATTGGAGACTGCCTGAACTGCTGTGCTCTTCCAGCACCACTAATCCAGAATCTGGTTTCCAGCATCTGCAGTCATTGTTTTTACCTCTTAAATTGGAGACAATTCAGAAAAGATTTACCAGGATGTTGCTGGAATTGGAGGGTTTAAGTTATATCGATAGGCTGGGATTTTCTTCATTGGAGTAGAGGGTTGAAAGGTGATGTAATAAGAATTTATAAAATCATGAAGGGCATAGAAGAGGTGAATAGCAAAGTCCTTTCCCAAGAGCAGGCGAGTTCAAAATTAGGAGGCATATTTTTAAGGTGAGAAGAGAAAGATTTAAAAGGGACATGAGGGGCTTCTTTTCTCACAGGGTGCTCAGTATGTGGAATGAACTGCCAGAGGAAGTGATAGATGTAGGTACAGTTACAACATTTAAAAGACATTGGATAGGTGCATGAATAGGAAAGATTTAGAGGGATATAGACCAAGATGTAGGCAAGTGAAACTAGTTTAGTTTAGGAAACTTGGTCAGCATGGATGAGTTGGACAGAAGGGTCTGTTTCTGTACTGTACGGCTCTACAAAATAGAAACTGGAAACATCCAAGCCATGTGGAATCTGAGTTAATGAATAGAAAATAGATTAGTACAATAATTATTATTGATAAAAATGATTAAAGATAAACCCAGACAATGTAATCATACTAGTTTCACATGAAGGTCAACAAAAAGGCTTATGATTGGGTAGTCTTATTTGGACTTGATAAGGAAATGATTGGAAGAATGGGATCAACAGCTACTGATTGCTACATTCTCGTAAAACTACAGTGATGTAATTCTCGTAAAACTACAGGATGCTTGGCTAAAACTTGACTTATCAGGGTAACTTGGAATAGGGAACAACTTGTGATCTTCAGTTGGGATAGTGCAGATAAAAGGGGGAGAAATAGAGGTGGCTGGATAGTTTGAAAATGGTATGTCCTTTGGAAGGGTGACTGAGACAAAATCACAGTACGGTTTCTTATTTTTTAATCCTTCTGTAAAACAAAATCTTTTTTGTATCTATTGTTATGTAGGGGTTACGTTTTAAGAAGGCACATGTAACTCATCCAGAGCTCAAGGCCACTTTCTGTTTACCCATACTTGGTGTTAAGAAGAACCCGTCATCACCTTTATATACAACGTTAGGTAAGCAAACAAAGTTAACTTCAAAGAAAAACGTGTACACTTGTTCTCTAACCAATTGCAGCAAGAACAGTTCGAGCTCATTTCTTTCTTCAATGAAGTACCTCATCTTTTAAACCAGTTTACCATCAACTTGCAAATAGTTACAGGAGCAGAAGTGATCATGTGCAGAGTTTAAAATCTGAGAGGCAGAATGGTCCCATATCCTCTCTGCAGATTGTTCCTCAAGTTGTCTTGCTGAATTTGATGTTGACGGTTTCTATATTTCTAATGAAAGAAGAATTTGAATAACTATTACATTATTAAGTTGTATGTATTATTTGTTTAATAACTCATTGTTTTAAAATCTTTAGAATTCTAGGATGTTGAATTAAACTATATCCAGTGTCCCTTGTCTAAAGAGATACCTGTAATTTCCACAACTCTTCAGATTTAATGTAAAATTTGATTTCTAATATGAAAAAAGCCAGTTGAAATAATTT
Organism: Chiloscyllium punctatum; assembly: GCF_047496795.1. Classification (NCBI taxonomy): domain Eukaryota; kingdom Metazoa; phylum Chordata; class Chondrichthyes; order Orectolobiformes; family Hemiscylliidae; genus Chiloscyllium; species Chiloscyllium punctatum. The sequence goes on along the minus strand of NC_092740.1, from coordinate 43,926,553 downwards.
TGAAAATAAATAATTGTTGAATGAATAAATATGCAAATATTATTTTAATCAAAGTCTGTATAAAAATTAGGAAAAGAAAAGCACAATTTCAAAATGGAACAGAAATTAAGCTGCTTAATTTTTGCAAGGTCAGTTGAACCCTTAAGTAATTGTTTGAAGGCAATATAAATGGTTGGAGCTGACCTCTTAACAGTTTGTGAGTCAATTTCAAAGCATTCAATATATTTAGTACATATTTTCAAGTAGTTATAGTGAGGGTAGGTTGTTGCAAGGATTGGATGGTTCAGTTGTTTCCCTAGGATATTAATAAATTGCCAACATTTGTTTCTCTGTAGGGGTTATTACTAAAGGTACTGTCATTGAAATAAATGTAAGTGAGCTTGGCTTAGTCACACAAGGAGGCAAAGTTGTCTGGGGTGAGTAACAACAAATATTTTCAATTTTGTACTTGTAACTTGAATATTGTGGTGCTTTAAAACACTGTTGGGACCGTTGCAAAAATCCAACACTCCAGGCATTAGTAATTCTGAAACAATTTCTATCAGTGAATGTTGTGTAGTTGTAGGTGATCTTCGTGTAGTTTAACCTCTCTCAACCATCTTGCTATTATGGAGCAACACACATTTTATAAATTACCTATTGCTACTAATCCCAGCTTCCATCTGCTCATCCAATCATACTTTAAAAAAGACCAACTACTGCATCTGATGCACATTGTATTTGTATTTTTATTTTTTCCTTTGTCTATATTTTATTGTTTGCAATTATTTGTCAACTAATCTCAAATTAAGTAGCAATCGACTTTTCAAATAGCATTGGAAAGCAGATATGAGAAGTTAACTGTAGGTTTCTCATCAGGGCACAGTTGTATTCTTAGCTGAAAATGTGTTGCTGGAAAAGCGCAGCAGGTCAGGCAGCATCCAAGGAGCAGGAGAATCAACGCTTCGGGCCATGAGCCCTCAGTTTTTGTATTTCAGGATGAAACTCTTATTTCCTCTTCTGAGAGGCACATGTACTATTCCACCATCAGCAGGTCATTGTACTTCTGACATTGTGTGCTGGGATTGGCTTAGTTTAAATCAGTTGTATATTGGTCCTGTAAGTGCTGCATGATACTTTATCAGACAGCCATATCTTGCTCAACAATACTTCTTTATCACAGCTGTTCTGAATGCAACTAACACCATAATCATCATCTAACAATGTGGACTGTCACTATAACTTGCCATTGTCTACATGCTGTACTAAATAGCTGGCTTCTCTACTGGGATAGCATTACAGTAAAGTAGTTCAAAATTTATTAGAATGGATAGGGGCCTGCAATAACTTCAGGGAGTTTCTTTTACTCATGAATTGTGTGCATCTAGGATTTATAAAGCTAAACAATGTGTAATATTTCGTAACCCAAACTATTTATTATGCAATATATATTTAAGTAAAGTACTGTGTGCATTAGTTTGAATAATACATTTTCTTTCCTTTCAGGTAAATATGCACAGGTAACAAATAATCCAGAAAATGATGGCTGCATTAATGCAGTTCTGTTAGTTTAATCCAAAGAACACAGAACTATGACATGAACGTTCACGGACTTGAGCATAATGTCAACCTTTATTTTGTTACCCAGTCAAACTGGAAGATCAGAGTAAGACCACCTGACCATTTTTGATTTTTTTTCTCTCTCTGGATCTTGAATCAGAACAGCATTTTGTACTTCTGTATTTTTGTTATTTATGAATCACATTAAAATAATGAAAGCCAAGAAAGAATAAACAGAACAGTCTTTCAATTTCATTTTGTATGTTCTGGTGATCCTTAAATGAAAAAGAATAGTCATATTTCTTGTGGGATAGTCATCTTGGTACCAGTGACACGCTTACACTCTGGGACTTGAGTTCAGACTGACACTTCAGTATAGTAGTATTCAAACTGTTGCATTACTAATGTTTGTTTTTTTCTGAAGTATCAAATGGATGGCCAAGTTGCCAGTGGCCTAAGTAACTATGCCCAACATAAAATTGGCTAAACAATTTCTGCAAGTAAGGCCTGTTGGAATGCAAAGATGCTAAGGTTATCAAAGTGAAAAGTAAACAAGGATCAACCCAGACCTGCAACATTATGACCCGAAACCCATGAAGATTTACTTAGCCAGTTCAATGGCTATGTTTGTGTTTTTGCTGTTTCAGCCAGACTGCTAGCACCATGGAAAAAACAATTTTTGGAAGAGGAATGGGGATACATCCAGGATAACCTGATTTCGGTGACCTCATTGGCTGGTGTTCTTCCCATGTCTGCGTGGATTTCCTCTGGGTGCCCTAGTTTCCTCCCACATTCCAACAATGTGCAAGTTAGTGGATTGGCCTTGTAAAAATGCCCCAGAGAATCCAGGGATGTGCAGGTTAGGCGGATAGCCATGGTAGATGCAGGATTACAGGGATCAGGTCTGGGTGGGATGGTCTTCAGATGGTCAGTGCAAACTTGTTGGGCCAAATGGCCTCTGTCTGCAATATAGGGGATTATGATTCTAACATTCCAAGTTGGCTGAGAAGGGGGTGGGGGCACCTGGAGGCCATTTCCTCGGTGAAGACTCCATGTGAGACCCACCATTATATTAAGAAGACCCTCTGTGACCCACGAACTGAGATCAGTGAATTGGACCCAGTAGCCCCATCGGGTTCACCAGATCAGGCCGTATGTATTTTCAAGCAATAAGCCCAGCTTGGGAAAAATTAACTTAATTGTGTAAGAGTTGTTTCTTTATAATGCAAGTGTTTTAATAAAACTGAGTTTGAAGCACAATCCTTTGACTCGTACAGTAACAGCACCTGTGTAAATGTGTTTGGTGAGTAATAAACTGGGTTGAGGGGTCTGTATAGAATATTTCACAGGCTGTATAGAATATTTCACAGAAGTCTCCCCTTTCTGTTGAAATTGTATAAGATACCCCTTGACATTGAAGAACAGCAGGGCTTCTTTCACTAAGGTAAAACATCGGAAATCTGGAAGAAAATTGAGACGCTAGAAACAATCAATCAGCTAACATCAGTGGGAAGAGAAAGGTTAATGACCTTTCTTTAGAAAGGGAAGGTATAGTCTGGTCTGATATAAGGAGCCAAAATGTCAATGGCTGTTCTCTCCACAAATGCTGCCTGAGTTGAATACTTTTGTTTTGATTAGCATCTTAACCCATGCTGATTTAAAAAAAACAAATTCATAAATCATACTCCACTTGCTCTGTGGGCCCTGTTGATGTGTCTTGCCACGAGTGATCTAATTTCAAAAGTAATTAATTGACCTAAATTGAAAACTAGATATTGTAGGCCCATCCAGAGTACAATCTGTACCCTTTCCACCTTCAATGCATCCTCCAGTTGAAAAGCAGTGATTTATCAGCTCATAGGGAGCGGTAGTTGTTGAAACAGCAGAAGTTTTCTTTATTGTTGTTTGACCTGATGCCTCAAGACTTCATGGGGTTGGAATCAATATTGAGGACTTCCATTGCAATTCTCATGACTGTGTCATGGCACAACCATCTTTGAATCTGTCTTGCCAGAGGAACTGAGTGTACCCAGGGCTGGTGATTGTGGTATTTGAGACATTATAATATTGAGTGTGTTACTATGCCAGTCTGTAATTTGACTCGGGCGCACAAGCCCCCAGATGTTAGAAAGATGAGGAGAAAAGTTGAGAAAGAGAATCTTCCATAGTTTTATCAGACAGTGCAGGAACTGAATCCATGCTATTTGGCGTCACTATGCATTGCAAACCAGCCATCCAGCCAACTAAGCTAACCAACATGGGAGGGAAGGAGAGATGAATGAGTGTTGTTTGAGATAAGTGGGGTGGGGTGGGGAGTGTGATGAAAATTTATTATTAGTTGAGAACTTGATTTCTAAGATAGAGGTAAATGGGGTTTTGACTGTGGTTCTGTGAAGATGACGTTTTGAAAACAGCCAATGTAATTTTGAACAGTGAGTTCAAAATAGCATTTCTAGTAATGTGATTTGAGCTACCTGGTGAGATAGTTTAAATTTTACTTTGTTACATTTTTGTAGCCTACAGAGAGTCTCAGGGCAATAATCAGATTCTATTCCGAAGAAGCAAAGCATCTAGACCAATAGAAAGGCAATTTAATTTGCATCCTCCAGGCCATCAGAACTAGTAAGAAGTTACTTTAGCAGCCCTGAGTTGAAAGACTGGAAAGCCCTGAGCTTTCCTCTGGCTCAGTGCGGAATAGTCAGAGTTGGCCCGTCTCTCTGGGTCTTTTAGAGAAACAGAGATCCACATGTGGCAATGTGTGAAAGTCATTGAAAGAAAATGATTATGACCTCATCAGTTGAATAATAAATTTTAAATTGAAGTCAGGGTGATATTTCACTGAGGCTGTGTGTCTGGGCAAAAGGTTAAAACCTTTTTTTCAGTTTATGATGAGCTCTTTTGAAATCATGTACATAAAGTTTTGTTTTTTTATTTTGTGCAAGCAGATTGAGAAAATTTGGTGTGACCTTTGCTATTCAGCTTATCTATACCCCTCATGGTTTTATTAACCTCTAGAAGGTCAGTCCTCAACCTCTTATGCTCCGGTGGAAAAAAATCCCAGCCTATCCAATCTATTTTAATAATTAAAACCCTCTGTTTCCAGCAACATCCTGCTAAATCTTTTCTGAACCCTATCCAGTTAAGTAATATGCATCCTACAGCAGAGCACCAGAACTCTACACATTACTCCAGAATCTTCATGCCAACCAGCACTCCAACATTGGCAGCATTGCTAACAGCAGAGGTGAGCTCATTCATCACTTCCACTTGTGACACTGACTTCACTGGATCAAGACCAAGGTCCAGAGACAGTGGCCCAGTACTCAAAGGTCTGGCTAATGTTCTGGTGACAGGCTCTAATCTCACACCATCTCAGATGGTGAAGTTTTAATTCAATAAAAAGCTGGAATTAAAAAGCTGACCTGATGTTGACTGTAGAGGTTATAAGAGCCCATCTGGTTCATCTAATGCTCCTGAAAGGGGTTTGGGGGGTGGGGATGGTCTGTCATTCTTGTCTGGTCTGATCTGCATGTGACTCCAGACCACAACAATGTGGTTGAGTCTTAGTTACCCATTGACAATAAATGCAGCCCTTGCCAGAGATGCACATGTCCCTTGAATTAACAAAAAAAAGTGTTGTACACCTCTAGTGTCTTCCAATTAGGGCTATGACACCAGGACATTTAACATAAACTGAGTAGCAGTAGCCTGCACGGCACTCAAGCCTGCCCTGTCATTTAGCAGGACCATGACTGATCTGCACCAGGCCTTGTGTCACCCCAACTTTCTGATATTTCAAAAACCTATTTCTCTCTCAATTCCTGTTGAGACCACTTAGAAGCTGTATGTTTCAATTATATCACACCTCAGTCTTCTAAAATCTAATGAAATAAAAATCTAAGCTGTTAGTGTTCTTAGAGTCAGAGATGTACAGCATGGAAACAGACCCTTCGGTTCAACCCATCTATGCCGACCAGATATCCCAACCCAATCTAGTCCCACCTGCCAGCACCCGACCCATATCCCTCCAAACCTTTCCTATTCATATACCCATCCAACTGCCTCTTAAATGTTGCAATTGTACCAGCCTCCACCATATCCTCTGACAGCTCATTCCATACACGTACCATCCTCTGCATGAAAAAGTTGCCCCAAAGGTCTCATAAGTTTCCCTTCTCACCCTAAACCTATGACCTCTAGTTCTGGACTCCCTGACCCCAGGGAAAAGACTTTGTCTATTTATCCTATCCATGCCCCTCATAATTTTGTAAACCTCTATAAGTCACCCCTCAGCCTCCGACACTCTAGGGAAAACAGTCCCAGATTGTTCAGACTCTCCCTGTAGCTCAGATCCTCCAACTCTGGCAACATCCTTGTAAATCTTCTCTGAACCCTTTCAAGTTTCACAACATCTTTCCGATAGGAAGGAGACCAGAATTGCACGCAGTATTCCAACACTGGCCTAACCAATGTCCTGTACAGCCGCAACATGACCTCCCAACTCCTGTACTCAATACTCTGACCAATAAAGGAAAGCATACCTTCTTCATTATCTATCTACCTGCGACTCCACTTTCAAGGAGCTATGAACCTGCACTCCAAGGTCTCTTTGTTCAGCAACACTCTCTAGGACCTTAACCATTAAGTGTATAAGTCCTGCTAAGATTTGCTTTCCCAAAACGCAGCATCTCGCATTTATCTGAATTAAACTCCATCTGCCACTTCTCAGCCCATCTGGTCCAGATCCTGTTGTAATCTAAGGTAACCCTCTTCACTGTCCACTAAACCTCCAATTTTGGTGTCATCTGCAAACTTACTAACTGTACCTCTTATGCTCGTATCCAAATCATTTATGTAAATTGACACATCAAACTTTCATCCCAGGAACTGGCCTGCTAAATCTCTTTTGAACTGCCTCCAATGCCAGTGTAGTTTTTTCTTGAATACGGGGTCCATAACTGTACGCAGTATGGTGCAGCCTCAGTAACACTCTACAGTCAGAACAAAACCTCCCTATTTTTAAAAAATCTGTCATCTAGCAATAAAGGTAAAAATTCCATTTGCTATAATTGCTTGCTGCACCTACATGCTAACATTGTGTTTCATGCACAAGAACTGCACTTTTTTGTAGTCTCTCTATTTAAGTGACAGTCTGCCAACTTTAAATAACAGTTCTTCCTACCAAAGTGCATGACTTCATACTTTCCTATAAAAACACCATCTGACAAGTTTTTGCCCACACATTCAACCTCTCTACCTCTTTGCAGATTCCTTCTGTCCTCATCACAACATGGCTTTCCACCCACTTATTGTATCATCAGCAAATTTGGATACATTATACTCTGCCTGCTCTTCCCAGTCATAAATATAAATAAGTGGCAAAATTGAGAACCTAGGACTGATCCTTGTGGCAATACAAGTTATGTCTTTCCAACCTGAAAAAGATGCACTAATCATATCTCTCTTTCCTTTGTGTTAACAAATTGTCAATCGATACGAACACATTAATCCAATACCTATCTTGCACAATAATCTTGCATAGCACTAAACAGTATAATTTGAAAACAATGTTTGAGGTGTAGTTCATTTTCCTAGTTGTCTCCTTCAGTTGCTAAGAAATTAATAATTATCTGGACTAAAAGTCTAGTGTAGAGTGGAATGCAATGCTGTGTTATTGCTATTCTGAATGGGCCTCCTCAAGTCAAAGTGAAAGGCCTGCAGTTACTTTGTCATGTTTTGGTTTTATCTTCAATTGTCATCATCAAATAACCTGTTCACGAAGAGAATGTCATAGCCTAAGCCATCTATTAGATTAAAATGTCACATTTTTTCATTTTCTTAAGATTGGAGAAGAGAATTTACCAATATGCTGACTTAAGAATATTTCCAGCACCTCAATTTCCATTAGCTAATAATGCTCCAGTTTATTAACTTGCAGTGGCCAAATGCTACTTCCTTTCGGGTTCATGAATATCTAGGGATAACACCATTCGAATGAATAATTCATAGGACAGAAGGAGATCATGAAACCATGATAATTTGAATATTTATTTTGATTTTGCCATAAAACCATACAGCTGCAATTTTTCAGATTTTAATTAACCACTACAGACACTTGAACTTAGACCAAATTAGACTCGTGTAGAAGTATCACCAAGTATTAGTCTGAATAGTCTGTCACTCATGAGCTAGTAAGGCATATCACAGGGTGTCCTGACATGGAGACATTCTTGGCTGGAAAGATCATTACATTCTGGAGGAACAAATTGTCTTCATATAACTAAGACATACATACATTTTCTTTGGAAGCTAAAATTAATATAGGTATTCAACTATTTTACTGAATTATTTCCAAATACACAAATTGCTTTGCATGAGGTGAGTAAACGTATCTTCGAACTTAATTATGGTACTAAGTTACTGCGCATTTAATTTTCAAGAAATAAATCAAGGCACCTGGTATTCAAATATATTAACAGAAAGAATATTTGTGCTTTTGCTGGCATTTCTCGACTCGTAGGGAGATTCAGAAAGAAATTCTAATATATCATCTTGGGCTATTTTTCATATAGTTTAATGTGAATTTGCAGATGTAATGTTTTAGGTTTTTCAATGCTATGCCAGCTAAGAATGTGTCCATGTTAGCTATCGGGAAAACGGGACAAGGAAGGTGTTACCTACAGAAGGATATTTTATATAATCGCTCTGAGGTGCAGTTTGTTACTACCTTGATAGTCTACAATAGTAACACTTCCCAGCCAAACAATCCCACCCTGCTGGTTGTTGATTGCAATAAAGGATCCTCTTTAGGGACATGAATTGAAAGCAACATTCTTCTAAGAGCAAGGTGTCTATTACATAAAAGAACTATAGCATCGGTACTTGTATTGAGTGACTAAAACAAATAAAGGAAAAGTAAAATCTGATTTAAATGTTTTTAAAAAGGGCAAGCTACATATTAAATGCATTCTAAAGAGAGGTAGAATTTTCACTTTGGTTCTAATTAGCAATCTGGAAAGAAATTGGTAACTTTCTAAACTGAATATTTTGCTTAAGTTCCCACGCCCTCATTTGTGTTTAATAGTGTAAAATTGTCCATCACCAGCACATTTAAACAGTGTTTATGGCACTTGACAGAATATTATTTAATGCAAGTAATAATTGAGTAGTAACCCACAATTTTATTAAATCTATTTTTAGCTATATTATTACATTAAACAAGCATTTTTACTAGGTATCTATCTTACTGTCTGTCCTGATTTTAAACCGCAAAATTTAAATCACACAGAACCATTTACTTTTCTTTAACTGATATAAAGTGATTAATTTTTATAAAAGTTAGTGTCCTTGCACCAAAAAGCTTAAAATTAAGAGTCTTGAAAATGAACCATATACAGGAATAATTATCAAAAACTTGGCAGTATGATTAATGCAGTCTGAGGTCATGGCTAGTTTTCTAGTTCTGTGGATACAGCTAACTTCTAGTATACTATTTTTAAAAAAAATCAACATGTTATGATACACCTCTGGGGCAAGTGAGCCTTTAAACCAGATATTATGGCTCAGAGTTAGGTAGACCACCACTTCACAAGATCCTTCCAGCATGTGATAAACTAGTGAAACATACTGCTAAATTTCTATTGTTAAACTTAATTCATGTTTGAAAGTTCTTGGTCTTTTGTGCCACTTGGATAAATATAGCATAAACTCTACCCCAAACTTGAACCAAGTTTTAGTTCCCTGTTCCATTTGAACCAAGTTTTTGATATGGCTTTTCCCATCTGCCACCAACTTCTCACCTCAGTAACAGAAAATGCATTAAAGATTTTCAAAGTTGATAAATGAATTCCTTTCATCGTGTTCTGGTGGATGCACGATTGTGACGGACCTACAAGGAGACAAAATAAGCTATAATTAAACCCTTGAATGGACTGTACTGGAAATGGTCTGTAGATCGCTGTATGACTACTCGTGGCAGATCTTCTGAATCTACAAGTACAGTGAGATAGGGAAGCCACTGTCATTGCAGGTCAGAAAATCAAAGTCTGCACATACATCATGTTTTGAATCCTGACAAAATCTACCCTAATACCTGCAAAACATTTATAATTATTGTATTTCTATCTGGCCTATAATATTTTAAAGATTGATAATCTTATTGTATTTTATGTTTTTTTGATGCCTCTAGGACAATGAACTGAAAGACTGAACGCTGGTTATTTACCAATCTTACAGGATATACACTCAGAACTTCTGCAGGATCTCTCCTGCTTTACGACTGGAAGTTTGGTGGAAATCCTATGTATGAACTCACTTTTATTTGTATCAGACATTTTATTAATAAGATACCCAAGGCTCCTTACAGAAGCATTATAAAATGTGACACTGAGCCACAAAGATACATTAGCGTACACAATCAAAAGGTTGCTTCAAGAACCAAGTTTAGAGAAAAGGTTTATTTTGAGGTGGGGAAGTGTAGTGGGGCTAATTTCCAGAATTTAAGCCATTTGGAAGTGAAAGCACAGCTTCAAATGTTAGTGCAGAAGTTAAATAAAAGATGTTTCATGAGAAAGTATTGGACAAGTATAGATTTTGACATAGAAAACGTAGAAAAGTGTAGCCGGAGTGGGTCATTCAGCTCTTTGAGCCTGTCCTGCCATTTTTCCCCACTCTCTCTCCATATTCTTGATGCCTTTAATATTCAAAACTCTCAATCCCTATCTCTCAGTGCATTTAGCTGGAGATTAAAAATCCAGAGGGCCAAGACCACGAATGAATTTATAAACAACGATGAGAATTTAAAAATCACTTTTGGTGCTTAAACAGGTATAATTGTGTGCCAGACAGCAGGATAAAAAGTACTTGGAATGGCTGAGTCACATAGTACTTCAACCTCAAGTTTAGTAAGAGTAGAATGTGGCAGGTTAGCCAGGAGTGCTTTTAAATCTTCAGGTCTGGAAGACACTTCTCATCAAAGAGTGAAAGCTGGATCAACAGTATGATGGAACGAGGAGAGGTTTGGCAGAGGGGAAACATTAGTTTACAAAGCAAAAGCATATGACAGCATTGCAGGGCAGCTATTCAGGTAATAATACCCAGATTAGGACAGACTATACAGGCATAAAAGCAGGAGCAAATAGGCCCAAAGGGAGAAACAATGGCTAAAAAGGCGAAACCAACATCTCTTTACATAGCACAGCGATCTGTGTAGCTAGCTGAACAAGTATGTGAATTAACGGCACAAACGCAGGTTCACTGGTATGATATTATTGTCAAAACAGAGACACAACAAGAAAATCAAAGCTGGAAACTAAATAGTCTGGGAGTATGTGACTTTTCAAAAGGACAAGCAAAAAGGGAAGAGTGGTAGGGTAGCATTGTTAGTGTGAGATCAAACAAGTACAATAGAAATAAACTATCTAGGATTAGATGTTGCAGAACCCAGATCAGTTGGGGTAAAAGCTAACAAGAGGGAAAAGTGGGAGTAGTCTGTGGATCACTAACACTAGGACAGAATAAATCCGAAATCTTGAGGGCATGTTAAAAATCATGGATGACTTTAACCTTCATGTATATTGGGAAAATCAAATTTGAAGAATTTATAGTGTGTATCTGAGATAGTTTCCTAAAATAAGTGTGTGTGGATCCAACCAAAATCAGGCTATTTTGGATCCAGTAATGTGTAATGAAGCAGATTTAACAAATTATCTTAGATCTGCCAGGGAAAGCAACCATAGCATTGTAAAACGTAGCATTCAGTTTGAGAATGAGAAACCTGGTCAGAAATGATAAAAAGCTAACATACAGGCTCAGCAGGCAATAGGGAAGGCAAATGAAGTTAGTCTTTATTTCAAAGGCAAATTTTGCTAGAAATATGCAAGGCACTAACCAGAACACATCTAGAATATTAGTTACAGAACTGGACATATTATTTAAGGAAAGATTTACTGACATTGGAGGCAGTGCAGAAAAGTTTCTCTAGATTGATGCTAGGTATGGAGAGTTTTTTTTACTAGTAGTTGAAGAGGTTGGGCTTATACTATTTGGCATTTTGAAGAATGAGGCAACCATACAGAAACAAGATTCTTAGTGGGTTTGACAGGGTAGATGCTGAGAGATTGTAACATAATCTCAAGAGTAGGGGGTCATCACTTTAAGACAAAGCTGAGCAGTAATTTCTCTCAAAGCAATAGCAGATCTGAAATTCTTTTTGGCAGAGAGCTTTTGAGCTAGATTGTTAAGTATATTAAAGACTGAAACAGACAGCTGTTTAATCAGTAAGGGTCTCAAAGCTTATGGGGAAAAACACAAAAGTGGAGTTAAGGATAATCAGATCAGCTACGATCACACTGAATGGCAGAGCAGACTGGATAGGCTGAACCTTTGCTCCTACATCTTGACAGGAGATGTTGAAAGGGAGGTAGTAGTATACATATAAAAACTGGCTGCTTTTGGATGATGTTACAGAGGGAGAACATCCAGATGCAACAGGTTGTTTATGTAGCACCTCTTAAATTGAATGTTCCAACGAACTTCACAATGTCATTATAAAACAAAGTATGACGCCAATTCACAATGTGATATTAGGTGATACGATCAAAAGCTTGGTCAAAGAGGTTGATTTTAGGAAGTATCTTGGAGGAAAGTGGGATAAAAAGAAAGAGGAGGTCTACGGATAAATCATTGTGTGTGGGGGAGTGGGGGGGTGGGGGGAGGGAGAATAGCGGAGGCTACAGGAAGGGCAACCTTTGTAGTTAACTTTCTAATTGTAACCAGGGAATTAAAAATGAGGCTGGTGTGTGCAGTCTCAGCCAGCTGGGCTACAGTGGAGAGGTTTTGGTGAAGATGGTGGGCTTAACTGTGGCAAAGGGTACAGACAGATTCATAAACTGTCATATAGAAAGACGTTTGTGATCCTGAAAACAAGTTTTATACAGTGGGGTGTTGGGGGTGCTTGGAAAGGGAGGCTGAAGTTTTATGAATGACAGTTACAAATTTGGGAGGTGACAATACAAAGTAGTCACAATAGTCCCATCAGACCACAGACTTCTCTCAGAGAGCGATGATGAGTGGTGTAGTTTAGCCTGAGGATCACAATGCCTCAGAGAGGGGTAGACGTTGAATGGAGATTCCTTTATGGTAACCTCAGGTGGTGCGGGAATGAACCCATACTCTGGGAATCACTCTGCACTGCACACCAGCCATTCATATATCCTAGCACAAAAAAGGAATAGGAAATTGGAAAAGGGGCAGTAGTTAGCAATGTTTTATTTTGGAAGGTGGATGTTTTGAAAAAGGGAGCAATATCTAAAGAGAGAGACGTTAGCATGAGGGCTGGGAAAGTAAGTTGGTTGGGAAGCAGGTTAGTGAGAATAGAGTGGAGAGTCCTATGGCAAGAATTTGCCATAAACCTGCACATCTTTGGATTGTGAGCAGAAACCGGAGCACCTGGCAGAAACCCCCCGCAGACATGGGGATAACGTGCAACTCCACACTGGTAGTCACCCAGTGGAATCAAACCCAGGTCCCTGGTGCTGTGAGCCAGCAGTGTTAACCACTAAGCCACTGTGCCATCCTGGATTGCAGACAAGTGCAAAACCCAATATGGTTTTAGATTGGCAAGTCAGTTCTGACAGTGGATTATTAAACCAGTTTGCCTGTCCTGACTGGACTTCAGGATGTGATTGAGGTGAAAGACAATATTGGTTTTAGTGGGGACTATGGCATAAATGGCACAGGTAGGTGAGACATAATTAAACAGAACAATAGTTGTAATAATGTTATGATAGCAGATTTTCCAGGTAGAAGTAAGATTGAGGGGGAAGAGGAATGCAGATGGAGAGTGACATAAGGAAGTGGTCAGAGACAGCCTTTTTGTGACTGTGCAACATGGAAAGGTCCAGCTGGTGGCTCTGAACGTAGGTTGAAATGTTTTCATGGAGGGAGAATAATAAGGTAAGGAACTCAGGAGGATCATGAATACGAAAAGAGAATTTGCCCTGACACTGCAGCATCAGAATGGAAGCTGCCATGAAGGAACTGACTTCCTTAAAATTTTCAACCCTGGGCTCTGCTCAATAAAAGTGTTAGCATGTTTTTAATGCATCTTAGGATGCCAAGATACTTCACACAATGAAAAATATTGGTATGCAATGAATATTGAGCAAATATGGTAACTTTTTATTTTGGAAGATGGATGTTTTGAAAAGGGAGCAATATCTAAAGAGAGAGGCGTTCGCATGAGGGCTGGGAAAGTAAGTTGGTTTAATTCTTGCATGGGGTCTGGGCACTCAGTCGAGTGTGTGTTGGTGGAAAAGTACAGCAGGTCAGGCAGCATCCGAGGAACATGAGAATCGACGTTTCGGGCCAGAGCCCTTCATCATTTATAGGGTCGTACACCCTTTGGCCCAACTCATCCATGCCAACCAAGTTTCCCAAACTAAACTCCTTCCATTTGCCTGCGTTTTGCCCGTAACCATCTAAATCTTTTCTATTCATGTACCCATTCAAATGTCTTTTAAACATTGTAACTGTTTTTGGCAACACAAGCATTTGTTGGCTATCCCTAATTGCCACAGAACTGATCGACTCAGACTGCAGTTAGCCTTATTTTGAGAGTCTGGAGTCGCATGTTGGCAAGACCTCCACTTTATACACAAGGCTGCACATTCAGGTATCTCTCCTCTTCAAATAGCTCATGAATAATTAATACTCTTTGAAGGACAGCACCTCAGAAAAAGCAGCACCCTTACGGTACCCCAATAAAAAGTTTAGCTTGAATTATTCCATAGAATAAACTCATCCTTGATGCAGAATTTTTGAGCATATCCTTGCTGATCAAGAGTGACAGTGGTATTGATCTAATTGACACCAGCTACAATATCCACACTTACAATAATCCTGCCAGAGGCTAAAAGGGGAGTTTCAAATGGGTTTGAATAGCTGCTGCACCATAAGGGGCATAGCAAGACGATGTTAATAGCTGGAGAAATTTAGAGGTGGGGAGGTGCGGAATAGTCAGATGGTTTTGGATGAAAATTCATGAAGTTGGAGTCCAAGTAACACAGTTTTTAAGGAAGAAGAGAAAAGGATCGTAGAGTTGGAGGAAGTCAGAAACAGGAGGAGCAAAAGGTCAGAAGGGATTTACACAAGAATGATAATTTTAATCTACAATCAATCAACAGTTGTGTCCTCTGTGTACTCTCAAACAGAAAATATTTCTTTATCTATAAGTTCCATCAAATGTACAGTTCTACTCTTTCAAATTATCCTGTGTACTTGCTAAAATAAATTTATCAAGAAATTGTCTCCCAAATGCAGTATGATACATATAAAGAAGTATTTTTGAGAGGCAAAATGGATTAATTAAATGTTTACAGACTTTTCGGAGTCAAATACTTATGACTCATGGAATCTTGCTCTAGGTTAGCAAATCAGCACAATTTGACAACATCCAGCAAGAAAAAAACAGAATTCTTTTATTACGGCAGACATTTACTGTAAAAACTATGCATTATACACAAACAGCTTCTGACATTTTAGTACCAATGTAAATGACTAAATACACAAAGGTTGTCTCATTAAATAGCAGAATGTATTAAAAGATTTCAACATCCCCTCCCTAGACTCACTGTTAAAAGGACAATAAGCCTAGAGTTGTGAAATTATAAAACTTAGAGACAGAATTGAATAGTTTTGCATTTGCTCACTAACATAAGTTGAAAGCAGTTATTAGGACAGAATTAAAACTCTACAGTAGTTGTAAAATCATAACATTGGAAAACGCAACAACTGGATGCAGATGAACTTGTTAACCATCCCTACAGCGGTGGAAAAGTGAGCAACTCCAGTTACAGTAAGTTTGTTCCCATGTGCATTTTTATTTTAAAATTATTGTAGTGGATTTCATTGCACTTAACAGACTCCACAAAAGTGTTTTCTCTTAAAACACCATATAACAAAGTAAAATCCATAAATTCTCCCTCATTCAGTGGTTGTGCTTTCATGACAAAAAAAAATCCATAGTGTTCGACTAAAACACATTCTTAGCATTGCATTTCAGAATGTAGACATTTTAAGCATTCTGCAGTATTGATTTCTATCAGTGAAACCATGTCTAACATCATTAATTTGTTAGACTGAATAAACGTTTTAGAAATAAATCTGGTTATTGAGCAGATTTTGCCAGTTAGTCAATAACATGAGGTCCCTGACACTGCCTTCCCCTCCATGCTTTAATGCTACACCATAACAACGACATAAAATTGTAAACTTTATTTTAACACTTGACACTTGAAATCTAAAAACAAACAACTACAACTGGAAATGTTGGAATTTCTGAGCATCAAGATATCCTTGTTGGAAATAGCAGGAGACACAGGCAAGTACTGTACTGGTAAGTCTGGTCTAATTCAAGACTTCTGATGCACCAAGCAAGCTAGCAACACAAAACATTGTTCTTTGGATTACCGAACTTAAGCAATGAAGTAAAACGGGAAAGATTGTGGTGATGGAGGTTACCATAAACAGCCTATATTATTAAATTTAGGCACAGTATCAAAATATTACTGCGAAGAGTAAGTTTAAAAACAACCCCAAAATTGGAAAAACAAACCCCGCAACCCAGTATCTATTAAATTGGTCTTATGGGTCACTCTCCTGTAATACATTATCAAACTAAACATTTGTAAGTTCAGCGTGTTCTATAATTACAGTCCAAATCTTATTAAGATTCAATGTTTATAAAACAGTTTTTTCGTAGGTGCGGACTTTCCTTCTTTTTGAAGCCTGTAGAAGACACAAAAATCTAGAATTGGATTTTAAAATGAATAGTGTTGTGACTGATAAATGCTGGAGTCTGTTAATTGAATACAGGAACATAGGGCTAGCATTATAAAGCTATTATACAATACAGCATTGAGGCTTGAGCAGTGCTCTTAAATAGGTAGCTCCAATACTGACTGGGTTCAATTTTCAGTAAACATCATTTCTGGATCTTTCGTTACACAGTGGGCTACAATTAGTTACACACGTATGGTGTAACGTGGACTTAAGCTGCTACCTTGCTTCGTTTCTTGGGAGGTCCTTTGTTTGCCTTGACTTTCCTTCTCAGATTTCTCCTGTCCACGACTGGTACTTCCATTTCCATCTCTTCCGAGCTGCTGTCAGCCGCCTTCTCAACCACAGCAGGTGATGACTGATCTTTCAGATCATCAGACTCTTTTGTTTCATCTTCAGACAGCTGTACAGAAGAAACCTGCTTCAGTGAAACATCCTCAAGTTCAATCACAAGTAAGGGACCTAGACTGAGGTCCATTGGGGCATTAGATTCCCCAGTCTCACTCTCAGGTTGTGCTGTAGCAGTCTCCGAAATGCCCTCACCCTCCAAAGCACTATGTTGTGATACTTCCTCATTGACTGAAACATGGCCGTTATCAGATGTCTTTGCATTAGCTTGTACATCAGGCAATTCCCCACTTTCAGCTAGTGCAGGCTTATTTGGAATAGGTGCATGGTGGTTAGGAGGACAGCTGTTAACTGCTGGTCCTTGCACTGGTTCACCCTCCTTGCCTTCATTCTGTGCAAGAACAACTTCAGCATTTTCCTCTTCAAGCTCTGCAGCCTGCACAAACAATAAAAAAAATTCTCTTAGCAAACTGTTTGGAATTGCCCAATGTCAACTAATAGGTCTGCTTTAGATGCAAATTGTTTCCCAATGTATTTGGTTAAATCAGAACCTTACTGCAAAAAAACGTATTCTCTATTTATTTTAAAAATCATTTTATTTTGCTATACCCTACTATAAGCAGAGGTATGGGCCAATAATTTGAATCCTGCCTCGGTATGAAGATTAGCTTCCACTATTATAAATTGTGTATACTAGGGTGACTGTGACTGGATCATGAAAGTATCATCAAAAAATGATCGGAATATTGGCCTTTATCTCAAGGGGGCTAAATAAGAATGCAATGCTTTCATTATACAGGGCCACCCACTGAGTTGTAGGCACCAAAGGTCAGGAAAGGCCTTGGAGAGGGAGGCTTCACAGAATCACAACTTATACCAGGCCTCAAAGGGCTAAAATATAAACATAGGTTTGTTTGACATGTGTCCCCTTGAATTTAGGCCGCTGCATAATGATGTTACCACTCCTTAAATGTATCAGAAAATGATTTAATTGGGTAAATATAGATAAATTATTTTCTCCAGTCTAAGAATCCAGATTAAAAGGGGAGATTTTTTTGAGTAAGGATGTCATCAACATAGAATCATAGAATCCCTATAATGTGGGAGCAGGCCATTCAGACCATCCAGTTGACACCAACCCTCCAAAGAGCATCCAATATTTGATTTTATCCTCTGGCAACTGAGCAAACTCCACGCAGGCATTCTATGTGTCTACATTGGTTTCCTTTGGGTGCTCTGGTTTCCTCCCTCATGCTAAAGATGTGCAGGTTAGGTGAATTGGCCATGCTAAATTGCCCATAGTGTCCAGGGTTGTGCAGATTAGCCAATGGAAATGCAGGGCCAGAGGGATAGGTTAGGGGGGTAGGTCTGGGTCAGTGCAGACTTGATGGACCAAATGGTCTGCTTCCGCACTGTAGGAATTCTAATGATTCTATGAATGTTGGACAGTTAGATTTGTTAGGGCAGTGATTTGATTCTCTTTTGCCGAAAATGGTCATTGCTGGCACTTGTGTGGCACAAATGTTCCTTGCCACTTGTCAGCCAAAACCTCAATGTCTTCCAGATCTTGCTGCTTTTGGACACAGACTGCTACAGTATCTGAGGAGTCACAAATAGTGCTGAACATTTCACAATCACTGAACAACCCCACATCTGGCCTTAAGATGGACGGAAGGTCACTGATGAAGCAACTGAAGGTGGTTGGGTTGAGGACATTACCCTGAGCAACTCCCGCAGAGATGTCCTGGAATGGAGATGACTGATCTTCAACAACCACAATCGTGTTTGCTTTATGCTGGGAAGTGGAGAGTTTTCCCCATTAGGGGAATTCCCATTAGGTCTAGTTTTTAAATGGAGCTCCTTGACGCCACACCCAATTAAATACAACCTTCCTCTCGAGGGTGATCAATCGCACCTCACCTGGAATTCAACAACTTTGTCCATTTTGGAACCAAGGGTGAGATCAGGAGCTGAGTAGCCCTGGTGGAAATCAAACTGAGTGTCAGTGAGCAGCTTATTCCTAAGCACGTGCTACTTGATAGTATTGTTGATGACACCTTCCATCAACATCCATTTACAGAGGAACCTCGATTGTCTGGCATTCGATTAACCAGATTTTGGAATTATTCGAACAGGATCGCAAGGTCCCGATGCTTGGCTAACTATGTTATCCAGCACTCGATTAACTGAACAAAATACTCTCCACCCATGTCCTTTGGATAAACGAGGTTCTTCTCGATAAGTTTCGTACTGAAGCAGACTGGGACCAAACAAAAATGGTCAAATCTTTGATTATCACCCACTTCAACTGTGCACACAAGACTTGCCAAAGTCAGTGAAAAACACATCACTCGAAAATGTAAGTTACAGTGCCCACAGCCCCAATTTGAAGATACTGTAATATTTTGCATAAAAGTAGCATTATTGCGCTCAGTACATTATATTACAGTATGGAAAGACCCAGATTCAAAGCCATGATTCTCCAGATCGGAAGTATCCAACAGCATGCAGACAGAGTTATTCATCACACAAAGTACAGCTGTTGATTCTATGCCAGTTTGGTACAGCAATCCAAGAAAGGCAGCATTTAAATGCAAAACCAAAACAGAAGAAATTGCTGGAAAAGCTCAGCAGGTCTGGCAAAATCTGTCGAGAGAAATCAGAGTTAACATTTGGAATCGGGTGACCTTCCTCAGAACGGGTCTGCTCTGAAAAGGGTCGCTGGACCCTAAACATTAACTCTGATTTCACTCCACAGATGCTTTTCCAGCAATTTCTGTATTTGTTCGTAATTGACATTTCTATTCTGGGAAAAAAGACTTTGACTATCCATTCTATCCATGCCTCTCGGTTTTTCTTTAGCATTTAAATGTAGTTCCTCACACTGGAGGAGATGAAGAAAACCTCACAGAGAATCATTACTCAGCAGTCTGAAGCACTTATTCACAAAATCAAAACATCAATAAATGTCTGAAGGTGAGGTTATTCCTGCTCATGAGACATGATGCCTAGAAAAAGCTTAAAAAATTAAATTGTAAGTCCAAATGCAAAGACAAGTAAAACACTGCTGACAGTCTACAGATGATCACTATATTGCATGTATCATTACAATTATTTGGTCTACAAACCAAACCAGGCTCTTCAGTGTATTTAAAACGATGGTGGTAATCTGGTTGAAGAAATGGCTGCTCTGTTTCCCTGCATATAATCTGAAGGAATTGAGAATATTTAAAAAACAAAATGTTTCAATTTTCTACTTGAACATGAGTTCAGGCTATCAAATTAAACGTCCTATTGAGTTTTGAGAAGATTTGTAGCTCAGGTTGAGGTTCTGGATGCAAGTGTGCTAGCTGAGCTGGAAGGTTTGTTTACGGATGTTTCGTCACCATACTTGGTAACATCTTCAGTGAGCCTCGGAATGAAGTAGTGGTGGTGTAGCCCACTTTTTATTTATATGTTTGAGTTTCCTTGGGTTAGTGGTGTTATTTGCTGTGTTGACATCATTTCCTGCAGTGATGTCATTTCCTGTTCTTTTTCTCAGGGGGTGGTAGATGGGATCCAAGTCAATGTGTTTGTTGATAGAATGCCATGCTTCTAGTAATTCTCATGCGTGTCGGTGTTCAGCTTGTCCTAGAATGGATGTGTTGTCCCAGTCGAAATGGTGTCCTTCCTCATCCGTAGGTAAGGATACTAGTGAGAGTGAGTCATGTCGTAGCTGTTTGTTTGAGTCTCTGCCAACCATCCAACCCAAACTTTGGGTCTGCGATGTGGATGACACCTGGGCCATCACTAAACAAAACAAAGTAGAGGAAACCTTCAAGACCATAAATAATACCCTTACTGGCATAAAATTCACTAAAGAGGAGGAAAACAACAACAAACTAACATTCCTAGATGTCACAGTAGAGCGAACAGCCAATGGGGAACTTCAAACCAGCGTCTTCAGGAAAACAACACATAAGGACAAAATATTGAACTTCAGAAGCAATCACTCCAACACCCACAAACAAAGTTGCATTAGAACATTACTTCAATGAGTCACCACACACTGCAGCACAGAGGAACTCCGCAGAGCAGAGACAAATCACCTATATAATGTATTCAAAAAGAACGGGTACCTAATAAATACAGTCCGCTGGTTTCTGAGGAACAAACCCAAACAAACAAACAAAACACGTGCAGAAACCCTAGCCACTCTCCCCAATATCAAAGACGTCTCGGAAATGACTGCCAGACTACTCAGACCCCTTGGCATCATGGTAGCCCACAAACCCACCAACACACTAAAACAGCATAAACTTGAAAGACCCCATACAGACGAGAAGCAAAACTAATATCATCTACAAAATACCTTGCAAGAACTGTAACAAACACTACATTGAACAAACAGACAGAAAACTAGCCACTAGGATACATGAAAATCAACTAGCCATGAAACGAATGACCCTCTCTCACTAGTATCCTTACATACAGATTAGGAAGGACACCACTTCGACTAGGACAACACATCCATCCTAGGACAAGCCAAACACAGACACGCACAAGAATTCCTAGAAGCATGGCATTCTAACTGGAACTCTATCAACAAACACATTGATTTGGACCACATCTACCACCCCCAAGAAAAAGAACAGGAAGTGATGTCACCACAGGAAATGGCATCATCACAGGAAATCACGTCACCAATCCAATGAAACTCAAACAAATAAATAAAAAGCAGGCTACATCATCAACGCTTCATTCGGAGGCTCACTGAAGATGTTACTGAGTATGGTGATGAAACGTCTGAAAATGAACATACAGCTCAACGACCAAACTTACATCCAGGTCCTTTTGAGGAATTATACCAAACATCAGCCAAGACAGGTGGACAGGATGTTTCACTGTGCAGCTTAAGTATTTTAAAAGAGAATTACGTTCAATCATAATAATGGAGAGAAAGAAAAAAATTAACAAAAACATGTCGTCTTTCAGTCTCTCAAAATGACAATTGAAACAGAGTTAAACTCCACTGCTCAACCTATTTATCTTAGAGGCTGGAGTGGATTTGTGAATCTAAATGGGATGAGGAAAGAAAAACTACAAGATTTCAAACATTACCTTTTCTGTCATGTTGCCTTCACTGTGATCTTTCAAGTCTTCTTCAGGACTGGGTTCTTCAGGCGCATTTTCTAACTGATCAGAAGGTGCTCCATTAGCAGCTTCATTCACTTCCCTGTCTATGTTTGTTGAGTCCTGAATGACCTCTTCCTTATCCCTCACTGCATCTCGAGCATTTTCTCTCTCAGGCTTCATTGACTCTGGAGGAATCTCCACCTCAACCTTGGTTGCATCCTCAGGAATCTCCTCCTCAGCTTCAATCGGAGCCTCGGGAATCTCCTCATCAGCCTTGGTTAGTTCCGGAGGAATCTCCTCTTCCATCTCCTCCTCAGTCTTGTCTGGATCCTCAGGAATGTCCTCCACAGCCTTGGTTGCATCATTGGCAATCTCTTCTTCAGCCTTGGCCAGATTCTTGGGAATCTCATCCTCCACGATAGCCGGGTTCTTGGGAATCTCCTCTGCAGCATCAGATGGATCCTTGGGAATTGTTTCCTCTGCCTTGACCGGTTCCTCAATTATCATCTCTGCAGACTTGTTGGAGTCCTGAACAACCTGCTCTCGCATTTCCAAGTTTACTGATTCTGGAATTGTCTCAGAGGAAGATTCCTTATCCTAATATTAAAACAGAAATCAAATTAGTTCACCATTTCTTCTATATTCTCCACAGAAATAACAATTTGCTGAAATGAAAGTTTGTTCACCTACTCAGACCACCTAGTTTAGTTTCATTATGACCCAGACAAATTACCAACAGACAGGTGGATATTTGAAAGCAACTCTATAAATGGATAAGAGCTTGAATTCATCCAAAGGGGCAGAATGAAGGGATCTTCAGCTTATAAAACTTAACCTAGAAACAGAAGAAGAGGAGAGTTTGGGATTCAGAAAAGATAGATCTATCATGATTGGTCTCTGTCAATTGTGCTGTTTCAACATTTATAGTTGGTGTTGGAGTAGGGGCAGAGAAATCCTCTCTAAATAGACAGGAGATTCATTAAAGTATGAAAATGCAGCAGAAACTCCTTGTGCACATGTTCACATCCTGAAACTAGATGTCTCTTTTCTTTGCGGTGGGGGTTAGCGGTGTGAGAGAGGTTATTGTCACAAAGCTGTTCCTTTTCTCAAGAATACTGTGTCCTTGGTTTTTTTTCAAAGGGGTTGTAAACAACTCCTGGTTCTGATTAGACTAGTTTGGTACAAAGATTAAAAGGGTATTGAGAGGCCTTTTTGTTTATATGAAAGCAAATGAGACTTCAAGCCAAAGTGGTCATGCTTTAGAAGTGACCTGTATAATGAAAGGGGAGTGGTCAGCTCTCTAGCTGAGCAGTTCATTCCAAAACTAGTCAGAAGTTCAGCAGTGGACTGTGTGAACAGGTCAAAAGCTCTCCTTCTACCCTTCTAACTTCAACCTGCAAGGATTTGTTCCATTGTAACTGTTTTTAAGGGGGGTTGCTATTGGGACTGTTGTATATATATATATTCAGAACAGCATAATTAAGTCTAGCTTGGATAGACTGAGTTCTGTAGGGGTACTTTATTCTGTTCTTTGTGTTTCATTGGGTAATTTGTGAATAATCTTTTTAAACCTGGTAGTTTACCTAGCTGACTTACTCCGGTAATTTTCACTGTACACTTACCAAAACAAATTGCAGAGTTATGGTCCTGGGCTGCCTGCTTAAGAATGTTTTGAGGAATCTGGCCTAATCCATAACAGCTGTATGACAGCAATTTTTTTAAAAATCAATTTGATTATTGTTGAATAGATCACCATTTACTGCTCATTCCTAAATATACCATGGAAGTTGGTGGTAAACTGCGTTCTTGAACTGCTGCAGTCCATGGAGTATAGGGGCACCCTAATGTTCAGAGTGAGGTTTCACAATTTTGACCCAGTGACAGTGAAGGAACAGCAACTTGGTTCCAAGTCAGGAAGGTGTGAAACATAGAGAGGAACATGCAGGTCATAGCGTACTTGTGCCCATGCTCCCCTCATCCTCTTAGATGCGAGAGTTGACAGGTTGAGAAAGTGCTGCTGAGTCAGTGCAGCGTATCTTGTAGATAGTGCACACTGCTACCACCAGATCATTAGTGAAGGAATAAATGTTGAAAGTGGTGGGTTGCGTGGCAATTAACTGGTCTGATTTGTTCTGGATGGCATCAAGCTTAAGTGATGTTGGAACTGCACTCATCTAAGAAGTTGGGAATATTCCATCACACTCCTGACTTATGCCTTGTAGATGGTGCACAGGCTTTGGAGAGTCACGAGGTGAGTTACACACTGCAACTAACCTATTCCTCTATATGGCTAGTCCAGTTCAGGTTCTGGTCAACGGCAACCCTTGGGATGTCAATAATGAGGCTACCAGCAATGTAATACCACTGAATGCCAAGGGATGAAAATAAAAAAAAGAAAGTACTGGAGAAACTCAGAGGAAAAATAGAGTTAAACACTTCAAATAAATCTGGCTCTTCTTCAGAGCAAAAGCAGGCTGGAATAGTGGTGGGTTTTGTGCTGTAGAAAAGAGGTGAGAGGTTTAGTGGTTGGTGTAGTAAAGTAAGTGGAACAGATGGTGAAGATGCTCCAGAGCAAAAAATCAAATGGGGTTCCAACAATAGTACAGAAGAGATACAGGTGAAAAGTGGGTGTTATTTCAAGTGTTAAAGACCATTATGTGTGGGACCAAAACTATGCCATTTGGCCAATGGAGTCCACAATGTCATTCAGTGCAAACACGACAATTCTCAACTCCATTTTCCTGCCTTTTCTAATAACCCTAGATTCTGTTATTAATTTTATAAAAAAAGAAGTTATCTGACTCAGCCTTGAATGTACTGAATGACCCAGCCTCGACAGTCCTCTGCAGTAAAAAATTTCACTGATTCACTACCCTCCGAGCAGAAATTCTGCCTCTGTCCTAACTGGGTGACCCTTACTCTGAGATTATGCCCTTTGGACCTACACGCTCCCACAATGAAAAAACAACCTCTCAACATTTATCCTGTCAATATTCCCAAGAATATTATGTTTCAATAAGATTCAGTCTTCTAAACTCCAATAAGTACAAACCCAACCTCTCCTCATTAGAAAATCTCTCCATACCCAGGGCCATCTTAGAGAAGGTTTTCTGGGCTGCCTCCAATGACAGTATTCCTTTCCTTAGATAAGGGGACCAAACTCGTTCACAGTATTCTAGGTTGTGGTCCAACTAGTCCTCCTCCCTCCTCGTTGTCCAAGGTCCTGAAGATAGCTTCCAGGTGAAGTACAGTTTCATTAGGGTTCCTTGATACCATACTTAGTCAAATGCGGTCTTGATGTCAAAGCCAATCACCCACCCTAATATTGGGATGTTCGCCTGCTTACTGACATGTTTGAGGCTTCATGGTTATGACTTTATAATTTGATGTATCTTGGCAGAAGCTTGACACTGGTTTAAGATGCTTTCCTGAGGGCTGCCAAAGAATCATGACATCTGTAACTGACCTCAATCGTTTAAAATCTTGTGAAGATGTAACTCTCACTCCCATCACTTGTGTGCTCCCTCGACTCAAACTTAATTATGTCGATTGTATGCAAGCATCACTGGGCAGGCCTGTATTTGCTTCATATTCCCATAATGCCCTTGAGGTTGATCAATAATTATTTCAAATTAAAAATAGAGCATTTAGCATTTTCTCATTCGAATAGACTTCACAACAGCTCTTAACCATGTAACAGTAAATCAGACCAACTCCATCAGAGATTTTCAAGGACTTTATAACTTCATGCATGAAGAAGAAAATAGTGAAGTACAAGCTGGCTGCATCATTTCTATATGATCCCCTCATTCAACTTGCTCAGCTCTTTTCCTTATATCCCTCAAAGGCTTTTGCCGAAATAATTATCCAGCAGCACTCTGAATTGCTGCCGTCCAAACACTCTCCCTGAGTAGTCTGTCCAGATATCCTCAAAGCCCTCTAATTACCTCATCAACATCCTGTTTCAAGATGTCAACGTCACTCTCCATTATTCCTGCAGGACCTTCTGGAATTATGCACTTTTCCTGATTTCCAATCATTTGTGAAGCATCTCCACTTCCATCTACCTTGGCTTCACATCTGTAAAATATATATATATTTCACTTGTGACAGATCGCAATAGTAAAACCTTTTGCCTTAACATAATTATAAGTACACTATGCAACAGTACTTATCAATTGAATAAGATGTTAATTGGTAACAATTAGAGAAGTGAACAGAAGCTTACAGCAATACTGATAATGAGAGAAATGTTGGACTACATGTACATTCCAGTTTCTCACACAGACAGGAAATGCAGTATTTATAGATAAACCATCAGGTGTCTCATTTATAAACATACTGCATTTGAAAGAAAGGGAAACAAAGACTACTAAAGCACAACTTCCATTTATATTGTACTTTTTATGACCATGGACATTTCACCGAGTGTTACAGGCAATGGTGTACTTTTTCTAAAACGTGTCATCATTGTAGAAAGATATAGGAGGTATGACCATCAAGTTCACACAGACAACAATGTGACCATCCACTCTGGTGATGTTGGTCAAGGGATAAATATTGACCAGGTCATCAGGCTTAACTCTCCAGCTCTTCTTTGAAATTGTGACTTAAGATCTCTTCCATCCATTCACAGAGGCATGTGGGACCATGACTTAGCATCTCATCCAAAAGTCAGTAGCTAATTCAAGCAGTGCAACAGGACCTCAGTACTGTACTGAAGTGTCAGCCTTGAATTTTGTGCTCAAATTCGAGAATAGGTTTGTGAATCAAAGGCACGAGTGCTACCAACTGAGGAAGAGCTACACTGAAGCATTAACCTTTTGGTTTTTTTATTGATACTACAGAAGAACGTTGATTATCTGGCGAGATTGTAACGTCCCAATGCTTGGCTGAACTATGTTACCCGACATTCGATTATCCAGAGTTCAATTAACCGAACAAAATACTTCCTGCCTGTGTCCTTCGGATAATCAAGGTTCCTCTGTATATGATTTACTGAGTGGTTCCAGCCAATTGGAAGCAAGAAACTAGAAAATACCTCAACACATTTCACAAATCCAAAGAGAAACCTAAAAAAGGGGAAACCAGGGAATAACGATATACAACGGGACATCATTGTTTAGTTTCCAACAGACTTTCCTATTCCAATTGGCTATAATTTAATTTGGGAAAAAAAGCAAGTTGTACAAAAGCATTTGTGTTAACACAAATTTAATATCAATCATCAGCACTTGGTAAACTAGCAAGTGAGTTTTTATAAAAGAATTAAGAATGCAAAAGGTTGGTCTCCAGTCTAAACTCAAAAACGTAGGTCCGAGATACAATGTTAATCTGTAATGAAGTATGTTGGAAGTGCAGCAATATCAGTTTTATTAAAGTGTACAAAAGACAGACTGAAATAACATCCAGCATCTTCATATAATGGTGCTGGTGTGAAACTAATTGAGCTATATATATATATAACAGACGCAATTACCTGTTTAACTGATCCTTAACCTCTGTCGATGCACTTGCCTCCTCTTTATTATTGAAACGTTTTGATTTTGTTTCCGACTCAACCCGACATTTTGCTGCTTTTGAACGTTTGGATTGGCTGCTTCTTCCCCGTTTAGCAACAGGCGGTCTTGTGAGCTCTAGTAACAAAATATTTTGTGGGAAAATGGGAGTTCACACGTTGAGAATTTCTCAACCAATAAAGTAAGCAACTGTTCCCATAACTGCTCCCATAACAGTTCACAACTGCTACCACAGCGGTTCCCACAACAGTTCCCCACTCCTACTGCAACATTTTCCCGCGACAGTTCCTACCTGCAACCTCAACAGTTCCCAACTGTTACCGCAACATTTTCCCAGAATAGTTCCCAACTGCTACGCAACAATTCCCAACAGCTATGGTAACAGATCCTACAACAATTCCCAACTGCTACGGAAACAGTTCCTAACAGCTACAGCAACGGTTCCCACAACAGTTCCCAACTGCTACAGCATTTTCCCACAACAGCTCCCAACAGCTACGGCAACAGTTCCCGCTACAGCAACCACAACAATTCCCACGTACTACGGCAACAGTTTCCCCAACAGTTCAAAACTGCTACGGCAACATTTACCCACAACAGTTCCCAAGTGCTACTGCAACACCTACGACAACAGCTATGGCAACAATTCCCGCAAAAGTTCCCAAATGCTCCCAATAGCTACGGCAACAGCTCCATCAACATGGTGAGGACAGTGCAGGAGAGAGAGAGAGAGAGAAAACCTGCACAGTTACCACCTTTGCTGTTTGAATTCGTGTGTCGCTGGACATCGGAGTGCATCTGGGAAAATTAACAAACAGTGAAATTCACAACTAATCTTGGAGGAACTGTTGAGCGAAGTTCACAGCA
Source organism: Chiloscyllium punctatum (assembly GCF_047496795.1). NCBI lineage: Eukaryota > Metazoa > Chordata > Chondrichthyes > Orectolobiformes > Hemiscylliidae > Chiloscyllium > Chiloscyllium punctatum. The sequence continues at coordinate 43,898,327 of NC_092740.1, read as the reverse complement.
CAGAATCAGAAAAGTTAATTGTTGTTTTAAGTCTGTCCAAGAGAAAGGCTGCAGTAGTGGCTACAATGGATTCTTTCTTGATTATATGTTTTTGGAGATAAGTCTTTTGATTAAACTTAAAATATAAGCCATAGCTATTAATTTAAGTGTTTGTAGAGGAATAAGATGGTGTTATTTTCTGGGTCTGTAGATTGTGAAGGAGCAAAAATGGCCTTTGCAGTGATATGTACTTCTTGTCAGGTGTAGGAGTTTAACGAGAGTTTAAGTTTACTGCGGATTATATCTTCCATAAGTGCTGTTGGATGTGAATCTTATCAGATCGAGTGGATCGATTGGAGAGACAGATAGAAGCGATGAGGAATTTGCAACAGCAACAGTATATGATGGATGGCAGTTAAAGGAAGGGGGGGAAAAGCCTCAGATACAGTCACATAGATGGATAAACTCCAGGAAGGGTGAGAGAGGTCGGCACCAAGGGCAGGAGTCTTTTGTGGATATACCCATTTCAAACAAGTATGCTGTTTTGGAAAATGTAGGGGGTGATGGATTCTCAGGCGAACGTAGCACAAACAGACAAGTTTCTAGTATTGAGACTGGCTCTAATGCAACAAGGAGTACATCAGCTTCCAAGAGATCAATTGTGTCAGGGGATTCTGTAGTCAGAGGTACAGACAGACGTTTCTGTGGCCAGCAGAGGAAAAGCAGAATGGTGTGTTGTTTCCCTGGTGCCAGGATCAAGGATGTCTCAGAGAGGGTGCAGAATGTTCTCACGAGGGAGAGAGGCCAGCAAGAGGTCATTGTCCACATTGGAACCAACTACATTGGAAGGGAAAAGGTTGAGATTCTGAAGGGAGATTACAGGCAGAAATTGTGGCCCTTTACTTTTTGTCATTTACATAAATGATTTGGATGCAAGCATAAGAGGTACAGTTAGTAAGTTTGCAGACGACACCAAAATTGGAGGTGTAGTGGACAGCGAAGAGGGTTACCTCAGATTACAACAGGATCTGGACCAGATGGGCCAATGGGCTGAGAAGTGGCAGATGGGAGTTTAATTCAGATAAATGCGAGGTGCTGCATTTTGGGAAAGCAAATCTTAGCAGGAGTTATACACTTAATGGTAAGGTCCTAGGGAGTGTTGCTGAACAGAGAGACCTTGGAGTGCAGATTCATAGCTCCTTGAAAGTGGAGTCATAGGTAGATAGGATAGTGAAGGTGGTGTTTGGTATGCTTTCCTTTATTGGTCAGAGTATTGAGTACAGAAGTTGGGAGGTCATGTTGCGGCTGTACAGGACATTGGCTTGGTCACTGTTGGAATATTGCGTGCAATTCTTGTCTCCTTCCTATCAGAAAGATGTTGTGAAACTTGAAATGGTTCAGAAAAGATTAACAAGGATGTTGCCAGGGTTGGAGGATCTGAGCTACAGGGAGAGACTGAACAGGCTGGGGCTGTTCTCCCTGGAGCGTCAGAGGCTGAGAGGTGACCTTATAGAGGTTTACAAAATTATGAGGGGCATGGATAGGATAAATAGACAAGGTCTTTTCCCTGGGGTCGGGGAGTCCAGAACTAGAGGGCATAGGTTTAGGGTGAGAGGGGAAAGATATAAAACAGACCTAAGGGGCAACTTTTGCCTGCAGAGGGTGGTATATGTACGGATTGAGCTGCCAGAGGATGTGGTGGAGGCATTTGGATGGGTATATGAATAGAAAGGGTTTGGAGGGATATGGGCTGGGTGCTGGCAGGTGGAACTAGATTGGGTTGGGATATCTGGATGGCATGGACGGGTTGGACCGAAGGGTCTGTTTCCACGCTGTACATCTCTATGACTCTATGGCTCTAACAGTTCCCAACAGCTGGCAACAGTTCCTGCAACAGTTTCCAACTGCTATGGCAACATTTTCCCACAATGATTCCTGCAACAGCTACGGCAACAATTCCCACAACAGATCCCAACTGCTCCCAATTGCTCCCAATTGCTCGGGCAACAGTTCCCAACAGCTCCCAACTGCTACAGCAACAGTTCCCAACTGCTACCACAATAGTTCCCGCTACAGCAACTACAGTTCCCACATGCTACGGCAACAGTTTTCTCAACAGTTCAAAACTGCTACGGCAACATTTTCCCACAACAGTTCCCAACAGCTGCGGCAACAGTTCCCAACTGGTATGGCAACATTTCCCACAACGGTTCCCAATAACTACGGCAACAGTTCCAACAACTGCCACAGCAACAGTCCCCAACAGCTATGGCTACAGTCCCCGCTACAGCAACCACAATAGTTCCCACATGCTACGGCAACAGTTTTGCTAACAGATCAAAACTGATATGGCAACATTTTTCCACAACAGTTCCCAACTCCTACAGCAACAGTTCCCAACAGCTAAGGCAAGAGTTTGCAACCGCTACACCAACAGCTCCAGCAACAGTTCCCACAACAGTTCCCAACTGCTACGGCAGTAGCTCCCACAACAGTTCCCAACACCTGGCAACAGTTCACAACTGCTATGGCAACATTTTCCCACAACAGTTCCTGCAACAGCTACGGCAACAGTTTCCGCAACAGATCCCAACAGCTACAACAACAGATCCCAACTGCTACAACAACAGTTTCCCACAACAGTACCCTCAACAGCTATGGCAACAATTCCCGCTACAGCAACCACAACAGTTCCCACGTGCTACGGCAACAGTTTCCCCAACAGTTCAAAACTGCTTCGGCAACAATTTCCCACAACAGTTCCCGTAACAGCTATGGCAACAGTACCCGCACCAATTCCCAACAGCTGTGGCAACATTTCCCACAACAGTTCCCAACAACTATGGCAACAGTTCCAACAACTGCTATGGCAACAATTGCCGCAACAGTTCCCAGGTGCTACGGCAACAGTTCCTAACAGCGATGGCAACAGTTCCTGCTAGAGCTATCACAACAGTTCCACGTGCTACGGCAACAGTTTCGCTAACAGTTGAAAACTGCTACGGCAACATTTTCCCACAACAGTTCCCAACTGGTATGGCAACATTTTCCCACAACAGTTCCCTACAGCTACGGCAACAGTTCCCGCAACAGTTATGGCAACAGTTCCCTCCTGCTATGGTAACATTTCCCACAACAGCTCCCAACTGCTACGGCAACAGTTCCCAACACCTGGCAACAGTTCCTGCAACAGTTCCAACTGCTGTGGCAACATTTTCCCACAACAGTTCCTGCAACATCTACCGCAATAGATCCCAACTGCTACTGCAACAGTTCCTACAACAGTTCCCAACAGCTCCCAACTGCTACAGCAACAGTTCCCTACTGCTACCACAACAGTTCCTGCAACATTTCCCAACTGCTACTGCAACATTTTCCCAAAATAGCTAAAGCAACTGTTCCCACAACAAATCCCAACTGCTATGGCAACAATTCCCGTAACAGTTCCCACAACTGCTACCACAACAGTTCCCACATGCTATGGCAACAGTTTCCCGAACAGTTCAAAACTGCTTTGACAACATTTTCCACAACAGTTCCCAACAGCTGCGGCAACATTTCCCAACTGGTATGGCAACAATTTCCGCAACAGTTCCCAATTGCTTCCGCAACAGCTCCAGCAATAGCTATGGAAACAATTCCCCAACAGTTCGTGACTGCTGCGGCAACACCTACGCCAATAGTTCCTGCAAGAGTTCCCAAGTGCTACAGCAACAGTCCCCTGCAGCTACAGCAACAGTTCCCTCAACAGGTCCCAACAGCTATGGCAACAATTCCCACTACAGTTCCCAACAGCTACAGCAACAGTCCCCTGCAGCTACAGCAACAGTTCCCTCAACAGGTCCCAACAGCTACGGCAACAGTTCCCGCAACAGATTCCAACCACTACGGCAACAGCTCCAACAACAGTTCCCAACACCTGGCAACAGTTCCCAACTGCTACGGCAACATTTTCCCTCAACAGTTCCTGCAACAGCTATGGCAATAATTCCCGCAACAGATCCCAACTGCTACGGCTATAGTTCCTACAACCGCTCCCAACTGCTCCAGCAACAGTTCCCAACTGGTACCACAACATTTTCCCACAACAGCCGCAGCAACAGATCCCACAACAATTCTCAACTGCTACGTCAACATTTTCCCACAACAGTTCCCACAACAGCTACAGCAACAGTTTCTGCTACAGCAACCACAACAGTTCCCATGTGCTTCGGCAACATTTTCCCACAACAGTTCCCAACAGCTACAGCAACAGTACCCGCACCAGTTCCCAACAGTTGCGGCAACATTTTCCCACAACAGTTGCGGCAACAGTTCCCAACTGGTATGGCAACAATTTCCGCAACAGTTCCCAACTGCTTCGGCAACAACTATGGAAACAATTCCCCAACAGTTCATGACTGCTACGGCAACACCCACAACAGTTCCCAACGCCTGGCAACAATTCCCGCAACAGACCCCAACAGCTACGGCAACACTTTCCCACAACAGTTCCTGCAACACCTACAGCAACAAATCCCAACTGTTACGGCAACAGTTCCCAACATCTATGGCAACAATTCCTGCAACAGATCCCAACAGTACAGCAACAGTTTCCAACCACTACGGGAACAGATCCCACAACAATTCCCAACACACTTTCCCATAATAATTCACAACTGTTACCACAACATTTCCCACAACGGTTCCCACAACAACAGTTCCCAACTGGTATGGCAACAATTCCCAACTGCTACCACAACATTTTCCAACAACAGATCCCAACAGCTACAGCAACAGTTCCTGCAACTTTTTCCCCAACAGCTTCCAACTACTACGGCAACAGTTTCCCACAACAGTTGCTACAACAGTTACAGCAACCATTCCCGCAACAGCTACCACAACAGTTCCCAAGTGCTATGGCAACATTTTCCCACAACAGTTCCCGCAACACTCCCCAACTGCTATGGCAACAGTTCCCACAACATTTTCCCGCGACAGTTCACAACTGTTACCACAACATTTTCCCACAACGGTTCCCGCAACAGATATAGCAACAATTCCCACAACAGTTCCCAACTGCTTCAGCAACAGCTACGGAAACAATTCCCCCAACAGTTCGCGGCTGCTACTGTAACGCCTACGACAACAGCCACGGCAATATTTCCTGAAACAGATCCCAACTGCTACGGCAACAGTTTCCAACCGCTATGGCAACTGCTCCCACAACAGTTCCCAACTGCAACCGCAACATTTTCCCTTAACAGTTCCCGCAACAGCTACAGCAACAGTTCCCGCAACATTTTCCAACTACTACCACAACATTTTCCCACAACAGCTACCGCAACAGATCCCAATTGCTAGGTCAACAGTTGCCACAACATTTCCCAACTACTACCACAACACTTTCCCACAACAGCTACAGCAACAGTTTCCACAACAATTCCCAACTGCTACGGCAACAATTCCCGCAACAGTTCCCAACAGTTACGGCAACAGTTCCCGCAACTTTTTCCCCAACAGCTCCCAATTGCTAGGGCAACAGTTTCCAACTACTACCACAACAGTTTCCCACAACAGTTGCTACAACAGTTACGGCAACCATTCCTGCAATAGCTACCACAACAATTCCCAGGTGCTATGGCAACATTTTCCCACAACAGTTCCCAACTGCTATGGCAACCGTTCCCAACTACTACGGCAACAATTCCCAACAGCTACAGCAACGGTTCCCGCAACAGTTCCCAACTGCAACGGCAACAATTCCTGCAACAGATCCCAACAGCTACAGCAACAATTCCCAACCACTATGGCAACAGTTCCCAACAGCTATGGCAACAGCTCCTGCAACAGTCCACAACAACTATGGCAACAGTTCCCTACTACTACGGCAACAGTTCCCAACAGCTACGGCAACAGCTCCCACAACAGTATCCAACTGCTATGGCAACAGCTCCCGAACAGCTACAGCAACAGTCCCCAACAGCTATGGCAACAGTTCCTGCAATAGTACCAACAGCGATGGCAACAGTTCCGGCAACAGTTCCGGCAAAATTTTCCAACTGCTATGGCAACAGTTCCCAACAGCTACGGCATCAGTTCCCACAACGGTTCCCTACAGCTATGGCAACATTTTCCCACAACAGTTCCCAACTGCAATGGCAATCGTTCCCAACTACTATGGCAACAATTCCTAACAGCTACAGCAACGGTTCCCGCAATAGTTCCCAACTGCAAACGGCAACAATTCCCGCAACAGATCCCAACCGCTATGGCAACAGTTCCCAACAGCTATGGCAACAGCTCCCGCAACAGTCCACAACAGCTACGGCAACAGTTCCCTACTACTACGGCAACAGTTCCCTACTACTACGGCAACAGTTCCCAACTGCTACTGCAACAGCTCCCGAACAGCTACAGCAACAGTCCACAACTGCTCCGGCAACAGTTCCCAACAGCTACGGCAACAGTTCCCACAACAGATCCCAACAGCTACGGCAACAGCTCCCGCAACAGTTCCCAACTGCTACGGCAACAGATCCCACAACACTTTCCAACAGTTGGCAACAGTTCCCAACAGCTACGGCAGAAATTCCCACAACAGTTCCAACAACTGCTACGGCAACAGTTCCCGCAAAATTTCCCAACTGCTACGGCAACAGTTCCCAACAGTTCCCGCAACAGCTCCCAACAGCCACGGCAACAGCTCCCACAACAGTTCCAAACTATTCCGACAACAGTTCCCAACTGCTACAGCAACAGGTTCTGCAACAGGTTCCGCAACAGTATCCAACTTCTACGGCAACAGCTCCCAAACAGCTATGGCAACAGCTCCCGCAATAGTTCCCAACAGCCACAGCAACAGCTCCCAACAGCCACGGCAACAGCTCCCACAACAGTTCCAAACTACTCCGACAACAGTTCCCAACTGCTACAGCAACAGGTTCTGCAACAGGTTCCGCAACAGTATCCAACTTCCACGGCAACAGCTCCCGAACAGCTATGGCAACAGCTCCCGCAATAGTTCCTAACAGCTACGGCAACAGTTCCTGCAACAGTTTCCAACAACTACGGCAACAGTTCCCACAACACTTCCCAACTGCTACGGCAACAGTTCCCACGACAGAATCTAACTGCTACGGCAACAGCTCCCAACAGCTATGGCAACAGTTCCCGCTACAGTTCCCAACTGCTATGGCAACAGCTGTTGCAGGAACTGTTGCCATAGCAGTTGCAATATATGTTGCATTAGCTTTTGCAGGAAACACGGCAACAGATCCCGCAACAGTTCCTGCAACAGCTATGGCAACAGTTCCCAACCGCTACGGCAACAGTTCCCAACCGGTACGGCAACAGTTCCTGTAACTGTTCCCAACTGCTTTGGCAATAGTTCCCACAACTGTTCTCACATCTGCTACGGCAACAATTCCCAACAGCTACAGCAACAGTTCAGAACTGCTACGGCAACAGTTCCCGCAATATTTTCCCGCAACAGCTCCCACAACTGTTCCCAATTGCTGGGGCAACAGTTCCCAACACCTGGCAACAGTTCCCACAACAGTTCCTAAAGGGTACAGCAACAGCTCCCAACTGCTTTAGCAGCAGTTCTTGCAACATTTTCCCGCAAATGCTACTGCAAAATTTCCCCACAACAGCTAAGGCAACAGTTCCCAACTGCTACCGCAACTAATATGGCAACCGTTCCCCCAGCAGTCCCCACATCTGCCACAGAAACAGTTTCCACAACGGTTCCCCCAACAGCTATCGCAACAGTTCCCGCAACAGTTCCCCAACTGCTATGGCAACAGTTCACAACTGTTACAGCAAAATTTTCTCCACTGCTATGGCAACATTTTCCCGCAACTGATATGGCGACAGTTCCCCCAAAAGTTCCAACAGCTATGGCAACAGTTCCAACAACTGCTACCATACCAGTGCCCGCAACAGTTTGCGCAACTACTACTGCAACAGTTCCCAACTGCTCCGGCAACAGGTCCCAAAGAGTACCCAACTGCTCTCGCAACAGCTACAGCAACAGTTCCCACAACAGCTAGGGTGGCATGGTGACTCAGTGGTTAGCACTGCAGCTTCACAGCACCAGGGACCCGGGTTAGATTCCAGCCTCGGGCAACTGTCTGTGTGGAGTTTGCACATTCTCCCCGTGTCTGCGTGGGTTTCCTCCAGGTGCTCCGGTTTACTCCCACAGTCCAAAGATGTGCAGGTCAGGTGAATTGGCCTTAGTGTTATGTGCGTTAGTCAGAGGGAAATGGGTCTGTGTGGGTACTCTTCGGAGGGTCGGTGTGGACTTGTTGGGCCGAAGGGCCTGTTTCCACACTGTGGGGAATCTAATCTAATCACCTATGGCAACATTTCCCCCAACAGTTCCCAACTGCTACGGCAACAGCTACAGCTACGGCAACAGTTCGCAACTGCTACGGCAACAGTTCCCACAACAGCCCCTGTAACTGCTAAGGGAACAGTTCCCGAAACAACTATGACAATATGTTCCCCCAAAAGTTCTGGAAACTGGTACCGCAACGGTTCCTGAAACTGGTATGGCAACTGCTAGGGCAACAGTTCCACCAACACTCCCACAACTGCTCCGGCAGCGGTTCCCCCAACTGCTACGGCAACATTTTCCAGGAACAGTTCCCCAACTGCGACCGCAATATTTTCCCCTAACAGTTCCTGCAAAAGCTACGGCAACATGTTCCTGCAACGGTTCACGCAACTGCCACAGCAACAGTTGCTGCAACTGCAACTGCAATGGTACCTGTAACAGCGATGGCAATGGTACCAGCTGCTCCCGCAACAGTGATGGCGACTGTGGCAGTTGCAGTCACCCGCAACTGCAGCCATGACAGTCCCTATAAGTGTTACCCCAACTGTTCACAACTACTGCAACAGTTCTAGCAACTGACCAAGGTAAACCTGAAAACAGGCTGGTTTTATTTTAATAGCACATCAGTAAGTAAAGCTTTCCC